>NC_054484.1:90228762-90910442 GCF_017639515.1 Carcharodon carcharias | reverse complement strand
TGGTGATTGTTATAAAAACCCATCTGATTCACTAATTTCCTTTAGAGAAGGAAATCTATCATCCTTACCAGTCAGTGGTTCCAGACCTGCAGCAATGTGGCTGACTCTTAGCTGCCCTCTGAACTAGTCTAGCAAGCCACTCAATTCTCATGGGCAATTAGGGATGGGCAGTAAATACTGGCCCAGCCAGTGATGCCCACATTCCATGAATGAATAATTTTTTTTAAATTCCAAAATGAGAAACCAAGATCTTTGACCTCACCTAAGAAGCATGGCTGTGTGTCTTCCAGACTTGCTGTCTGAACTTCATTGATAATCTTTGGGCCTCCTGTGTGTTTCAGAATTTTTATCTTGCACAGTTTGCTGTAGTGTCCAATCCTGTTAAACTGGAAGTATTGAGCTGAAATTGCAGGATAATGATCTCGCCTGTGGGGGCAATTTTCTTTACAGCACTGGTATGATTGCTTTGCTGGGCAATTCAGGTATTGCTTTCCCTGGCCTGAGTGTTCCTGTGTTTTTGTTGCTTAACTATCTGAACTGTGGGTTGGCCTCTGCACCATGGTTTATTGTCTCCCCTTAAAATGGTTCTATGTTGCTCACAGAGTTCTGACTGCTTAGCTATTGGAATTGCCTTTTCCAGGGTTAAATCTTCCTTTGTTTGCATGAGGTCAGAAAGTGCATCGTCCGCTGCTCCTACCACTATTCTGTCCCTGAAGAGTTCAGTTTTATGTCTCCATATTCACCATAGTATACAGATCATGGATGAATAAATTGACAGCTTCTCCTGACTGCTGGACTTGCTTGTTAAATTTAACTCTTTCGAGTATTTTATTGATTCTGAGATTAAAATGAATGTTGCAAGCTTCTAGTACTTCTTCAAATTTAACAGTTGATTCACTGATTTCCTGTATTGCAATATCATCTGCAATCAGGCCTACTGAGTAAAGCAGTGTGTTAACCTGCTTTACTTTTGAATTTTTGTCTAAACCTGAAGCAATGTTTTATCTTAGGAATCTTTTTCTCCAAAGTCTCTAATTGTGTGATTGATCTGGGCTTTGGATTAGTGCAAATAATTTTGGAAGTGTGAAATTCTGATCCATGGTTATCATTTTAAAAGTGCCATTTCTACTTCAAGAGCTTTCTGAATTTCAAGGTGGCATCACTATTCACTTGGAGACAAAGAGATTTCTTGTGCTTGCTGGTTTTGGCAGGCTCTGCTGCATTGACAATCATGCTCAGCTTGAAAACAAAATTAACAATGGCTGCCTGGATCACCTACCTGCAGAGTTCTTTTGATCAGCGTTTTACTTTGAAGTAACAAATTTGTCGAATTCTGGCTTTTGTTTTCTCTAATCTGAGCTTCGAAGTCACAATTCTCCCGGATTATTTAATGAATTATTTTTTGCATTTTGGAGCAAGCTTGGGTGCCACATTGTTTGGGTGCTGACTCGGGGATTGGGTTTTATCAATAGGTTTTTTCAAACTGCACTTCTGACTCTGAATTATGTAAAGAATTCTCAGGACTTGAGATAGCCTGGAGTTTTAAAGATTTAGCTCACTCTTGCTAGGTCTGCTGATTCTTTGCTCTGGGATTAGAAGCTGGACTTCCAGAGGAGATGCAATGGAGGCCTCTGCTGTAGTAAGAAATTGTAAATTTCTGCCTCCAGCTTCCAAACCTTTCTTTTGAGTTCTTTTCCTGGCACTTTTCCTGTGTACCTCTGCATCTGGAGCTTCTTTTCAGTTCAGAGTATGATGCTGAATCTTTTCCTCAGCCTTCCAGCATTTTAGTTTTTCTCTACAAGGTCTTGGGTTTTTCCACAAGCTGCCACCATGTTGTACAGTGTTGGTTACAGATCAATAGGTCCGAAGAAGCCTTCATAGCCATACATAGGTTAACTGTCATTCTTTAGTGACTCTTAGAACTATTTAAAAATATGCAGCAAAGGATACAAGCTGAGAGCTGTCTCCATGCTTGCTTGTACACATGGTTCTACCCGACACTAGTCTGACCCTGGATGTGGGTCATTTGCTCTCTTACATCACTGGGTGGGCAGTACTGTACTCAGACCCATGTTAACCCTATATGTGACAGACTCTCATACTACAGGAGATTGCGCAGTGACGGTTTGCTATATTGGTACCTGGGCTAAGAGGATTGTCCTATGATGAGAGGCTGAATAAATTGGGTCCATATTCCCTGGAGTTTAGAAGAATGAGAGGTGATCTCATTGAAAGATTTTGAAGGGGCTTGACAGGGTGGACACTGAGAAGTTGTTTCGCTGCTGGGAAATCTAAAACATGAGGTCACAGGCCCAGGATAAGGGGATGATCATTTAGGACTGAGACGAGGAGAAATTTTGTCACTCAAAGGGTCATGAATCTTTGGAATTCTCTACCACTGAGGATTGTGGATGCTCCATTGTTTAATATATTGTTACAGGCTCTGGAGGTGTTCTAATTTAAACAGGTCTGATTTCTCCTCTCATCACTCATCTGTAAGCAGAAAGGTATTTTGATTTGCTTCCCCCTTTGTAAATGGTGGCATATTCCCAACCCCTCAACCTTGGTGTGATCCAAGTTTCTATTAATAACTCCACAGTAAACTCGAGATAAGGTAAACTCAGAGGGGTAGTTTGTTTGCACACACTCAACACATGGGCGGGAGGTGTCACTATGTAGCCTCCCCTATTGCATTCATTATATAACAGACGGGTAGAGAAAGAAAGATTCACAGTACAAAGATCACAGAATAAAAAACTATTTTTTTCACATGAGTTCAGAGTCCAGAATCAATGTCCAATGGTATATTCTTTCACAGAGATCGGCAGGTTGAAGACTGATGCTGGATAATTCACTTTTACAGTAGAGATGATTTCCATGATGGATAGACACATAGAGCTGAATTAGGGTTGTAGGCACGTGTACAGAAGTTCAGAAGTTCCAGTATAAACAGTATAGATAGTCCAAGCAAATGCCAGGCCCAGAGTCCATGTTCTGACCTTCTGCTTGATAGATGGAAAATAGCAGACTGACTGGCAGTACAGCAAGACAGTGTTACAGGCTCCTCAAGCTAGGGGGTCATGAGAACATAAGAGCATAAGAAATAGGAGCAGGAGTAGGCCATTTGGTCCCTTGAGCCTGCTCCACCATTCAAACATATCATGGATGATCTACTTTCAAATTCCACATTCCCATCTACTACCCCTTTGATTCCCATTCCTAACAATAATCTTCTACCTCACCTTAGAAATATTCAATGACCCCACCTCCACCACCTTCTGAAGCAGAGAATTCCAAAGTTGCACAATTCCCTGAGAGAAAAAAATTCTCATCTCTGTCCTAAAAGGGCGACCCCTAATTTTAAAACAGTGCCCCTTAGTTCTGGACTCGCCCACAAGAGGAAACATCCTTTCCACCTCGTCAAGACCATTCAGGGTCTTGTATACTTCAAACAAATCACCCCTCACTCTTCTAAGCTCCAGTGGAAACAAACCCAGCCTGTCCAACCTTTCCTCATCAAACAACCAGGGATCTTTCCAGGTATCAATCCAGTAAACCTCCTCTAAACCAACTTCAATACATTTACATCTTTCCTTAAATAAGGAGACCAAAACTGCACACAGTTTTCAAGATGTGACCTCATCAATGCTCTGTATATGACTCCCATGAACATGACTGCCACCTGTTCACTTTTGGCTTTAACAAAGGATATATATTCCTTCATCTAGATTCTTGAGTTTGTTAATGTTCCAACCATTAAGAATTTAAACGGAGGTTGCAGGGTCCTTTGTCCTGGCAGACTAGCAGACGCCAATGTCTTCTGAAATGTAGATGGCTTTGTAGAATTGCTTTTGAATTTTATCTCTGCAGCCATAGGTGTCATTAGAGTCTCTTCAGAGAAAATGAGGTATCAGTTTCTTTGATATTTCCACAAAGTTCCTTTTGTTCCGGGTTACAGATAGCTTCAGCCTTTTTAAAGTCCTTGTCCCATTTATGAAATTTTAGAAAGCAGCCATGGTGATATATTTCATAAAAATGTAGTGTGAGGTCTTAGCTCCATGACAATATTGAAGGCTGGAATGGCCAGATTTTGGTCTCTCAAGGGATGAAGGGATATGGGGAGTAGGTGAGAAAGTGGACTTGAGACCAAAGATTGACTACGATCATGTTGAATGGTGGAGCAGGTTCAATGGGTCACTTGGTCTACTCCTCCTCCTGTTTCTTATGTTCTTATGAAGGAAATCAAAGAAGTACTTATTATACATTCAATCAATCATCTTCAATCAGGTCTAGCAGCTCAAGGAGAAGCAAAGGGAGTTTTTCTTCATAGTGGCTTGTTCCAACCTTTAAGGTGTAATTGATTATACCCAGAGAGCCCTCCATGTGCCATGTCACAGCATAGATGGGCGTAAAGGAAAATGTTAGACATATGAGGAACATGCATGTGATCAATGGTTATCCATGACTTATTCATCCTCAGCCCTTCATTTCCAACAGGCCTCAGGAGGAGCAAAGTTTGGATAGAAGGTTTTTAGAAGACCTCACTTACCAACCCATTGAACACTCATACAGTCTATTGAAGGAACCTCTGCAAATCTGTAAGAAGAAAGAACTGCCTCACTGTTATCAGAGGCTTAGCGGAGGTTATTGGCTAATGGCAGCCTCAATGCTTTTTTCTATTAAAGAATAAGCATTTTCTATGTTGACCCATTGTCACGAGTTTCAGTCTTGCGCGACTGCTCCCATGTGTTTGTTCTTATTGTGTTTGATTTTGTGCATTGCACCTACTATGTGGTCTTGTTCTATTTTGGACACTTGATTGTTGGTAATAATTACACTTTAAGCCTGGAAAGATGAGAGCTCTTTATGTTTCATATTTACCACGCCGCCTTGGACAATAGAGGGACTGGTTTGAAATGGTTCTGTTACACATCACATGACTGTCTTGTGCAGCCATGCAAAGTGGCTCCCTGCAACATTTATACATAACAATTAGTTCCTAGGTAACCAGTTCCTAGCTCTTTTCAGATAACCCAACAATATACAACATCAGCAGTGGCTACACATCAAAAGTTCATGACTGATTGTAAAGAGCTTTAGGAAACCCTGAGGTCATGAAAGGTGCTATATAAATGCAACTCTTTCTTTCCTATCCTATCACTCTAGTTCACACTACAATCCTCCACTTCATACTGAAGGCCTCTACATGCCACATGTTCCCATTCCAGCATGAGGATTTTACAGGGATGGTTATAGATACTGAATAACCTCAAGCTCAATTCCGAGACTATACTCACAGCTGGAAACTTGGACTGACGGACCAAGTTTCATCTGTTTTCATAACAATGTGAGTTGCCCCCTTTGTGGGATAATAAAGCTTGGTGAGAAAATGTTGGCTTTCCAATCCTTTCAGACTTTCTCTGAAGAGGAAAATTGGGATATTTCAACTATTTAGTAAATAATGAAGTGGGGTACACATGTAGCAAAACTAAAATACAATTGATATTGTTTTAAAAGGCATTGAAAATCCAGCCTGAAAGGGGTGGTGGTGTTGCTCTGTTTGAGGCCAGAGTCAGCCCATTGTGCCTCTTCAATATGTTCAAAAAGATCAACATTACTGGCTGCCCACAAAAAGCTTTAGGGCTGGATTTTACACACTCCGGCCAGGCTTATTTTCGGCCAGGGCATGTAAAATAGGTCGGGTGCCTAAACATCTTCCCTCACAGCCCCTCCACCTGGGAGCTCACCCCCATAGTACGCTAGCTGGATGGGTGTCAAAATCGGCAGGCTGCCTGCCATCTGTAAATAAATAATTAAGGGTCGTTTAGGCTAGTTAACAAGTCTATTGACTTGAATAACATGCTGCCCATGCCAACATACAGCTGGCATGGTCACTCGGGTGGGAGTGGGCGGGCTGTTTTTAAAGGCCTGCAAAGGTGGCAAAGGAAGAAGGGCGTCTCATTCCAGAGGTGCCCTGCAGGCACCCCCAAGATCTCAGCACCCAACCCCCCACTTCCTTCCGCACCAACTGTCCGACAGAACTGGCCTCCCAACACCCATCTCCCCCTTCCCTGGTCTCTGGGATCCCTCCTTGCCCTAAAACCCTGGGACTTACCTCC
Source organism: Carcharodon carcharias (assembly GCF_017639515.1). Taxonomy (NCBI): domain Eukaryota; kingdom Metazoa; phylum Chordata; class Chondrichthyes; order Lamniformes; family Lamnidae; genus Carcharodon; species Carcharodon carcharias. The sequence continues at coordinate 90,904,323 of NC_054484.1, read as the reverse complement.
TTGGTGCAGCTATGTTCCTCTTTGGCCTTCTTCCTGCAGCCCTGGCAGTGCCCACAACTCAGCTCTGGGGTTGGGGGGGAGGTGGAAGGTGGAGGTGTTGGTGGGTGAGGGGCGAGCAATCCAGACACCGTCCTCCCCCGAATTCCGCCTCCATGTGAAAATGCAGCTCTAACTCAGTATTAGATTGATCCTGATGGCGTTCAATATCTTTCCCAGCCCCCTTGCTTTATCCCGGTGATTATGTTCAGCGCTGTGTCTGAAACAAATGTGTTTTTGTTTAGTTTCATTGTCGGTGCACTGCTTTTCCAAAGTGAAAAGCAGCTCCTTCTTTGGTTCCAGAGATGGATATGGGCCAACCTCACCAATTATGTGTGTTCTGTCAGTGTCTCCAAGTTGGACACGAAAGGGCAGTCTTCCAAGAATTGCTGTTAATTGCAAAGGAATGAGTGTTGCAGCAGCTGCCCAGCTCATTCAGCCGGACAGGGGCAGCTGAATAAGCTCAACACCACCCAGGGCAGAACCAGGTGATTGATACCCAGTATCCCATCACTGGATGGAACCTGCACACTCTCCACTATGAACACACTGTGATTGCATGCTATGTGCTATCTACAGGCTGCACAGCTGAGAAGCCTCTACTCTCTGGAGTTTAGAAGAATGAGACGTGATCTCTTTGAAACATACAAGGTCCTTAAGGGGCTTGACAGGGTAAATACTGAGAGATTGTTTCTGCTGGTCAGGGAATCTAAAACACTGGGGGGGCGGTGGTGGGGGCGGGGGGGCACAGTCTCGGGATAAGGGGCCAATCATTTAGGACTGAGATGAGGAGAAATTACTTCACTCAAAGGGTTGTGAATCTTTGGAATTCTCTACCCCAGAGGGCTGTAGATGCTCCATCGTTGAGTATGTTTAAGGCTGGGATAGACAGATTTTTGGAAATCAAGGTTTTGGGAACAGGCACAAAAAGCAGTGTTTTTTTTCATGGGATGCGGGCATCACTGGCTTGGCCAGTGTTTATTGCCCAGCCCCAATTGCCCTCGTTCAGAGGCCTGTTAAGAGTCAACCACATGGCTGTGGGTCTGGAGTCACATGTAGACCAGACCAGATAAAGATGGCAGATTTCCTTCCCTGACAGAGAACCAGATGGGTTCAATGGTTTCAGAGTCACCATTAGACTTTTAATTCAAGATTTTTATTGGGTTCAAATTCCAAAGTCTGCGATGGTGGGATTCAAACCCAGATCATTACCCCAGGTTTCACCGATTACCTGTCTAGTGACCGTACCACTATGCCACCACCATGGGTGCAGCAGATTGGGGACCAGGCTCAGGAGGGTTTATGTCAACTACTGCTCCTATTTTGGATGATTTTATGTTTGTACATCCCACAATATTTTGTTGTTCCGCAGCAGAAACCACTAGGAAAAACATTGATTGACAGCACACCCTCCAATCAGAGCAAAGTGCCAACACCAGGCCCTGTAACAACCATTAACCAATCAAAAATAGGAAGTGTAGCAATCCTAGCTGCGCTCCAGCTAGTTAGAGACCCTCACAGTGTGAACCCGTCAGGTGCAAATCTTCCATGATAAAATCTATGTGAACCTGTGGTAAAGCCTGTGGTAAAAGGAGATATTCTTTTTTTCACATTCAGTTTCTGCTTTGGAGGTTTTTTTAGTAACTAGAAACAGATATTTGTAGAGTTGGGCTCATTCCAGAGGTGTTTAAAATGGTGGCTGGGATACAGATGCCATTTCTGACAGAGTCAATTTTTGCTGGCAGGAGGAAGGGAATGGGGCATGAATCACGAAAGCAGGAAACCTCCGAACTCAGCTTATAAACTCAGCCAATCTGGGCCATAATGTCATAACAGCACAGACAGTGGTCATTGGGCCGATTTAGTTTATGCTGGCTCTCTGTAGAGCAGTCCAGTCATTCCCATTCTCCCGCTGGATCTCCATAGCCCTGCAAGTTTATTTCCCTCGTGTGCCCATCCAATTTCCTTTTGAAATCACTAATGATCTCCACTTCCACCACTCGCAAGGGCAGCAAGTTCTACATCATTGCTTTAAAAAGTTCTTCCTCACATCCCCCTGAAACTCTTGTTCAAAACTAAAACCTGGTTCTTGTATCATCACCTAATGGGAACAGCTTTTCTTTGTCTACCTTATCTAACCTGTTAGAATCCTGTATGCCTCAGTCAAATTCAACCTCTCTTGCTCCTAAGAGAGGAGGCACAAATGTTACTTGCCACTTGTCAGCCCAAGTTGAAATGTTGTCCAGGTCTTGCTGAGTCAGGAGGTTCTGGGGAGTCAGGAGGCGGATATATGGCATATGGACATGGACTGCTTCAGTGATTGAGGAATCACGAGTGATGCTGAACATCACACAGTCTCCCCAGCACCTCCTGACCCCCCCAGCACCTCCAGACCCCCCCAGCACCTCCAGACACCCCCCAGCACCTCCAGACACCCCCCAGCACCTCCAGACCCCCCCAGCACCTCCAGACCCCCCCAGCACCTCCAGACACCCCCCAGCACCTCCAGACCCCCCCAGCACCTCCAGACACCCCCAGCACCTCCAGACACCCCCCAGCACCTCCAGACCCCCCCAGCACCTCCAGACACCCCCCAGCACCTCCAGACACCCCCCAGCACCTCCAGACCCCCCCCCCAGCACCTCCAGAGCCCCCCCAGCACCTCCAGACCCCCCCCCAGCACCTCCAGACGCCCCCCCAGCACCTCCAGACGCCCCCCCAGCACCTCCAGACCTCCCCCCCCCCCAGCACCTCCAGGCCGCCCCCCCCCCCCCCAGCACCTCCAGGCCCCCCCCAGCACCTCCAGGCCCCCCAGATCCTCCAGAACCTCCAGACCCCCCAGACCCTCCAGACCCTCCAGACTCCCTAGAATGTCCTGACTAGCCCAGAAGGTCCTGACTAGCCCAGAAGGTCCTGACTAGCCCAGACCCTGTCCGCCATCTACAAGGATGATAGAATCCTGTTCACATATTACTTATGAAGCTCTATTGCTCTACTGTAAATATTGGATTTGCTGCCTTGCTTATCTTCAAAAGATGCTGAATGATATTCTTAGCCTGTCGTTCAGCTGGCTGAGGAGCATTTCCAGCTGTCTAAGGTGCTGACCTAAACAGGTGGTCTTCAAGTCAGTCAGCAGAAAGGCTCAGTCCCCCAGGAATCTGCAACTGGCTTACATCCCAACATGGGAACCAGGGCCCAACAATGTTCTTATTGAACTCCCATGTTTGCCAGAAAAAAAAAAGGACCTTCAGCGGTCAAGGCTTCTTCCTTAAGCTGAACCCTTGTCCCTGGCCCTGGCCTCTGCCCCCACCATGGCTTTGGTTCAAGGGGTCTCGTAAGCTATAAAAATGGTATCTGCGATCCTTCCGATGGGAAGTGTGCTGGAATCCTTTTTGGTAAAGTTGTTTGCACTCCACTAACGCTCTCCAGAGTGACATAGGGCAGGTGGGACAAGAGGTCATGCTGGTTTGGCACCAGCATTGGCATCTTGAAGCTTCACATTCCAGCCATTGCCGCCTCAACCTCACACAGCTAAAAACACGTTAAGCAGCGAGAAGGACCACAAACCTGTGCGTAATTAATGATTCCTTTCAATAGCCCGAACAGCACTATTCAAAGGAATCATTAATTGCCCACAGGTTTGTCACTGATTTAGTTCTCCTGCCTGTTGCTGCTATTCTAGGCCTTGTGGTGCTTTTCCATGCTTGTTAACAATTTCAGTGATTTACAGGTAATGGTCCCGTTTGTGTTGAAGTATTTTTTAAATGGTTTACAGGCTTATGCACAAGGAAGGGAGACTACAGTATAGACAGTACCTTTCTGCCCTGGCTTTGCGCAATCAAATAACTCATGAGTGATATCAGTAACCTTGTTCACTGACAGTCCCACACTCCTTGCTTTCACTCTGTCGCTGACCACCACATCACCCTCTTTCCCACAGTGCAAAAATAAAAGGCAAGCTAAAATATCGGCCGGAATTCTCCCATCCCGCCCATGGCGGGTTTCGCAGTGGACGGGAGAGGAAAATCCAGTGGCAGGCAAGAAATCGCAAACCTTCCATTGTAAAAACAGGTTACAATTCTCCCGATGGTATGTTCATGGCCGGTCAGTTATCCCGCAGACTATCCAGCGTGAACACTGTTTGCATTCATTAGCGTGTCATGAAGGATCGTTGAAACAGCGGCTCGCCGGAATCTTGCCACACCTTCTAATCTTCCAATCCCAGCGGGAAATTATATCGGCACCAAACCCGTTTGGGAAAGGTTGACATGCACAAGTTTGGACCTCAGTTCACTGGTAAATTGGAGGTGAGTGGAACATGCCTGCCATAGCCCTGCGCCGGTCTTGTTGTGATGAACACCACTCTGCTGGGGCTGTAGGGTTGGTCTGCTCCTGCTCTTTGCTTTCATTGTCCTGAGGAACACCAATGTGCTGTGGTACTCATACAGGCCTCCACTTTCAGAGACCAGCACTTCAACCGGGGGTGGGCTGGGAGGCGAGGGTGGGGTAGATGAACGCGATGGGGGCAGAAGGGGGGGAAGGCTGTGGAATGGGTGTGTGAGGGAAAGGTGAATACTATGGAGGCAATGAGGAGGGAAGGTTGTGGAATGGTAGTGAGGGGGAAGGGGCAAACGCGAGGGGAGCAACATGGAAGGAAGGCTGTGGATTGGCAGAGAGGGGCAATTGGGGCCTTTCTGGAGTCACCCTTCAACCTCTTGTTGCCGCAGGAGTGAGCAGGGGTCTGCTTAGAAAGAAATGAGAAATGCCCCTTTGTGACGAAGGCCACTGAAAGCCAATGGCTTCATTAGCGCTGTTAAAGGGCTATTCAGACCTCAGTGGCTTCACATCACAGTCACTGCATCTGAAGAGTAACACACAGGAATGTAGAATTTGGGAATGAAGGCAAGAGTGAAGGAGGCTCAGCTGCATCACATATGGCATTCCATCAAAGAAGGCCTGTCATGTGTTCACCAAAGGTTTTTGAGATCCTTGTTGACGAGAGAGCTAAGTGGCGGAGGAAGCAGATGTGCAGGCTGAAACGTAAAAGACGAAAGATGAGACAGATCCAGGTGAACACCTGCTGAAGGTGCCCGTTGTGTGCCAGCTTGTCCTGTATGAAGGAAGAAAGACATGCGATGGGAAGGGATGGAGCAGAGGTTGGGTGAGATGCATGGCCCCTGTGTGTGGTGAGCCCTCCCTAGCAGGGCCAGACAATGGAGTGTGAGCAACATGACAGATGGGATGGTGGTGATGTGAAAGCCTCGGTGAGAGAACGAGTGTTGATATGTGTCCCCAGCTAATGGTACAGTGAGACCCCTGAAGAGAGTAGCTGTTTGAGTGCTTGATGCCATGTTGAGAGTTTGATACTGGAGGGAGTTGGGATAACTTATCCTGGCGGAGTGGATGAGATCATTCATCTTCTTCCTGCACTGGGTGGCACCTCAGGTGTTGGTTGCCAGCCTCGCTGACCTGCTCCGTGATGGTTTCCCAGGCCAGAGAGGTGAGGTGACTATGCTTCCTGCAGCCATCCCTGCGATAGAGCACTTGCCTGTGCGCCTGCACCCCTCTGATCAAGGCCTGGAGAGCCAGGTGGGTGAAGCGGGGTGCTGCCTTCCTGTTCAGGCTCTCGGCCTTCCTCTCCTGGCTACAAGATATCTCTGCTGGGCTGGAGAGAGTGAGACTGTGTGTTGGACTGGCGGTTATATATGGCGCCGGGACCTTTGAACCCACCAGCTGATGGGGGGGCAGATGAATCAGCTCCGGACCCGCCAGGCCATTAAGAATGATTCACGCCTCTGCATAATTAATGAGGCCCCAAGCGCAGAATCGGGCATAATTTGCCACCATTTTGGTCAGCGGGCTGGGCTCTGGTGAAACTGCCCGCCATGGCACTGATGTTTCATTGTGGGAAAATTCCACGCATATATTTCGAAACAAACAAAATCATGCCATTGTGCATTTCCCACCAGCCGGAATGGTGGGTTTCTGTACCAGATTGTCCGCTTTTCAGTTCTTAAATATGCATGAACAGGAAGCATGTCAGATTGTGGCGGCATCATGACAGTGGATTCGAGTCCTGAGTTACTTATGGGTATATTGAACTTTTTAAGAAAGACAAGCATTTTTAAAAAGGGCATCCAAGCAAAGACACTGAGCAAAAATGGCTGCGAATGTAAAGTAACCACTTTCTGGAAAATTCCTATGTGGATTATACTTGACCAACTAGCCCAGAGACCATGGAATGTCCCACCTAAAAAGGTGTCAAGGCTTACTTCAGACAGAGATACCTGAAAGAAGAGTTGCAATGCAAAATACTGAACTTTAGTCTCCTGTGGTTGCGGAGACAATGGAGACTGATTTCCACATTTCAGCAGAAACCATCTCCTGTTGTTATATCACAGAATGTGGAAATGATCTGAGTTGAAAGAAAATGGACTCTGGGTGAAAGACATGTTTGTTTTTTCCCTTTTCAAGAATACATAAGGAAAGGTGTTAAAAAGCTAGCTGCAGACTGATCTGTGCGTTCCAGTTCTGGTGTGCTAATGTGTGCTAGTGAAAGTCAGAGCAGGAGAAGATCGACTAGGCACCACTTTGCAGCTTGAAGGCAAAGGCTCTCTCTCTCTCTCTCTACCTTGCTGGAGGTAAGTCAGCAAAGCCACTGTCATCTGCGTTGGACCCATCTTGCTCACAGTCTGTCCATCTGTCTTTATGGCAGGCACCAGCATGTAACAGAAAAGGCCTACTGGCAGCCAACCCCTCAACTCCAACCCCCCTTGGCTGAGGATCCTGAGAACCCATGAGATGTGGAGCAGTGACAGCATTCTCCCACACCCTCCACCAGCGCAGAGACACACACCTCAGCGAAAGATAGTTCCAGAGCAGGCTCAGGATCACAATCTGGTGAGCGCAGCACAGATTCTGGTTCACAGCACAACACTCGGGGGACCACTGGAGGCCAGGATTCTGCTGAGTCTAATTCAGATTGACAAGCCTGTGGACTCGGTCCTAACACATGTTGGAGTTGCAATGACAGACACAGACATTAAAAATTTGTTCATGGGATGTGGGCATCACTGACTAGACCAGCATTTATTGCCCATCCCTAACTGCCCTTGCTCAGAGAGCATTTTTGAGAGCCAACCACATTGCTGCGGGTCTGGAGTCACATGGAGGTCAGACCGGGACAGCAGATTTCCTTCCCTAAAGGGCATTAGTGAACCAGATGGGTTTTTATAACAATCGGCAATGGTGGTTTCGTGGTCATGATTAGGATTTCAATTCCAGATTTTTATTGAATTCAAGTTTCACCACCTGCCATGGGATTTGAACCCAGGTCCCCAGAGCATTACCCTGGGTCTCCGGATTACTAGCCAGTGATAATGCCCCTATGCCACCAGTCAACGGCCATTTAACATACTGTAAATTTAAAATTAGACACAGGAGCCAGCGTATCAGTCATGTTGGACAAAGAATCATGACTAATCCACCCAAGTGACTCCAAGAGCATCCAGCTGATCCCAATGCCCTCTCCCTGTGACCCCATCACCTGCAGTACCATAGGCCGAGGAGGGTGCACCTGCCCCACAGCAGGAGGCCCAAAGCAGGCCGGGGCTCCCCAAGCCTCAGTCCTCCAGAGGATGCCCGCCAAGGCCATCAGACAACAGAGCATAGCAGTCAGCAAGGCTGCCTCCACTTCTGCTACGGGTGTCAGGAATGCACCAAGAAATAGTGCAGGGTTAGAAAAATTAAGATATACTAGGAGCACCAAGGTTGCACAAGTGCTCACAATCTGTATGGAGTTTGCACCAATGTAAATAGATTTCCACTCATTCCACTCCTCATGTTGTGTATGTCTCTTCTACCTGATGATATTCTTCAGGTCATTCAAGTGTCACAGATTTCCTCCCCACCCACTGCTCCTCACAGAGATCCCATCATGTGCCTCAGCTTGGTGGTGTGTAGAACCATCTCATCACCAGCCTGTGTCCATTCTATGCTCAGTACCAAGCAGAGTGAAGTGTCAGCCTCACTGAACTTTGTGGTTGGCCAAGGCATCTCTGAGGCCTGCTTCAGAGGTTGAGAGTGCAGAATCCCGAGGCTGCTTTAGTCCCTGATGCTTCTGAATTGTTGAGTGCTCAGCGTGTATCCTGGATGTTTAAATGTGGATGTGCATGGAGATGGGGCATCTTTCATTGTCCTGCATGTACTTTCTGTCACCCTTGACGGTGTTTTACCAATGAATCTGAACTCTGAATTCTTATGCGCTCCTACTTGCCTACATTGTGTGCATCACCCCTAAGATAAGTGCCCACCTTCCCACCTCCGTGTGTTTAAGCTTTTGACTTCGCTGACACATGTTGGCCCTTGCGTTTCCTGCTAGATGGTTAAATGTGAGTGATCTGGGGGTTGTGTGCAGAAGCCCCAGATGGCTGACTTGGCCATGGGAGAATGCAGTGCTGAGCCATAAGATCTGGCTAGCATCTCCTGACATTAACCCGCTGCCAGTTCTCAGACGGTCAGTTGAAATGGTGAACAATGGCATCAGTGTGCCTGGTTTCTGTGTGCATTTGTCAGACTGTTGGGGTGAAAATGCATAGCCCTGAAATGGGACCAGAGTGGTTAAATTGCATATGATGCGTCCTCTTTATTATCAACAATTCGGGTCAAGTGTTAGATGGAGTGTCAGCATTTTCAGGAGCACAAATGCCACAGCTAGGTATCAGGGGAAATTGGGAGTCTCCAAACGGAGGCATGCTCATGAGTGGCAGGCAGGTTTCGGAATATGCTGCGCGTGAAGTTTTTGATGTCTATTGAAAAGTGAGCTGAACTGCAGCCTCACATCCTTCATTGAGAGTTATAGATGACTATGTCCTGAGGATGTATGTGACACTGAGGACTGATTATGATGAAGAGGCATCAACACTTGTCTTACATGAATGATTGGCTGTGTGGAAAAACCGCAGTGTGGAATCAGAATCTATCCCACGCATGAAGGCGATAGCCACTGAGTGAAGATCAACGCCTTGAGGTGCCTTGTCAGAGTGCAGGCATACTGCCACAAGTGCACTGAGGATTGCAGTGCTGCTCCTGCCTCTTTAAGGCTGCTGTAGGCAGTGGAATCTTGGCGAGATGCTTGAAGAGGCTGCACCATCTCATCTGTGCTCACAAAACCCCCTGTTCCAGTTATTATCACATTACAGGGAGGCCACATGCTCCCGAGGTTGCCTTACCTTCCAAGGATGAGGACATTGTGATGCTAAAGTGTAACTATTCATTCAAGGATTAAACTGATGCATTGAGATGAGGAGGATAGCATCGAAGTTGATAAGGTGGATCCAGCATGGAGGGCACTGATGAAAGAGGATCGTCATAGCTAGTCATCATCGTCCTCCTGGAACCTGGTGGCTATTAGCGTTTCATGTGCACGCCTGCCTCATCTAGCCCATGCGACATCATCTTTCTCTGACCTGTCAGCTTCCTCGCCCTCATCATGTTCAGCCCTCTCAGAGGGCATACGCAGCTCCTCCATCTCGGCATCTGGCGCCAGGTTGTGTAGGGTGCAGCAAGCCACAATGATGCGTGAGACCCCCCTGGGGAGTGTACTGGTGAATGCCACCTGGCCTGTCCATACCTCAAAAATGTACCTTCAAGATGCCAATAGGCTGCTCAATCGATGAGAGCGTTGTGGCATGAGTGGTGCTGTACCTCTCCTCTGAGGTATTTTGTGGCCTCTGTACGGGTGTCATCAGCCACGTCTTCAGCAGGTAGCCTTTGTCACTGAGGAGCCAACACTGGATGTGCTGAGGACCCTGGAGGATTTGTGGCACCTGCGAGTGACTCAAGGTGTACGAGTTGTGGGAGCTTGCAGTGTATCTCGCGCAAATCTGCATTATCGGCTTGTGGTGATTGCAGACCGAGAGAGCGGAACCCTTTTCCTGTCAATGAATTGTAGCGGCTGCTGCCAGGGAACTCTTAAAGCTACATGAGTGCAGTCGATGGCAGCCTGCACCAATGGGAATCTGGAGAGAGCTGTAAAGCCCACTGCTCTGGCAGCCTGGCGGGCTTCACCTGGAGAAAACTGCGCGTCATTGTGAGCTTTGTTAAATCGGGCGCTGGTGACCTCCCGTTTACTTTTGTGAGCCGATGATTGAGCAATCCCACAGAGGTCCCCGGTGGAGCACTGGAACAAGCCAATCCTGAAGGATTTGGGCTGATACAGCGTGAAAAACCATCATTGTGGTCGGCAGATAAAATGTCATATTAGCCACCCGCTACCACACTTTGTGCAAATCTGGGGCGATTCTGCCCAATGTGCTTAATGGCCTCCTTCTGTGCTGTAACCAGTCTATAATTCTAGTATAAATTCAAGGAATGTAATGAATGCCTGAGGAAGAAGGAAGCTGAAGGTTACCCTGATGGTGTGATCACGAAGGGCGGGAGGGGGCTTGTTTGGAACATAAACACCAATATAGATGAGGTGGGCCAAATGGCCTGTTTCTGTGCTGTAAATTCCATATAAAGCTGCCAGCCGAGAATATGAACATTGTGATAAAAGCAAAATACTGCAGATGCTCGAAATCTGAAAAAATAAAGCAGAAAATGATGGAAAAGCTCAGCAAGTCTGGTAGCATCTGTGGAGAGAGAAACAGAGTTAACATTTTAAATCTGTATGACTCTGAAGAAGGGTCATATGGACTCGAAACGTTAACTCTGTTTCTCTCTCCACAGATGCTGCCAGAGCTGCTGAGCTTTTCCAGTGTTTTCTGTTTTTGAACACAAACACTGTATTGTGTTTCACATCCTCAGGCCATTCAGCCAAGGGATTAATGTGAATCACTCTCCCCCTGACCCTCACACACTCTCCCTCACCCTCACCCCTCACACTCTCTTTCACATTGTCTCTGGGCAATCACTCACTCAGGCGCCAGTGGACCCCCCAGCTCTGGCTGCCTCTCTGGGAACCCCCACCCCGGCTGCCTCTCTGGGACCCCCCCCGCTCTGGCTGCCTCTCTGGGACCCCCCCGCTCTGGCTGCCTCTCTGGGACCCCCCCGCTCTGGCTGCCTCTCTGGGACCCCCCCGCTCTGGCTGCCTCTCTGGGACCCCCCCGCTCTGGCTGCCTCTCTGGGACCCCCCCGCTCTGGCTGCCTCTCTGGGACCCCCACGCTCTGGCTGCCTCTCTGGGACCCCACGCTCTGGCTGCCTCTCTGGGACCCCACGCTCTGGCTGCCTCTCTGGGACCCCCCCCGTTCCGGCTGCCTCTCTGGGACCCCCCCGCTTCGGCTGCCTCTCTGGGACCCCACCGCTCTGGCTGCCTCTCTGGGACCCCCCGCTCTGGCTGCCTCTCTGGGACCCCCCGCTCTGGCTGCCTCTCTGGGACCTCCCGCTCTGGCTGCCTTGCATTGAGGGCCCTGAAATTTATCTTCAATACTTATCTTACCATCGTACCACCACTTGCTGCTTGTCCAATCATAGGCTGATTCCTCACTGATTTGAAATTGAAATGCTGGCTAATAAGCCTATCAGCAGCTCCACACTACTGTCCACACCAATCCCACAGCACTACACCACTGCCCACACCACTACCGCAGCGCTACACCACTGCACACACCACTGCCCACACCACTCCCGCAACTGTACACGACAGCCCACACCACTCGCGCAGCTCTACAACAAAGCCCACACCACTCCCACAGCTCTATACCACTGCCCACACTACTGCCGCTGCTCTAAACCACTGCCCACACCAATCCTGAAGCTCTAAACCACAGCCCACACCACTCCCGCAGCTCAACACCACTGCCCACACCACTCCCGCAGCTCTGCACCACTGCCCACACCACTCCGGCAGCTCTGCACCACTGCCCACACCACTCCCGCAGCTCTACACCACTGCCCACACCACTCCCGCAGCTCTACACCACTGCCCACACCACTCCCGCAGCTCTACACCACCGCCCACACCACTCCCGCAGCTCTACACCACAGCCCACACCACTCCCGCAGATCTACACCACTGCCCACACCACTCCCGCAGCTCTACACCACCGCCCACAACACTCCCGCAGCTCTACACCACCGCCCACACCACTCCCGCAGCACTACACCACCGCCCTCACCACTCCCGCAGCACTACACCATCGCCCACACCACTCCCGCAGATCTACACCACTGCCCACACCACTCCCGCAGCTCTACAACACCGCCAACACCACTCCCGCAGCTCTACACCACCGCCCACTCCACTCCCGCAGCTCTACACCATCGCCCACACCACTCAAGCAGCTTTACACCACGGCCCACACCACTCCCGCAGCTCTACACCACTGCCCACACCACTCACGCAGCTCTACACCACTGACCACACCACTCCCGCAGCTCTACACCACTCCACAAAACACACCTGCAGCATTACAACAATGCCCACAATGATTCCGCAGCTCTAGACCAATCCACGCATTACCTGCAGCTCTAAACCACTGCCCACAGCACTCCCGCAGCTCTAAACCACTGCACAACCCAATCCTGCAGCTCTACACTACTGCCCACACCACTCCCGCAGCTCTACACCACAACCCACACCACACCCGCAGCTCTACACCACTGCCCACACCACTCCCACAGCGATAAAAAAATGCACACACCATTAATGCAACTCTGCACCACTCCACAAACCACACCCGCGGCTCTACACCACTGCCCACACCACTCACGCAACACTACACCACTCTCCACACCACTCCCGCAGCTCTACAACACTCTCCAGACAACACCCGCAGCTCTACAACACTCTCCAGACAACACCCGCAGCTCTACACCACTCCACAAAACAGACACGCAGCATTACAACACAGCCCACACCACACCCGCAGCTCTAGACCACTCCACGCATTACATGCAGCTCTACACCACTGCCCACACCACTCCCGCAGCTCTACACCACGGCCCACACCACGCCCGCAGCTCTACACCGCTGCCCACACCATGCCCGCAGCTCTACACCGCTGCCCACACCACTCACGCAGCTCTACACCACAGCCCACACCAATCCCGCAGCACTACACCACTCCACACAGCACTCCCGCAGCTCTACACCACTGCCCACACCACTCCCGCAGCTCTACACCACTGCCCACACCACACCCGCAGCTCTAAACCACTGCCCACACCACTCCCGCAGCTCTACACCACTGCCCACACCACTCCCGCAGCTCTACACCACTGCCCACACCACTCCCGCAGCTCTACACCACTGCCCACACCACTCCCGCAGCTCTACACCACTGCCCACACCACTCCCGCAGCTCTACACCACTGCCCACACCACTCCCGCAGCTCTACACCACTGACCACACCACTCCCGCAGCTCTACACCACTGACCACACCACTCCCGCAGCTCTACACCACTCCACAAAACACACCTGCAGCATTACAACAATGCCCACAATGATTCCGCAGCTCTAGACCAATCCACGCATTACCTGCAGCTCTAAACCACTGCCCACAGCACTCCCGCAGCTCTAAACCACTGCACAACCCAATCCTGCAGCTCTACACTACTGCCCACACCACTCCCGCAGCTCTACACCACAACCCACACCACACCCGCAGCTCTACACCACTGCCCACACCACTCCCGCAGCTCTACACCACTGCCCACACCACTCCCGCAGCTCTACACCACTGCCCACACCACTCCCGCAGCTCTACACCACTGCCCACACCACTCCCGCAGCTCTACACCACTGCCCACACCACTCCCGCAGCTCTACACCACTGCCCACACCACTCCCGCAGCTCTACACCACTGCCCACACCACTCCCGCAGCTCGACACCACTGCCCACACCACTCCCGCAGCTCGACACCACTGCCCACACCACTCCCGCAGCTCTACACCACTGCCCACACCACTCCCGCAGCTCTACAACACTGCCCACACCACTCCCGCAGAACTACACCATTGCCCACACCAGTCCCGCAGCTCTACAACACTGCCCACACCACACCTGCCGCTCTACACCACTGCACACACCAAACACGCAGCTCTACAACACAGCCCACACCACTCCCGCAGCACTACACCACTGCCCACACCACTCCCGCAGATCTAAACAACAGCCCACACCACTCCCGCAGCTCTACACCACTGCCCACACCACTCCCGCAGCTCTACATCAATGCCCACACCACTCCCGCAGCTCTACACCAATGCCCACACCACTCCCGCAGCTCTACACCACTGCACACACCACTCCCGCAGCTCTACACCACTGCACACACCACTCCCGTAGCTACGCACCACTGCAAACTCCACTCCCGCAGCTCTACACCACTGCACACACCACTCCCGCAGCTCTACACCACTGTCTACACCACTGCTGCAGCTCTACCCCACTGCCCACACCACTCCCGCAGCTCTACACGACTGCCCACACCACTTCCGCAGCTCTACACCACTGCCCACACCACTCCCGCAGCTCTACACCACTGCCCACACCACTCCCGCAGCTCTACACCACTGCCCACACCACTCCCGCAGCTCTACACCACTGCCCACACCACTCCCGCAGCTCTACACCACTGCCCACACCACTCCCGCAGCTCTACACCACTGCCCACACCACTCCCGCAGCTCTACACCACTGCCCACACCACTCCCGCAGCTCTACACCACTGCCCACACCACTCCCGCAGCTCTACACCACTGCCCACACCACTCCCGCAGCTCTACACCACTCCACAAAACACAACCGCAGCATTACAACAATGCCCACACAGATTCCGCAGATCTGGACCAATCCACACATTACCTGCAGATATACACCATTGCCGACACCACTCCGGCAGCTCTAAACCACTGCCCACACCACACCAGCACCTCTACACCACTGCCCACACCAATCCGCAACTCTACACCACTGCCCACGGCCATCCCGCAGCTCTACACCACTGCCCACGGCCGTCCCGCAGCTCAACACCAAAGCCCACACCACTCCCGCAGCTCTACACCACTGTCCACACGACTCCCGCAGCTCTACACCACTGCCCCCACCACTCCCGAAGCTCTACACCTCTGCCTCCACCAGTCCCGCAGCTCTACATCACTGCCCACTCCACTCCAGCAGCTCTA
This sequence comes from Carcharodon carcharias, assembly GCF_017639515.1. NCBI lineage: Eukaryota > Metazoa > Chordata > Chondrichthyes > Lamniformes > Lamnidae > Carcharodon > Carcharodon carcharias. The sequence continues at coordinate 90,889,156 of NC_054484.1, read as the reverse complement.
CACCACGACCACACCACTCCTGCAGCTCTACACCACTGCCCACACCACTCCCGCAGCTCTACACCACTGCAAACACCACTCCCGCAGCTCTACACCACAGCACACACCACTCCCGCAGCTCTACACCACAGCACACACCACTCCCGCAGCTCTACACCACAGCACACACCACTCCCGCAGCTCTACACCACAGCACACACCACTCCGGCAGCTCTACACCACAGCACACACCACTCCGGCAGCTCTACACCACAGCACACACCACTCCGGCAGCTCTACACCACAGCACACACCACTCCGGCAGCTCTACACCACTGCAAACACCACTCCCGCAACTCTACACCACTACACACACCACTCCCGTAGCTACACACCACTCCCGCAGCTCTACACCACTGCCCACACCACATCCGCAGCTCTGCACCACTGCCCACACAACTCCGGCAGCTGTGCACCACTGCCCACACCACTCCGGCAGCTCTGCACCACTGCCCACACCACTTCCGCAGCTCTGCACCACTGCCCACACCACTCCCGCAGCTCTGCACCACTGCCCACACCACTCCCGCAGTTCTGCACCACTGCCCACACCAATCCCGCAGCTCTGCACCACTGCCCACACCACTCCCGCAGCTCTGCACCACTGCCCACACCACTCCCGCAGCTCTGCACCACTGCCCACACCACTCCCGCAGCTCTACACCACTGCACACACCACTCCCGCAACTCTACACCACTGCACACACCACTCCCGTAGCTACACACAGCTCACGCAGCTCTACACCACTGCCCACACCACATCCGCAGCTCTGCACCACTGCCCACACAACTCAGGCAGCTCTGCACCACTGCCCACACCACTCCGGAAGCTCTGCACCACTGCCCACACCACTCCCAAAGCGCTACACCACTGCCCACACCACTCCCAAAGCGCTACACCACTGCCCACACCACTCCCGCAGCTCTACAACACCGACCACTCCACTCCCGCAGCTCCACACCACTGCCCACACCACACCCGCAGCTGTAAACCACTGCCAGGACAACTACCGCAGCACTACGCCACTGCCCACACAACTCCCGCAGCTCTACACCACTGTCTACACCACTGCTGCAGCTCTACCCCACTGCCCACACCACTCCCGCAGCTCTACATCACTGCCCACACCACTCCCGCTGCTCTACATCACTGCCCACACCACTCCCGCCGCTCTACACCACTGCCCACACCACTCCCGCAGCTCTACACCACTGCCCACACCACTCCCGCAGCTCTACACCACTGCCCACACCACTCCCGCAGCTCTACACCACTGCCCACACCACTCCCGCAGCTCTACACTACTGCCCACACCACTCCCGCAGCTCTACACCACTGCCCACACCACTCCCGCAGCTCTGTACCACTGCCCAAACCACTCCCGCAGCTCTACACCACTGCCCAAACCACTCCCGCAGCTCTACAACACTGCCCACACCACTCCCGCAGCTCTACACCACTCCACAAAACACAACCGCAGCATTACAACAATGCCCACACAGATTCCGCAGATCTGGACCAATCCACACATTACCTGCAGATATACACCATTGCCCACACCACTCCGGCAGCTCTAAACCACTGCCCACACCACACCAGCACCTCTACACCACTGCCCACACCAATCCCGCAGCTCTACACCACTGCCCACGGCCGTCCCGCAGCTCTACACCACTGCCCACGGCCGTCCCGCAGCTCTACACCACTGCCCACGGCCGTCCCGCAGCTCAACACCACTGCCCACGGCCATCCCGCAGCTCAACACCAAAGCCCACACCACTCCCGCAGCTCTACACCACTGTCCACACGACTCCCGCAGCTCTACACCACTGCGCACAGCACTCCCGCAGCTCTACACCACTGCCCCGACCACTCCCGAAGCTCTACACCTCTGCCTCCACCAGTCCCGCAGCTCTACATCACTGCCCACTCCACTCCCGCAGCTCTACACCACGACCACACCACTCCTGCAGCTCTACACCACTGCCCACACCACTCCCGCAGCTCTACACCACTGCCCACACCACTCCCGCAGCTCTACACCACTGCCCACACCACTCCCGCAGCTCTACACCACTGCCCACACCACTCCCGCAGCTCTACACCACTGCCCACACCACTCCCGCAGCTCTACACCACTGCCCACACCACTCCCGCAGCTCTACACCACTGCCCACACCACTCCCGCAGCTCTACACCACTGCCCACACCACTCCCGCAGCTCTACACCACTGCCCACACCACTGCCACAGCTCTACACCACTGCCCACACCACTCCCGCAGCTCTACACCACTGCCCACACCACACATGCAGCTCTAAACCACTCCACAAATCACACCCACTGCATTACATCACTGCCCACACTACCTTTGCAGTTCTATACCACTCCACGCATTACCTGCAGCTCTACACCACTGCCCACACCACTCCCGCAGCTCTACATCACTGCCCACACCACTCCCGCAGCTCTACACCACTGCCCACACCACCCCCGCAGTTCTACACCATTGCCCACACCACTCCTGCAGCTCTACACCACTGCCCACACCACTCCCGCAGCTCTACACCACTGCCCACATCACTCCTGCAGCTCTCAACCACAGCCGACACAACTCCCGCAGCTCTACACCACTCCATGCTTTACCAACCGCTCTACAACCACTGCCCACACCACACCCGAAGGTTTACACCACTGCCCACACCACTCCTGCACCACTTAACAAAACACACCCGCTGCATTACAACACTGCCCACATTACTTCTGCAGCTCTCGACCACTCCGCGCATTGCCCACAGCTAAACAACACTACGCACACCACACCCGCAGCTCTATACCACTGCCCACACCACTCCCGCAGCACTACACCACTGCCCACACCACTCCCGCAGCTCTACGCCACTGCCCACACCACTCCCGCAGCTCCACACCACAGCCCACACCACTCCCGCAGCTCTACACCACTGCCTACACAATTCCCGCAGTTATACACAACTGCCAAAACCACTCCCGCAGCTCTACAACACTGCCCACAGCAATCCTGCAGCTCTACACCAGCCCACACGATTCCCGCAGGTCTAAACCACTACACACAACATTGACGCAGCTCGACATGACTCCCCACCCCACTCACACAGCACAACACCACTCTCCACACCACTCACGCAGCTCTACAATACTGCCCACATCACTTCCGTAGCTCTACACCACTGCCCACACCACTCCCGCAGCTCTACACCACTGCCCACACCACTCCCGCAGCATTACATCAATGTCCACGCCACTCCTGCAGCTCTGCACCACTGCCCACGCCACTCCTGCAGCTCTTCACCACTCCACGCATTACCCGCTGCTCTACACCACTAACCACTCCAGTCCCGCAGCTCTACACCACTGCCCACACGATTCCCGCAGGACTAAACCACTACACACAACATTGACGCAGCTCGACATCACTCCCCACACCACTCACGCAGTACAACACCACTCTCCACACCACTCCCGCAGCAGTGCAACACTGCCCACACCACTCCCGCAGCTCTACACCACTGATCACACCACTCCCACAGCTCTACACCACTGCCCACACCACTCCCGCAGCTCCACACCACTGCGCACACCACTCCCGCAGCTCCACACGACTGCCCACACCACTCGGGAAGCATTACCTCAATGTCCACGCCACTCCTGCAGCTCTGCAACACTACCCACACCACTCCTGCAGCTCTGCACCACTGCCCACGCCACTCCTGCAGCTCTTCACGACTCCACGCATTACCCGCTGCTCTACACCACTGACCACTCCAGTCCCGCAGCACTACACCACTGCCCAAACGATTCCCGCAGGTCTAAACCACTACACACAACATTGAGGCAGCTAGACATCACTCCCCACCCCACTCACGCAGCACAACACCACTCTCCACACCACTCCCGCAGCTCTACATCACTGCCCACACCACTCCCCCAGCTCTACACCACTGCCCACACCATACCCACAGCAGTGCAACACTGCCCACACCACTCCCGCAGCTCTACACCACTGATCACACCACTCCCGCAGCTCTACACCACTGCCCACACCACTCCCCCAGCTCTACACCAATGCCCACACCACTACCGCAGCTCTACACCACTGCCCACACCACTCCCGCAGCTCTACACCACTGCCCACACCACTCCCGCAGCTCCACACCACAGCCCACACCACTCCCGCAGCTCTACACCACTGCTTACACAATTCCCGCAGTTATACACAACTGCCAAAACCACTCCCGCAGCTCTACAACACTGCCCACACCACTCCCGCAGCTCTACACCACTGCCCACACCACTCCCCCAGCTCTACACCAATGCCCACACCACTACCGCAGCTCTACACCACTGCCCACACCACTCCCGCAGCTCTACACCACTGCCCACACCACTCCCGCAGCTCCACACCACAGCCCACACCACTCCCGCAGCTCTACACCACTGCTGACACAATTCCCGCAGTTATACACAACTGCCAAAACCACTCCCGCAGCTCTACAACACTGCCCACACCACTCCCGCAGCTCTACACCACTGCCCACACCACTCCCGCAGCTCTACACCACTGCCCACGCCACTCCCGCAAGTCTACACCACTGCCCACGCCACTCCTGCAGCTCTACACCACTGCCCACGCCACTCCCGCAGCTCTACACCACTGCCCACGCCACTCCCGCAGCTCTACACCACTGCCCACGCCACTCCCGCAGCTCTACACCACTGCCCACGCCACTCCCGCAGCTCTACACCACTGCCCACGCCACTCCCGCAGCTCTACACCACTGCCCACGCCACTCCCGCAGCTCTACACCACTGCCCACGCCACTCCCGCAGCTCTACACCACTGCCCACGCCACTCCCGCAGCTCTACACCACTGCCCACGCCACTCCCGCAGCTCTACACCACTGCCCACGCCACTCCCGCAGCTCTACACCACTGCCCACACCACTCCCGCAGCTCTACACCACTGCCCACGCCACTCCCGCAGCTCTACATCACTGCCCACACCTCTGCCCACACCACTCCCCCAGCTCTACACCAATGCCCACACCACTACCGCAGCTCTACACCACTGCCCACACCACTCCCGCAGCTCTACACCACTGCCCACACCACTCCCGCAGCTCCACACCACAGCCCACACCACTCCCGCAGCTCTACACCACTGCTTACACAATTCCCGCAGTTATACACAACTGCCAAAACCACTCCCGCAGCTCTACACCACTGCCCACACCACTCCCGCAGCTCTACACCACTGCGCACACCACTCCCGCAGCTCTACACCACTGCCCACACCACTCCCGCAAGTCTACACCACTGCCCACGCCACTCCCGCAGCTCTACACCACTGCCCACGCCACTCCCGCAGCTCTACACCACTGCCCACGCCACTCCCGCAGCTCTACACCACTGCCCACTCCACTCCCGCAGCTCTACACCACTGCCCACGCCACTCCCGCAGCTCTACACTACTGCCCACACCACTCCCGCAGCTCTACACCACAACCCACACCACACCCGCAGCTCTACACCACTGCCCACACCACTCCCGCAGCTCTACACCACTGCCCACGCCACTCCCGCAGCTCTACACCACTGCCCACGCCACTCCCGCAGCTCTACACCACTGCCCACGCCACTCCCGCAGCTCTACACTACTGCCCACACCACTCCCGCAGCTCTACACCACAACCCACACCACACCCGCAGCTCTACACCACTGCCCACACCACTCCCGCAGCTCTACACCACTGCCCACACCACTCCCGCAGCTCTACACCACTGCCCACACCACTCCCGCAGCTCTACACCACTGCCCACACCACTCCCGCAGCTCTACACCACTGCCCACACCACTCCCGCAGCTCTACACCACTGCCCACACCACTCCCGCAGCTCGACACCACTGCCCACACCACTCCCGCAGCTCTACACCACTGCCCACACCACTCCCGCAGCTCTACACCACTGCCCACACCACTCCCGCAGCTCGACACCACTGCCCACACCACTCCCGCAGCTCTACAACACTGCCCACACCACTCCCGCAGAACTACACCATTGCCCACACCAGTCCCGCAGCTCTACAACACTGCCCACACCACACCTGCCGCTCTACACCACTGCACACACCAAACACGCAGCTCTACAACACAGCCCACACCACTCCCGCAGCACTACACCACTGCCCACACCACTCCCGCAGATCTAAACAACAGCCCACACCACTCCCGCAGCTCTACACCACTGCCCACACCACTCCCGCAGCTCTACATCAATGCCCACACCACTCCCGCAGCTCTACACCAATGCCCACACCACTCCCGCAGCTCTACACCACTGCACACACCACTCCCGCAGCTCTACACCACTGCACACACCACTCCCGTAGCTACGCACCACTGCAAACTCCACTCCCGCAGCTCTACACCACTGCACACACCACTCCCGCAGCTCTACACCACTGTCTACACCACTGCTGCAGCTCTACCCCACTGCCCACACCACTCCCGCAGCTCTACACGACTGCCCACACCACTTCCGCAGCTCTACACCACTGCCCTCACCACTCCCGCAGCTCTACACCACTGCCCACACCACTCCCGCAGCTCTACACCACTGCCCACACCACTCCCGCAGCTCTACACCACTGCCCACACCACTCCCGCAGCTCTACACCACTGCCCACACCACTCCCGCAGCTCTACACCACTGCCCACACCACTCCCGCAGCTCTACACCACTGCCCACACCACTCCCGCAGCTCTACACCACTGCCCACACCACTCCCGCAGCTCTACACCACTGCCCAAACCACTCCCGCAGCTCTACAACACTGCCCACACCACTCCCGCAGCTCTACACCACTCCACAAAACACAACCGCAGCATTACAACAATGCCCACACAGATTCCGCAGATCTGGACCAATCCACACATTACCTGCAGATATACACCATTGCCGACACCACTCCGGCAGCTCTAAACCACTGCCCACACCACACCAGCACCTCTACACCACTGCCCACACCACACCAGCACCTCTACACCACTGCCCACGGCCGTCCCGCAGCTCTACACCACTGCCCACGGCCGTCCCGCAGCTCAACACCAAAGCCCACACCACTCCCGCAGCTCTACACCACTGTCCACACGACTCCCGCAGCTCTACACCACTGTCCACACGACTCCCGCAGCTCTACACCACTGCCCCCACCACTCCCGAAGCTCTACACCTCTGCCTCCACCAGTCCCGCAGCTCTACATCACTGCCCACTCCACTCCCGCAGCTCTACACCACGACCACACCACTCCTGCAGCTCTACACCACTGCCCACACCACTCCCGCAGCTCTACACCACTGCAAACACCACTCCCGCAGCTCTACACCACAGCACACACCACTCCCGCAGCTCTACACCACAGCACACACCACTCCCGCAGCTCTACACCACAGCACACACCACTGCCGCAGCTCTACACCACAGCACACACCACTCCCGCAGCTCTACACCACAGCACACACCACTCCCGCAGCTCTACACCACAGCACACACCACTCCGGCAGCTCTACACCACAGCACACACCACTCCGGCAGCTCTACACCACTGCAAACACCACTCCCGCAACTCTACACCACTACACACACCACTCCCGTAGCTACACACCACTCCCGCAGCTCTACACCACTGCCCACACCACATCCGCAGCTCTGCACCACTGCCCACACAACTCCGGCAGCTGTGCACCACTGCCCACACCACTCCGGCAGCTCTGCACCACTGCCCACACCACTTCCGCAGCTCTGCACCACTGCCCACACCACTCCCGCAGCTCTGCACCACTGCCCACACCACTCCCGCAGATCTGCACCACTGCCCACACCAATCCCGCAGCTCTGCACCACTGCCCACACCACTCCCGCAGCTCTGCACCACTGCCCACACCACTCCCGCAGCTCTGCACCACTGCCCACACCACTCCCGCAGCTCTACACCACTGCACACACCACTCCCGCAACTCTACACCACTGCACACACCACTCCCGTAGCTACACACAGCTCACGCAGCTCTACACCACTGCCCACACCACATCCGCAGCTCTGCACCACTGCCCACACAACTCAGGCAGCTCTGCACCACTGCCCACACCACTCCGGAAGCTCTGCACCACTGCCCACACCACTCCCAAAGCGCTACACCACTGCCCACACCACTCCCAAAGCGCTACACCACTGCCCACACCACTCCCGCAGCTCTACAACACCGACCACTCCACTCCCGCAGCTCCACACCACTGCCCACACCACACCCGCAGCTGTAAACCACTGCCAGGACAACTACCGCAGCACTACGCCACTGCCCACACAACTCCCGCAGCTCGACACCACTGTCTACACCACTGCTGCAGCTCTACCCCACTGCCCACACCACTCCCGCAGCTCTACATCACTGCCCACACCACTCCCGCCGCTCTACATCACTGCCCACACCTCTCCCGCCGCTCTACACCACTGCCCACACCACTCCCGCAGCTCTACACCACTGCCCACACCACTCCCGCAGCTCTACACCACTGCCCACACCACTCCCGCAGCTCTACACCACTGCCCACACCACTCCCGCAGCTCTACACTACTGCCCACACCACTCCCGCAGCTCTACACCACTGCCCACACCACTCCCGCAGCTCTGTACCACTGCCCAAACCACTCCCGCAGCTCTACACCACTGCCCAAACCACTCCCGCAGCTCTACAACACTGCCCACACCACTCCCGCAGCTCTACACCACTCCACAAAACACAACCGCAGCATTACAACAATGCCCACACAGATTCCGCAGATCTGGACCAATCCACACATTACCTGCAGATATACACCATTGCCCACACCACTCCGGCAGCTCTAAACCACTGCCCACACCACACCAGCACCTCTACACCACTGCCCACACCAATCCCGCAGCTCTACACCACTGCCCACGGCCGTCCCGCAGCTCTACACCACTGCCCACGGCCGTCCCGCAGCTCTACACCACTGCCCACGGCCGTCCCGCAGCTCAACACCACTGCCCACGGCCATCCCGCAGCTCAACACCAAAGCCCACACCACTCCCGCAGCTCTACACCACTGTCCACACGACTCCCGCAGCTCTACACCACTGCGCACAGCACTCCCGCAGCTCTACACCTCTGCCCCGACCACTCCCGAAGCTCTACACCTCTGCCTCCACCAGTCCCGCAGCTCTACATCACTGCCCACTCCACTCCCGCAGCTCTACACCACGACCACACCACTCCTGCAGCTCTACACCACTGCCCACACCACTCCCGCAGCTCTACACCACAGCCCACACCACTCCCGCAGCTCTACACCACTGCCCACACCACTCCCGCAGCTCTACACCACTGCCCACACCACTCCCGCAGCTCTACACCACTGCCCACACCACTCCCGCAGCTCTACACCACTGCCCACACCACTCCCGCAGCTCTACACCACTGCCCACACCACTCCCGCAGCTCTACACCACTGCCCACACCACTCCCGCAGCTCTACACCACTGCCCACACCACTCCCGCAGCTCTACACCACAGCCCACAGCACTCCCGCAGCTCTACACCACTGCCCACACCACACATGCAGCTCTAAAGCACTCCACAAATCACACCCACTGCATTACATCACTGCCCACACTACCTTTGTAGCTCTAGACCACTCCACGCATTACCTGCAGCTCTACACCACTGCCCACACCACTCCCGCAGCTCTACATCACTGCCCACACCACTCCCGCAGCTCTACACCACTGCCCACACCACCCCCGCAGTTCTACACCATTGCCCACACCACTCCTGCAGCTCTACACCACTGCCCACACCACTCCCGCAGCTCTACACCACTGCCCACATCACTCCTGCAGCTCTCAACCACAGCTGACACAACTCCCGCAGCTCTACACCACTCCATGCTTTACCAACCGCTCTACAACCACTGCCCACACCACACCCGAAGGTTTACACCACTGCCCACACCACTCCTGCACCACTTAACAAAACACACCCGCTGCATTACAACACTGCCCACATTACTTCTGCAGCTCTCGACCACTCCGCGCATTGCCCACAGCTAAACAACACTACGCACACCACACCCGCAGCTCTATACCACTGCCCACACCACTCCCGCAGCACTACACCACTGCCCACACCACTCCCGCAGCTCTACGCCACTGCCCACACCACTCCCGCAGCTCCACACCACAGCCCACACCACTCCCGCAGCTCTACACCACTGCCTACACAATTCCCGCAGTTATACACAACTGCCAAAACCACTCCCGCAGCTCTACAACACTGCCCACAGCAATCCTGCAGCTCTACACCAGCCCACACGATTCCCGCAGGTCTAAACCACTACACACAACATTGACGCAGCTCGACATGACTCCCCACCCCACTCACACAGCACAACACCACTCTCCACACCACTCACGCAGCTCTACAATACTGCCCACATCACTTCCGTAGCTCTACACCACTGCCCACACCACTCCCGCAGCTCTACACCACTGCCCACACCACTCCCGCAGCATTACATCAATGTCCACGCCACTCCTGCAGCTCTGCACCACTGCCCACGCCACTCCTGCAGCTCTTCACCACTCCACGCATTACCCGCTGCTCTACACCACTAACCACTCCAGTCCCGCAGCTCTACACCACTGCCCACACGATTCCCGCAGGACTAAACCACTACACACAACATTGACGCAGCTCGACATCACTCCCCACACCACTCACGCAGTACAACACCACTCTCCACACCACTCCCGCAGCAGTGCAACACTGCCCACACCACTCCCGCAGCTCTACACCACTGATCACACCACTCCCACAGCTCTACACCACTGCCCACACCACTCCCGCAGCTCCACACCACTGCGCACACCACTCCCGCAGCTCCACACGACTGCCCACACCACTCGGGAAGCATTACCTCAATGTCCACGCCACTCCTGCAGCTCTGCAACACTACCCACACCACTCCTGCAGCTCTGCACCACTGCCCACGCCACTCCTGCAGCTCTTCACGACTCCACGCATTACCCGCTGCTCTACACCACTGACCACTCCAGTCCCGCAGCACTACACCACTGCCCAAACGATTCCCGCAGGTCTAAACCACTACACACAACATTGAGGCAGCTAGACATCACTCCCCACCCCACTCACGCAGCACAACACCACTCTCCACACCACTCCCGCAGCTCTACATCACTGCCCACACCACTCCCCCAGCTCTACACCACTGCCCACACCATACCCACAGCAGTGCAACACTGCCCACACCACTCCCGCAGCTCTACACCACTGATCACACCACTCCCGCAGCTCTACACCAATGCCCACACCACTACCGCAGCTCTACACCACTGCCCACACCACTCCCGCAGCTCTACACCACTGCCCACACCACTCCCGCAGCTCCACACCACAGCCCACACCACTCCCGCAGCTCTACACCACTGCTTACACAATTCCCGCAGTTATACACAACTGCCAAAACCACTCCCGCAGCTCTACAACACTGCCCACACCACTCCCGCAGCTCTACACCACTGCCCACACCACTCCCCCAGCTCTACACCAATGCCCACACCACTACCGCAGCTCTACACCACTGCCCACACCACTCCCGCAGCTCTACACCACTGCCCACACCACTCCCGCAGCTCCACACCACAGCCCACACCACTCCCGCAGCTCTACACCACTGCTTACACAATTCCCGCAGTTATACACAACTGCCAAAACCACTCCCGCAGCTCTACAACACTGCCCACACCACTCCCGCAGCTCTACACCACTGCCCACACCACTCCCGCAGCTCTACACCACTGCCCACGCCACTCCCGCAAGTCTACACCACTGCCCACGCCACTCCTGCAGCTCTACACCACTGCCCACGCCACTCCTGCAGCTCTACACCACTGCCCACGCCACTCCCGCAGCTCTACACCACTGCCCACGCCACTCCCGCAGCTCTACACCACTGCCCACGCCACTCCCGCAGCTCTACACCACTGCCCACGCCACTCCCGCAGCTCTACACCACTGCCCACGCCACTCCCGCAGCTCTACACCACTGCCCACGCCACTCCCGCAGCTCTACACCACTGCCCACGCCACTCCCGCAGCTCTACACCACTGCCCACGCCACTCCCGCAGCTCTACACCACTGCCCACGCCACTCCCGCAGCTCTACACCACTGCCCACACCACTCCCGCAGCTCTACACCACTGCCCACGCCACTCCCGCAGCTCTACATCACTGCCCACACCTCTGCCCACACCACTCCCCCAGCTCTACACCAATGCCCACACCACTACCGCAGCTCTACACCACTGCCCACACCACTCCCGCAGCTCTACACCACTGCCCACACCACTCCCGCAGCTCCACACCACAGCCCACACCACTCCCGCAGCTCTACACCACTGCTTACACAATTCCCGCAGTTATACACAACTGCCAAAACCACTCCCGCAGCTCTACACCACTGCCCACACCACTCCCGCAGCTCTACATCACTGCCCACACCACTCCCGCAGCTCTACACCACTGCCCACACCACTCCCGCAAGTCTACACCACTGCCCACGCCACTCCCGCAGCTCTACACCACTGCCCACGCCACTCCCGCAGCTCTACACCACTGCCCACGCCACTCCCGCAGCTCTACACCACTGCCCACGCCACTCCCGCAGCTCTACACCACTGCCCACGCCACTCCCGCAAGTCTACACCACTGCCCACGCCACTCCCGCAGCTCTACACCACTGCCCACGCCACTCCCGCAGCTCTACACCACTGCCCACGCCACTCCCGCAGCTCTACACCACTGCCCACGCCACTCCCGCAGCTCTACACCACTGCCCACGCCACTCCCGCAGCTCTACACCACTGCCCACGCCACTCCCGCAGCTCTACACCACTGCCCACGCCACTCCCGCAGCTCTACACCACTGCCCACGCCACTCCCGCAGCTCTACACCACTGCCCACGCCACTCCCGCAGCTCTACACCACTGCCCACGCCACTCCCGCAGCTCTACACCACTGCCCACGCCACTCCCGCAGGTCTACACCACTGCCCACGCCACTCCCGCAGCTCTACACCACTGCCCACGCCACTCCCGCAGCTCTACACCACTGCCCACGCCACTCCCGCAGCTCTACACCACTGCCCACGCCACTCCCGCAGCTCTACACCACTGCCCACGCCACTCCCGCAGCTCTACATCACTGCCCACACCTCTGCCCACACCACTCCCGCAGCTCTACACCACTGCCCACACCACTCCTGCAGCTCTCAACCACTGCCAACACAACTCCCGCAGCTCTGCACGACTCCATGCTTTACCAACTGCTCTACAACCACTGCCCACACCACACCCGAAGGTTTACACCACTTCCCACACCACTCCTGCACCACATAAAACACAACAGCTGCATTACAACACTGCCCACATTACTTCTGCACATCTCGACCAATCCGCGCATTGCCCACAGCTAAACAACACTACCCACACCACACCCGCAGCTCTATACCACTGCCCACACCACTCCCACAGCTCTACACCACTGCCCACACCAATCCCACAGCTCTACACCGCTGCCCACAACATCACCGCAGCACTACACCACTGCCCACACCACTCCCGCAGCTCTACACCACTGCCCACACCACTCCCACAGCTCTACACCACTGCCCACACGACTCCCGCAGCTCTACAACACTGCCCACACCACTCCCGCATCTCTACAACACTGCCTACACAATTCCCGCAGTTAAACACAACTGCCAAAACCACTCCCGCAGATCTACACCACTGCCCACACCACTCCTGCACCACTCAACAAAACACACCCGCTGCATTACAAAACTGCACACATTACTTCCGCAGCTCTAGATCACTCGGCGCATTACCCACAGCTAAACAACACTATCCACACCACACCCGCAGCTCTATACCACTGCCCACACCACTCCTGCATCTCTCAACAACTGCCGACACAACTCCCGCAGCTCTACACCACTCCAGGCTTTACCAACCGCTCTACAACCACTGCCCACACCACTCCTGCAGCTCAACAATACAGCCTATACCTCTCCCGTAGCTCTACACCACTGCCCACACCACTCCCGCAGCATTACATCAATGTCCACGCCACTCCTGCAGTTCTGCACCACTGCCCACACCACTCCTGCAGTTCTTCACCACTCCACGCATTACCCGCTGCTCTACACCACTGACCACTCCAGTCCCCCAGCTCTACACCACTGCCCACACGATTCCTGCAGGTCTAAACCACTACACACAACATTGACGCAGCTCAACATCACTCCCCACCCCACTCACGCAGCACAACACCACTCTCCACACCACTCATGCAGCTCTACAACACTGCGCACATCACTCCCGTAGCTCTACACCACTGCCCACACCACTCCCGCAGCATTACATCAATATCCATGCCACTCCTGCAGCTCTGCACCACTGCCCAAGCCTCTCCTGCAGCTCTTCACCACTCCACGCATTACCCGCTGCTCTACACCAATGACCACTCCAGTCCCGCAGCTCTACACCACTGCCCACACGATTCCCGCAGGTCTAAACCACTACACACAACATTGACGCAGCTCGACATCACTCCCCACACCACTCACGCAGCACAACACCACTCTCCACACCACTCCTGCAGCAGTACAACACTGCCCACACCACTCCCGCAGCTCTACACCACTGATCGCACCACTCCCGCAGCTCTACACCACTGCCCACACCACTCCCGCAGCTCCACACCACTGCGCATACCACTCCCGCAGCTCCACACGACTGCCCACACCACTCAGGAAGCATTACCTCAATGTCCACGCCACTCCTCAGGCTCTGCACCACTGCCCACACCACTCCTGCAGCTCTGCACCACTGACCACACCACTCCTGCAGCTCTTCACGACTCCACGCATTACCCGCTGCTCTACACCACTGACCAATCCAGTCCCGCAGCTCTACACCACTGCCCACACGATTCCCGCAGGTCTAAACCACTACACATAACATTGACGCAGCTAGACATCACTCCCCACCCCACTCACGCAGCACAACACCACTCTCCACACCACTCCCGAAGCTCTACATCACTGCCCACACCACTCCCCCAGCTCTACACCACTGCACACAACATACCCACAGCAGTGCAACACTGCCCACACCACTCCCGCAGCTCTACACCACTGATCACACCACTCCCGCAGCTCTACACCACTGCCCACACCACTCCCCCAGCTCTAAACCAATGCCCGAACCACTCCCGCAGCTCTACACCACTGCCCACACCACTCCCGCAGCTCTACACCACTGTCCACAACACTCCCGCAGCTCCACACCACAGCCCACACCACTGCCCACACCACTCCCGCAGCTCTACACCACTGCCCACACCACTCCCGCAGCTCTACACCACAGCCCACACCACTCCCGCAGCTCTACACCACTGCCCACACCACTCCCGCAGATCTACACCACTGCCCACACCACTCCCGCAGCTCTACACCACTGCCCACACCACTCCCGCAGCTCTACACCACTGCACACACCACTCCCGCAGCTCTATACCACTACATGCTTTACCAACCGCTCTACAACCACTGCCAACACCACACCCGAAGGTCTACACCACGGCCCACACCACTAATGCACCACTCAACAAAACACACCCGCTGCATTACAACACTGCCCACATTACGTCCGCAGCTCTAGACCACTCTGCGCATTACCCACAGCTAAACAACACTATCCACAACACTCCTGCAGCTCTACACCACTGCCCACACCACTCCCGCAGCGCTACAACACTGCCCACACCACTCCCGCAACGCTACACCACTGCCCACACCACTCCCGCAGCTCTACACCACTGCCCACACCACTCCTGAAGATCTACACAACTGCCCAAACCAGACCCGCAGATCTACACCAACGCCCACACCACTCCTGCAGATCTACACCACTGCCCAAACCACTCCTGCAGCTCTACACCACTGCCCACAACACTCCTGCAGCTCTACACCACTGGCAACACCACTCCTGCAGCTCTGCACCACTGCCCACACCACTCCCGCAGCTCAAAACCACTCCCGCAGCTCAAAACCACTCCACACACCACACATGCAGCTCTACACCACTCCACAAATCACACCCGCAGCATTACAACACTGCCCACACCACTCCCACAGCTCTACACCAATGCCCACACCAATCCCGCAGCTCAACACTACTGCCCACACCACTCCCGCAGCTCTACACCACTGCCCACAACACTCCCGCCGCTCTACACCACTGCCCACACCACTCCTGCAGCTCTACACCACTGCCCACACCACTCCCGCAGCTCTACACCACTGCCCACACCACTCCCGCAGCACTACACCACGACCCACACCACTCCCGCAGGTCCACACCACTGCCCTCACCACTCCCGCAGCTCTACACCACTGCCCACACGACTCCCGTAGCTCTACACCACAGCCCACACCACTCGCGCAGCTTTACACCATTGCCAATACCACTCCCGCAGCTCTAAACCACTGCCCACACCACTCCCGCAGCTCTACACCACTTCACACACCACTCCCGCAGCTCTACACCACTGCACACACCACTCCCGCAGCTCTACACCACTGCACACACCACTCCCGCAGCTCTACACCACTGCACACACCACTCCCGCAGCTCTACACCACTGCACACACCACTCCCGCAGCTCTACACCACTGCCCACACCACTCCCGCAGTTCTACACCACGACCCACACCACTCCAGCAGCTCTACACCACTGCCCACACAACTCCCGCAGCTCTAAACAGCTGCGCACACCACTCCCGCAGCTCTACCCCACTCCCCACACAACTCCCGCAGCTCTACACCACTGATCACACCACTCCCGCAGCTTTACACCAATGCCCACACCAATCCCGCAGCTCTACACAACTACCCACACTACTCCCGCAGCTCTACACAACTGCCCACACTACTCCCGCAGCTCTACACCACTGCCGACACCACTCCCGCAGCGCTACACCACTGCCCACAGAAATCCCGCAGCTCTACACCACTGCCCACACCACTCCCGCAGCTCTACACCACTGCCCACACCACTCCCGCAGCTCAACACCACTGCCACAGCTCTACACCACAGCCCACACCACTCCCGCATCTCTACACCACTGCCCACACCACTCCCGCAGCTAAAAACAACTCCCGCAGCTCAAAACCTCTCCCCACAGCACACATGCAGCTCTACACCACTACACAAATCACACCCGCTGCATTACAGCACTGCCCAATCCACTCCCACAGCTCTACACCACTGCCCACACCACTACCGCAGCTCTACACCATTTCCCACACCACTACCGCAGCTCTACACCATTTCCCACACCACTACCGCAGCTCTACACCACTGCCCACAACACTCCCTCAGCTCTAAACTACTGCCCACACCACTCCCGCAGCATTACATCAATGTCCACGCCACTCCTGCAGCTCTGCACCACTCCACGCATTACCCGCTGCTCTATACCAATGCCCACACCACTCCCGCAGCTCTACACAACTGCCCACACCACTCCCGCAGCTCTACACCACTGCCCACACCACTCCCGCAGCTCTACACCACTGCCCACACCACTCCCGCAGCTCTACACCACTGCCCACACCACTCCCGCAGCTCTACACCACAGCTAACACCACACCAGCAGCTCAATCAACTCCCGCAGCTCAAAACCACTCCCCACACCAAACATGCAGCTCTACACCACTCCACAAATCACACCCGCTGCATTACAACACTGCCAACACCACTCCCAAAGCTCTACACCAATGTCCACAACACTCAGTAGATCTACACTACAGCCCACACAACTCCCGCAGCTCTACACCACTGCCCACACCACTCCCGCAGCTCTACACCACTGCCCACACCACTCCCGCAGCTCTACACCACTGCCCACACCACTCCCGCAGCTCTACACCACTGCCCACACCACTCCCGCAGCTCTACACCACTGCCCACACCACTCCCGCAGCTCTACACCACTGCCAACACCACTCCCGCAGCTCTACACCACTGCCACCACCACTCCCGCAGTTCTACACCACTGCCACCACCACTCCCGCATCTCTAGACCTCTGCCCACGCCACTCCCGCAGCTCTACACCACTGCCCACACCACACCCGCAGCTCTACACCACTGCCCACACCACTCCCGCAGCTCTACACCACTGCCCACAGAAACCCCGCAGCTCTACACCACTGCCCACAGAAACCCCGCAGCTCTACACCACTGCCCACACCACTCCCGCAGCTCTACACCACTGCCCACACCACTCCCGCAGCTCAACACCACTGCCACAGCTCTACACCACTGCCCACACCACTCCCGCAGCTCTACACCACTGCCCACACCACTCCCGCAGCTAAAAACAACTCCCGCAGCTCAAAACCTCTCCCCACAGCACACATGCAGCTCTACACCACTACACAAATCACACCCGCTGCATTACAACACTGCCCACACCATTCCCACAGCTCTACACCACTGCTAAAACCACTCCTGCAGCTCTACACCACTGCCCACACCACTTCTGCAGGTCTACACCACTGTCTACACCAGTCCTGCAGCTCTAAACCACTGCCCACAACACTCCCGCAGCTCTACATCACTGCCCAAACCCCTCACGCAACTCTACATCTCTGCCAACAACACATGCGCAGCTCCACACCAAAGCCAACACCACTCCCACACCACTCAACAAAACACACCCGCTGCATTACAACAATGCCCACATTAAGTCCGCAACTCTAAACCATTCCGTGCATTACCCGCAGCTAAACAAGACTACCCACACGACTCCCGCAGCTCTATACCACTGCACACACTACTCCCGCAGCTCTACACCACTGCCCACACCACTCCCGCAGCTCTACACCACTACCCACAACACTCCCGGAGCTCTACACCACTGCCCACAACACTCCCGCAGCTCTACACCACTGCCCACAACACTCCCGCAGCTCTACACCACTGCCCACAACACTCCCGCAGCTCTACACCACTGCCCACAACACTCCCGCAGCTCTACACCACTGCCCACAACACTCCCGCAGCTCTACACCACTGCCCACAACACTCCCGCAGCTCTACACCACTGCCCACAACACTCCCGCAGCTCTACACCACTGCCCACAACACTCCCGCAGCTCTACACCACTGCCCACAACACTCCCGCAGCTCTACACCACTGCCCACAACACTCCCGCAGCTCTACACCACTGCCCACAACACTCCCGCAGCTCTACACCACTGCCCACAACACTCCCGCAGCTCTACACCACTGCCCACAACACTCCCGCAGCTCTACACCACTGCCCACAACACTCCCGCAGCTCTACACCACTGCCCACAACACCCCCGCAGCTCTACACCACTGCCCACACCACTCCTGCAGCTCTACACCACTGCCCACACCACTCCCGCAGCTCTACACCACTGCCCACACCAATCCCGCAGCTCTACACCACTGCCCACACCACTCCCGCAGCTCTACACCACGGCCATCACCACTCCCGCAGCTCTACACCACTGCCCGCACCACTACCGGAACTCTACACCACTGCTCATACCACTCTCGCAGCTCTACACCACTGCCCACACCATTCGCGCATTTCTACACCACAGGCCACACAACTCCCGCAGCTCTACACCACTTCCCAAACCACTCCCGCAGCTCTACACCACTGCCCACACCACTCCCGCAGCTCTACACCACTGCCCACACCACTCCCGCAGCTCTACACCACTCCCGCAGCTCTACACCACTGCCCACACCACTCCCGCAGCTCTACACCACTGCCCACACCACTGCCGCAGCTCTACACCACTGCCCACACCACTCCCGCAGCTCTACACCACTGCCCACACCACTCCCGCAGCTCTACACCACTGCCCACACCACTCCCGCAGCTCTACACCACTGCCCACACCACTCCCGCAGCTCTACACCGCTGCCCACACCACTCCCGCAGCTCTACACCGCTGCCCACACCACTCCCGCAGCTCTACACCGCTGCCCACACAACTCCCGCAGCTCTACACCGCTGGCAACACCACTCTTGCAGCTCTACACCGCTGCCCACACCATTCCAGCAGCTCTACACCACTGCCCACACCACTCTCGCAGCTCTACACCACTGCCCACACCACTCTCGCAGCTCTACACCACTGCCCACACCACTCTCGCAGCTCTACACCACTGCCCACACCACTCCCGCAGCTCTTCACCACTGCCCACACCATTTCAGCAGCTCTACACCACTGCCCACACCACTCCCGCAGCTCTACACCACTGCCCACACCACTCCCGCAGCTCTACACCACTGCCCACACCACTCCCGCAGCTCTACACCACTGCCCACACCACTCCATCAGCTCTACACCACTGCCCACACCACTCCCGCAGCTCTACACCACTGCCCACACCACTCCCGCAGCTCTACACCACTGCCCACACCACTCCCGCAGCTCTACACCACTGCCCACACCACTCCCGCAGCTCTACACCACTGCCCACACCACACCCGAAGGTTTACACAACTGCCCACACCACTCCCGCAGCTCTACACCACTGCCCGCACCACTCCTGCACCACTTAACAAAACACACCCGCTGCATTACTACACTGAACACATTACGTCCGCAGCTCTAGATCACTCTGCGCATTACCCGCAGCTAAACAACACTACCCACACGACACCCGCAGCTCTATACCACTGCACACACCACTCCCGCAGCTCTACACCACTGCCCACAACACTCCCGCAGCTCTACACCACTGCCCACAACAATCCCGCAGCTCTACACCACTGCCCACAACAATCCCGCAGCTCTACACCACTGCCCACAACACTCCCGCAGCTCTACACCACTGCCCACAACACTCCCGCAGCTCTACACCACTGCCCACAACACTCCCGCAGCTCTACACCACTGCCCACAACACTCCCGCAGCTCTACACCACTGCCCACAACACTCCCGCAGCTCTACACCACTGCCCACAACACTCCCGCAGCTCTACACCACTGCCCACAACACTCCCGCAGCTCTACACCACTGCCCACACCACTCCCGCAACTCTACACCACTGCCCACACCACACCCGCAGCTCTACACCACTGCCCACACCACACCCGCAGCTCTACACCACTGCCCACACCACTCCCGCAGCTCTACACCACTGCCCACACCACTCCCGCAGCTCTACACCACAGCTAACACCACACCAGCAGCTCAATCAAATCCCGCAGCTCAAAACCACTCCCCACACCACACATGCAGCTCTACACCACTCCACAAATCACACCCGCTGCATTACAACACTGCCAACACCACTCCCAAAGCTCTACACCAATGTCCACAACACTCCTGTAGATCTACACTACAGCCCACACCACTCCCGCAGCTCTACACCACTCCCGCAGCTCTACACCACTGCCCACACCACTCCCGCAGCTCTACACCACTGCCCACACCACTCCCGCAGCTCTACACCACTGCCCACACCACTCCCGCAGCTCTACACCACTGCCCACACCACTCCCGCAGCTCTACACCACTGGCAACACCACTCCCGCAGCTCTACACCACTGCCACCACCACTCCCGCAGCTCTACACCGCTGCCACCACCACTCCCGCAACTCTAGACCTCTGCCCACGCCACTCCCGCAGCTCTACACCACTGCCCACACCACGCCCGCAGCTCTACACCACTGCCCACACCACTCCCGCAGCTCTACACCACTGCCCACACAACTCCCGCAGCTCTACACCACTGCCCACACCACTCCCGCAGCTCTACACCACTGCCCACACCACTCCCGCAGCTCAACACCACTTCCACAGCTCTACACCACTGCCCACACCACTCCCGCATCTCTACACCACTGCCCACAGCACTCCCGCAGCTAAAAACAACTCCCGCAGCTCAAAACCTCTCCCCACAGCACACATGCAGCTCTACACCACTACACAAATCACACCCGCTGCATTACAACACTGCCCACTCCACTCCCACAGCTCTACACCACTGCCCACACCACTACCGCAGCTCTACACCATTTCCCACACCACTACCGCAGCTCTACACCACTGCCCACAACACTCCCTCAGCTCTAAACTACTGCCCACACCACTCCCGCAGCATTACATCAATGTCCACGCCACTCCTGCAGCTCTGCACCACTCCACGCATTACCCGCTGCTCTATACCAATGCCCACACCACTCCCGCAGCTCTACACAACTGCCCACACCACTCCCGCAGCTCTACACCACTGCCCACACCACTCCCGCAGCTCTACACCACTGCCCACACCACTCCCGCAGCTCTACACCACAGCTAACACCACACCAGCAGCTCAATCAACTCCCGCAGCTCAAAACCACTCCCCACACCAAACATGCAGCTCTACACCACTCCACAAATCACACCCGCTGCATTACAACACTGCCAACACCACTCCCAAAGCTCTACACCAATGTCCACAACACTCCTGTAGATCTACACTACAGCCCACACCACTCCCGCAGCTCTACACCACTGCCCACACCACTCCCGCAGCTCTACACCACTACTCACAACACTCCCGCAGCTCTACACCACTGCCCACAACACACCCGCAGCTCTACACCACTGCCCACAACACTCCCGCAGCTCTACACCACTGCCCACAAAACTCCCGCAGCTCTACACCACTGCCCACAACACTCCCGCAGCTCTACACCACTGCCCACAACACTCCCGCAGCTCTACACCACTGCCCACAACACTCCCGCAGCTCTACACCACTGCCCACAACACTCCCGCAGCTCTACACCACTGCCCACAACACTCCCGCAGCTCTACACCACTGCCCACACCACTCCCGCAGCTCTACACCACTGCCCACACCACTCCCGCAGCTCTACACCACTGCCCACACCACTCCCGCAGCTCTACACCACTGCCCACACCACTCCCGCAGCTCTACACCACTGCCCACACCACTCCCGCAGCTCTACACCACTGCCAACACCACTCCCGCAGCTCTACACCACTGCCAACACCACTCCCGCAGCTCTACACCACTGCCCACACCACTCCCGGAACTCTACACCACTGCTCACACAACTCCCGCAGCTATACACCACTGCCCACACCATTCGCGCATTTCTACACCACAGGCCACACAACTCCCGCAGCTCTACACCACTTCCCAAACCACTCCCGCAGCTCTACACCACTGCCCACACCACTCCGCAGCTCTACACCACTGCCCACACCACTCCCGCAGCTCTACACCACTGCCCACACCACTCCCGCAGCTCTACACCACTGCCCACACCACTCCCGCAGCTCTACACCAAAGCCCACACCACTCCCGCAGCTCTACACCACTGCCCAAACCACTCCCGGAACTCTACACCACTGCCCACACCACTCCCGCAGCTCTACACCACTGCCAACACCACTCCCGCAGCTCTACACCACTGCCCAAACCAATCCCGCAGCTCAGCACTACTGCCCACACGACTCCCACAGCTCTACACCACTGCCCACACCACGCCCGCAGCTCTACACCAGTGCCCACACCACTCCCACAGCTCTACTCCACTGCCCTCACCACTCCCGCAGCTCTACACCACTGACCACACCACTCCCGCAGATATACACCACTGCCCACACCACTCCCGCAGCTGTACACAACGACCCACACCACTCCCGCAGCTGTACACAACGACCCACAACACTCCCAGAGCACTACACCACTGCCCACACCACTCCCGCAGCTCTACACCACTGCCCACAACACTCCCGCAGCTCTACACCACTGCCCACAACACTCCCGCAGCTCTACACCACGGCCCACACCACTCCCGCAGCTCTACACCACTTCTAAAACCACTGCTGCAGCTCTACAACACTGCCCACACCACATCTGCAGCGGTACACCACTGTCTACACCACTCCCGCAGCTCTACAACACTGAAAACACCACTTCCGCAGCTCTACAACACTGCCCACACCACACCCGCAGCTCTACACCACTGCCCACACCACTCCCGCAGCTCTACACCACTGCCCACACCACTCCCGCAGCTCTACACCACTGCCCTCACCACTCCCGCAGCTCTACACCACTGCCCACAAAACTCCTGCAGCTGTTCACAACGACCCACAACACTCCCGCAGCTCTACACCACTACCCACACCACTCCCGCAGCTCTACACCACTAGCCACACCTCTCCCGCAGCTCTACACCACTGCCCACACCACTCCCGCAGCTCTACACCACTGCCCACACCACTCCCGCAGCTCTACACCACTGCCCACACCACTCCCGCAGCTCTACACCACTGCCCACACCACTCCCGCAGCTCTACACCACTGCCCACACCACTCCCGCAGCTCTACACCACTGCCCACACCACTCCCGCAGCTCTACACCACTGACCACACCACTCCCGCAGCTCTACACCACTGCCCACACCACTCCCGCAGCTCTACACCACTGCCCACACCACTCCCGCAGGTCTACACCACTGCCCACACCACTCCCGCAGCTCTACACCACCGCCCACACCACTCCCGCAGCTCTACACCACCGCCCACACCACTCCCGCAGCTCTACACCACCGCCCACACCACTCCCGCAGCTCTACACCACTGCCCACACCACTGCCGCAGCTCTACACCACTGCCCACACCACTCCCGCAGCTCTAAACCACTGCCCACACCACTCCCGCAGCTCTACACCACTGCCCACACCACTCCCGCAGCTCTACACCACTGCCCACACCACTCCCGCAGCTCTACACCACTGCACACACCACTCCCGCAGCTCTACACCACTGCCCACACCACTCCCGCAGCTCTACACCACTGCCCACACCACTCCCGCAGCTCTACACCACTGCCCACACCTCTCCCGCAGCTCTACACCACTGCCCACAACACTCCCGCAGCTCAACACTATTGCCCACACCACTCCCGCAGCTCAAAACAACTCCCGCAGCTCAAAACCAATCCCCACAGCTCACATGCAGCTCTACACCACTTCACAAATCACACCCGCTGCATTACATCACTGCCCACACCACTCCCACAGCTCTACACCAATGCCCACACCACTCCCGCAGCTCTGCACCACTGCCCACACCCCTCCCGCAGATCTGCACCACTGCCCACACCACTCCCGCAGCTCTACACCAATGCCAACACCAATCCCGCAGCTCTACACCACTGCCAACACCACTCCCGCAGCTCTACACCACTGCCCACACCACTGCCGCAGCTCTACACCACTGCCCACACCACTCCCGCAGCTCTACACCACTGCCCACACCACTCCCGCAGCTCTACACCACTGCCCACACCACTCCCGCAGCTCTACACCACTGCCCACACCACTCCCGCAGCTCTACACCACTGCCCACACCACTCCCGCAGCTCTACACCACTGCCCACACCACTCCCGCAGCTCTACACCACTGCCCACACCACTCCCGCAGCTCTACACCACTGCCCACACCACTCCCGCAGCTCTACACCACTGCCCACACCACTCCCGCAGCTCTACACCACTGCCCACACCTCTCCCGCAGCTCTACACCACTGCCCACACCTCTCCCGCAGCTCTACACCACTGCCCACAACACTCCCGCAGCTCAACACTATTGCCCACACCACTCCCGCAGCTCAAAACAACTCCCGCAGCTCAAAACCACTCCCCACAGCTCACATGCAGCTCTGCACCACTCCACAAATCACACACGCTGCATTACACCACTGCCCACACCACTCCCGCAGCTCTACACGACTGCCCACACCACAGCCGCAGCTCTACACCACTGCCCACACCACTCCCGCAGCTCTACACCACTGCCCACACCACTCCCGCAGCTCTACACCACTGCCCACACCACTCCCGCAGCTCTACACCACTGCCCACACCACTCCCGCAGCTCTACACCACTGCCCACACCACTCCCGCAGCTCTACACCACTGCACACACCACTCCCGCAGCTCTACACCACTGCCCACACCACTCCCGCAGCTCTACACCACTGCCCACACCACTCCCGCAGCTCTACACCACTGCCCACACCTCTCCCGCAGCTCTACACCACTGCCCACAACACTCCCGCAGCTCAACACTATTGCCCACACCACTCCCGCAGCTCAAAACAACTCCCGCAGCTCAAAACCAATCCCCACAGCTCACATGCAGCTCTACACCACTTCACAAATCACACCCGCTGCATTACATCACTGCCCACACCACTCCCACAGCTCTACACCAATGCCCACACCACTCCCGCAGCTCTGCACCACTGCCCACACCCCTCCCGCAGATCTGCACCACTGCCCACACCACTCCCGCAGCTCTACACCAATGCCAACACCAATCCCGCAGCTCTACACCACTGCCAACACCACTCCCGCAGCTCTACACCACTGCCCACACCACTGCCGCAGCTCTACACCACTGCCCACACCACTCCCGCAGCTCTACACCACTGCCCACACCACTCCCGCAGCTCTACACCACTGCCCACACCACTCCCGCAGCTCTACACCACTGCCCACACCACTCCCGCAGCTCTACACCACTGCCCACACCACTCCCGCAGCTCTACACCACTGCCCACACCACTCCCGCAGCTCTACACCACTGCCCACACCACTCCCGCAGCTCTACACCACTGCCCACACCACTCCCGCAGCTCTACACCACTGCCCACACCACTCCCGCAGCTCTACACCACTGCCCACACCTCTCCCGCAGCTCTACACCACTGCCCACACCTCTCCCGCAGCTCTACACCACTGCCCACAACACTCCCGCAGCTCAACACTATTGCCCACACCACTCCCGCAGCTCAAAACAACTCCCGCAGCTCAAAACCACTCCCCACAGCTCACATGCAGCTCTGCACCACTCCACAAATCACACACGCTGCATTACACCACTGCCCACACCACTCCCGCAGCTCTACACGACTGCCCACACCACAGCCGCAGCTCTACACCACTGCCCACACCACTCCCGCAGCTCTACACCACTGCCCACACCACTCCCGCAGCTCTACACCACTGCCCACACCACTCCCGCAGCTCTACACCACTGCCCACACCACTCCCGCAGCTCTACACCACCGCCCACACCACTCCCGCAGCACGACACCACTGCCCACACCACTCCCGCAGCTCCGCACCGCTGCGCCCACCACTCCCGCAGCTCTACACCACTGCCCACACAACTCCCACAGCGCTACACCACTGCCCACACCACTCCCGCAGCTCTACACCACTGCCCACAACTCTCCCGCAGCTCTACACCACTGCCCACACAACTCCCGCAGCTCAAAACAACTCCCGCAGCTCAAAACCACTCCCCACACCACACATGCAGCTCTGCACCACTCCACAAATCACACACGCTGCATTACAACACTGCCCAACACCACTCCCACAGCTCTACACCAATGCCCATACCAATCCCGCAGCTCAACACTAATGCCCACACCACTCCCACAGCTCTACACCAATGCCAATACCAATCCCGCAGCTCTGCACCACTGCCCACACCCCTCCCGCAGATCTGCACCACTGCCCACACCACTCCCGCAGCTCTACACCAATGCCAACACCAATCCCGCAGCTCTACACCAATGCCAACACCACTCCCGCAGCTCTACACCACTGCCCACACCACTGCCGCAGCTCTACACCACTGCCCACACCACTCCCGCAGCTCTAAACCACTGCCCACACCACTCCCGCAGCTCTACACCACTGCCCACACCACTCCCGCAGCTCTACACCACTGCCCACACCACTCCCGCAGCTCTACACCACTGCACACACCACTCCCGCAGCTCTACACCACTGCCCACACCACTCCCGCAGCTCTACACCACTGCCCACACCACTCCCGCAGCTCTACACCACTGCCCACACCTCTCCCGCAGCTCTACACCACTGCCCACAACACTCCCGCAGCTCAACACTATTGCCCACACCACTCCCGCAGCTCAAAACAACTCCCGCAGCTCAAAACCAATCCCCACAGCTCACATGCAGCTCTACACCACTTCACAAATCACACCCGCTGCATTACATCACTGCCCACACCACTCCCACAGCTCTACACCAATGCCCACACCACTCCCGCAGCTCTGCACCACTGCCCACACCCCTCCCGCAGATCTGCACCACTGCCCACACCACTCCCGCAGCTCTACACCAATGCCAACACCAATCCCGCAGCTCTACACCACTGCCAACACCACTCCCGCAGCTCTACACCACTGCCCACACCACTGCCGCAGCTCTACACCACTGCCCACACCACTCCCGCAGCTCTACACCACTGCCCACACCACTCCCGCAGCTCTACACCACTGCCCACACCACTCCCGCAGCTCTACACCACTGCCCACACCACTCCCGCAGCTCTACACCACTGCCCACACCACTCCCGCAGCTCTACACCACTGCCCACACCACTCCCGCAGCTCTACACCACTGCCCACACCACTCCCGCAGCTCTACACCACTGCCCACACCACTCCCGCAGCTCTACACCACTGCCCACACCACTCCCGCAGCTCTACACCACTGCCCACACCTCTCCCGCAGCTCTACACCACTGCCCACACCTCTCCCGCAGCTCTACACCACTGCCCACAACACTCCCACAGCTCAACACTATTGCCCACACCACTCCCGCAGCTCAAAACAACTCCCGCAGCTCAAAACCACTCCCCACAGCTCACATGCAGCTCTACACCACTTCACAAATCACACCCGCTGCATTACATCACTGCCCACACCACTCCCACAGCTCTACACCAATGCCCACACCACTCCCGCAGCTCTACACCACTGAAAACACCAATCCCGCAGCTATACACCACTGCCCACACCACACCCGCAGCTCTACACCACTGCCCTCACCAATCCCGTAGCTCTACACCACTGCCCACACCAATCCCGCAGCTCTACACCACTGCCCACACCAGTCCCGCAGCTCTACCCCACTGCCCACACCAGTCCCGCAGCTCTACCCCACTGCCCACACCAGTCCCGCAGATCTACACCACTGCCCACACCAGTCCCGCAGATCTACACCACTGCCCACACCACTCCCGCAGCTCTACACCGCTGCCCACACCACTCCCGCAGCTCTACACCGCTGCCCACACCACTCCCGCAGCTCTACACCGCTGCCCACACCACTCCCGCAGCTCTACACCGCTGCCCACACCACTCCCGCAGGACTACACCGCTGCCCACACCACTCCCGCAGGACTACACCGCTGCCAACACCACTCCCGCAGCTCTAAACCGCTGCCAACACCACTCCGGCAGCTTTACACCACTACCCACTCCACGCCCGCAGCTCTACACCACTGCCCACACCACTCCCACAGCTCTACACCACTGCCAACACCACTCCCACAGCTCTACATCACTGCCCACAATACTCCCGCAGCTCTACACCACTGCCCAAACCACTCCCGCAGCACTACACCGCTGCCCACACCCCTCCCGCAGCTCTACACCGCTGCCAACACCACTACCGTAGCTCAACACCACTGCCCACACCACTCCCGCAGCTCTACACCACGACCCACAACACTCCCACAGCACTACACCACTGCCCACACCACTCCCACAGCTCTACACCACTGCCCACACCACTCCCGCAGCTCTACACCACTGCCCACAACTCTCCCGCAGCTCTACACCACTGCCCACACAACTCCCGCAGCTCAAAACAACTCCTGCAGCTCAAAACCACTCCCCACACCACACATGCAGCTCTGCACCACTCCACAAATCACACCCGCTGCATTACAACACTGCCCAACACCACTCCCACATCTCTACACCAATGCCCATACCAATCCCGCAGCTCAACACTAATGCCCACATCACTCCCACAGCTCTACACCAATGCCAATACCAATCCCGCAGCTCTGCACCACTGCCCACACCCCTCCCGCAGATGTGCACCACTGCCCACACCACTCCCGCAGCTCTACACCAATGCCAACACCAATCCCGCAGCGCTACAACTCTGCCCTCACCACTCCCGCAGCTCTACACGACTGCCCACACCACAGCCGCAGCTCTACACCACTGCCCACACCACTCCCGCAGCTCTACACCACTGCCCACACCACTCCCGCAGCTCTACACCACTGCCCACACCACTCCCGCAGCTCTACACCACTGCCCACACCACTCCCGCAGCTCTACACCACTGCCCACACCACTCCCGCAGCTCTACACCACTGCCCACACCACTCCCGCAGCTCTACACCACTGCCCACACCACTCCCGCAGCTCTACACCACTGCCCACACCACTCACGCAGCTCTACACCACTGCCCACACCACTCACGCAGCTCTACACCACTGCCCACACCACTCACGCAGCTCTACACCACTGCACACACCACTCCCGCAGCTCTACACCACTGCCCACACCACTCACGCAGCTCTACAGCACTGCCCACACCACTCCCGCAGCTCTACACCACTGCCCACACCTCTCCCGCAGCTCTACACCACTGCCCACAACACTCCCGCAGCTCAACACTATTGCCGACACCAACCCGCAGCTCAAAACAACTCCCGCAGCTCGAAACCACTCCCCACAGCTCACATGCAGCTCTACACCACTTCACAAATCACACCCGCTGCATTACATCACTGCCCACACCACTCCCACAGCTCTACACCAATGCCCACACCACTCCCGCAGCTCTACACCACTGAAAACACCACTCCCGCAGCTATACACCACTGCCCACACCACACCCGCAGCTCTACACCACTGCCCACACCACACCCGCAGCTCTACACCACTGCCCACACCAATCCCGCAGCTCTACACCACTGCCCACACCACTCCTGCAGCTCTACACCACTGCCCACACCACTCCCGCAGCTCTACACCACTGCACACACCACTCCCGCAGCTCTACACCACTGCCCACACCACTCCCGCAGCTCTACACCACTGCCCACACCACTCCCGCAGCTCTACACCACTGCCCACACCACTCCCGCAGCTCTACACCACTGCCCACACCTCTCACGCAGCTCTACACCACTGCCCACACCACTCACGCAGCTCTACACCACTGCCCACACCACTCCCGCAGCTCTACACCACTGCCCACACCACTCCCGCAGCTCTACACCACTGCCCACACCACTCCCGCAGCTCTACACCACTGCCCACACAACTCCCGCAGCTCTACACCACTGCCCACACCACTCCCGCAGCTCAACACCATTGCCCACACCACTCCCGCAGCTCAAAACAACTCCCGCAGCTCAAAACCACTCCCCACAGCTCACATGCAGCTCTACACCACTTCACAAATCACAACCGCTGCATTACATCACTGCCCACACCACTCCCACAGCTCTACACCAATGCCCACACCACTCCCGCAGCTCTACACCACTGAAAACACCACTCCCGCAGCTATACACCACTGCCCACACCACACCCGCATCTCTACACCACTGCCCACACCAATCCCGCAGCTCTACACCACTGCCCACACCAATCCCGCAGCTCTACACCACTGCCCACACCACTCCCGCAGCTCTACACCACTGCCCACACCACTCCCGCAGCTCTACACCACTGCCCACACCAGTCCCGCAGCTCTATCCCACTGCCCACACCACTCCCGCAGCTCAAAACAACTCCCGCAGCTCAAAACCACTCCCCACACCACACATGCAGCTCTACACCACTCCACAAATCACACCCGCTGCATTACAACACTGCCCACACCAGTCCCACAGATCTACACCAATGCCCGTACCAATCCCGCAGCTCAACACTACTGCCCACATCACTCGCGCAGATCCGCATCACTGCCCACACCCCTCCGGCAGCTCTACAACACTGCCCACTCCACTCCTGCAGCTCTACACCACTGCCCACACCACTCCCGCAGCTCCACACCACTGCCCACACCACTGCATAGCTCTAAACCACAGCCCAAACGTCTCCCGCAGCTCTACACCACTGCCAACACCACTCCCGCAGGTCAACACCACTGCCGCAGCTCTACACCAAAGCCCACATCACTCCCGCAGCTCTACACCACTGCCCACACCAATCCCGCAGCTCTACACCACTGCCCACACCAATCCCGCAGCTCTACACCACTGCCCACACCAATCCCGCAGCTCTACACCACTGCCCACACCACTCCCGCAGCTCTACACCACTGCCCACACCACTCCCGCAGCTCTACACCACTGCCCACACCAGTCCCGCAGCTCTATCCCACTGCCCACACCACTCCCGCAGCTCTACCCCACTGCCCACACCAGTCCCGCAGATCTACACCACTGCCCACACCAATCCCGCAGCTCTACACCACTGCCCACACCACTCCCGCAGCTCTACACCGCTGCCCACAGCACTCCCGCAGCTCTACACCGCTGCCCACAGCACTCCCGCAGCTCTACACCGCTGCCCACAGCACTCCCACAGCTCTACACCGCTGCCCACACCACTCCCGCAGCTCTACACCACTGCCCACAACACTCCCGCAACTCTACACCACTGCCCAAACCACTCCCGCAGCTCTACACCACGGAACACACCACTCCCGCAGCTCTACACCACTTCTAAAACCAGTGCTGCAGCTCTACACCACTGCCCACACCACTCCCGCAGCTCTACACCACTGCCCACACCACTGCCGCAGCTCTACACCACTGCCGACACCACTCCCGCAGCACTACACCACTGCCCACACCACTCCCGCAGCTCTAAACCGCTGGCAACACCACTCCCGCAGCTCTACACCACTGCCCACACCACTCCCGCAGCACTACACCACTGCCCACACAACTCCCGCAGCTCTAAACCGCTGCCAACACCACTCCCGCAGCTTTACACCACTGCCCACACCACGCCCGCAGCTCTACACCACTGCCCACACCACTCCCACAGCTCTACACCACTGCCAACACCACTCCCGCAGCTCTACAACACTGCCAACACCACTCCCGCAGCTCTACAACACTGACCACACCACTCCCGCAGATATACACCACTGCCCACACCACTCCCGCAGCTGTACACCACTGCCCACACCACTCCCGAAGCTGTACACGACCCACAACACTCCCAGAGCACTACACCACTGCCCACACCACTCCCGCAGCTCTACACCACTTCTAAAACCACTGCTGCAGCTCTACACCACTGCCCACACCACTCCCGCAGCTCTACACCACTGCCCTCACCACTATCGCTGCTCTACACCACTGCCCACACCACTCCCGCAGCTCTACACCACTGCCCACAACACTCCCGCAGCTCTACACCACTGCCCACAACACTCCCGCAGCTCCACACCACTGCCCACAACACTCCCGCAGCTCTACACCACTGCCCACACCACTCCCGCAGCTCTACACCACTGACCACACCACTCCCGCAGCTCTACACCACTGCCCACACCACTCCCGCAGCTCTACACCACTGCCCACACCACTCCCGCAGCTCTA
Organism: Carcharodon carcharias; assembly: GCF_017639515.1. NCBI lineage: Eukaryota > Metazoa > Chordata > Chondrichthyes > Lamniformes > Lamnidae > Carcharodon > Carcharodon carcharias. The sequence continues at coordinate 90,855,342 of NC_054484.1, read as the reverse complement.
CACCACTGCACACACAACTCCCGCAGCTCTACACCACTGCACACACAACTCCCGCAGCTCTACACCACTGCCCACACCACTCCCTCAGCTCTACACCACTGCCCACAACACTCCCGCAGCTCTACACCACTGCCCACTCAACTCCCGCAGCTCTACACCACTGCCCACACCACTCCCGCAGCTCTACACCACTGCCCTCACCATTCCAACAACTCTACACCACTGGCAACACCACTCCCGCAGCTCTACACCACTGCCCACACCACTACTGCAGCTCTACACCACTGCCCACACCACTACTGCAGCTCTACACCACTGCCCACACCACTACTGCAGCTCTACACCACTGCCCACACCACTACTGCAGCTCTACACCACTGCCCACACCACTACTGCAGCTCTACACCACTGCCCACACCACTACTGCAGCTCTACACCACTGCCCACACCACTACTGAAGCTCTACACCACTGCCCACACCACTCCCGCAGCTCTACACCACTGCCCACACCACTCCCGCAGCTCTACACCACTGCCCACACCACTCCCGCAGCTCTACACCACTGCCCACACCACTCCCGCAGCTCTACACCACTGCCCACACCACTCCCGCAGCTCTACACCACTGCCCACACCACTCCCGCAGCTCTACACCACTGCCCACACCACTCCCGCAGCTCTACACCACTGCCCACACCACTCCCGCAGCTCTACACCACTGCCCACACCACTCCCGCAGCTCTACACCACTGCCCACACCACTCCCGCAGCTCTACACCACTGCCCACACCACTCCCGCAGCTCTACACCACGACCCACAACACTCCCGCAGCACTACACCACTGCCCACACCACTCCCGCAGCTCTACACCACTGTCCACACCACTCCCGCAGCTCTACACCACTGCCCACACCACTCCCGGAGCTCTACACCACTGCCCACACCACTCCCGCAGCTCTACATCGCTGCCCACACCACTCCCGCAGCGCTACAACACTGCCCACAAAACTCGCGCAGCGCTACAACACTCCACAAAACACACCCGCTGCATTACCACACTGCCCTCACTACTTCTGCAATTCTACATCACTCCACGCCTTACCTGCAGTTGTACAGCATTACCCACACCAATCCCACAGCATCACACCACTGTCTAAACAACTCCAACAGCACTAAACCACTACACAAACAAATCCCGCAGCTCTACACCACTACCCACACCACTCCCGCAGCTCTACACCACTGCCCACACCACTCCCGCAGCTCTACACCACTGCCCACACCACTCCCGCAGCTCAAAACAACTCCCGCAGCTCAAAACCACTCCCCACACCACACATGCAGCTCTACACCACTCCACAAATCACACCCGCTGCATTACAACACTGCCCACACCACTCCCACAGATCTACACCAATGCCCGTACCAATCCCGCAGCTCAACACTACTGCCCACATCACTCGCGCAGATCCGCATCACTGCCCACACCCCTCCGGCAGCTCTACAACACTGCCCACTCCACTCCTGCAGCTCTACACCACTGCCCACACCACTCCCGCAGCTCCACACCACTGCCCACACCACTGCATAGCTCTAAACCACAGCCCAAACGTCTCCCGCAGCTCTACACCACTGCCAACACCACTCCCGCAGGTCAACACCACTGCCGCAGCTCTACACCAAAGCCCACATCACTCCCGCAGCTCTACACCACTGCCCACACCAATCCCGCAGCTCTACACCACTGCCCACACCAATCCCGCAGCTCTACACCACTGCCCACACCACTCCCGCAGCTCTACACCACTGCCCACACCACTCCCGCAGCTCTACACCACTGCCCACACCAGTCCCGCAGCTCTATCCCACTGCCCACACCACTCCCGCAGCTCTACCCCACTGCCCACACCAGTCCCGCAGATCTACACCACTGCCCACACCAATCCCGCAGCTCTACACCGCTGCCCACACCACTCCCGCAGCTCTACACCGCTGCCCACAGCACTCCCGCAGCTCTACACCGCTGCCCACAGCACTCCCGCAGCTCTACACCGCTGCCCACAGCACTCCCACAGCTCTACACCGCTGCCCACACCACTCCCGCAGCTCTACACCACTGCCCACAAAACTCCCGCAACTCTACACCACTGCCCAAACCACTCCCGCAGCTCTACACCACGGAACACACCACTCCCGCAGCTCTACACCACTTCTAAAACCAGTGCTGCAGCTCTACACCACTGCCCACACCACTCCCGCAGCTCTACACCACTGCCCACACCACTGCCGCAGCTCTACACCACTGCCGACACCACTCCCGCAGCACTACACCACTGCCCACACCACTCCCGCAGCTCTAAACCGCCGGCAACACCACTCCCGCAGCTCTACACCACTGCCCACACCACTCCCGCAGCACTACACCACTGCCCACACAACTCCCGCAGCTCTAAACCGCTGCCAACACCACTCCCGCAGCTTTACACCACTGCCCACACCACGCCCGCAGCTCTACACCACTGCCCACACCACTCCCACAGCTCTACACCACTGCCAACACCACTCCCGCAGCTCTACAACACTGCCAACACCACTCCCGCAGCTCTACAACACTGACCACACCACTCCCGCAGATATACACCACTGCCCACACCACTCCCGCAGCTGTACACCACTGCCCACACCACTCCCGAAGCTGTACACCACTGCCCTCAAACCACTCTCGCAGCTCTACACCACTGCCCCACCACCACTCCCGCAGCTCTACACCACTGCCCTCAAACCACTCTCGCAGCTCCTACACCACTGCCCCACACCACTCCCCGCAGCTCTACACCACTGCCCACACCACTCCCGCATTTCTACACCACAGCCCACAGCACTCCCGCAGCTCTAACCCACAGCCCACAGCACTCCCGCAGCTCTACACCTATGCCCACACCACTCCCGCAGCTCTACACCACTGCCCACACCACTCCCGCAGCTCTACACCACTGCCCACACCACTCCCGCAGCTCTACACCACTGCCCACACCACTCCCGCAGCTCTACACCACTGCCCACACCACTCCCGCAGCTCTACACCACTGCCCACACAACTCCCCGCAGCTCTACACCACTGCCACACACACTCCCGCCAGCTCTACACACTGCCCACACCACTACCCCTCAGCTCTACACCACTGCCCACAACACTCCCGCAGCTCTACACCACTGCCCACTCACCTCCTGAGCTCTACACCACTGCCCACACCACTCCCGCAGCTCTACACCACTGCCCACAACACTCCCGCAGCTCTACACCACTGCCCACACCACTCCCGCAGCTCTACACCACTGCCCACACCACTACTGCAGCTCTACACCACTGCCCACACCACTACTGCAGCTCTACACCACTGCCCACACCACTACTGCAGCTCTACACCACTGCCCACACCACTACTGCAGCTCTACACCACTGCCCACACCACTCCCGCAGCTCTACACCACTGCCCACACCACTCCCGCAGCTCTACACCACTGCCCACACCACTCCCGCAGCTCTACACCACTGCCCACACCACTCCCGCAGCTCTACACCACTGCCCACACCACTCCCGCAGCTCTACACCACTGCCCACACCACTCCCGCAGCTCTACACCACTGCCCACACCACTCCCGCAGCTCTACACCACTGCCCACACCACTCCCGCAGCTCTACACCACTGCCCACACCACTCCCGCAGCTCTACACCACTGCCCACACCACTCCCGCAGCTCTACACCACTGCCCACACCACTCCCGCAGCTCTACACCACTGCCCACACCACTCCCGCAGCTCTACACCACTGCCCACACCACTCCCGCAGCTCTACACCACTGCCCACACCACCCCGCAGCTCTACACCACTGCCCACACCACTCCCGCAGCTCTACACCACTGCCCACACCACTCCCGCAGCTCTACACCACTGCCCACACCACTCCCGCAGCTCTACACCACTGCCCACACCACTCCCGCAGCTCTACACCACTGCCCACACCACTCCCGCAGCTCTACACCACTGCCCACACCACTCCCGCAGCTCTACACCACTGCCCACACCACTCCCGCAGCTCTACACCACTGCCCACACCACTCCCGCAGCTCTACACCACTGCCCACACCACTCCCGAAGCTCTACACCACTGCCCACACCACTCCCGAAGCTCTACACACTGCCCACACCACTCCCGCAGCTCTACACCACTGCCCACACCACTCCCGCAGCTCTACACCACTGCCCAACACCACTCCCGCAGCTCTACCACCACTGCCCACACCACTCCCGCAGCTCTACACCACTGCCCACACCACTCCCGCAGCTCTACACCACTGCCCACACCACTCCCGCAGCTCTACACCACTGCCCACACCACTCCGCAGCTCTAACACCACTGCCCACACACTCCCGCAGCTCTACACCACTGCCCACACACTCCCGCAGCTCTACACCACTGCCCACACCACTCCGCAGCTCTACACCACTGCCCCACACCACTCCCGCAGCTCTACACCACTGCCCACACCACTCCCGCAGCTCTACACCACTGCCCACACCACTCCCGCAGCTCTACACCACTGCCCACACCACTCCCCGCAGCTCTACACCAGCTGCCCACACCACTCCCGCAGCTCTACACCACTGCCCACACCACTCCCGCAGCTCTACACCACTGCCCACACCACTCCCGCAGCTCTACACCTCTGCCCACACCACTCCCGCAGCTCTACACCACTGCCCACACCACTCCCGCAGCTCTACACCACTGCCCACACCACTCCCGCGCTCTACACCACTGCCCACACCACTCCCGCGGCTCTACACCACTGCCCACACCACTCCCGCGGCTCTACACCACTGCCCACACCACTCCCGCGGCTCTACACCACTGCCCACACCACTCCCGCGGCTCTACACCACTGCCCACACCACTCCCGCGGCTCTACACCACTGCCCACACCACTCCCGCAGCTCTACACCACTGCCCACACCACTCCCGCAGCTCTACACCACTGCCCACACCACTCCCGCAGCTCTACACCACTGCCCACACCACTCCCGCAGCTCTACACCACTGCCCACACCACTCCCGCAGCTCTACACCACTGCCCACACCACTCCCGCTGCTCTACACCACTGCCCACACCACTCCCGCAGCTCTACACCACTGCCACACCACTCCCGCAGCTCTACACCACTGCCAACACCACTCCCGCAGCTCTACACCACTGCCCACACCACTCCCGCAGCTCTACACCACTGCCCACACCACTCCCGCAGCTCTACACCACTGCCCACACCACTCCCGCAGCTCTACACCACTGCCCACACCACTCCCGCAGCTCTACACCACTGCCCACACCACTCCCGCAGCTCTACACCACTGCCCACACCACTCCCGCAGCTCTACACCACTGCCCACACCACTCCCGCAGCTCTACACCACTGCCCACACCACTCCCGCAGCTCTACACCACTGCCCACACCACTCCCGCAGCTCTACACCACTGCCCACACCACTCCCGCAGCTCTACACCACTGCCCACACCACTCCCGCAGCTCTACACCACTGCCCACACCACTCCCGCAGCTCTACACCACTGCCCACACCACTCCCGCAGCTCTACACCACTGCCCACACCACTCCCGCAGCTCTACACCACTGCCCACACCACTCCCGCAGCTCTACACCACTGCCCACACCACTCCCGCAGCTCTACACCACTGCCCACACCACTCCCGCAGCTCTACACCACTGCCCACACCACTCCCGCAGCTCTACACCACTGCCCACACCACTCCCGCAGCTCTACACCACTGCCCACACCACTCCCGCAGCTCTACACCACTGCCCACACCACTCCCGCAGCTCTACACCACTGCCCACACCACTCCCGCAGCTCTACACCACTGCCCACACCACTCCCGCAGCTCTACACCACTGCCCACACCACTCCCGCAGCTCTACACCACTGCCCACACCACTCCCGCAGCTCTACACCACTGCCCACACCACTCCCGCAGCTCTACACCACTGCCCACACCACTCCCGCAGCTCTACACCACTGCCCACACCACTCCCGCAGCTCTACACCACTGCCCACACACTCCCGCAGCTCTACACCACTGCCCACACCACTCCCGCAGCTCTACACCACTGCCCACACCACTCCCGCAGCTCTACACCACTGCCCACACCACTCCCGCAGCTCTACACCACTGCCCACACCACTCCCGCAGCTCTACACCACTGCCCACACCACTCCCGCAGCTCTACACCACTGCCCACACCACTCCCGCAGCTCTACACCACTGCCCACACCACTCCCGCAGCTCTACACCACTGCCCACACCACTCCCGCAGCTCTACACCACTGCCCACACCACTCCCGCAGCTCTACACCACTGCCCACACCACTCCCGCAGCTCTACACCACTGCCCACACCACTCCCGCAGCTCTACACCACTGCCCACACCACTCCCGCAGCTCTACACCACTGCCCACACCACTCCCGCAGCTCTACACCACTGCCCACACCACTCCCGCAGCTCTACACCACTGCCCACACCACTCCCGCAGCTCTACACCACTGCCCACACCACTCCCGCAGCTCTACACCACTGCCCACACCACTCCCGCAGCTCTACACCACTGCCCACACCACTCCCGCAGCTCTACACCACTGCCCACACCACTCCCGCAGCTCTACACCACTGCCCACACCACTCCCGCGGCTCTACACCACTGCCCACACCACTCCCGCAGCTCTACTCCACTGCCCTCACCACTCCCGCAGCTCTACACCACTGCTCATACCACTCCCGCAGCTCTTCACCACTGCTCACACCACTCCCGCAGCTCTACACCACTGCCCACACCACTCCCGCAGCTCTACACCACTGCCAACGCCACACCCGCAGCTCTACACCACTGCCAACACCACACCCGCAGCTCAACACCACTGCCAACACCACTCCCGCAGCTCTACACCACTGCCAACACCACTCCCGCAGCTCTACACCACTGCCCACACCACTCCCGCAGCTCTACACCACTGCCCACACCACTCCCGCAGCTCAACACCACTGCCCACACCACTCCCGCAGCTCTACACCACTGCCCACACAACTCCTGCAGCTCTACACCACTGCCCACACCACTCCTGCAGCTCTACACCACTGCCCACACCACTCCCGCAGCTCTACACCACTGCCCACACCACTCCCGCAGCTCTACACCACTGCCCACACCACTCCCGCAGCTCTACACCACTGCCCACACCACTCCCGCAGCTCTACACCACTGCCCACACCACTCCCGCAGCTCTACACCACTGCCCACACCACTCCCGCAGCTCTACACCACTGCCCACACCACTCCCGCAGCTCTACACCACTGCCCACACCACTCCCGCAGCTCTACACCACTGCCCAACCCACTCCCGCAACTCTACACCACTGCCAACACCACTCCCGCAGCTCTACACCACTGCCCACACCACTCCCGCAGCTCTACACCACTGCCAACACCACTCCCGCAGCTCTACACCACTGCCCACACCACTCCCGCAGCTCTACACCACTGCCCACACCACTCCCGCAGCTCTACACCACGGCCCACACCACTCCCGCAGCTCTACACCACTGCCCACACCACTCCCGCAGCTCTACACCACTGCCCACACCACTCCCGCAGCTCTACACCACTGCCCACACCACTCCCGCAGCTCTACACCACTGCCCACACCACTCCCGCAGCTCTACACCACTGCCCACACCACTCCCGCAGCTCTACACCACTGCCCACACCACTCCCGCAGCTCTACACCACTGCCCACACCACTCCCGCAGCTCTACACCACTGCCCACACCACTCCCGCAGCTCTACACCACTGCCCACACCACTCCCGCAGCTCTACACCACTGCCCACACCACTCCCGCAGCTCTACACCACTGCCCACACCACTCCCGCAGCTCTACACCACTGCCCACACCACTCCCGCAGCTCTACACCACTGCCCCACACCACTCCCGCAGCTCTACACCACTGCCCACACCACTCCCGCAGCTCTACACCACTGCCCACACCACTCCCGCAGCTCTACACCACTGCCCACACCACTCCCGCAGCTCTACACCACTGCCCACACCACTCCCGCAGCTCTACACCACTGCCCACACCACTCCCGCAGCTCTACACCACTGCCCACACCACTCCCACAGCTCTACACCCCCTGCCCCCACCACTCCGCAGCTCTACACCACTGCCACACCACTCCCGCAGCTCTACAACACTGACCACCACCACTCCCGCAGATATACACCACTCGCCCACACCACTCCGCAGCCTCGCTACACCACTGCCCACACCACTCCCGAAGCCTGTACACGACCCACAACCACTCCCGAGCACTACACACTGCCCACACCACTCCCGCAGCTCTACACCACTGCCCACACCACTCCCGCAGCTCTACACCACTGCCCACACCACTCCCGCAGCTCTACACCACTGCCCACACCACTCCCGCAGCTCTACACCACTGCCCACACCACTCCCGCAGCTCTACACCACTGCCCACACCACTCCCGCAGCTCTACACCACTGCCCACACCACTCCCGCAGCTCTACACCACTGCCCACACCACTCCCGCAGCTCTACACCACTGACCACACCACTCCCGCAGCTCTACACCACTGACCACACCACTCCCGCAGCTCTACACCACTGACCACACCACTCCCGCAGCTCTACATCACTGCACACACAACTCCCGCACCTCTACACCACTGCCCACACCACTCCCTCAGCTCTACACCACTGCCCACAACACTCCCGCAGCTCTACACCTTTGCCCACTCAACTCCCGCAGCTCTACACCACTGCCCACACCACTCCCGCAGCTCTACACCACTGCCCTCACCATTCCAACAACTCTACACCACTGCCAACACCACTCCTGCAGCTCTACACCACTGCCCACACCACTACTGCAGCTCTACACCACTGCCCACACCACTACTGCAGCTCTACACCACTGCCCACACCACTACTGCAGCTCTACACCACTGCCCACACCACTACTGCAGCTCTACACCACTGCCCACACCACTACTGCAGCTCTACACCACTGCCCACACCACTCCCGCAGCTCTACACCACTGCCCACACCACTCCCGCAGCACTACACCACTGCCCACACCACTCCCGCAGCACTACACCACTGCCCACACCACTCCCACAGCTCTACACCACTGCCAACACCACTCCCGCAGCTCTACAACACTGCCAACACCACTCCCGCAGCTCTACAACACTGACCACACCACTCCCGCAGATATACACAACTACCCACACCACTCCCGCAGCTGTACACCACTGCCCACACCACTCCCGAAGCTGTACACGATCCACAACACTCCCAGAGCAATACACCACTGCCCACACCACTCCCGCAGCTCTACACCACTTCTAAAACCACTGCTGCAGCTCTACACCACTGCCCACAACACTCCCGCAGCTCTACACCACTGCCCACACCACTTCCACAGCTCTACACCAATGCCCACACCACTCCCGCAGCTCTACACCACTGCCGACACCACTCCCGCAGCTCTACACCACTGCCCACACCACTCCCGCAGCTCTACACCACTGCCCACACCACTCCCGCAGCTCTACACCACTGCCCACACCACTCCCGCAGCTCTACACCACTGCCCACACCACTCCCGCAGCTCTACACCACTGCCCACACCACTCCCGCAGCTCTACACCACTGCCCACACCACTCCCGCAGCTCTACACCACTGCCCACACCACTCCCGCAGCTATACACCACGGCCCACACCACTCCCGCAGCTCTACACCACTGCCCACACCACTCCCACAGCTCTACACCACTGCCAACACCACTCCCGCAGCTCTACAACACTGCCAACACCACTCCCGCAGCTCTACAACACTGACCACACCACTCCCGCAGATATACACCACTGCCCACACCACTCCCGCAGCTGTACACCACTGCCCACACCACTCCCGAAGCTGTACACGACCCACAACACTCCCAGAGCACTACACCACTGCCCACACCACTCCCGCAGCTCTACACCACTGCCCACACCACACCCGCAGCTCTACACCACTGCACACACAACTCCCGCAGCTCTACACCACTGCCCACACCACTCCCTCAGCTCTACACCACTGCCCACAACACTCCCGCAGCTCTACACCTTTGCCCACTCAACTCCCGCAGCTCTACACCACTGCCCACACCACTCCCGCAGCTCTACACCACTGCCCTCACCATTCCAACAACTCTACACCACTGCCAACACCACTCCCGCAGCTCTACACCACTGCCCACACCACTACTGCAGCTCTACACCACTGCCCACACCACTACTGCAGCTCTACACCACTGCCCACACCACTACTGAAGCTCTACACCACTGCCCACACCACTCCCGCAGCTCTACACCACTGCCCACACCACTCCCGCAGCTCTACACCACTGCCCACACCACTCCCGCAGCTCTACACCACTGCCCACACCACTCCCGCAGCTCTACACCACTGCCCACAACCACTCCCGCAGCTCTACACCACTGCCCACACCACTCCCGCAGCTCTACACCACTGCCCACACCACTCCCGCAGCTCTACACCACTGCCCACACCACTCCCGCAGCTCTACACCACTGCCCACCACCACTCCCGCAGCTCTACACCACTGCCCACACCACTCCCGCAGCTCTACACCACTGCCCACACCACTCCCGCAGCTCTACACCACTGCCCACACCACTCCCGCAGCTCTACACCACTGCCCACACCACTCCCGCAGCTCTACACCACTGCCCACGCCACTCCCGCAGCTCTACACCACGACCCACAACACTCCCGCAGCACTACACCACTGCCCACACCACTCACGCAGCTCTACACCGCTGCCCACACCACTCCCGCAGCTCTACACCACTGCCCACACCACTCCCGCAGCTCTACACCACTGCCCACACCACTCCCGCAGCTCTACACCACGACCCACAACACTCCCGCAGCACTACACCACTGCCAACACCACTCACGCAGCTCTACACCACTGCCCACACCACTCCCGCAGCTCTACACCACTGCCCACACCACTCCCGCAGCTCTACACCACTGCCCACACAACTCCCGCAGCTCTACACCACTGCCCACACCCACTCCCGCAGACCTAAACACCATTGCCCACACCCCTCCCGCAGCTCAAACAACTCCCGCAGCTCAACCACTCCCCACAGCACACATGCAGCTCTTACACCACTTCACCAAATCACACCGCTGCATTACATCACTGCCCACACCACTCCCACAGCTCTACACCAATGCCCACACCACTCCCGCAGCTCTACACCACTGAAAACCACCACTCCCGCATACTATACCCCCACCTGCCCACCACCACACCCGCATCTCTACACCACTGCCCACACCAATCCCGCAGCTCTACACCCTGGCCCACACCAATCCCGCAGACTCTACACCACTGGCCCACACACTCCCGCAGCTCTACACCACTGCCACAGCACTCCCGCAGCTCTACACCGCTGCCCACAGCACTCCCGCAGCTCTACACCGCTGCCCACAGCACTCCCGCAGCTCTACACCGCTGCCCACAGCACTCCCGCAGCTCTACACCGCTGCCCACAGCACTCCCACAGCTCTACACCGCTGCCCACACCACTCCCGCAGCTCTACACCACTGCCCACAACACTCCCGCAACTCTACACCACTGCCCAAACCACTCCCGCAGCTCTACACCACGGCCCACACCACTCCCGCAGCTCTACACCACTTCTAAAACCACTGCTGCAGCTCTACACCACTGCCCACACCACTCCCGCAGCTCTACACCACTGCCCACACCACTGCCGCAGCTCTACACCACTGCCGACACCACTCCCGCAGCACTACACCGCTGCCCACACCACTCCCGCAGCTCTAAACCGCTGGCAACACCACTCCCGCAGCTCTACACCACTGCCCACACCACTCCCGCAGCACTACACCACTGCCCACACCACTCCCGCAGCTCTAAACCGCTGCCAACACCACTCCCGCAGCTTTACACCACTGCCCACACCACGCCCGCAGCTCTACACCACTGCCCACACCACTACCACAGCTCTACACCACTGCCAACACCACTCCCGCAGCTCTACAACACTGCCAACACCACTCCCGCAGCTCTACAACACTGCCAACACCACTCCCGCAGCTCTACAACACTGACCACACCACTCCCGCAGATATACACCACTGCCCACACCACTCCCGCAGCTGTACACCACTGCCCACACCACTCCCGAAGCTGTACACGACCCACAACACTCCCAGAGCACTACACCACTGCCCACACCACTCCCGCAGCTCTACACCACTTCTAAAACCACTGCTGCAGCTCTACACCACTGCCCACACCACTCCCGCAGCTCTACACCACTGCCCTCACCACTATCGCTGCTCTACACAACTGCCCACACCACTCCCGCAGCTCTACACCACTGCCCACGCCACTCCCGCAGCTCCACACCACTGACCACACCACTCCCGCAGCTCTACACCACTGACCACACCACTCCCGCAGCTCTACACCACTGACCACACCACTCCCGCAGCTCTACACCACTGACCACACCACTCCCGCAGCTCTACACCACTGACCACACCACTCCCGCAGCTCTACACCACTGCCCACACCACACCCGCAGCTCTACACCACTGCACACACAACTCCCGCAGCTCTACACCACTGCCCACACCACTCCCTCAGCTCTACACCACTGCCCACAACACTCCCGCAGCTCTACACCTTTGCCCACTCAACTCCCGCAGCTCTACACCACTGCCCACACCACTCCCGCAGCTCTACACCACTGCCCTCACCATTCCAACAACTCTACACCACTGCCAACACCACTCCCGCAGCTCTACACCACTGCCCACACCACTACTGCAGCTCTACACCACTGCCCACACCACTACTGCAGCTCTACGCCACTGCCCACACCACTACTGCAGCTCTACACCACTGCCCACACCACTACTGCAGCTCTACACCACTGCCCACACCACTACTGCAGCTCTACACCACTGCCCACACCACTACTGAAGCTCTACACCACTGCCCACACCACTCCCGCAGCTCTACACCACTGCCCACACCACTCCCGCAGCTCTACACCACTGCCCACACCACTCCCGCAGCTCTACACCACTGCCCACACCACTCCCGCAGCTCTACACCACTGCCCACACCACTCCCGCAGCTCTACACCACTGTCCACACCACTCCCGCAGCTCTACACCACTGCCCACACCACTCCCGCAGCTCTACACCACTGCCCACACCACTCCCGCAGCTCTACACCACTGCCCACACCACTCCCGCAGCTCTACACCACTGCCCACACCACTCCCGCAGCTCTACACCACTGCCCACACCACTCCCGCAGCTCTACACCACTGCCCACACCACTCCCGCAGCTCTACACCACTGCCCACACCACTCCCGCAGCTCTACACCACTGCCCACACCACTCCCGCAGCTCTACACCACTGCCCACACCACTCCCGCAGCTCTACACCACTGCCCACACCACTCCCGCAGCTCTACACCACTGCCCACACCACTCCCGCAGCTCTACACCACTGCCCACACCACTCCCGCAGCTCTACACCACTGCCCACACCACTCCCGCAGCTCTACACCACGACCCACAACACTCCCGCAGCACTACACCACTGCCCACACCACTCCCGCAGCTCTACACCACTGTCCACACAACTCCCGCAGCTCTACACCACAGCCCACACCACACCTGCAGCTCTGCACCACTGCCCACACCCCTCCCGCAGCTCGACACCACTGCCCACAGCACTGCCGCAGCTCTACTCCACTGCCGACACCACTCCCGCAGCACTACACCACTGCCCACACCACTCCCGCAGCTCTAAACCGCTGGCAACACCACTCCCGCAGCTCTACACCACTGCCCACACCACTCCCGCAGCTCTACACCACTGCCAACACCACTCCCGCAGCTCTACAACACTGCCAACACCACTCCCGCAGCTCTACAACACTGACCACACCACTCCCGCAGATATACACAACTACCCACACCACTCCCGCAGCTGTACACCACTGCCCACACCACTCCCGAAGCTGTACACGATCCACAACACTCCCAGAGCAATACACCACTGCCCACACCACTCCCGCAGCTCTACACCACTGCCCACACCACTTCCACAGCTCTACACCACTGCCCACACCACTCCCGCAGCTCTACACCACTGCCCACACCACTCCCGCAGCTCTACACCACTGCCCACACCACTCCCGCAGCTCTACACCACTGCCCACACCACTCCCGCAGCTCTACACCACTGCCCACACCACTCCCGCAGCTCTACACCACTGCCCACACCACTCCCGCAGCTCTACACCACTGCCCACACCACTCCCGCAGCTATACACCACGGCCCACACCACTCCCGCAGCTATACACCACTGCCCACACCACTCCCGCAGCTCTACACCACTGCCCACACCACTCCCGCAGCTCTACACCACTGACCACACCACTCCCGCAGCTCTACACCACTGCACACACCACTCCCGCAGCTCTACCCAACTGCCCACACCTCTCCCGCAGCTCTACACCACTGCCCACACCACCCCCGTAGCTCTACACCACTGAGAACACCACTCCCGCAGCTCTACCCCACTGCCCACACCAATCCCGCAGCTCTACACCACTGCCCACACCACTCCTGCAGCTCTACACCACTGCGCACACCACTCCCGCAGCTCTACACCACTGCGCCCACCAATCCCGCAGCTCTTCACCACTGCCCACACAACTCCCGCAGCTCTACAACACTCCACAAAACACCCCCGCTGCATTACCACACTGCCCAAAACACTCCCGCAGCTCTACATCACTGCGCCCACCAATCCCGCAGCTCTTCACAACTGCCCAAACCACTTCCGCAGCTCTACACTACGGCCCACACCACTCCCGCAGCTCTACACCACTTCTAAAACCACTGCTGCAGCTCTACACCACTGCCCACAACACTCCCGCAGCTAAACACCACTGACCACACCATTCCCACAGCTCTACACCACTGCCAACACCACTCCCGCAGCTCTACACCACTGCCCACACCACTCCCGCAGCTCTACACCACTGCCCACACCACTCCCGCAGCTCTACACCACTGCCCACACCACTCCCGCAGCTCTACTCCACTGCCCACACCACTCCCGCAGCTCTACACCACTGCCCACACCACTCCAGCAACTGTACACTACGACCCACACCACTCCCGCAGCTCTACACCACTGCCCACACCACTCCCGCAGCTCTACACCACTGCCCACACCACTCCCGCAGCTCTACACCACTGCCCACACCACTCCCGCAGCTCTACACCACTGCCCACACCACTCCCGCAGCTCTACACCACTGCCCACACCACTCCCGCAGCTCTACACCACTGCCCACACCACTCCCGCAGCTCTACACCACTGCCCACACCACTCCCGCAGCTCTACACCACTGCCCACACCACTCCCGCAGCTCTACACCACTGCCCACACCACTCCCGCAGCTCTACACCACTGCCCACACCACTCCCGCAGCTCTACACCACTGCCCACACCACTCCCGCAGCTCTACACCACTGCCCACACCACTCCCGCAGCTCTACACCACTGCCCACACCACTCCCGCAGCTCTACACCACTGCCCACACCACTCCCGCAGCTCTACACCACTGCCCACACCACTCCCGCAGCTCTACACCACTGCCCACACCACTCCCGCAGCTCTACACCAATGCCCACACCACTCCCGCAGCTCTACACCAATGCCCACACCACTCCCGCAGCTCTACACCAATGCCCACACCACTCCCGCAGCTCTACACCACTGCCCACACCACTCCTGCAGCTCTACACCACTGCCCACACCACTCCCGCAGCTCTACACCACTGCCCACACCACTCCCGCAGCTCTACACCACTGCCCACACCACTCCCGCAGCTCTACACCACTGCCCACACCACTCCCGCAGCTCTACACCACTGCCCACACCACTCCCGCAGCTCTACACCACTGCCCACACCACTCCCGCAGCACTACACCACTGCCCACACCACTCCCGCAGCTCTACACCACGGCCCACACCACTTGCGCAGCTCAACACCACTGCCGCAGCTCTACAACACTGCCCACACCCCTCCCGCAGATCTACACCACTGCCCAAACCACTCCCGCAGCTCAAAACAACTCCCGCAGCTCAAAACCACTCCCCACAGCACAAATGCAGCTCTAAACCACTACACAAATCACACCCGCTGCATTACAACATTGCCCACACCACTCCCACAGATCTACACTACTGCCCACACCACTCCCTCAGCTCTACACCACTGCCCACACCACTCCAGCATCTCTACAGCACTGAAAGCACCACACCCGCAGCTCTACACCACTGCCCACACCACACCCGCAGCTCTACACCACTGCCCACACCAATCCCGCAGCTCTACACCACTGCCCACACCAATCCCGCAGCTCTACACCACTGCCCACACCAATCCCGCAGCTCTACACCACTGCCCACACCAATCCCGCAGCTCTACACCACTGCCCACACCAATCCCGCAGCTCTACACCACTGCCCACACCAATCCCGCAGCTCTACACCACTGCCCACACCAGTCCCGAAGCTCTACACCAATGCCCACACCAGTCCCGCAGCTCTACACCTATGCCCACACCACTCCCGAAGCTCTACACCACTGCCCACACCAATCCCGCAGCTCTACACCACTGCCCACACCACTCCAGCAGCTCTACACCACTGCCCACACCACTCCAGCAGCTCTACACCACTGCCCACACCACTCCCGCAGCTCAAAACAACTCCCGCAGCTCAAAACCACTCCCCACACCACACATGCAGCTCTACACCACTCCACAAATCACACCCGCTGCATTACAACACTGCCCACACCACTCCTGCAGCTCTACGCCACTGCCCACACCACTCCCGCAGCTCTACACCACTGCCCACACCACTCCTGCAGCTCTGCACCACTGCCCACACCACTCCCGCAGCTCAACACCACTGCCCACACCACTCCCGCAGCTCAACACCACTACCCACACCACTCCCGCAGCTCTACACCACTGCCCTCACCACTATCGCTGCTCTACACAACTGCCCACAACACTCCCGCAGCTCTACACCACTGCCCACAACACTCCCGCAGCTCCACACCACTGCCCACACCACTCCCGCAGCTCTACACCACTGCCCACACCACTCCCGCAGCTCTACACCACTGCCCACACCACTCCCGCAGCTCTACACCACTGCCCACACCACTCCCGCAGCTCTACACCACTGCCCACACAACTCCCGCAGCTCTAAACCACTGCACACACAACTCCCGCAGCTCTACACCACTGCCCACACCACTCCCTCAGCTCTACACCACTGCCCACAAAACTCCCGCAGCTCTACACCTTTGCCCACTCCACTCCCGCAGCTCTACACCACTGCCCACACCACTCCCGCAGCTCTACACCACTGCCCTCACCATTCCAACAACTCTACACCACTGCCAACACCACTCCCGCAGCTCTACACCACTGCCCACACCACTACTGCAGCTCTACACCACTGCCCACACCACTACTGCAGCTCTACACCACTGCCCACACCACTACTGCAGCTCTACACCACTGCCCACACCACTACTGAAGCTCTACACCACTGCCCACACCACTCCCGCAGCTCTACACCACTGCCCACACCACTCCCGCAGCTCAACACCACTGCCCACACCACTCCCGCAGCTCTACACCACTGCCCACACCACTCCCGCAGCTCTACACCACTGCCCACACCACTCCCGCAGCTCTACACCACTGCCCACACCACTCCCGCAGCTCTACACCACTGCCCACACCACTCCCGCAGCTCTACACCACTGCCCACACCACTCCCGCAGCTCTACACCACTGCCCACACCACTCCCGCAGCTCTACACCACGACCCACAACACTCCCGCAGCTCTACACCACTGCCCACACCACTCCCGCAGCTCTACACCAATGTCCACACCACTCCCGCAGCTCTACACCACTGCCCACACCACTCCCGCAGCTCTACACCACTGCCCACACCACTCCCGCAGCTCTACACCGCTGCCCACACCACTCCCGCAGCTCTACATCGCTGCCCACACCATTCCCGCAGCGCTACAACACTGCCCACAAAACTCGCGCAGCGCTACAACACTCCACAAAACACACCCGCTGCATTACCACACTGCCCTCACTACTTCTGCAATTCTACATCACTCCACGCATTACCTGCAGTTCTACAGCACTACCCACACCAATCCCACAGCATCACACCACTGTCTAAACAACTCCAACAGCACTAAACCACTACACAAACAAATCCTGCAGCTCTACACCACTACCCACACCACTCCCGCAGCTCTACACCACTGCCCACACCACTCCCGCAGCTCTAAACCACTGCCCACACCACTCCCGCAGCTCTAAACAACTCCCGCAGCTCAAAACCACTCCCCACACCACACATGCAGCTCGACACCACTCCACAAATCACACCCGCTGCATTACAACACTGCCCACACCACTCCCACAGCTCTACACCAATGCCCGTACCAATCCCGCAGCTCAACACTACTGCCCACATCACTCGAGCAGATCCGCACCACTGCCCACACCCCTCCGGCAGCTCTACAACACTGCCCACTCCACTCCTGCAGCTCTACACCACTGCCCACACCAATCCCGCAGCTCCACAACACTGCCCACAACACTCCCGCAGCTCTACACCACTGCCCACCCCACTGCATAGCTCTAAACCACAGCCCAAACCCCTCCCGCAGCTCTACACCACTGCCAACACCACTCCCGCAGGTCAACACCACTGCCGCAGCTCTACACCAAAGCCCACATCACTCCCGCAGCTCTACACCACTGCCAACAACACTCCCGAAGCTCGACACCACTGCCCACACAACTCCCGCAGCTCGTCACCACTGCCCACACCACTCCCGCAGCTCCACACCACTGCCCACACCACTCCCGCGGCTCCACACCACTGCCCACACCACTCCCGCGGCTCTACACCACTGGCCACACCACTCCCGCAGCTCTACACCACTGCCCACACCACTCCCGCAGCTCTACACCACTGCCCACACCACTCCCGCAGCTCTAAACAACTCCCGCAGATCAAAACCACTCCCCACACCACAAATGCAGCTCTACACCACTCCACAAATCACACCTGCTGCATTACAACACTGCCCACACCACTCCCACAGCTCTACACCAATGCCCGTACCAATCCCGCAGCTCAACACGACTGCCCACACCACTCCCGCAGCTCCACACCACTGCCCACACCATTCCCGCAGCTCTACACCACTGCCCACACCACTCCCGCAGCTCTACACCACTGCCCACACCACTCCATAGCTCTAAACCACTGCCCACACCACTCCCGCAGCTCCACACCACTGCCCACACCACTCCCGCAGCTCCACACCACTGCCCACACCACTCCCGCAGCTCTACACCACTGCCCACACCACTCCCGCAGCTCTACACCACTGCCCACACCACTCCATAGCTCTACACCACTGCCCACACCACTCCCGCAGCTCTACACCACTGCCAACACCACTCCCGCAGCTCAACACCACTGCCCACACCACTCCCGCAGCTCTACACCACTGCCAACAACACTCCCGAAGCTCTACACCACTGCGCACTCCACTCCCGAAGCTCTACACCACTGCCCACACAACTCCCGCAGCTCCACACCACTGCCCACACCAGTCCCGCAGCTCCACACCACTGCCCACACCAGTCCCGCAGCTCCACACCACTGCCCACACCACTCCCGCAGCTCTACACCACTGCCCACACCACTCCCGCAGCTCTACCACAACTGCCCACACCACTCCCGCAGCTCTACACCACTGCCCACACCACTCCCGCAGCTCTACACCACTGCCCACACCACTCCCGCAGCTCTACACCACTGCCCACACCTCTCCCGCAGCTCAACACCACTGCTCACACCACTGCCGCAGCTCTACACCACTGCCCACACCACTCCCGCAGCTATACACCACTGCCCACACCACTCCCGCAGCTCTACACCACTGCCCACACCACTCCCGCAGCTCTACACCACTGCCCACACCACACCCGCAGCTCTACACCACTGCCCACACCACTCCCGCAGCTCAACACCACTGCCCACACCACTCCCGCAGCTCAACACCACTGCCCACACCACTCCCGCAGCTCAACACCACTACCCACACCACTCCCGCAGCTCTACAACACTGCCCACACCACTGCCCGCACCACTCCCGCAGCTCTACACCACTGCCCACACCACTCCCGCAGCTCTACACCACTGCCCACACCACTCCCGCAGCTCTACACCACTGCCCACACCACTCCCGCAGCTCTACACCACTGCCCACACCACTCCCGCAGCTCTACACCACTGCCCACACCACTCCCGCAGCTCTACACCACTGCCCACACCACTCCCGCAGCTCTACACCACTGCCCACACCACTCCCGCAGCTCTACACCACTGCCCACACCACTCCCGCAGCTCTACACCACTGCCCACACCACTATCGCTGCTCTACACAACTGCCCACACCACTCCCGCAGCTCTAAACCACTGCCCACAACACTCCCGCAGCTCCACACCACTGCCCACACCACTCCCGCAGCTCTACAACACTGCCCACACCACTCCCGCAGCTCTACACCACTGACCACACCACTCCCGCAGCTCTACACCACTGCCCACACCACTCCCGCAGCTCTACACCACTGCCCACACAACTCCCGCAGCTCTACACCACTGCCCACACCACTCCCGCAGCTCTACACCACTGCCCACACCACTCCCGCAGCTCTACACCACTGCCCTCACCATTCCAACAACTCTACACCACTGCCAACACCACTCCCGCAGCTCTACACCACTGCCCACACCACTACTGCAGCTCTACACCACTGCGCACACCAGTACTGCAGCTCTACACCACTGCGCACACCACTCCCGCAGCTCTACACCACTGCCCACACCACTACTGCAGCTCTACACCACTGCCCACACCACTACTGCAGCTCTACAGCACTGCCCACACCACTACTGAAGCTCTACACCACTGCCCACACCACTCCCGCAGCTCAACACCACTGCCCACACCACTCCCGCAGCTCTACACCACTGCCCACACCTCTCCCGCAGCTCAACACCACTGCCCACACCACTGCCGCAGCTCTACACCACTGCCCACACCACTCCCGCAGCTATACACCACTGCCCACACCACTCCCGCAGCTCTACACCACTGCCCACACCACTCCCGCAGCTCTACACCACTGCCCACACCACACCCGCAGCTCTACACCACTGCCCACACCACTCCCGCAGCTCAACACCACTGCCCACACCACTCCCGCAGCTCAACACCACTGCCCACACCACTCCCGCAGCTCAACACCACTACCCACACCACTCCCGCAGCTCTACAACACTGCCCACACCACTGCCCGCACCACTCCCGCAGCTCTACACCACTGCCCACACCACTCCCGCAGCTCTACACCACTGCCCACACCACTCCCGCAGCTCTACACCACTGCCCACACCACTCCCGCAGCTCTACACCACTGCCCACACCACTCCCGCAGCTCTACACCACTGCCCACACCACTCCCGCAGCTCTACACCACTGCCCACACCACTCCCGCAGCTCTACACCACTGCCCACACCACTCCCGCAGCTCTACACCACTGCCCACACCACTCCCGCAGCTCTACACCACTGCCCACACCACTATCGCTGCTCTACACAACTGCCCACACCACTCCCGCAGCTCTAAAACCACTGCCCACAACACTCCCGCAGCTCACACCACTGCCCACACCACTCCCGCAGCTCTACAACACTGCCCACACCACTCCCGCAGCTCTACACCACTGACCACACCACTCCCGCAGCTCTACACCACTGCCCACACCACTCCCGCAGCTCTACACCACTGCCCACACAACTCCCGCAGCTCTACACCACTGCCCACACCACTCCCGCAGCTCTACACCACTGCCCACACCACTCCCGCAGCTCTACACCACTGCCCTCACCATTCCAACAACTCTACACCACTGCCAACACCACTCCCGCAGCTCTACACCACTGCCCACACCACTACTGCAGCTCTACACCACTGCGCACACCAGTACTGCAGCTCTACACCACTGCGCACACCACTCCCGCAGCTCTACACCACTGCCCACACCACTACTGCAGCTCTACACCACTGCCCACACCACTACTGCAGCTCTACACCACTGCCCACACCACTACTGAAGCTCTACACCACTGCCCACACCACTCCCGCAGCTCAACACCACTGCCCACACCACTCCCGCAGCTCTACACCACTGCCACACCACACCCGCAGCTCTACACCACTGCCCACACCACTCCCGCAGCTGTACACCACGACCCACAACACTCCCGCAGCACTACACCACTGCCCACACCACTCCCGCAGCTCTACACCACTGCCCACACCACTCCCGCAGCTCTACACCACTGCCCACACCACTCCCGCAGCTCTACACCACTGCCCACACCACTCCCGCAGCTCTACATCGCTGCCCACACCACTCCCGCAGCGCTACAACACTGCCCACAAAACTCGCGCAGCGCTACAACACTCCACAAAACACACCCGCTGCATTACCACACTGCCCTCACTACTTCTGCAATTCTACATCACTCCACGCATTACCTGCAGTTCTACAGCACTACCCAAACCAATCCCACAGCATCACACCACTGTCTAAACAACTCCAACAGCACTAAACCACTACACAAACAAATCCCGCAGCTCTACACCACTACCCACACCACTCCCGCAGCTCTACACCACTGCCCACACCACTCCCGCAGCTCTAAACCACTGCCCACACCACTCCCGCATCTCTAAACAACTCCCGCAGCTCAAAACCACTCCCGCAGCTCAAAACCACTCCCGCAGCTCAAAACCACTCCCGCAGCTCAAAACCACTCCCCACACCACACATGCAGCTCTACACCACTCCACAAATCACACCCGCTGCATTACAACACTGCCCACACCACTCCCACAGCTCTACACCAATGCCCGTACCAATCCCGCAGCTCAACACTACTGCCCACATCACTCGCGCAGATCCGCACCACTGCCCACACCCCTCCGGCAGCTCTACACCACTGCCCACACCACTCCCGCAGCTCCGCAACACTGCCCACAACACTCCCGCAGCTCTACACCACTGCCCACACCACTGCATAGCTCTAAACCACAGCCCAAACGACTCCCGCAGCTCTACACCACTGCCAACACCACTCCCGCAAATCAACACCACTGCCGCAGCTCTACACCAAAGCCCACATCACTCCCGCAGCTCTACACCACTGCCAACAACACTCCCGAAGCTCGACACCACTGCCCACACAACTCCCGCAGCTCGACACCACTGCCCACACCACTCCCGCGGCTCCACACCACTGCCCACACCACTCCCGCGGCTCCACACCACTGCCCACACCACTCCCGCGGCTCCACACCACTGCCCACACCACTCCCGCGGCTCCACACCACTGCCAACACCACTCCCACAGATCAACACCACTGCCGCAGCTCTACAGCAAAGCCCACATCACTCCCGCATCGCTACACCACTGCCAACACTCCCGAAGCTCTACACCACTGCCCACTGCACTCCCGCAGCTCTACACCACTGCCCACACAACTCCCGCAGCTCCACACCACTGCCCACACCACTCCCGCAGCTCTACACCACTGCCCACACCACTCCCGCAGCCCTACACCACTGCCCACACCACTCCCGCAGCTCTACACCACTGCCCACACCACTCCCGCAGCTCTACACCACTGACCACACCACTCCCGCAGCTCTAAACCACTGACCACACCACTCCCGCAGCTCTACACCACTGCCCACACCACTCCCGCAGCTCTACACCACTGCCCACACCACTCCCGCAGCTCTACACCACTGCCCACACCACTCCCGCAGCTCTACACCACTGCCCACACCACTCCCGCAGCTCTACACCACTGCCCACACCACTCCCGCAGCTCTACACCACTGCCCACACCACTCCCGCAGCTCTACACCACTGCCCACACCACTCCCGCAGCTCTACACCACTGCCCACACCACTCCCGCAGCTCTACACCACTGCTCACACCACTCCAGCAGCTCTACACCACTGCCCACACCACTCCCGCAGCTCTACACCACTGCCAACACCACACCCGCAGCTCTACACCACTGCCAACACCACTCCCGCAGCTCTACACCACTGCCCACAACACTCCCGCAGCTCTACACCACTGCCCACACCACTCCCGCAGCTCTACACCACTGCCCCCACCACTCCCGCAGCTCTACACCACTGCCCACACCACTCCCGCAGCTCTACACCACTGCCCACACCACTCCCGCAGCTCTACATCGCTGCCCACACCACTCCCGCAGCGCTACAACACTGCCCACAAAACTCGCGCAGCGCTACAACACTCCACAAAACACACCCGCTGCATTACCACACTGCCCTCACTACTTCTGCAATTCTACATCACTCCACGCATTACCTGCAGTTCTACAGCACTACCCAAACCAATCCCACAGCATCACACCACTGTCTAAACAACTCCAACAGCACTAAACCACTACACAAACAAATCCCGCAGCTCTACACCACTACCCACACCACTCCCGCAGCTCTACACCACTGCCCACACCACTCCCGCAGCTCTAAACCACTGCCCACACCACTCCCGCAGCTCTAAACAACTCCCGCAGCTCAAAACCACTCCCGCAGCTCAAAACCACTCCCGCAGCTCAAAACCACTCCCGCAGCTCAAAACCACTCCCCACACCACACATGCAGCTCTACACCACTCCACAAATCACACCCGCTGCATTACAACACTGCCCACACCACTCCCACAGCTCTACACCAATGCCCGTACCAATCCCGCAGCTCAACACTACTGCCCACATCACTCGCGCAGATCCGCACCACTGCCCACACCCCTCCGGCAGCTCTACACCACTGCCCACACCACTCCCGCAGCTCTACACCACTGCCCACAACACTCCCGCAGCTCTACACCACTGCCCACACCACTGCATAGCTCTAAACCACAGCCCAAACGACTCCCGCAGCTCTACACCACTGCCAACACCACTCCCGCAAATCAACACCACTGCCGCAGCTCTACACCAAAGCCCACATCACTCCCGCAGCTCTACACCACTGCCAACAACACTCCCGAAGCTCGACACCACTGCCCACACAACTCCCGCAGCTCGACACCACTGCCCACACCACTCCCGCGGCTCCACACCACTGCCCACACCACTCCCGCGGCTCCACACCACTGCCCACACCACTCCCGCGGCTCCACACCACTGCCCACACCACTCCCGCGGCTCCACACCACTGCCAACACCACTCCCACAGATCAACACCACTGCCGCAGCTCTACAGCAAAGCCCACATCACTCCCGCATCGCTACACCACTGCCAACACTCCCGAAGCTCTACACCACTGCCCACTGCACTCCCGCAGCTCTACACCACTGCCCACACAACTCCCGCAGCTCCACACCACTGCCCACACCACTCCCGCAGCTCTACACCACTGCCCACACCACTCCCGCAGCCCTACACCACTGCCCACACCACTCCCGCAGCTCTACACCACTGCCCACACCACTCCCGCAGCTCTACACCACTGACCACACCACTCCCGCAGCTCTAAACCACTGACCACACCACTCCCGCAGCTCTACACCACTGCCCACACCACTCCCGCAGCTCTACACCACTGCCCACACCACTCCCGCAGCTCTACACCACTGCCCACACCACTCCCGCAGCTCTACACCACTGCCCACACCACTCCCGCAGCTCTACACCACTGCCCACACCACTCCCGCAGCTCTACACCACTGCCCACACCACTCCCGCAGCTCTACACCACTGCCCACACCACTCCCGCAGCTCTACACCACTGCCCACACCACTACCGCAGCTCTACACCACTGCTCACACCACTCCAGCAGCTCTACACCACTGCCCACACCACTCCCGCAGCTCTACACCACTGCCAACACCACACCCGCAGCTCTACACCACTGCCAACACCACTCCCGCAGCTCTACACCACTGCCCACAACACTCCCGCAGCTCTACACCACTGCCCACACCACTCCCGCAGCTCTACACCACTGCCCCCACCACTCCCGCAGCTCTACACCACTGCCCACACCACTACCGCAGCTCTACACCACTGCCCACACCACTCCCGCAGCTCTACACCACTGCCCACACCACTCCCGCAGCTCTACACCACTGCCCACACCACTCCATAGCTCTACACCACTGCCCACACCACTCCCGCAGCTCTACACCACTGCCAACACCACTCCCGCAGCTCAACACCACTGCCGCAGCTCTACACCACTGCCCACACCACTCCCGCAGCTCTACACCACTGCCAACAACACTCCCGAAGCTCTACACCACTGCGCACTCCACTCCCGAAGCTCTACACCACTGCCCACACAACTCCCGCAGCTCCACACCACTGCCCACACCAGTCCCGCAGCTCCACACCACTGCCCACACCACTCCCGCAGCTCTACACCACTGCCCACACCACTCCCGCAGCTCTACACCACTGCCCACACCACTCCCGCAGCTCTACACCACTGCCCACACCACTCCCGCAGCTCTACACCACTGCCCACACCACTCCCGCAGCTCTACACCACTGCCCACACCTCTCCCGCAGCTCAACACCACTGCCCACACCACTCCCGCAGCTCTACACCACTGCCCACACCACTCCCGCAGCTATACACTACTGCCCACACCACTCCCGCAGCTCTACACCACTGCCCACACCACTCCCGCAGCTCTACACCACTGCCCACAACACTCCCGCAGCTCAACACCACTGCCCACACCACTCCCGCAGCTCAACACCACTGCCCACACCACTCCCGCAGCTCAACACCACTACCCACACCACTCCCGCAGCTCTACAACACTGCCCACACCACTGCCCACACCACTCCCGCAGCTCTACACCACTGCCCACACCACTCCCGCAGCTCTACACCACTGCCCACACCACTCCCGCAGCTCTACACCACTGCCCTCACCACTCCCGCAGCTCTACACCACTGCCCACACCACTATCGCTGCTCTACACAACTGCCCACACCACTCCCGCAGCTCTACACCACTGCCCACAACACTCCCGCAGCTCCACACCACTGCCCACACCACTCCCGCAGCTCCACACCACTGCCCACACCACTCCCGCAGCTCTACACCACTGACCACACCACTCCCGCAGCTCTACACCACTGCCCACACCACTCCCGCAGCTCTACACCACTGCCCACACCACTCCCGCAGCTCCACACCACTGCCCACACCACTCCCGCAGCTCTACACCACTGACCACACCACTCCCGCAGCTCTACACCACTGCCCACACCACTCCCGCAGCTCTACACCACTGCCCACACAACTCCCGCAGCTCTACACCACTGCCCACACCACTCCCGCAGCTCTACACCAATGCCCACACCACTCCCTCAGCGCTACACCAATGCCCACACCACTCCCGCAGCTCTACACCACTGCCCTCACCATTCCAACAACTCTACACCACTGCCAACACCACTCCCGCAGCTCTACACCACTGCCCACACCACTACTGCAGCTCTACACCACTGCGCACACCACTACTGCAGCTCTACACCACTGCGCACACCACTACTGCAGCTCTACACCACTGCCCACACCACTACTGCAGCTCTACACCACTGCCCACACCACTCCCGCAGCTCAACACCACTGCCCACACCACTCCCGCAGCTCTACACCACTGCCCACACCACTCCCGCAGCTCTACTCCACTGCCCACACCACTCCCGCAGCACTACACCACTGCCCTCAAAACTCGCGCAGCGCTACAACACTCCACAAAACACACCCGCTGCATTACCACACTGCCCTCACTACTTCTGCAATTCTACATCACTCCACGCATTACCTGCAGTTCTACAGCACTACCCAAACCAATCCCACAGCATCACACCACTGTCTAAACAACTCCAACAGCACTAAACCACTACACAAACAAATCCCGCAGCTCTACACCACTACCCACACCACTCCCGCAGCTCTACATCACTGCCCACACCACTCCCGCAGCTCTAAACCACTGCCCACACCACTCCCGCAGCTCTAAACAACTCCCGCAGCTCAAAACCACTCCTGCAGCTCAAAACCACTCCCCACACCACACATGCAGCTCTACACCACTCCACAAATCACACCCGCTGCATTACAACACTGCCCACACCACTCCCACAGCTCTACACCAATGCCCGTACCAATCCCGCAGCTCAACACTACTGCCCACATCACTCGCGCAGATCCGCACCACTGCACACACCCCTCCGGCAGCTCTACACCACTGCCCACACCACTCCCGCAGCTCAACACCACTGCCCACACCACTCCCGCAGCTCTACACCACAGCCCACACCACTCCCGCAGCTCTAAACCACTGCCCACACCACTCCCGCAGCTCTACACCACTGCCCACACCAATCCTGCAGCTCTACACCAATGCCCACACCACACCCGCAACTCTACACCACTGCCCACACCACTCCCGCAGCTCTACACCACGACCCACAACACTCCCGCAGCACTACACCACTACCCACACCACTCCCGCAGCTCTACACCACTGCCCACACCACTCCCGCAGCTCTACACCACTGCCCACACCACTCCCGCAGCTCTACACCACTGCCCACACCACTCCCGCAGCTCTACACCACTGCCCACACCACTCCCGCAGCTCTACACCACTGCCCACACCACACCCGCAGCTCTACACCACTGCCCACACCACTCCCGCAGCTCTACACCACTGCCCACACCACTCCCGCAGCTCTACACCACTGCCCACACCACTCCCGCAGCTCTACACCACTGCCCACACCACTCCCGCAGCTCTACACCACTGCCCACACCACTCCCGCAGCTCTACACCACTGCCCACACCACTCCCGCAGCTCTACACCACTGCCCACACCACTCCCGCAGCTCTACACCACTGCCCACACCACTCCCGCAGCTCTACACCACTGCCCACACCACTCCCGCAGCTCTACACCACTGCCCACACCACTCCCGCAGCTCTACACCACTGCCCACACCACTCCCGCAGCTCTACACCACTGCCCACACCACTCCCGCAGCTCTACACCACTGCCCACACCACTCCCGCAGCTCTACACCACTGCCCACACCACTCCCGCAGCTCTACACCACTGCTCACACCACTCCCGCAGCTCTACACCACTGCCCACACCACTCCCGCTGCTCTACACCACTCCCACACCACTCCCGCTGCTCTAAACACCACTGCCCACACCACTCCCGCTGCTCTACACCACTGCCCACACCACTCCCGCTGCTCTAAACCACTGCCCACACCACTCCCGCAGCTCTACACCACAGCCCACACCACTCCCGCAGCTCTACACCACAGCCCACACCACTCCCGCAGCTCTACACCACTGCCCACACCACTCCCGCAGCTCTACACCACTGCCCACACCACACCAGCAGCTCTACACCATTGCCCACACCACTCCCGCAGCTCTACACCACTGCCCACACCACTCCCGCAGCTCTACACCACTGCCCACACCACTCCCGCTGCTCTACACCACTGCCCACACCACTCCCGCAGCTCTACACCACTGCCCACACCACTCCCGCAGCTCTACACCACTGCCCACACCACTCCCGCAGCTCTACACCACTGCCCACACCACTCCCGCAGCTCTACACCACTGCCCACACCACTCCCACAGCTCTACACCACTGCCCACACCACTCCCGCAGCTCTACACCACTGCCCACACCACTCCCGCAGCTCTACACCACTGCCCACACCACTCCCGCATCTCTACACCACTGCCCACACCACTCCCGCAGCTCTACACCACTGCCCACACCACTCCCGCAGCTCTAAACCACTGCCCACACCACTCCCGCAGCTCTACACCACTGCCCACACCACACCCGCAGCTCTACACCACTGCCCACACCACACCCGCAGCTCTACACCACTGCCCACACCACTCCCGCAGCTCTACACCACTGCCCACACCACTCCCGCAGCTCTACACCACTGCGCACACCACTCCCGCAGCTCTACACCACTGCCCACACCACTCCCGCAGCTCTACACCACTGCCCACACCACTCCCGCAGCTCTACACCACTGCCCACACCACTCCCGCAGCTCTACACCACTGCCCACACCACTCCCGCAGCTCTACACCACTGCCCACACCACTCCCGCAGCTCTACACCACTGCCCACACCACTCCCGCAGCTCTACACCACTGCCCACACCACTCCCGCAGCTCTAAACAACTGCCAACACCACTCCCGCAGCTCAACACCACTGCCGCACCTCTACAACACTGCCCACACCACTCCCGCAGCCCTACACAACTACACACACCTCTCCCGCAGCTCTACACCACTGACCACAACACTCCCGAAGCTCTACACCACTGCCCACTCCACTCCCGCAGCTCTACACCACTGCCCACTCCACTCCCGCAGCTCTACACCACTGCCCACTCCACTCCCGCAGCTCTACAACACTGCCCACACAACTCCCGCAGCTCTACACCACTGCCCACACAACTCCCGCAGCTCTACACCACTGCCCACACCACTCCCGCAGCTCTACACCACTGCCCACACCACTCCCGCACCTCTACACCTTTCCCAAACAACTTCCGCCGATCTACACCACTGCCCACACCACTCCCGCAGCTCTACACCACTGCCCACACTACTCCCGCAGCTCTACACCACTGCCCACACCACTCCCGCAGCTCTACACCACTGCCCACATTCTCCCGCAGCTCAAAACAACTCCCGCAGCTCAAAACCACTCCCCACACCACACATGCAGCTCTATACCACTGCACAAATCACACCCGCTGCATTCCAACACTGCCCACACCACTCCCACAGCTCTACACCAATGCCCGTACCAATCCCTCAGCTCAACACTACTGCCCACATCACTCGCGCAGCTCTACACCACTGCCCACACCACTCGCGCAGCCCTACACCACTTTCCACACCACTCCCGCAGCTCAACACCAATGCCCACACCACTCCCGCAGCTCTACACCACTGCCCACACCACTCCCGCAGCTCTACACCACTGCCCACACCACTCCCGCAGCTCAACACCACCGGCCACACCACTCCCGCAGCTCAACACCACTCCCGCAGCTCTACACCACTGCCCACACAACTCCCGCAGCTCTACACCACTGCCCACACCACTCCCGCAGCTCTACACCACTGCCCACACCACTCCCGCAGATCTACACCACTGCCCACACCACAACCGCAGCTCTACACCACTGCCCACACCACTTCCACAGCTCTACACCAATGCCCACACCACTCCCGCAGCTCTACACCACTGCCCACACCACTCCCGCAGCTCTACACCACTGCCCACACCACTCCCGCAGCTCTACACCACTGCCCACACCACTCTCACAGCTCTAAACAACTGCCAACACCACTCCCGCAGCTCAACACCACTGCCGCATCTCTGCAACACTGCCCACACCACTCCCGCAGCCCTACACATCTACCCACACCTCTCCAGCAGCTCTACACCACTGCCCACAACACTCCCGAAGCTCTACACCACTGCCCACTCCACTCCCGCAGCTCTACACCACTGCCCACACCACTCCCGAAGCTCCACACCACTGCCCACACCACTCCCGCAGCTCAACCCCACTGCCCACACCACTCCCGCAGCTCTACACCACTGCCCACACCACTCCCGCAGCTCTACACCACTGCCCACACCACTCCCGCAGCTCTACACCACTGACCACATCACTCCCGCAGCTCTACACCACTGCCCACACCACTCCCGCAGCTCTACAACACTGTCCACACAACTCCCGCAGCTCCACACCACTGCCCACACCACTCCCGCAGCTCTACACCACTGTGCACACCACTCCCGCAGCGCTACACCTTTCCCAAAGAACTTCCGCCGATCTACACCACTGCCCCCACCACTCCCGCAGCTCTACACCACTGCCCACACCTCTCCCGCAGCTCAACACCACTGCCCACACCAAACATGCAGCTCTACACCACTGCACAAATCACACCCGCTGCATTACAACACTGCCCACACCACTCCCACAGCTCTACACCAATGCACGTAGCAATCCCGCAGCTCTACACCACTGCCCACATCACTCCCGCAGCTCTACACCACTGCCCACACCACTCCCGCAGCTCAACACCACTGCCCACACCACTCCCGCATCTCTACACCACTGCCCACACCACTCCCGCAGCTCGACACCAATGCCGCAGCTCTACACCACTGCCCACACCACTCCCGCAGCTCTACACCACTGCCCACACCACTCCTGCAGCTCCACACCAATGCCCACACCACTCCCGCAGCTCCACACCAATGCCCACACCACTCCCGCAGCTCTACACCACTCCCGCAGCTCTACACCACTGCCCACACCACTCCCGCAGCTGTACACCACGACCCACAACACTCCCGCAGCTCTACGTCACTGCGCACACCACTCACGCAGCTCTACGTCACTGCGCACACCACTCACGCAGCTCTACGTCACTGCGCACACCACTCACGCAGCTCTACGTCACTGCGCACACCACTCACGCAGCTCTACGTCACTGCGCACACCACTCACGCAGCTCTACGTCACTGCGCACACCACTCACGCAGCTCTACGTCACTGCGCACACCACTCACGCAGCTCTACGTCACTGCGAACACCCACTCACGCAGCTCTACGTCACTGCGCACACCACTCACGCAGCTCTACGTCACTGCGCACACCACTCACGCAGCTCTACGTCACTGCGCACACCACTCACGCAGCTCTACGTCACTGCGCACACCACTCACGCAGCTCTACGTCACTGCGCACACCACTCACGCAGCTCTACGTCACTGCGCACACCCACTCACGCAGCTCTACGTCACTGCGCACACCACTCACGCAGCTCTACGTCACTGCGCACACACTCACGCAGCTCTACGTCACTGCGCACACACTCACGCAGCTCTACGTCACTGCGCACACCACTCACGCAGCTCTACGTCACTGCGCACACCACTCACGCAGCTCTACGTCACTGCGCACACCACTCACGCAGCTCTACGTCACTGCCCACACCACTCACGCAGCTCTACGTCACTGCGCACACCACTCACGCAGCTCTACGTCACTGCGCACACCACTCACGCAGCTCTACGTCACTGCGCACACCACTTACGCAGCTCTACGTCACTGCGCACACCACTCACGCAGCTCTACGTCACTGCGCACATCACTCACGCAGCTCTACGTCACTGCGCACACCACTCACGCAGCTCTACACCACTGCCCACACCACTCCCGCAGCTCAACACCACTGCCCACACCACTCCCGCAGCTCAACACCACTGCCCACACCACTCCCGCATCTCTACACCAATGCCGCAGCTCTACACCACTGCCCACACCACTCCCGCAGCTCTACACCACTGCCCACACCACTCCTGCAGCTCCACACCAATGCCCACACCACTCCCGCAGCTCCACACCAATGCCCACACCACTCCCGCAGCTCTACACCACTCCCGCAGCTCTACACCACTGCCCACACCACTCCCGCAGCTGTACACCACGACCCACAACACTCCCACAGCACTACACCACTGCCCACACCACTCCCGCAGCACGAAACCACTGCCCACTCCACTCCCGCAGCTCGACACCACTGCACACACCACTCCCGCAGCTCTACACCACTGCCCACACCACTCACGCAGCTCTACGTCACTGCGCACACCACTCACGCAGCTCTACGTCACTGCGCACACCACTCACGCAGCTCTACGTCACTGCGCACACCACTCACGCAGCTCTACGTCACTGCGCACACCACTCACGCAGCTCTACGTCACTGCGCACACCACTCACGCAGCTCTACGTCACTGCGCACACCACTCACGCAGCTCTACGTCACTGCGCACACCACTCACGCAGCTCTACGTCACTGCGCACACCACTCACGCAGCTCTACGTCACTGCGCACACCACTCACGCAGCTCTACGTCACTGCGCACACCACTCACGCAGCTCTACGTCACTGCGCACACCACTCACGCAGCTCTACGTCACTGCGCACACCACTCACGCAGCTCTACGTCACTGCGCACACCACTCACGCAGCTCTACGTCACTGCGCACACCACTCACGCAGCTCTACGTCACTGCGCACACCACTCACGCAGCTCTACGTCACTGCGCACACCACTCACGCAGCTCTACGTCACTGCGCACACCACTCACGCAGCTCTACGTCACTGCGCACACCACTCACGCAGCTCTACGTCACTGCGCACACCACTCACGCAGCTCTACGTCACTGCGCACACCACTTACGCAGCTCTACGTCACTGCGCACACCACTCACGCAGCTCTACGTCACTGCGCACACCACTCACGCAGCTCTACGTCACTGCGCACACCACTCCCGCAGCTCTACACCACTACCCACAAAACTCCCGCAGCTCTACAACACTCCGCAAAACACACCCGCTGCATCACCACACTGCCCACACTACTTCTGCAGTTCTACATCACTCCACGCATTACCTGCAGTTCTACAGCACTACCCACACCAATCCCACAGCATCACACCACTGTCTATACAACTCCAACAGCCCTAAATCACTACACAAACCAATCCCGCAGCTCTACACCACTACCCACACCACTCCCGCAGCTCTACACCACTGCCCACAGCACTCGCGCAGCTCTACACCACTGCCCACACCACTCCCGCAGCGCTGCACCACTGCCCACACCACTCCCGCAGCTCTACACCACTGCCCACACCACGCCCGCAGCTCTACAGCACTGCCCACACCACTCCCGCAGCTCTACACAACTGCCCACACCACTCCCGCAGCTCTACACCACTGCCCACACCACTCCCGCAGCTCTACACCACTGCCCACACCACTCCCGCAGCTCTACACTACTGCCCACACCACTCCCGCAGCTCTACAACACTGCCCACACCACTCCCGCAGCTCGACACCACTGCCGCAGCTCTACACCACTGCCCACACCACTCCCGCAGCTCTACACCACTGCCCACACCACTCCTGCAGCTCCACACCAATGCCCACACCACTCCCGCAGCTCCACACCAATGCCCACACCACTCCCGCAGCTCTACTCCACTCCCGCAGCTCTACACCACTGCCCACACCACTCCCGCAGCTGTACACCACGACCCACAACACTCCCACAGCACTACACCACTGCCCACACCACTTCCGCAGCACGAAACCACTGCCCACTCCACTCCCGCAGCTCGACACCACTGCACACACCACTCCCGCAGCTCTACACCACTGCCCACACCACTCCCGCAGCTCTACGTCACTGCGCACACCACTCACGCAGCTCTACGTCACTGCGCACACCACTCACGCAGCTCTACGTCACTGCGCACACCACTCCCGCAGCTCTACACCACTGCCCACAAAACTCCCGCAGCTCTACAACACTCCGCAAAACACACCCGCTGCATCACCACACTGCCCACACTACTTCTGCAGTTCTACATCACTCCACGCATTACCTGCAGTTCTACAGCACTACCCACAACAATCCCACAGCATCACACCACTGTCTATACAACTCCAACAGCCCTAAATCACTACACAAACCAATCCCGCAGCTCTACACCACTACCCACACCACTCCCGCAGCTCTACACCACTGCCCACACCACTCCCGCAGCTCTACACCACTGCCCACACCACTCCCGCAGCTCTACACCACTGCCCACACCACTCCCGCAGCTCAAAACAACTCCCGCAGCTCAAAACCACTACCCACACCACACATGCAGCTCTACACCACTCCACAAATCACACCCGCTGCATTACAACACTGCCCACACCAATCCCACAGCTCTACACCAATGCCCGTAACAATCCCGCAGCTCAACACTAATGCCCACATCACTCGCGCAGCTCTGCACCACTGCAAACACGCCTCCCGCATCTCTACACCAATGCCCACACCAGTCCCGCAGCTCTACACCAATGCCCACACCACTCCCGAAGCTCTACACCAATGCCCACACCACTCCCGAAGCTCTACACCACTGCCCACACCACTCCCGCAGCTCTACACCACTGCCCACACCACTCCCGTAGCTCTACACCACTGCCCACACCACTCCCGCAGCTCTACACCACTGCCCACACCACTCCCGCAGCTCTACACCACTGCCCACACCACTCCCGCAGCTCTACACCACTGCCCACACCACTCCCGCAGCTCTACACCACTGCCCACACCACTCCCGCAGCTCTACACCACTGCCCACACCACTCCCGCAGCTCTACACCACTGCCCACACCACTCCCGCAGCTCTACACCACTGCCCACACCACTCCCGCAGCTCTACACCACTGCCCACACCACTCCCGCAGCTCTACACCACTGCCCACACCACTCCCGCAGCTCTACACCACTGCCCACACCACTCCCGCAGCTCTACACCACTGCCCACACCACTCCCGCAGCTCTACACCACTGCCCACACCACTCCCGCAGCTCTACACCACTGCCCACACCACTCCCGCAGCTCTACACCACTGCCCACACCACTCCCGAAGCTCTACACCACTGCCCACACCACTCCCGCAGCTCTACACCACTGCCCACACCACTCCCGCAGCTCTACACCACTGCCCACACCACTCCCGCAGCTCTACACCACTGCCCACACCACTCCCGCAGCTCTACACCACTGCCCACACCACTCCCGCAGCTCTACACCACTGCCCACACCACTCCCGCAGCTCTACACCACTGCCCACACCACTCCCGCAGCTCTACACCACTGCCCACACCACTCCCGCAGCTCTACACCACTGCCCACACCACTCCCGCAGCTCTACACCACTGCCCACACCACTCCCGCAGCTCTACACCACTGCCCACACCACTCCCGCAGCTCTACACCACTGCCCACACCACTCCCGCAGCTCTACACCACTGCCCACACCACTCACGCAGCTCTACACCACTGCCCACACCACTCTCGCAGCTCAACACCACTGCCCACACCACTCTCGCAGCTCTACACCACTGCCCACACCACTCTCGCAGCTCTACACCACTGCCCACACCACTCCCGCAGCTCTTCACCACTGCCCACACCACTCCCGCAGCTCTACACCACTGCCCACACCACTCCCGCAGCTCTACACCACTGCCCACAACACTCCCGCAGCTCAACACCACTGCCCACACCACTCCCGCAGCTCAACACCACTGCCCACACCACTCCCGCAGCTCAACACCACTGCCCACACCACTCCCGCAGCTCAACACCACTGCCCACACCACTCCCGCAGCTCAACACCACTGCCCACACCACTCCCGCAGCTCAACACCACTGCCCACACCACTCCCGCAGCTCAACACCACTGCCCACACCACTCCCGCAGCTCAACACCACTACCCACACCACTCCCGCAGCTCTACAACACTGCCCACACCACTGCCCACACCACTCCCGCAGCTCTACACCACTGCCCACACCACTCCCGCAGCTCTACACCACTGCCCACACCACTCCCGCAGCTCTACACCACTGCCCACACCACTCCCGCAGCTCTACACCACTGCCCACACCACTCCCGCAGCTCTACACCACTGCCCTCACCACTCCCGCAGCTCTACACCACTGCCCACACCACTCCCGCAGCTCTACACCACTGCCCACACCACTCCCGCAGCTCTACACCACTGCCCACACCACTCCCGCAGCTCACACCGCTGCCCGCACCACTCCCGCAGCTCCGCACCGCTGCCCGCACCACTCCCGCAGCTCTACAACCACTGCCCACACCACTCCCGCAGCTCTACACCACTGCCCACACCACTCCCGCAGCTCTACACCACTGCCCACACCACTCCCGCAGCTCTACACCACTGCCCACACAACTCCCGCAGCTCTACACCACTGCCCACACCACTCCCGCAGCTCTACACCACTGCCCACACCACTCCCGCAGCTCTACACCACTGCCCACACCACTCCCGCAGCTCTACACCACTGCCCACACCACTCCCGCAGCTCTACACCACTGCCCACAACACTCCCGCAGCTCTACACCACTGCCCACACCACTCCCGCAGCTCTACACCACTGCCCACACCACTCCCGCAGCTCTACACCACTGCCACACCACTCCCGCAGCTCTACACCACTGCCCACACCACTCCCGCAGCTCTACACACTGCCCACACACACTCCCGCAGCTCTACAACCACTGCCCACACCACTCCCGCAGCTCTACACCACTGCCCACACCACTCCCGACAGCTCTACACACTGCCCACCACCACTCCCGCAGCTCTACACCACTGCCCACACCACTCCCGCAGCTCTACACCACTGCCCACACCACTCCCGCAGCTCTACACCACTGCCCACACCACTCCCGCAGCTCTACACCACTGCCCACACCACTCACGCAGCTCTACACACTGCCACACCACTCCCGCAGCTCTACACACTGCCCACACCACTCCCGCAGCTCTACACCACTGCCCACACCACTCCGCAGCTCTACACCACTGCCCACACCACTCCCGCAGTCTACACCACTGCCCACACCACTTCCAGCAGCTCTACACCACTGCCACACATCCCGCAGCTCTACACCACTGCCCACACCACTCCCGCAGCTCTACACCACTGCCCACACCACTCCCGCAGCTCTACACCACTGCCCACACCACTCCCGCAGCTCTACACCACTGCCCACACCACTCCCGCAGCTCTACACCACTGCCCACACCACTCCCGCAGCTCTACACCACTGCCCACACCACTCCCGCAGCTCTACACCACTGCCCACACCACTCCCGCAGCTCTACACCACTGCCCACACCACTCCCGCAGCTCTACACCACTGCCCACACCACTCCCGCAGCTCTACACCACTGCCCACACCACTCCCGCAGCTCTACACCACTGCCCACACCACTCCCGCAGCTCTACACCACTGCCCACACCACTCCCGCAGCTCTACACCACTGCCCACACCACTCCCGCAGCTCTACACCACTGCCCACACCACTCCCGCAGCTCTACACCACTGCCCACACCACTCCCGCAGCTCTACACCACTGCCCACACCACTCCCGCAGCTCTACACCACTGCCCACACCACTCCCGCAGCTCTACACCACTGCCCACACCACTCCTGCAGCTCTACACCACTGCCCACACCACTCCCGCAGCTCTACACCACTGCCCACACCACTCCCGCAGCTCTACACCACTGCCCACACCACTCCCGCAGCTCTACACCACTGCCCACACCACTCCCGCAGCTCTACACCACTGCCCACACCACTCCCGCAGCTCTACACCACTGCCCACACCACTCCCGCAGCTCTACACCACTGCCCACACCACTCCCGCAGCTCTACACCACTGCCCACACCACTCCCGCAGCTCTACACCACTGCCCACACCACTCCCGCAGCTCTACACCACTGCCCACACCACTCCCGCAGCTCAACACCACTGCCCACACCACTCCCGCAGCTCTACACCACTGCCCACACCACTCCCGCAGCTCTACACCACTGCCCACACCACTCCCGCAGCTCTACACCACTGCCCACACCACTCCCGCAGCTCTACACCACTGCCCACACCACTCCCGCAGCTCTACACCACTGCCCACACCACTCCCGCAGCTCTACACCACTGCCCACACCACTCCCGCAGCTCTACACCACTGCCCACACCACTCCCGCTGCTCTACACCACTGCCCACACCACTCCCGCAGCTCTACACCACTGCCCACACCACTCCCGCAGCTCTACACCACTGCCCACACCACTCCCGCAGCTCTACACCACTGCCCACACCACTCCCGCAGCTCTACACCACAGCCCACACCACTCCCGCAGCTCTACACCACTGCCCACACCACTCCCGCAGCTCTACACCACAGCCCACACCACTCCCGCAGCTCTACACCACAGCCCACACCACTCCCGCAGCTCTACACCACTGCCCACACCACTCCCGCAGCTCTACACCACTGCCCACACCACTCCCGCAGCTCTACACCACTGCCCACACCACTCCCGCAGCTCTACACCACTGCCCACACCACTCCCGCAGCTCTACACCACTGCCCACACCACTCCCGCAGCTCTACACCACTGCCCACACCACTCCCGCAGCTCTACACCACTGCCCACACCACTCCCGCAGCTCTACACCACTGCCCACACCACTCCCGCAGCTCTACACCACTGCCCACACCACTCCCGCAGCTCTACACCACTGCCCACACCACTCCCGCAGCTCTACACCACTGCCCACACCACTCCCGCAGCTCTACACCACTGCCCACACCACTCCCGCAGCTCTACACCACTGCCCACACCACTCCCGCAGCTCTACACCACTGCCCACACCACTCCCGCAGCTCTACACCACTGCCCACACCACTCCCGCAGCTCTACACCACTGCCCACACCACTCCCGCAGCTCTACACCACTGCCCACACCACTCCCGCAGCTCTACACCACTGCCCACACCACTCCCGCAGCTCTACACCACTGCCCACACCACTCCCGCAGCTCTACACCACTGCCCACACCACTCCCGCAGCTCTACACCACTGCCCACACCACTCCCGCAGCTCTACACCACTGCCCACACCACTCCCGCAGCTCTACACCACTGCCCACACCACTCCCGCAGCTCTACACCACTGCCCACACCACTCCCGCAGCTCTACACCACTGCCCACACCACTCCCGCAGCTCTACACCACTGCCCACACCACTCCCGCAGCTCTACACCACTGCCCACACCACTCCCGCAGCTCTACACCACTGCCCACACCACTCCCGCAGCTCTACACCACTGCCCACACCACTCCCGCAGCTCTACACCACTGCCCACACCACTCCCGCAGCTCTACACCACTGCCCACACCACTCCCGCAGCTCTACACCACTGCCCACACCACTCCCGCAGCTCTACACCACTGCCCACACCACTCCCGCAGCTCTACACCACTGCCCACACCACTCCCGCAGCTCTACACCACTGCCCACACCACTCCCGCAGCTCTACACCACTGCCCACACCACTCCCGCAGCTCTACACCACTGCCCACACCACTCCCGCAGCTCTACACCACTGCCCACACCACTCCCGCAGCTCAACACCACTGCCCACACCACTCCCGCAGCTCAACACCACTGCCCACACCACTCCCGCAGCTCAACACCACTGCCCACACCACTCCCGCAGCTCAACACCACTGCCCACACCACTCCCGCAGCTCAACACCACTGCCCACACCACTCCCGCAGCTCTACACCACTGCCCACACCACTCCCGCAGCTCTACACCACTGCCCACACCACTCCCGCCGCTACAACACTGCCACACCACTGCCCACACCACTCCCGCAGCTCTACACCACTGCCCACACCACTCCCGCAGCTCTACACCACTGCCCACACCACTCCCGCAGCTCTACACCACTGCCCACACCACTCCCGCAGCTCTACACCACTGCCCACACCACTCCCGCAGCTCTACACCACTGCCCACACCACTCCCGCAGCTCTACACCACTGCCCACACCACTCCCGCAGCTCTACACCACTGCCCACACCACTCCCGCAGCTCTACACCACTGCCCACAACACTCCCGCAGCTCCACACCACTGCCCACACCACTCCCGCAGCTCCACACCACTGCCCACACCACTCCCGCAGCTCCACACCACTGCCCACACCACTCCCGCAGCTCTACAACACTGCCCACACCACTCCCGCAGCTCTACACCACTGACCACACCACTCCCGCAGCTCTACACCACTGCCCACACCACTCCCGCAGCTCTACACCACTGCCCACACAACTCCCGCAGCTCTACACCACTGCCCACACCACTCCCGCAGCTCTACACCAATGCCCACACCACTCCCTCAGCGCTACACCAATGCCCACACCACTCCCGCAGCTCTACACCTCTGCCCTCACCATTCCAACAACTCTACACCACTGCCAACACCACTCCCGCAGCTCTACACCACTGCCCACACCACTACTGCAGCTCTACACCACTGCGCACACCACTACTGCAGCTCTACACCACTGCCCACACCACTACTGCAGCTCTACACCACTGCCCACACCACTACTGCAGCTCTACACCACTGCCCACACCACTCCCGCAGCTCAACACCACTGCCCACACCACTCCCGCAGCTCTACACCACTGCCCACACCACTCCCGCAGCTCTACACCACTGCCCACACCACTCCCGCAGCACTACACCACTGCCCTCAAAACTCGCGCAGCGCTACAACACTCCACAAAACACACCCGCTGCATTACCACACTGCCCTCACTACTTCTGCAATTCTACATCACTCCACGCATTACCTGCAGTTCTACAGCACTACCCAAACCAATCCCACAGCATCACACCACTGTCTAAACAACTCCAACAGCACTAAACCACTACACAAACAAATCCCGCAGCTCTACACCACGATCCACACCACTCCCGCAGCTCTACATCACTGCCCACACCACTCCCGCAGCTCTAAACCACTGCCCACACCACTCCCGCAGCTCTAAACAACTCCCGCAGCTCAAAACCACTCCCGCAGCTCTACACCACTGCCCACACCACTCCCGCAGCTCTACACCACTGCCCACAACCACTCCCGCAGCTCTACACCACTGCCCCACACCACTCCCCGCAGCTCTACACCACTGCCCACACCACTCCCGCAGCTCTACACCACTGCCCACACCACTCCCGCAGCTCTACACCACTGCCCACACCCACTCCCGCAGCTCTACACCATGCCCACACCACTCCCGCAGCTCCTACACCACTGCCCACACCACTCCCGCAGGTCACCACCACTGCCCACACGACTCCCGCAGCTCTACACCACTGCCCACACCACTCCCGCAGCTCTACACCACTGACCACACCACTCCCGCTGCTCTACACCACTGCCCACACCACTCCCGCAGCTCTACACCACTGCCCACACCACTCCCGCATCACTACACCACTGCCCACACCACTCCCGCATCACTACACCACTGCCCACAGCACTCCCGCATCACTACACCACTGCCCACACCACTCCCGCAGCTCTACACCACTGCCCACACCACTCCCGCAGCTCTACACCACTGCCCACACCACTCCCGCAGCTCTACACCACTGCCCACACCACACCCGCAGCTCTACACCACTGCCCACACCACTCCCGCAGCTCTACACCACTGCCCACACCACTCCCGCAGCTCTACACCACTGCCCACACCACTCCCGCAGCTCTACACCACTGCACACACCACTCCCGCAGCTCTACACCACTGCCCACACCACTCCCGCAGCTCTACACCACTGCCCACACCACTCCCGCAGCTCTACACCACTGCCCACACCACTCCCGCAGCTCTACACCACTGCCCACACCACTCCCGCAGCTCTACACCACTGCCCACACCAATCCCGCAGCTCTACACCACTGCCCACACCACTCCCGCAGATCTACACCACTGCCCACACCCACTCCCGCAGCTCTACACCACTGCCCACACCACTCCCGCAGCTCTACACCACTGCCCACAGCACTCCCGCAGCTCTACACCACTGCCCACACCACTCCCGCAGCTCTACACCACTGCCCACACCACTCCCGCAGCTCTACACCACTGCCCACACCACTCC
The DNA here is from genome assembly GCF_017639515.1 of Carcharodon carcharias. Taxonomy (NCBI): domain Eukaryota; kingdom Metazoa; phylum Chordata; class Chondrichthyes; order Lamniformes; family Lamnidae; genus Carcharodon; species Carcharodon carcharias. The sequence goes on along the minus strand of NC_054484.1, from coordinate 90,811,064 downwards.
CGCAGCTCTACACCACTGCCCACACCACTCCCGCAGCTCTACACCACTGCCCACACCACTCCCGCAGCTCTACACCACTGCCCACACCACTCCCGCAGCTCTACACCACTGCCCACACCACTCCCGCAGCTCTACACCACTGCCCACACCACTCCCGCAGCTCTACACCACTGCCCACACCACTCCCGCAGCTCTACACCACTGCCCACACCACTCCCGCAGCTCTACACCACTGCCCACACCACTCCCGCAGCTCTACACCACTGCCCACACCACTCCCGCAGCTCTACACCACTGCCCACACCACTCCCGCAGCTCTACACCACTGCCCACACCACTCCCGCAGCTCTACACCACTGCCCACACCACTCCCGCAGCTCTACACCACTGCCCACACCACTCCCGCAGCTCTACACCACTGCCCACACCACTCCCGCAGCTCTACACCACTGCCCACACCACTCCCGCAGCTCTACACCACTGCCCACACCACTCCCGCAGCTCTACACCACTGCCCACACCACTCCCGCAGCTCTACACCACTGCCCACACCACTCCCGCAGCTCTACACCACTGCCCACACCACTCCCCCATTTCGACAACACTGCCCACACCACTCCCGCAGCTCTACACCACTGCCCAAACCACTCCCGCAGCTCTACACCACTGCCCACACCACTCCCGCAACTCTACACACTGCCCACACCACTCCCGCAGCTCTACACCACTGCCCACACCACTCCCGCAGCTCTACACCACTGCCCACACCACTCCCGCAGCCTCTACACCACTGCCACACACCACTCCCGCAGCTCTGCACCACTGCCCACAACACTCCCGCAACTCGGCACCAATGCCCACACCACTCCCGCAGCTCGACACCACTGCCCACACCACTCCCGCAGCTCGACACCACTGCCCACACCACTCCCGCAGCTCGACACCACTGCCCCACTCACTCCCGCAGCTCTACACCACTGCCCACTCCACTCCCGCAGCTCCACACCACTGCCCACTCCACTCCCGCAGCTCCACACCACTGCCCACTCCACTCCCGCAGCTCCACACCACTGCCCACTCCACTCCCGCAGCTCCACACCACTGCACACACCACTCCATCAGCTCTACACCACTGCCCACACAAATCCCGCAGCTCTACAACACTGCCCACACAAATCCCGCAGCTCTACACCACTGCCCACACCACTCCCGCAGCTCTACACCACTGCCCACACCACTCCCGCAGCTCTACACCACTGCCCACACCACTCCCGCAGCTCTACACCACTGCCCACACCACCTCCCGCAGCTCTACACCACTGCCCACACCACTCCCGCAGCTCTAAACAACTGCCACAACCACTCCCGCCAGCTCAACACCAATGCCTCCGCAGCTCTACACCACTGCCCACACCACTCCCGCAGCTCTACACCACTGCCCACACCACTCCCGCAGCTCTACACCACTGCCCACACCACTCCCGCAGCTCTACACCACTGCCCACACCACTCCCGCAGCTCTACACCACTGCCCACACCACTCCCGCAGCTCTACACCACTGCCCACACCACTCCCGCAGCTCTACACCACTGCCCACACCACTCCCGCAGCTCTACACCACTGCCCACACCACTCCCGCAGCTCTACACCACTGCCCACACCACTCCCGCAGCTCTACACCACTGCCCACACCACTCCCGCAGCTCTACACCACTGCCCACACCACTCCCGCAGCTCTACACCACTGCCCACACCACTCCCGCAGCTCTACACCACTGCCCACACCACTCCCGCAGCTCTACACCACTGCCCACACCACTCCCGCAGCTCTACACCACTGCCCACACCACTCCCGCAGCTCTACACCACTGCCCACACCACTCCCGCAGCTCTACACCACTGCCCACACCACTCCCGCAGCTCGACACCACTGCCCACACCACTCCCGCAGCTCTGCACCACTGCCCACACCACTCCCGCAGCTCTGCAACGCTGCCCACACCACTCCCGCAGCTCTACACCACTGCCCACACCACTCCCGCAGCACTACACCACTGCCCACACCACTCCCGCAGCACGACACCACTGCCCACACCACTCCCGCAGCTCTACCCCACTGCCCACACCACTCCCGCAGCTCTACACCACCGCCCACAACACTCCCGCAGCTCTACACCACTGCCCACAACACTCCCGCAGCTCTACACCACTGCCCAAAACACTCCCGAAGCTCTACACCTCTGACCCCACCACTCCCACAGCTCTGCACCACTGCCGACTCCACTCGCACAGCTCTACACCACGACCACACCACTCCTGCAGCTCTACACCACTGCCGACTCCACTCCCGCAGCTCTACACCACTGCCCACACCACTCCCGCAGCTCTACACCACTGCCCACACCACTCCCGCAGCTCTACACCACTGCCCACACCACTCCCGCAGCTCTACACCACTGCCCACACCACTCCCGCAGCTCTACACCACTGCCCACACCACTCCCGCAGCTCTACACCACTGCCCACACCACTCCCGCAGCTCTACACCACTGCCCACACCACTCCCGCAGCTCTACACCACTGCCCACACCACTCCCGCAGCTCTACACCACTGCCCACACCACTCCCGCAGCTCTACACCACTGCCCACACCACTCCCGCAGCTCTACACCACTGCCCACACCACTCCCGCAGCTCTACACCACTGCCCACACCACTCCCGCAGCTCTACACCACTGCCCACACCACTCCCGCAGCTCTACACCACTGCCCACACCACTCCCGCAGCTCTACACCACTGCCCACACCACTCCCGCAGCTCTACACCACTGCCCACACCACTCCCGCAGCTCTACACCACTGCCCACACCACTCCCGCAGCTCTACACCACTGCCCACACCACTCCCGCAGCTCTACACCACTGCCCACACCACTCCCGCAGCTCTACACCACTGCCCACACCACTCCCGCAGCTCTACACCACTGCCCACACCACTCCCGCAGCTCTACACCACTGCCCACACCACTCCCGCAGCTCTACACCACTGCCCACACCACTCCCGCAGCTCTACACCACTGCCCACACCACTCCCGCAGCTCTACACCACTGCCCACACCACTCCCGCAGCTCTACACCACTGCCCACACCACTCCCGCAGCTCTACACCACTGCCCACACCACTCCCGCAGCTCTACACCACTGCCCACACCACTCCCGCAGCTCTACACCACTGCCCACACCACTCCCGCAGCTCTACACCACTGCCCACACCACTCCCGCAGCTCTACACCACTGCCCACACCACTCCCGCAGCTCTACACCACTGCCCACACCACTCCCGCAGCTCTACACCACTGCCCACACCACTCCCGCAGCTCTACACCACTGCCCACACCACTCCCGCAGCTCTACACCACTGCCCACATCCACTCCCGCAGCTCTACACACCACTGCCCACACCACTCCCGCAGCTCTACACCACTGCCCCACCACTCCCGCAGCTCTACACCACTGCCCACACCACTCCCGCAGCTCTACAACCCACTGCCCACACCACTCCCGCAGCTCTACACCACAGCCCACACCACTCCCGCAGCTCTACATCACTGCCCACACCACTCCCGCAGCTCTACACCACTGCCCACACCACTCCCGCAGCTCTACACCACTCCCGCAGCTCTACACCACTCCCGCAGCTCACAACACCTCCCACAGCTCACACCACTCCCGCAGCTCTACACCACTCCCGCACCACACCACTCCCGCAGCTCTACACCACCCCACACCACCCGCAGCTCTACACCACTCCCGCACTGCCCACAACACTCCCGCAGCTCTACACCACACCACAGCCCACACCACTCCCGCAGCTCTACACCACTGCCCCGCAGCTCTACACCACTCCCGCAGCTCTACACCACTCCCGCAGCTCTACACCACTCCCGCAGCTCTACACCACTCCCGCACTCTACACCACTCCCGCAGCTCTACACCACTCCCGCAGCTCTACACCACTCCCGCAGCTCTACACCACTCCCGCAGCTCTACACCACTCCCGCACTCTACACCACTCCCGCAGCTCTACACCACTCCCGCACTCTACACCACTCCCCGCAGCTCTACACCACTCCCACACCACTTCCCGCAGCTCTACACCACTCCCGCAGCTCTACACCACTCCGCAGCTCTACACCACTCCCTCAGCTCTACACCACTCCCGCAGCTCTACAGCCACTGCCACAGCCACTCCCGCAGCTCTACACCACTGCCACACCACTCCCGCAGCTCTACACCACTGCCCACACCACTCCCGCAGCTCTACACACTGCCCACACCACCTCCCGCAGCTCTACACCACTGCCCACACCACTCCCGCAGCTCTACACCACTGCCCACACCACTCCCGCAGCTCTACACCACTGCCCACACCACTCCCGCAGCTCTACACCACTGCCCACACCACTCCCGCAGCTCTACACCACTGCCCACACCACTCCCGCAGCTCTACACCACTGCCCACACCACTCCCGCAGCTCTACACCACTGCCCACACCACTCCCGCAGCTCCACACCACTGCCCACACCACTCCCGCAGCTCTACACCACTGCCCACACCACTCCCGCAGCTCCACACCACTGCCCACACCACTCCCGCAGCTCCACACCACTGCCCACACCACTCCCGCAGCTCCACACCACTGCCCACACCACTCCCGCAGCTCCACACCACTGCCCACACCACTCCCGCAGCTCCACACCACTGCCCACACCACTCCCGCAGCTCCACACCACTGCCCACACCACTCCCGCAGCTCCACACCACTGCCCACACCACTCCCGCAGCTCCACACCACTGCCCACACCACTCCCGCAGCTCCACACCACTGCCCACACCACTCCCGCAGCTCCACACCACTGCCCACACCACTCCCGCAGCTCCACACCACTGCCCACACCACTCCCGCAGCTCCACACCACTGCCCACACCACTCCCGCAGCTCCACACCACTGCCCACACCACTCCCGCAGCTCCACACCACTGCCCACACCACTCCCGCAGCTCCACACCACTGCCCACACCACTCCCGCAGCTCCACACCACTGCCCACACCACTCCCGCAGCTCTACACCACTGCCCACACCACTCCCGCAGCTCTACACCACTGCCCACACCACTCCCGCAGCTCTACACCACTGCCCACACCACTCCCGCAGCTCTACACCACTGCCCACACCACTCCCGCAGCTCTACACCACTGCCCACACCACTCCCGCAGCTCTACACCACTGCCCACACCACTCCCGCAGCTCTACACCACTGCCCACACCACTCCCGCAGCTCTACACCACTGCCCACACCACTCCCGCAGCTCTACACCACTGCCCACACCACTCCCGCAGCTCTACACCACTGCCCACACCACTCCCGCAGCTCTACACCACTGCCCACACCACTCCCGCAGCTCTACACCACTGCCCACACCACTCCCGCAGCTCTACACCACTGCCCACACCACTCCCGCAGCTCTACACCACTGCCCACACCACTCCCGCAGCTCTACACCACTGCCCACACCACTCCCGCAGCTCTACACCACTGCCCACACCACTCCCGCAGCTCTACACCACTGCCCACACCACTCCCGCAGCTCTACACCACTGCCCACACCACTCCCGCAGCTCTACACCACTGCCCACACCACTCCCGCAGCTCCACACCACTGCCCACACCACTCCGCAGCTCACACCACTGCCCACACCACTCCCGCAGCTCCACACCACTGCCCACACCACTCCCGCAGCTCCACACCACTGCCCACACCACTCCCGCAGCTCCACACCACTGCCCACACCACTCCCGCAGCTCTACACCACTGCCCACACCACTCCCGCAGCTCTACACCACTGCCCACACCACTCCCGCAGCTCTACACCACTGCCCACACCACTCCCGCAGCTCTACACCACTGCCCACACCACTCCCGCAGCTCTACACCACTGCCCACACCACTCCCGCAGCTCTACACCACTGCCCACACCACTCCCGCAGCTCTACACCACTGCCCACACCACTCCCGCAGCTCTACACCACTGCCCACACCACTCCCGCAGCTCTACACCACTGCCCACACCACTCCCGCAGCTCTACACCACTGCCCACACCACTCCCGCAGCTCTACACCACTGCCCACACCACTCCCGCAGCTCTACACCACTGCCCACACCACTCCCGCAGCTCTACACCACTGCCCACACCACTCCCGCAGCTCTACACCACTGCCCACACCACTCCCGCAGCTCTACACCACTGCCCACACCACTCCCGCAGCTCTACACCACTGCCCACACCACTCCCGCAGCTCTACACCACTGCCCACACCACTCCCGCAGCTCTACACCACTGCCCACACCACTCCCGCAGCTCTACACCACTGCCCACACCACTCCCGCAGCTCTACACCACTGCACACACCACTCCCGCAGCTCTACACCACTGCACACACCACTCCCGCAGCTCTACACCACTCCCGCAGCTCTACACCACTCCCGCAGCTCTACACCACTCCCGCAGCTCTACACCACTCCCGCAGCTCTACACCACTCCCGCAGCTCTACACCACTCCCGCAGCTCTACACCACTCCCGCAGCTCTACACCACTCCCCGCAGCTCTACACCACTCCCCGCAGCTCTACACCACTCCCGCAGCTCTACACCACTCCGCAGCTCTACACCACTCCCGCAGCTCTACACCACTCCCGCAGCTCTACACCACTCCCGCAGCTCTACACCACTCCCGCAGCTCTACACCACTCCCGCAGCTCTACACCACTCCCGCAGCTCTACACCACTCCCGCAGCTCTACACCACTCCCGCAGCTCTACACCACTCCCGCAGCTCTACACCACTCCCGCAGCTCTACACCACTCCCGCAGCTCTACACCACTCCCGCAGCTCTACACCACTCCCGCAGCTCTACACCACTCCCGCAGCTCTACACCACTCCCGCAGCTCTACACCACTCCCGCAGCTCTACACCACTCCCGCAGCTCTACACCACTCCCGCAGCTCTACACCACTCCCGCAGCTCTACACCACTCCCGCAGCTCTACACCACTCCCGCAGCTCTACACCACTCCCGCAGCTCTACACCACTCCCGCAGCTCTACACCACTCCCGCAGCTCTACACCACTCCCGCAGCTCTACACCACTCCCGCAGCTCTACACCACTCCCGCAGCTCTACACCACTCCCGCAGCTCTACACCACTCCCGCAGCTCTACACCACTCCCGCAGCTCTACACCACTCCCGCAGCTCTACACCACTCCCGCAGCTCTACACCACTCCCGCAGCTCTACACCACTCCCGCAGCTCTACACCACTCCCGCAGCTCTACACCACTCCCGCAGCTCTACACCACTCCCGCAGCTCTACACCACTCCCGCAGCTCTACACCACTCCCGCAGCTCTACACCACTCCCGCAGCTCTACACCACTCCCGCAGCTCTACACCACTCCCGCAGCTCTACACCACTCCCGCAGCTCTACACCACTCCCGCAGCTCTACACCACTCCCGCAGCTCTACACCACTCCCGCAGCTCTACACCACTCCCGCAGCTCTACACCACTCCCGCAGCTCTACACCACTCCTGCAGCTCTACACCACTGCCCACACCACTCCCGCAGCTCTACACCACTGCCCACACCACTCCCGCAGCTCTACACCACTGCCCACACCACTCCCGCAGCTCTACACCACTGCCCACACCACTCCCGCCGCTTTACACTACTGCCCACACCCCTCCCGCAGCTCTAAACCGCTGCCCACACCCCTCCCGCAGCTCTAAACCGCTATCCACACCACTCCCGCAGCTCCACACCGCTGCCCACACCACTCCCGCAGCTCCACACCGCTGCCCACACCACTCCCGCAGCTCCGCACCGCTGCCCACACCACTCCCGCAGCTCCGCACCGCTGCCCACACCACTCCCGCAGCTCCGCACCGCTGCTCACACCACTCCCGCAGCTCCACACCGCTGCCCACACCACTCCCGCAGCTCCACACCACTGCCCACACCACTCCCGCAGCTCCACACCACTGCCCACACCACTCCCGCAGCTCGACACCACTGCCCACACCACTCCCGCAGCTCGACACCACTGCCCACACCACTCCCGCAGCTCCACACCACTGCCCACACCACTCCCGCAGCTCCACACCACTGCCCACACCACTCCCGCAGCTCCACACCACTGCCCACACCACTCCCGCAGCTCCACACCACTGCCCACACCACTCCCGCAGCTCCACACCACTGCCCACACCACTCCCGCAGCTCCACACCACTGCCCACACCACTCCCGCAGCTCCACACCACTGCCCACTCCACACCACTGCCCACTCCACTCCCGCAGCTCCACACCACTGCCCACACCACTCCCGCAGCTCCACACCACTGCCCACACCACTCCCGCAGCTCTACACCACTGCCCACACCACTCCCGCAGCTCTACACCACTGCCCACACCACTCCCGCAGCTCTACACCACTGCCCACACCACTCCCGCAGCTCTACACCACTGCCCACACCACTCCCGCAGCTCTACACCACTGCCCACACCACTCCCGCAGCTCTACACCACTGCCCACACTCTCCCGCAGCTCTACACCACTGCCCACACCACTCCCGCGACTCTACACCACTGCCCACACCACTCCCGCAGCTCTACACCACTGCCCACACCACTCCCGCAGCTCTACACCACTGCCCACACCACTCCCGCAGCTCTACACCACTGCCCACACCACTCCCGCAGCTCTACACCACTGCCCACACCACTCCCGCAGCTCTACACCACTGCCCACACCACTCCCGCAGCTCTACACCACTGCCCACACCGCTCCCGCAGCTCTACAACTCTGCCCACACCACACCCGCCGCTTTACACTACTGCCCACACCCCTCCCGCAGCTCTAAACCGCTGGCCACACCACTCCCGCAGCTCTAAACCACTGCCCACACCGCTCCCGCAGCTCCACACCACTGCCCACACCACTCCCGCAGCTCCACACCACTGCCCACACCGCTCCCGCAGCTCCACACCACTGCCCACACCACTCCCGCAGCTCCACACCACTGCCCACACCACTCCCGCAGCTCCACACCACTGCCCACACCACTCCCGCAGCTCCACACCACTGCCCACACCACTCCCGCAGCTCTACACCACTGCCCACACCACTCCCGCAGCTCTACACCACTGCCCACACCGCTCCTGCAGCTCTACAACTCTGCCCACACCACACCCGCCGCTTTACACCACTGCCCACACCACTCCCGCAGCTCTTCACCACTGCCCACACCACTCCCGCAGCTCTTCACCACTGCCCACACCACTCCCGCAGCTCTTCACCACTGCCCACACCACTCCCGCAGCTCTACACCACTGCCCACACCACTCCCGCAGCTCTACACCACTGCCCACACCACTCCCGCAGCTCTACACCACTGCCCACACCACTCCCGCAGCTCGACACCACTGCCCACACCACTCCCGCAGCTCTACACCACTGCCCACACCACTCCCGCAGCTCTACACCACTGCCCACACCACTCCCGCAGCTCTACACCACTGCCCACACCACTCCCGCAGCTCTACACCACTGCCCACACCACTCCCGCAGCTCTACACCACTGCCCACACCACTCCCGCAGCTCTACACCACTGCCCACACCACTCCCGCAGCTCTACACCACTGCCCACACCACTCCCGCAGCTCTACACCACTGCCCACACCACTCCCGCAGCTCTACACCACTGCCCACACCAATCCCGCAGCTCTACACCACTGCCCACACCACTCCCGCAGCTCTACACCACTGCCCACACCACTCCCGCAGCTCTACACCACTGCCCACACCACTCCCGCAGCTCTACACCACTGCCCACACCACTCCTGCAGCTCTACACCTCTGCCCACACCACACCCGCCGCTTTACCCTACTGCCCACACCCCTCACGCAGCTCTAAACCGCTGGCCACACCACTCCCGCAGCTCTACACCACTGCCCACACCACTCCCGCAGCTTTAAACCACTATCCACACCACTCCCGCAGCTCCATACCACTGCCCACACCACTCCCGCAGCTCCATACCACTGCTCACACCACTCCCGCAGCTCTACACCACTGCCCACACCACTCCCGCAGCTCCACACCACTGCCCACACCACTCCCGCAGCTCCACACCACTGCCCACACCACTCCCGCAGCTCCACACCACTGCCCACACCACTCCCGCAGCTCCACACCACTGCCCACACCACTCCCGCAGCTCCACACCACTGCCCACACCACTCCCGCAGCTCCACACCACTGCCCACACCACTCCCGCAGCTCTACACCACTGCCCACACCACTCCCGCAGCTCTACACCACTGCCCACACCACTCCCGCAGCTCTACACCACTGCCCACACCACTCCCGCAGCTCTACACCACTGCCCACACCACTCCCGCAGCTGTACACCACTGCTTCAAAAGCTGAGGCTCTTCCCTTTGCCCAGCCTGGTAGCAACAGGTCTTTTCTCTCCTTTTTATTTGCCTGATTATCAGGATGAAGACCCTGTTGTCTGCTTCATATCTGTTTTTCTCTTCCTAGTGTCTGCATGAATGTAGAGCAGAAACATGAGGGAGCATATACCACCAAAGGCCATGCTCCTGTCACTTACAAGGGAATGTCTGGGGGGCCAAAGGATTACTTTCATCGCAGCCATGCACCCAATTGGTCTCTTTGCTTAGGCCTCACTGCTTTCAGAATCACCTGAAGCACACCCACCACCCCAAACCCATCCCCCCTTGTAAAGGCAACTCCAAATACAACACTGACACAGGGGCTGGGATCTGTAAGAGTTCTGCCAGGAGTTAGAAGCTCCAGGCAGGCCACCCTCAGACTGTATCCTTTGGTTTACACAGCAGCCTCTCCCAGCAGTGATGGAATGGGAGTTTGTTGGGGTTGGGGCCGGGGGTTGCCAGAGGCCTCAGAGCCATTAGGCACCTGAGTTTTGGCCCATGGCCTCTTTTCTACTGGTTCCTTCAGGATTTCCCCTGAGTGGGACAAAGGGTCTTTACGAGGCAATCGTACAATGGCCCCAATCGGGTTTATACTCTTGCATCAATGTGCTTTCAGTGTTCAGGCACAAATTTGACTGCTCCTAACATCTCTGGTCTGTACCTTCCTCTGCATTTGGAAAATCGGGATTTAGTAAGATGCCCCTTCACCCGGCCCACAAAGTGCAGTGGCTGACTCCTCCCACAAGCCCTGAGATCCCTCCCCTGGTAAATGTTTTCATACTTTCTTTTTACAACGGAGTCATTGGTTCAGTATAATGGTGGTGCTGAGGTTCTGCATCGAGACCAGCTTCGAACCCCCCGCCCCCCTGTGACTGGGTAAACCCCTCCCATTGTGCTGGAGGGGCATCATGTTCAGGGCTTCTCTTCCTCCAATCACTGTCCTTTCTCTCCCTCTAATCCTCGATCCCATTGTCACAGTGGATACAGATATCCCTGTCATACCCCCTCAGCCAGTTGATGTTGATGTTCCTATGCCCCATATAGAATTAACCCTCCCCATCTTGAGGCCTATTGCACTGTGACCTGCAGAGTCCCCTCCTCCAGGAGACCATCGAGTGCCCACCTCTATGTTATCTCTTTCCCATCAACAGGCTTTTATTTGTCTCCCCTGGCAGTGACTGTGCCAGCTGTGGCCCAGTGTTAATGCAGAAGCCCCAGGGCTGATATATGTGTGGGACTTACCACACCCTGCGCACACCATGCTGGGCATGACTGATACAGGACTGTCTATGCATTCTGGCCCCAACTACCTCTTGTGCTCTTGCCCAAGGCTCGGGCCTCGAATAATTCCACCCACCCATTGGACCCCCCTCCCCCATTTGTCTGTGTGCACCCTTCTCCTGTGTGCAGTCTCCCCCCCAACAGTGGAAACACTTTCCCAGCCTCCTGCCCCCCACAGTCAAGACTTTGCCCTCCAGCCCCTTCCCTTGCCTCTGTCATGTCTCACACCACGCCCACCCCCACCAGTCAAGCCTTTGCACTCCTTCCTCATCTCCCCCACCAACCCCACCTTACCGTTGGCCTGGAATAAAGAGCCTTGGTTCTGAAGCACGCCCCCCCCATCCACATCCCCCCATCCCCCCCCAGCTTGAGCTCCCGCTGGTTTGCCTCCACAAGTTGACACAGAATCGGAGTAGCCACGAGCAATAGAGCGTGGAAAGATAGAGGCGAACTTACCTCAGAGTGAAGCGCAGGTCACCACAAGCACATTACTTATACTCTTTTGAGCACCCAACCCAAATTAAACCAAATTGAACAGAGCTAAACAAAGGGGACAATCCCTTAAAGGGACACTGAAACTAAAAACAAAATCTTAAAGGGAACTCACCAAACCAAAGTAAAATGTTGTTCTAGGGATCAATAGTGCACCCCAGCCCCAGTGGTGCCCACAAAAGGCCTTAAGGCAGGTCACTCATATCCAATAGTGAGTCATGCCTTTTGATCTGGAGTGGGGGCATGATGCTGGTGAACGGCTTTTTAATGAGCATTCGTAATATTTACATACATGCAAATGCCACTCCCGACCTGGCCCAGTGGCTTGACTGACCAGCCTTTCAAAGTTGGGAGTGGACAATCACAATCTCTTATTGCGCCAGCAGGAAACTGATTTTTGGCCAAATGCACCCGTCCCGCCCACCACAACGGCACCGCCGGCAGGAGCAGAAAATCCCGCCCCCGCCACCCCCCCCCCCCCCCCCGAAAGCTACAACGTCGTAAACTGTCCAAGCCTGGCCCCTGTTTGGGCCCACCAGCAGCTGACTGACCTCTTCCTAATGTCCGAATCTGACTTGGTGACCCACAGGAAGACCATCACTTTGAGAAAGTCCTGCAGATGACTTTGCTCATTGAATTCACCTAAACTGCACTTCAAGTGTGAAGGAGACCTTCCACCAGGCCTGCAATGTTCTCCTTCCAAAACAAGACAACCCACATGAATTAAGAAACTATTTGTTTTTTATAACTTGTAGAAATGCAGTATTCTCTCCAACTCTACTTCCCTTGAGTGAGCGGTTGTGTGAGTGGGCGCTGTGCGTTAGATTTTGGGGTGAGTGCTTAAATGAACAATCACCTTTCTTCATTTAAACCCATGAGAAGCTGGCTGTTGGTTTTCCGAAACATCCTCACACCCAGGACTTAAAAAAATAACCACTCATGCACATCTTCCTCTTAAAAATTCATTGATTAGGGACAATTGGGAAAGGGACACAGGTTTCAGCAGTTCCCTCTCTTACGCCATCTTCTTAGTCAGGAAAGGCTGTGGGATGATGGAGAAGTGGGATGAAAGGAGGGGGATTGGGTATGTGGATACCCTCATTTTGAATGGCTTCAACCCCAGTGGGGGCCACAACTCAGCGATGACTGTTCCCATAATGGACAATATTGTCACCTCTAGGTGGGCTGGAACATGCAGGCCTCTCCCTCCCTGGTTCATTCCTGCTGCCTCCGGTTGCACACCACTTTGTCTTGTAAGAAAAAGGAAATTTTGTCAGTAAGTGTCCTGTGATGTGCTGGGTGGTACATCTGTTGAAAGACTGTGTGTGCACAAGCAGTGAGGTGTAAGTGTGAGGCTTACAACAGTATTAAATGTGTGAGGGTAAAGTGTAGGAAAGTTAGATTTGAGTCCCAATTGATGAGGATTGTTGGTAGATGAGTGATGGTTATATGATGAATTGAGTGCTGGCTGAGGCTAATGGTGCGGCTGATGGAATAGATCATTTGAAGATGCATTCTTAGGGGGAGGTAATGGTGTTGTGGTATTGTTGCTGGACTAGTAATCCAGAGACCCAGGGTAATGTTCTGGAGACCTGGGTTTTAATTGCACAATGGCAGATGGTAGAATTTGAATTCAATAAAAATCTGGAATTAAAAAGTCTAATGATGACCATGAAACCATTGTCGATTGTTGTAAAAACCCATCTGGTTCACTATGGCCATCCTTACCTGGTCTGGCCTACATGTGACTCCAGACCCACAGTAATGTGGTTGACTTAAATGCCCTCTGAACAAGGGTAATTAGGAATGGGCAATAAATGATGGCCTTGCCAGCAACGCCCACATTCAATGAATAATAAAAAAATCACTGACCTCGACAAATTAGATCATTAAACTTCTTCCTGCATAGCATCCTGGTCCTTGGGCAGGAATCCTGGCATTGACACCTCCACTATCTCCTTTACGAGGTGCAGGCTGCCTTTAGGTAGCACCAGGCACTTGGAGTGTCAGGCTTCCTGTTGATGCATGCAAACAATGAACAGCATAGGGAGCAGAGGTTGCTGACAGCATGAGCTTGGAATGAATAAGCCTGGGTTAATTGCACATTGTAATCCTGTGACTGCTTTCTGGGGTTATCCAATTTAACCCCAATGGGCCAATCAGCCCATCATGTGCATACTGACTCTTGAAAGAGCTGTCTGATTAGTACCCCTCCCCTGCCCTTTCCCAAAGCCCTGAAAATGTTCTCCTTCAAGCATTTATCCTATTTTGAGAGTTACTATTGAACCCACTTCCATCACCCTTTCAGGCAGCGCATTCTGGATCATAACAACTAACAACAGTGTAAAAATAAGCCTCCTCATTGGCCATCTTGCTCATTTTCTAATGATGTTAAATCTGTGTCCTCTGGTTCCTGACCTTTCTGCCACTGGAAACAGTTTCTTCTTATTTGCTCTGTCAAAACCTTTCTCTGACTTGGCATACCAGCCGCTGGACTGATGAAAATCCCCAACGAGGCCAAAAGCACCACTGGGAGTCCCTGTTTTTGGCCCCGTTCTCTCTGTAGAGTGTTTTGGGATGAGAAGGGTGGATCAGTCAAAGAGTGGACCGTGTGTGTATTCACAGTGCACGCTGCCCTGTTCCTTCTCTACACCACAACGAGGCAGTGACTTTGTAGGATGGAAAGAGCTGTAAAGGCTGCATTTGCTGGAAGCATATAGAAATTGAGAGATCCTTTCATCCTTTGAAATCAATCTGTTCTGTAAGGAAGTGTAGACATGGAAACATTACGGAGAGAAGGGGAAAAATAAAATTACCAACTGACTGAAACAGTGAATAAAACATTAGTTACTTCAGTAGCAATCGATTACAATGAAAGATTGATTAGAAGGAGTCATTAGCCAGCCCTTCATCCAGACCCAAAGACTGGCATTAATCTTGTGAACATATTAAGTTGCTCATTGCTAGGAGCCATGGTATTGCTTAGACCTAAAGATGTCTCAATATTGTGATTATATTTTGTTGTTTTAAAAAAAAAACATGGTAATCATTAGTCTGCCTTTGTTGTTGTGATAAGCACTTGCATGATTCAGATGGCAGGATGAGAAACCTTTGCAGAGCACAACACGTTTCATTCTTTAATTAAGAGGGGATTGTCAAACCGCCCCAGCAGCACAGGCGGCAAATTATCTGCATAGTGTGAACCGGCCAAAGGTGCAGGGTTTCTCCACAACTTGCGTCCGATAATCTCAGCCAGTGTAGCAGAAATGGGTAATACAATTGGCAGCAGTGTAAGGATGTGCCGGGGGTGAGGGGGAGAGAGTGGACTTCACTCCTGGATATTAGCCATAAGAGCGGATTTGAACAACATTCTGGCAGTCGAAATATGGGTGTGCGTATAAAAACCCTGAAGGTTTGGGGTGAGGTGCAGGGGTTGGAATTGAGTGGCACTAATACTATCCTTTCATCTCTTCCAGTTTAGTTTCAAATCCAACCAAGACTGATGGCATGAGGGTCTCCACTGCCAGGGTCATTTGCATGGGACGATTGTAGGCCATGTCTCACCAACATAAAACTACTTCCCCAAGAGAGGATGCAGGCTGAATGGTATGGAGAGTGTTACTCTAGTGCAGCAGTGGGGAGGCACATTGGTCTTGGAGTAGCAGAAGCTTTCATCTGCATGATAAACCTGATCTGGTTGGGAAGTCCTCCATTACTCTGTATCAACACCTTCACAAACACAAACCTTCACATACAGAAAAGAAGCATTAAGAATAGTCACATGGGTGACACACAGGCTGGAGTTCTAAGCTGGCGAGATTTTCCAGTCCCTCCAAAGTCAATGGATGTTTGAATGGCACACTGCATTTAACAGCCCCGCAGCTGCTGTGACAGGGCATTAACATTCCGCTCATGGAACCATATGTCAATGGCTCCTTTGTGAAGAAGAATAGGTGGAGAAAACTGGAGAGAAGATAAAGCAACAGTGCATTTATAGATGGAAATATGAAGTAACAGCAGCTTGAATTTATATGGTGCATTCACATGAATGCTTAAGACAAAATTTGACAGCGAGCCAAGTAAAGGGATATTAAAACAGTGACCAAAAGCTTGGTCAAAGATATAGGTTTTCAGGAGCATCTTCTATGAGGAGAGAGAGGTGGAGAGGTGCAGAGATTTAAGGAGGGAGTTGCAGAACATTGGGCCCCGGTAACCGAAAGCACGACTGCCAATGGTGGAAGGGCTAAAACCGGGGATGTGTAAGAGAACAGAGTGGGAGCAGTGTAGCGTTCTCCAAGGGTTGTGGGGCTGGAGGGGGTGACAGAGATAATGGGGGGGGAGGTCTTGGAAGGAGTTCAAAACAAGGGTGAGAATTTTAAAACCAAGGCATTGCCAGACTGAGAGCTAAACATCCTTTTTTGCTAAACCAGAACAATTGAAATGCATTATTCTGTCATTTGTACAAGATTGTTTCCTGTCACTGAGCCAATTGTGAATCAAATTGGTCACATTTCTTTGGATCCTACAGGCTTTTCATTTTCTGATCAGTTTGCTATGTGAGACCTCATCAGAAGCCTTGCTAAAATCCATAAAGACCACATCAAATGCATTGCCCTCATGGAACTTCCTTGTTGCCTCCTTAAAAACTTCAATCATGTTAGTCAGATGCAACCATCCCTTGAGAAACCCATGCTGCCTGTCTTTGATTAATCCATGTCTTTCAAAATGAAGATTTATCCTGTCTCTCCAGATTTTTTTCAATGATTTCCTCAGCACTGAGGTTAAGCTGACTGGTGTGGGAATTACTCAGTCTATCTTTTCCCTTTTTAAACAATGGTACAACGTTAGCAGCCTTTGAATCCTCCAGCAACATAGCTGCAGCCAGAGAGGATTTGAAAGTGATGGTCAGACTCTTCACTATTTCCTCCCTTGTTTCTCTTAAAAGCTTGGCAAATATTTCTCCCGAGCCTGAGTTTTAAGCACTTTCATAGGTGCTAAACACCTTAATATTTCTCCTTTCACTATATGCAATATTTCACACCTCTTCTTTACTATGATGTCTGCCTTCTTCCCCCTCTTTTGTGTAGATAGTCACAATGCACTCGCTAAGAACCATGCTCAGGTCTTCCACATTTATCTTTGTGGCCTCTTCTCAATCCTACTATTTCCTTTAGGTATCCTTTTGCTCATTAAGTATCTATAAAAGATCATTGGATTTTCCTTGATTTTATTTGCCAATATTACCTCATGCCCTCTCTTTTCTTCCTTATTTTACTCCTGCACTTTCTGTACTCCTCTTAGCTTTCTGCAGCACTGAGCACACAGTGTTTGACATAAGCTTCCCATTTCACCTTAATCTGCTGTGTAAGCTTTCCGATATCCTGAGACTTCTAGATTTGGGATACCTGCCCTTTTTCTTTGTGGGAACCTAGAATCATAGAAACATAGATAACCAGAGTGGGAGTAGGCCATTCAGCCCTTCGAGCCTGGTCCACCATTCAGTATGATCATGGCTGATCTTCTATCTCAATGCCATACTCCCGCTCTCTCCCCATACCCCTTGATGCCTTTAGAGTCCAGAAAACTATCTATTTCCTTCTTAAATATATTCAGTGATATAAATGTATTCGTATTTGAACTCTCCCTATCTTCTTCTTGAATGCCTTTCACTGCTCTGACACTGATTTACCTCCAAGTAGATATCTGCAGTCCACTTTTGTGTCCAAATCATGCCTCAGCTTGTCTTTACCACCCTCAAATTGAAATGGTTTTGCTATTCATCCCCCCATGCAGTCCAGTTTAAGGAGCTAGAATTATTTAAAGGAATGGTTCCCAAACTGGGGGACCAGATGACCAAGGGGTGTGAGCCTGTTATCAGTGGGTGGTGCCTGCAATATCTATCTTCTCCAACTGGCGGTGCTCAAATCAGTCGGTTTGCCAAATGTAAAGTGGAATCGTCCCAGATTTGCACCAAGTGTGGTAACAGATGGGGAAAAGAGTGTTTTACCTGCCGGCCACAATGGTGGCTTTTCATACCATATCGTCCCAATCCAGCATCATTAAACATGCATTCCCGGGAAACACGCTGTTTCCATGGTGGATGGGCTCTCATTGTCCTGCCACGCCATCACCTCACTGCTTCCTCACCACGGGCATCTTATTTAAAGTGCAGCCGTGTGTACATCCCTCAGTGTTTCCAGCCCAGGGCCGCTGCACAGAAGACACGGCCCCAAAAGGCAAGAAGACTGCAGCCTCCCGAATCAATGACACGTCCCTGGAATGCCTTTTGGACGCCTGGAGGCTAACCAGGATGTCCTCTACCCCGGCTCTGGCCACAGGAGGGGCAGCAACATCACCAATCCAGCATGGGAGGCGGTGGCAGTGGTGGTCAGTGCCAATACCCTGCAGAAGAGGACAGCCACCCAGTGCCACAAGAGGATGAATGATCTCCTCTGTTCCGCCAGGGTAAGTCACTCTTCTCTGAAGCCCCAATTGAAGGCCCATCACAGCGCTCACACACACCCTTCACCAGCGCAGCGACACACATCTCAGTGGGACCTAGCTTTAGAATAGGCTCTGGATCACAATCTGGTGAGCACATCACACTATCTGATTCTCAGCAGGCAGCAGCAGGGACTTCAAGGTCCCTGGCATGCAGAGGACTGCTGGAGGTCAGAAATCTGCTGAGTCTGAGTCAGAGGATGAGGCTCTGGACTCGGTCATGTCACAGTTGCTGGAGCTGCAAAGGCAAGCTCGGGAACATCAGGAAGGGATGTCCGCTGCACTCCTTAGATTGCAAGGCACGATGGAGGAGCCTGTCTGCCTTAAGGCTGAAGCGATAGGTGGCATTCCAATGTGCCAAGATCAACACTGGTGGGATGGTGGCTGCCATAGAGACCTTGATCCAGGACATTGGTCCTGCACTGCTGTGTGGGCTCAACTCCATCGCTGGCCTCCAACAGTGAGGAGTGCTGGGCAGCTCGATCTCACTCCAACTTTTCCTTCTCCTCAAGGGGTCAGCCGGGGTAATTGGGCATCGATAGAGAGGAGGATCAGCAGGTGCACACCCGGGGCCATCCATCCAGGTGACTCTGGGAGTGTCCGGTCCATCCGAACCCCTCTTACTGTGATCCCAGCAGTTCCAGCTCCACAGGCTGAGGTGGGTGCCTGAACCTGAAAACAGGCTGGGACCCTCCAGGTCTCAGCCCTCCAGAGGACACCCGCCAAGGTCATCACAGACAGGATGTCACAGTCAGCAGGCTGTCTCCACCTCTGCTGTGGTTATCTGGGGAGCACCAAGACATAGCGGCAGGGTTAGGAAGGTTAAGAAGATGTAACTCTTGTTGAGTTAACACAATTAAACTAAATTAACAAAATTAGGATAAATCAGGCACAGGTTAAGAAGATGTAGTTGCACAGCCTGGGCACGGGCGTTAATCACTTGTACATAATCTTCACTATTGTAAATAAATTCCCAAGAATGTCTCCTTGCCAATGGCTCCTTTTTATGATGAGCATTTATCATGTCTGTGACCAGTGATGCTGTGCACCTGAAGGGGTCAGGTGAAGGCTGACAAAGGATCAGATGCTTAAAGTTTCACGCTTGCTTCCCAATGGCATGACCTTGATCATACAGCACAACCGAGCTGCCCTCAGCCAGACAGGAGTCAGGCATTCTCAGAGAATGTGTGAAGATCTATGAAGTGTCCTCACTGCATGATGTCATCATCTTCTTCCTGGAATTGGGTGACTATTAGGGCCTTTGCTGTGTCTCAGTGACAGAAGCATTCTCACAGTGTACATGTGTGCTGCCATAAGCCAGACTGGGGTCAAACATTTACAAATGCCATGTGAGGATCTATGGTGTCTCCTCACTGCATGTAGTCATCATCCTCCATGAATCTAGTAGCTACGAGGGCCTCCCAAGTGCCTGCCTCATCTGGCCAGTGCAATGACCTCATTGCTATCATCCTTGTCTTCAAGGACCTCCTCACCCTCATCCCCATTGATATCCTCCTCATTAGAGAAGACCCCCATCTCCTCCATCTCCTCCTCAGCCAGGTCGTCCCACCGTTGCAGTGTCAGGTTATAAAGGGCACAGCAGGTGATGATGATGCGTGACACCCTCCGTGGACTGCATTGCAGGGCTCCACCAGACCGGTCCAAGCATCGGAACCTCATTTTCATCCCGATGGTTTGCTCCTACAAGTTGTGAGTTGCAGCCTGAGCCTCATTATCCCGTCGCTCTGCTGCAGTCTGAGGCCGTCACACGGGTATCATCAGCCACGGCCTCTGTGGGTAGCCCTTGTCCCCAAGGAGCCAATCCTGCAGCTTCTGTGGACCCTGGAAGATGTCAGGGACCTGAGACCTGCTAAGGATGGAGGAGTCATGGACACTCTCTGGAAACCATGCGCAGACCTGCAGGATGTGTTTGTGGTGGTCTCACACCAGCTGCACATTCAGTGAGTGGAAGCCCTTCTGGTTGACATAGTTAACCGCTTGTTGCCATGGTGATCTGAGCACCATGTGAATGCTGTCGATGACACCCTGCAACTGTGGGAAACCCGAGATCTGGGAAACTCCCAGTGCTCTTGTGTCCTGGCAGTCCTTGTCCTGGGCAAGATGTACAATTTTGTGTGTCCTTGCGAAGATGGCATCCATGACCTCATGGATGCATTTGTGGGTGGAGGCTTGTTAGATCCCAAAGCGGTCACCTGTGGAGTCCTGATCGGAGCCACTGTGTAGAAATTGAGCACCGTGGTCACTTTCACAGCCACTGGTAGTGGATGCCCTCTATGTCCCCGTGGCACCAAATCCTGCAGCAAGTGGCAGATGTGACAGACCAGTTCCCTAGACATGTGCAGTCTTTGGCGACACTGGTTCTTAGTCATCTGCAGGAATGAAAGGTGGCGTCTATAGACCCTGGGCCTAGCTAGTATGAGAATGGATGTTTCTCTTATATATTGAGGAATATTGTGTTATTCTATGAAGAAGGTTGTGTGTCTGTGTAGGATAGTGGTGTTAGGTGTGCATTTGTAATTAAATATTATGGTGGGTTTGAGGGAGAAATAAATAGATTGGATCTAACATTTGCGTTTTTAGATAAGTTGAGAGTTTATTTAAATATTAAAGGGAAGTCAGAAGTGACAAAAAGCATTTTTGCATCTTACAGGAGTTCCATGGGTAAACAGAAGAGGGTATATTACATTTTATTGGCCTGAAAGCAGAGACAAAATAAATCATGAAATATTTTATATTCGGAAGGATATGGGTTTCAAAGAGATGTGAGAACAATGGAACCTGAGGTGATGGGGAAAAAAAGTATTTTAGAGTATCTGTGGACAGCTTAGGCTGTTGGCTGTTGGCTGTGGGCTGTTGGCTGTGTGAGGGAGATCTGGAAACAGCTCTAGGCTGGCAGAAGATGCAGTTTGAATCAACCATCCAGTCAAGCTAGAAACGTCTTGGGCTGCAAAAAGCAGTCTTGTTCTGAAGTCTTGGATTTCCACAGCAAAATGGAAGAGAGTTTAAGGGATTGTGTGGCTTGCCTTAATTAAAGCTACAGCAGTTTGCCTTCGGTAATATTACTGGATTTTTACAGTTAAACATCTATAAGTGAGTGTTGCCTGGACGGTGTTTACTTGTGGGTCTGACCAAGTCAGGATTCTTTTGGGGGAATATTTTGTAAGACTAATTTTAACTGTATAACTGCAATCTTGTGTGCTTAAGGTTTCTTTTCTTCTTGCTAATAAAGCTTTTACTTCTAATTTTTTGAATCCCAAAAGTTTTACTGGACTTCTTGCTCCTGAGATTAGTTTGTTTTCTTCTCGTTTTCAGAAAAGGGATGGCCTGTAAGCCAAGTTTCACTCTGGGATTTGGTTTTCTCAGCAAATAACATTGACTGTGGTCATAACACTAGGCGCTGACCAGCGATAGCTTGTTATGACTCTTCAGTGGTGTGAGCAGGAGTCCCAAACACCCCTTCTTCCTGAGGTTGCTGTTCCTCCCTCAGCCCAGCCAGGCATCTCCGTCGCTCTCTTCTCCATTGTCTCCTCTCCCTGTAAGCCATGAGACATAAAGCTAGTCAGCAGACTCCATGTTTCTCATACACTTCTCCTGCAGGATGAAAAAGAGAGATGCTTGGGTTAGCATAGGTGTTCTAAGAACCCGTCTTGGTTAAGCCTGAAGTCTCTTAATGCAACCACTTGGATGGCCAGAGTTTAGTGCACTGCATGGCTGTCCGAAACCCTACCCCCCTCTGCCCTTTTCCACTTGACCAATGGGCAGCAGCTTTGCCCGTTGGACTGCATGCTGTGCTCTCAGCTCAGGCACAGGCATTCTCCTAACCCACACTGCAAGGCTGCACTGTTAGCTTGAACCTGAGGGAGACTGGTCCAAACCGGGATGATGACATTGCAAGGGGCTGTGAGCACCTCCACCAGTGACTGCTCCATGGCCAGATTTAGCAAGGAGATTGTACAACGTGCCCAGTCGTCCAATTGTTCTGCAGTCCACTAAAACGCTCATTATTTTATAGCCTATGCCCAAAAAGTTCTGGAGCACTTGGTGACACTTTGATGCATCTGTTGCTTGAGTAGGCAGATAAGCTACAGACCCAACTCCTTCATGTCAATGTGGCTGTGCCTGAACTGCCTCAGCTGCGAAGAATGGTCACTTTATATAAGGTTTCCCTAATGCATGGTCGCTTCCCTCACCCCCTCCACCCCCCGCAGGTGCTTGTGCACTACCTTCAACTGCAGGGCGACCCTTGACCCCCCCCTCCCCACCCCAAACTCATCTCTGCTGCAGAGCAGCCCTTGCCTTGGCACCGCACTATCAGCCAGACAAGAAAATGTGACTTGCTTGTGCCCTCGCCTGAATGGGCGACGCCTCAACCTTGAGGTCCAACAGGCAACCCTTGCGAGCGCTGCTTGAGTATAAAATAGCGTGTGATGACATCACGCGAGCATTCCAACATCATCCTGCGCTCATGCGATATTTCAATCGGCGGGCACATGTGAAAGTCGGAAGCGCACCCACCGACAATTAAGAGGCCATTAAGCCCACTAAAGTTCCACTTGACTCTGATTTTTTCTGGATCTTCCAGGTGGACTTTGCATTTTTGATGAAACCTGGTCCAAGGAGGGGATGAGGTTTCCGTTAGTAAATTTTAAAGAATGAAAAATGTTTGGACAGAATTTTCATCATCTATATGTTCAAGTGACTGATTCTGATGTGTGGGCATTTTTTTCTGGATTTTAAAATCTGCACTGATTGCTTTTTAAATCCCTTCACTCTGCGCTCTCCCATGCCCACGCTTATGTCATCACCTACCCTCCTCCCGTCCCCATCCCAGCAGCACTGAGCATTTCAGTGCACAAAGAGTGAAGTCAGGGACCGATCGCAGTTGGCGGTCCATTCCCCTTCTGCTCTCTAGCCCGCCGATCATGTATGCCTGACAAACTTAAAATTCTGCCCCTGGAGTGGGACTTGAACCAAGGACTTCTAGCACAGAGGTAGGGGGCATGACCACTGCACCATCAGACTTTCCCAAACTGAGGTATCCCCTGCAAACTGTTATAGATTCCAGGGAGTTCCAACGCTCCCCAGTTTAAAAATGTTTCTTTAATTTAATCCGTCAAGAAACCTTGTCAGTTCCTCTGTGATGGGTTCATTTATTTCAATCTCCTGACGAAGGGTTGTCAAGTTGGAATGTCACCTCTCATTCTCTCTTCACAGATGCTGCCTGACTTGCTGAGCACTTCCAGCATTTTCTGTTTTTATTTCAGATTTCCAGCATCCACAGTAATTTGCTTTTGTACATGTCTTTCTGGCAGGGGCTCTTCAGCCCTGGGCTCCCACTGTCACAGATAGGGGGTAAACCCATAGCAAGGCCATGGCTGCTTGACTCTACTTCAAACACCTGTTAAAGGTTCTGTGCTCTGGGTTCTGCAGTTCTGTGAAGACTTTGCAGGGTTTTTTGTGTCCCTGTTTTGAGGCTTTCATGAGCTCTCAGGTCCCCTTTACGCACACAAAAGAAATAAATAAACTTATACTTTGCCTCATCCAAAGCCACCCAAGGATTTATCTTCCACCCCCTACCCCGCCAAAGCAAGCTGAGCACAATCCAGTCTAGCTCTGTGTGCAGAGGCTTGTTCACGCAGCTTATATTGCCAACCCCAAGGGAGGAGAAAGAGACTCTCAGTTCTCCTGGCAGTGAAGTTACCGACACTGTCAGAGCTCCGAAGCAACTCTGCTCTGGCACAAGAGCAGTGGAAATGACCAGCTTCCTGCTGCATATCTGACAAAAGTAATGCTGGTCAATCTGGAGCAGGCCCCGGTAAATCCTCGGCCTGTAGTGAGTCCAGCAATACGATGGGCCTTCAGCTTAAAATCCTGAGAGTGTCACGGAGCAGAACTGAAGCTACTAAAGTGACAAAAGTCCTGAAACAAGCTGCACTACCATTATACTGACACTAACATTAATTATATCAAAATACTTCTTATTTAACGGGGAACATAAGTCCTCATAGGAGGGCTCAATAAAAAAGTCAGTGAGCCTCCATTTTAAAAAAAGAAACTTTTATTCACAATGTCCCAAGGTTCTTTACAACCAATAACTTACACTCGGAATTAGTCACTGCTGTTACATAGGAACATGACATAGGAACATAGGAATACAGCAACAGGAGGAAGCCATTTAGCAGCTTGAACCTATTCCACCATCTTTGAATGAAATCATGACTGACCTGTGACCTAACTCTACATGCCCACATTTGTCCCATATCCCTTAATACCTTTAGCTAACAAAAATTTATCAACCTCACTTCTAAAATCAACAATTGATCTAGAGCATGGTCTAATTAGTGAATGAAGGATGTGTTAATCTGTTTTGGGAGAGGATTGTGTGCTGTGGGATCACTGGAGCAGGAGGAAGCATCAGTTTAACATCTTTTGCTGAAGAGAGAACCTCTGAACGCAGCACCCCCTCTCTGCTGGTCTAATGTGTCAACGCCGATTCTGTAAAGGAGGTGGGAACTGCAATCTTCTGACTCAGAGGTGCGAGTGTTATCACTGAAGCAAGATGACATTTTAGAACAAACAGTTTCCCGAGGCTATTTGGGAATCAACACACAAGGCAACAGTTCACACATTGTGGTGACAGTAGCATTATGAGCTTTAAGGCAATTTTCAGAATAAGGAGAAAATATTCCTGTGCATTATTACTTCTATATTTTAAAAAGCAGAAAGGTACAGATACTTTATATTATTGTGGTGAATCAAATCAACAAATTGACTAATATTTTTAATTTCCATTGTTACTTTTGTGGTGCTTCACACCATGTTACACATAAAATGATAAATGGGAACAAATGCATTTGGCTTAAAACCAACCTAATTTGCAACAAATTAGCCAAGGAAAACTGTTCCTTATTATTGTGTTTTCAAGAGTCCACACTCACATATTTATCTATTTATATGAAACCATTATACAATTTCATTAGATAGGAGGTGGCTTTGCTTCACTGGAGTTTCTTGGCAAGATTTAGCCTATTCTCTGAGTAATGCGGGTTTTGGAACTGAAGCAACTTGTCTGTTCTTGGGCCCTGGTGGTTTAACTGCTGACGGTCTCTTTCCTGTCAGTAAAATGAAGGAAAACCCAAAGATGTTCTATAAATATATAAAGAGCTAAAGGATAACCAAGCAAAAAGGAGGATTTGTTAGAGATCAAAAGAGTGACCCTGCATGTGAAGGCATGACTCATGCACATGGTTCCTAATGAATATTTTGTGTCTGTTTTCAGAAAATTGGCACGTGCAAGTATTGTATGTAAGTGTGAACTATTGGATGACATAAACACACTGAGAGAGGAAATATGAAGGGGTTTAGCACCTTTGAAAATAGCTCAATCACCAGGCCAGACCTGTTAAACAGTATGGGAAATAACAGAGGCTCTGACCATTATTTTCCAATCCTCTCTGGCCATAGTGGTACCAGAGGACTGGAGGACAGCTAACTCCGTTGTTTAAAAACGGAGAAAGGGAGAGACAGAGTAATTATAGACCAGTCAGCCTAAACTTGGTGGTGGGAAAACTAATGGAAAAATTTCTGAGGTACAATGTTGTCATTTAGAAAGCTATTGAATCATCAAGGACAGTCAGTCTAGACCAAAGAAAGGTCATGTCTGACTAACTTGATTGAAATTTTTGACGAAGTGAGAGGGAGGGTCAATAGTGCATTTGATGTAGTCTATATATATAGTCCCCTCCGGAGGTCCCCAGCATCACAGATGCCAGTCGACTCACTCCACAAGGTATCAAGAAACGGCTGAAGGCACTGGATACTGCAAAGGCCACAGGCCCTGACAACATTCTGGCAATAGTACTGAAGACTTGTGCTCCAGAACTAGCCACGCCCCTAGCCCAGCTGTTCCAGTACAGTTACAACACTGGCATCTACCCGGCTATGTGGGAAATTGTCCAGGTTTGTCCTGTACACAAAAAGCAGGACAAGTCCAACCCGGCCAGTTACCGCCCCATCACTCTGCTCTCGATCATCAGTGATGGACGATATCATTAACTGTAGGGGAGGTAGTGGCACAGTGGTATTGTCACTGGACTGGTATTCCAAAGACTCACGGGAATTCTTTGGGGGACTGGGGTTCAAATCCCAGTTTGGTGAAATTTGAATTCAGTGAAAATCTGGAATTAAAAGTTTCATGATGATGGTTGACATAAAAACCCATCTGATTCACTAATGTCCTGGCCCACATATGATTCCAGACCCACAGCAATGTGGTGGACTCTTAAAATGTCCTCTAAACAAGAGCAATTAGGGATGGGTGATAAATGCCAGCCACTGACATCCCATGAATGAATTTTTAAAAAGTACTATTAAAGGGCACTTAAACCTGCACACTGACACTCAGTTTGGGTACTCAGCTCCTGATCTCATTACTGCCTTGGTTCAAACATAGACAAAAGAGCTGAGGTGGGGTGAGAGTAACTGTCCTTGGCATCAAGGAGCCCTGACAAAGCTAGAGTGTAGTAACTGTAGCTTTAAGACTTCTTGTTCTGTATAGTACCATTTGACAGTGTGAACTAATAGCTCACAGGGAACATTAAAGTGGGAGTTCTTCTAGTTATGGAGCTTGATGGAAGCATGTAAGCTGCTGCAGTCTGTAAATAAAGTTTGATGTCCCTAATGAGAAACCTGTCTGGAAAATCAAGTCCATAACGTGGAGTCAATGGGAATCAAGGGGAAAACTGTGCACTTAGATACCTAACACAAAGGAAGATGGTTGTAGTTGTTGGAGGTCAATCATCTCAGTTCTAGGACATCACTGCAGGAGTTCCTCAGGATAGTGTCCTACGCCCAACCATCTTCAGCTGCTTCATCAGTGACCTTCCCTCCATCATAAGGTCAGAAGAGGGGATGCTCACTGATTGCACAATGTTCAGCACCATTTAGGACTGTTCATATACTGAGGCAACCTGCCCATATGCAGCAAGACCTGGGCAACATTCAGGCTTGGGCTGATAAATGGCAAAATCATTTATGCCACTACAAGTGCCAGGCAGAGACTAGCTCCAACAAGAGAGAATCCAACCATCGGTCCTTGACATTCAATAGCATTGCCATCGCTGAACCTCCAACTATCAACAACCTGGGGGGGTCACCATTGACCAGAAACTGAACTGGACTAGCCATATAAATACTGTGGCTGCAAGAACAGGTCAGAAGGCTGGGAATTCTGCAGCAAGTAACTCACCTCTATATTCCCCAAAGCCTGTCCACAATCTACAAGGCACAAGTCAGGAGTATGATGGAATACTCTCCACTTGCCTGGAGTGTAGCTCCAACAATACTCAACAGCACCATTCAGGACAAAACAACTGGCTTGATTGGCACCCCATCCACCACTCAGACATTCACTCCTCCACCACCATGCACACAGTAGCAGCAGTGTGTACAATCTACAAGATGCACTGCAGCAATTCTCCAAGGCTCCCTTGACAGCACCTTCCAAACCTGCAACCTCTACCAGTTAAAGGACAAGGCAGCAGATAAATGGGAACAACACCACCTGGAAGTTCCACTCCAAGCCACTCACAATCCCAACTTGGAAATATATCGCCGTTCCTTCACTGTTGCTGAGTCAAAATCCTGGAACTCCCTCCCTAACAGCACTGTGGGTGTACCCACACTACATGGGCTGCAGCAGTCCAAGAAGGCAGCTCACGCCTTCTCAAGGCCAACTAGGGATGGGCGATAAAAGCTGGCCTAACCAGCAAAGCCCACATCCTGTGAAAGAATTTAACAAATGTGGACTTTGACAAGTCTTTTTAAAAGGTCCTACAACACAGACTGGTTAGAAAATTAAAAGCTCATGGGATCCAAGGCAAAATAACAAGTTAGATGCAAAAACGTTCCAGTGGTAGAAAAGGAAAAGAGTAATGGCTAATGTGTATTCTTGTGACTGAAAGGCTGTTTTGAGTGGAATTCCACAGGCTTCAGTACTAGGTCCTTTGTTTCACTGATATATGTATGTATAAATATGTAGATAGACCTATATGTAGGGGGCATGATTAAGAAGTATGCAAATGATACAAATATTGACCATGTAGGTAATACTGAGGAAGAAAACTGTAAACTGCTGGAAGATATCAATGGACTGGTCAGATAGGCTGTAAGGTGGCAAATGGAATTCAATCCAGAGAACAGTGAGGAATATATTTTGTAGGAGGCCATTGAATTCAGCAAACTTATGAATTGTTCAAAACTGATCATAAATCAACTGGCCTCAGAGGATTGCAGGTGGGATTTGATACACAAACCGATGGTCATTGCCAAATTACTGGGCCTGTGGCCAAACAATGGCAGACCCATTGTTTGTGTCACTGAGCCTGGGACAATCGATGGTGTTACTGTGGTTTGAGAGACTCCTGCCTGTAGGTAGAAAAACAAGAAACTGCAGCAATGGCAAAAAAAAGCAATGTTGAAGAACACTGATGTGATAATGCAACAAAGATTCTAAAGCATACCTCTTCACAGGCAAGGGAGGGAAATAAAACAAGACATGAGGCCTGCAGACAATCGGGAAGTGACAGCAAGCTGGTTACCCACTGTCACAGACTTACTCCGTCGTTGGAAGACTGACTGAGCTGGTGGTAGTAAGTATATATATATTACATGGGGAAACTTGACTTAATTGAAGAACTTGCACTGCGTTATAAGGAACAATAAATTAGATATTGGTTGAACCAACCTAATCTGTACAGCCCACATTTGTTCCCATGCATCTCGATCGTAAGTTTTCAAGAAAATTTGAGACATTTTGGCCTTCAATTTGGAGAGGGAAAGCAAGGCAAGGGATAAATGGTGGGATATTAAGAAGGGTAGAGGAACAGAGGGAATGAGAGTAAATATCCACAGATCCGTGAGGCTTTCTGGTCAGTTAGATAAGAAGGCATATAGGATGATTCCCTACATTGGGCTAGAGGTAATACTTAAGAATAGGCAACTCTACTGTTATGGACAAGTTGGACCACAGTTTACAGTCCTGCTTATAGTTCTGGTCACTATGTTATAAGAATGTGATTGCACTCTCTTCAAAGACAGCCTGAAGCTCTCCTTGAAGGGCAGCAGCATTGATATTAATGACTGGGAGGAGCTTGCTACCAACCGTTCAGAACTATGATAACTTGTCCATCAAGTTGCATCATGCTTTGAGTCCAAATGTCTTAATGATGGGGCAGAGCGGTGACAGGGGAGAAAAGAGAAGGAAAACAGATCCTGCACTCTGGATCCCGCTACCTCGTGGGGCATCTTGTCCCATGTGCCCAAAAATCAGTGGGTCGAGAATCAGCCTCTTCAGTCACATGAAGATCCATGGCTGAAACTCACAACCCTGAGCTGGCATCATCCTTGAATCAAGGGACAGCTGTTGCAACAATTGCACTAGAGAGGCTCAAAGGAGATTTATGACGATGTTGCCAGGGATGGAGAGTTTTAGCTAGGAGAAAGGATTGGATAGGTAGGGGTTGTTTTCTTTGGAGGCTAAGGAAAGATTTAATTGGGGGATTTAAAATGATGTGGGGCCTGCATACAGTGCATAGGAAGGATCCATTCCCCTAAGCGATGAGGCAATGATTAAGGGACATAGAATTAATGTAATTGCTCAAAGGATTAGATAGGATTTAAGGAGTAATGATTTTCTCTCAGGTATTGGTAGGAGTCTATAACTCACCATCTTAAAGGGTGGAACAGGCAGAAACCCTCACTACATTTAAACATGATATGCACCTGAACTATTGGAACCTACAGGGCTACGTGACAAGGGGCAACATTTTCCCCCTGTCGGGGGTGGGGGGCGGGGTGGGGGATGTATAGGAGCGGGCGCGGACAGGCAGGTTCCCGATCGGTGACACCAGCTGGGGGCGTGCCGCCATTTTACGTGGGCGGGCGAATTAAGGCCCGCCCAGCGTGACGTTCGCCAGGCAGCGCTATACTGTGTGGGCAGTGGGGGGTGGGTGGTGGGATTCCCTGAGCTCAGAGTGTGCTCTTTCACGCATACACATGAAAGAGCGCACAGATCTCCCTGAGGCAAAGTGCTGCCTCAGGGAGATCGGTTCAGGTTTGAAACAATAAATAAGGATGAGAAAAAAAAGTCCTGACATGTCCCCACATGTGCTACTGTCACATGAGGTGGGACATGTCAATTTCTTTTATTTAGAGGTTTCATACAAATTTCAAGTCCCTCGTGAAACCTCATCCCGCCCGTGGATGAGGGTTCATGTGTTTTCAGAAGCCCGCCTAGTCTCCTGGCCTGCCCGCCAACCTTAAGGTTAGAAAGGCAGGTCCATTAACCATTTCAATTACTTTTTTAATGGTCTTAACGGGCCTTTGACAGTTCAGCGGGCGCGCAGCTGAATGAACTGAAAATCTAAATGATGCAGCATGATGTTGGGGTGAACGCCTGACATCACCCAACGTCATTTTACATGTTGGTGAACGGGCCCCGCTCCCTGCTCGCCAACTGGAAGATGCAACCCAAGAGCTGGAAAGTGGAATTAGACTGGATTGCTCTTTTTCAACCGGCACAGCCACAATAGGCTGAATGGCCTCCTTCTGTACTGTCGATTTTCTTTGTCTATCTGGACAGGACCTTGAGGGGGCAATGGGCGGTCTCAGCTGCTGACTACAGAGCCAGCAAGAGTCCTGCATCGTCCAGTTTTGGGAAGACCCCCGCTGCATTTTGTGCCAATTAGGCTCTTGACCGGCCAGCGATGGGCATTGCCCTGAGATGAAGGATCCCAGGAATTGAAGTCCTGCCTGATGAGTGCAGCCAGCCAGTCAGAGGCTAGTAGCTCTTCTGTACTCAACAGTGCCACCGATGAGGTAGTGGCTGCTGCTGGTACTATACCTACCCAGGCTGACAAGGACCATTGGCAAAAGTGAGTGATGGTGGAATGGGAGTTGTGGGATGGGTGTTGTCAGGGATGGTTTGAGGGGTGTAAGTAGCAAGGGTTGAGGGGTGGCTTTCAGTAACCAACCCTCCCCACTCCCCGAAGACATGTCCCTCCATCAGGCACTGAGTGCCTTTTTTTTAAAAATTCATTTATGGATGTGGGTTTCACTGGCTATGCCAGCATTTATTGCCCATCCCTAATTGCCCTTGAGAAGGTGGTGGTGAGCTGCCATCTTGAACAGTGTAGATACATCCACAGTGCTGTTAGGGAGGGAGTTCCAGGATTTTGACTCAGCGACAGTGAAGGAACGGCGATATATTTCCAAGTCAGGATGGTGAGCGGCTTAGAGGGGAACTTGCCGGTGGTGGGGTTCCCATGGCATTACCATTTAAGCAAGAGAACTCCCCAGGGGCCCACAAGTAATCACGTCAGAGATAATACCAGTGGCAGCTGGATGGGTTCCTTGAGTGGACATAAATTGTCAGACTGAATGAGATTGGAGGCAGGAAAGTGATGAGAATCCCACTGCCAACCTTCCAACTCCCTGCCACTGTACAGGGCACGGGGGATGGCAAAAGATTCTGCGCTATGTTTCCATGGCCATCTTCCTTGCCCTGGGAATTGAGTTGTGTATAGAGGCATTGAACAATTAAGCCAGACCGAGGCTGTTCAGCAAAATGGTGGAAGGGGAAATGTTAGAAGACTTTTTTTCTCACAGGGAATTACCAGCACATGAAATAGTTTGCCTCAATTGGATTTGGGAGCTATTGTTTAAAAGGAAATTTGAGAGGAAGAATAAGGGTGACGAGCAGCAAAATGGAATGAGAGTTGATAACATTCGAGCAGTTGGCAGCAGTACAGACAAAATGGGCTGAATGGTCTCCTTGCATGCTGCAGGTTTCATAAACCCATATAACTATGACTCTCAGCATCTGTCATTTCATATGCTGTGATTATCCTTCCTTACTTTAAATAGCTCCTTTGATTCCCCTGTAAGTCGAAAGTGTTTTTTTTCATCCTAGGCCATTTTTAAGTTCAGATTGAGCTCTGTTGGTTGATCAGGCTGTCAATGGAGTGCGCTGATTGACCAAAGCGCCTTCTTCCATTGACTTGATCCCAATCACTCTGCCTTTGTAAAGTTACTGAGATTTGATTGCTGCAATAGAAACACAGGTGCCTGTAAATCAATCCAATTGCACAAAGGTCACTTGATTGTGGGAGATGCCTAACATCCCCTTTCACTGAAGGGTCAGCGATGGGTCAGTGCAGATGAGAATGACTCTGATTGCCTTTTGTTACACACAAGGCTATTTAAGAATTTACCATTGGTGGTTAGACGCTGGAATGGATCCAATGATTCACTAGGTGGAACTGTTAATCACCAGGATGTCTCACAAACAACAGCATTAAATTATTAAAGAGGATTTTGCATTGGGCTAACCAATGGATGTTCTCCCAATCCGACATCAATCATCTGAATTAGATTTTCGTTCTCTGCGTTGTTCGTTTATAATCTTATTTCCTGAGCTCCTGAAGAATTCTGTCGACTCTCATTTGAATGGGGTGGATTGGAATGTCACAGGGCAGAGCAACCCCCTCCCAGTACATTCCGAAATCGGTGTCTTTATTTGCTCTGGATTTCCTGTTTTATCACCCAGGCCCTCCTAATGCTTTGTTCTCGAATTTCATTCAGCACCGGCATCATGGATGAAGCGGGTAGGAGGGCATTGGAAAATGTTGTGCTCAGTACAGAGAATCCGGGGGATGTCAGTCCAAGTCAGAATCCAAAAAAACAAGGGATGATGAATTCTAAGAAACTGAGGCAATTGACCTGTGGGTACTTCCATGGTTCCCTTCACTAACAAAAAAATGGAACAATATTTTCAACTGCATTTAAGGGGAAGATCAATAAACTATATGAGGGTCAAAGGAATCAAAGGATATGTTGTTAATAGGGTGGGAAGATGTAAAATGGGAAGAGGTTCATGTGCTGCATAGACTTGTGGGGTTGAATGGCCCATGGATTCCGTGTTCTATGTAATATTTGAGAGTCCACAACATTTATTAGAATTTGTTACTTTTGGTTCACTTTTTTTTTGAATTGGCAGAAATACTTATGAAATATGGGTGGAGATGTAAAAGATACACTTAACACATCGAAATTCAGGTACATGTTGGTGGGGAATGAGCTCATGTGGAATTGGTCTGAGAGTCCTCAGTCCCTTCCTGTACTGCTGCAGAAAATGGACCAATGGGCATAGAAGAGTGACAGTCAGTCGGGATTACTGCTCCTATTCAGCAGGCAATGATAACGCCTGGAACTGCATTTGAGCATGCATTAGGTGAGGACGGAATCCCATTTATCTACAAGGTCTTCAGTCCAATAACCTGGCAATATTCATTGCCTAAGGCAAGGTACCAAAGGTAGGACTAACACCAGTATGAGAGTGGGAGGAGAGAAAATTGAAAAGAACAGGAGTTAAAGATCATTAATCTGCCGCTCTTTAAGATAAAACAAATAGCATTGGGCATTTAGCTGAAGGTGATTTCTTTTTAAATAGGTCTTTCTTATTCTGCCGCCCACAATCTGCACCCACCCCCTCCCACCCCCTTCGAGGGCGCAGTTTAGGGCTCTTGTTTCCTATAAGCTTCAGTTAATCTTTTGCAAAGAGGTGAAATCTTTGAATTTTGCAAAAACCTAATTTAGCTGGAAGATGTGGGCATTCACTGAAGCAGATCGGAAAACATTTGTACAGTGTTTTCCACATTAAAACCTCGCCTGCTCTATTCCAATGTCATTTCTTGGCTCTTTACTGGAATGTACATGAGCCTCAAGGTGATCTCTAAAGTAATGTGCACACGCGTCTAGACTGCAAACAAATGGCTCTGACAGTTTAATGTGTTATTGTGAATGGGCAGCTGGAGCAGAACAAACAGGACCAAGGTGGCTTGTCCCATGTGCAGAATTGTCCTTTCCATATAAAGGAGGTGCTGCAGGCCACGAATCCACCTCAGCAGAGAGGACAATTTTTATTTGCTCTTTAGATTAAATAAAAGAGATTAATTTAATAACTCCTTTCAGGACACCTCAATACACTTTCCAGCCTATGAAGTGCTTTCGAAGTGTCATCATCTATTCATCCACCCAAGGCAGATGAGGCTTCGGTTTAATGTCACACCTGAGAGACTCCAACAGTGCAGTACTCCCTCAGTACTGCTTTGGGGTGTCAGCCAGGCTTATGGGCTCAAGACTCTGGAGTGGGATTGAATTTTTTTAAAATTCACTCACAGGGTGCAGGCATTGTTGATAAGGCCAGCATTAGATGGTGGTGGTGAGCTGCCTTTTTGATTATAAATGAGTGACTTGTTGGGCTATATAAGAGTCAACTGCATTGCTGTGGTCTGTAGCCACATATAAAAACTATACCAGATGACAACAGCAGATTTCCTTCCCTAAAGGACATTAGTGAACCGGATGGGTTTTTACAACAATCCATTAGTTTTATGATCACAATTCTGACATTGGTTTTTATTCCAGATTTCATTTAATGAAATCTAAATTCCCCAGTCATAGGATTTGAGCTCAAGTTTCCAGATAATCAGTCCAGGCATTTGGCAATACTAACCCAGTAATGCTGCACCCACAACCTTGAACCACAGAGGTGAGACTGCAACCCATTAAGGCAAAGCTGTTTTAGTGAGACCATCCAGCTCCAAAACTGAGATATTGGGTGTGGTTTTTATTGTATAAGTGATTTACAGGATTTGTTTATTTTAAGTGAATTGTTTCCTCTTTAAATTACTATTAACAATGGCCAAGTCGGTCAGTTTGCTTACCTGGAGTCCCTGAAGTCAGTGAAAGTTGGTGAAAGTACATCAGTGTCTTGCTTCATCCATTTCAGAGCATTGAAAGATGAAATTTGCTCCCAGTATGGAATGGTGGGAATACATACAGTAACTTGCATTTATATAGTGCCTTTAACATAGAAAAAATGTCCCAAGGCACTTCATAGGTGTGTAATCAGATAAACATTTATTGCCAATCATGTGTGGCCCAGTTACCCACAGCCATTACGAAATGGGTGGAAAATCACTGCAGCTGGATGAGCAGAAGGTTTCCCCATTCATTTATTTTTCTCTTTATTAGGTAGTGTTAATGTGGTTACAATCATTTCCAATTCAGGAATCTTTGAAAGAAATGGGTTATACTTTGAAGCGGTTATTATCATAGAACGATACGAGGCTATCCCACTACCCTGCACTTTTCCCAATAGCCCTGCACATTTCCTTTTCAAGTGTTTAACCAATTCCTTTTTGGAAGTTACTATTGGATCTGCTTCCACCGCCCTTTCAGGCAGTACTTTCCAGATCATAACAACTGGCAGTGTAAAAACAGTTTCTCTCATGTCGCTTCTGGCTCTCTTGCCAATCACTCCAAATCTGCATTCTCTGTTACTGACTGTTCTGCCAATGAAAACAGTTTCTTCTTATTTACTCTATCAAAACCCTTCAAGAGGTTGGACATCTCTAACAAATTTCCATTTAACCTTCTCCGTTCTAAGGAGAATGGCCTCAGTTTCTCTCTACTCTCCTGTAACTGAAGTCTTTTATCCCTGGCAGCATTCTAGTAAATCTCCTCTGCATGATCTCTAAGGCCTTGAGCTCCTTCATAAATTGTGGTACTCAGAATTGGACACAAGCTGGGACCTAACTAAGATTTAGCATAACGCCCTTGCATTTGTAGCCTGAGATTCTGTTTATAATGCCAGGGATGCCATATGCCTTTTAACAACCTTCTCAACTTGTCTTGACGTTTCGAGTCCTCATGACCCTTCGACAGAATGAGGACTCGAAACGTCAACTCTTTTCTTCTCCGCCGATGCTGCCAGACCTGCTGAGTTTTTCCAGGTAATTCTGTTTTTGTTTTGGATTTCCAGCATCCGCAGTTTTTTTGTTTTTATTTTTTTTCTCAACTTGTCTTCCCGCCTTCAAAGACTTGCATACACACAACTGTTATCACCCTCTTTAAAATTGTTCAATTTAGTTTTATATTGTCTCTCCTCATTCTTCCTATTAAAATATGTCTCTGCATTAGATTGCATCTACCATGTGTCTGCCCTCTTCATCAGCCTGTCTATGTCCACCTGATGTCTATTACTATCCTCCTCCATTGCTCACTATATTTCCTGAGTTTTGCATCATCTATAGATTTTGAAATTATGGCCTGGTTTCCCAAAGTTCACAGTTTAATCATTAATATACGCCATTAAGGGGAGTGATTAACTCCTGGGAGACACCACTGCACACATCCCTGCATTCTAGAAAACAATTGTTCACCACTACTCGGCTTTTTGGTCCTTAGCCGATTTCCTATTCAAGCAGTTATTGTCCTTTTTATCCCATCAGCTTCGATTTTGCTCACATTACTATTATTATTATTTATATAAATATTCTTTGGAAATTTATCAAACACCTCCAGAAAGCCCAAATACATAACATCGACCATGTAAAACTCGATCAAGTTAACCAAATGGTCTACTCTTCAATCATCGCCAACAACCCATTCCTTTCCCCCGACACCTTCCCAAGCAATCGCACGAGGTGTAACAGCTGCCTTTTTTACCTTCACTCTCCCCACTGTCCAAGGCCCCCAAACGCTCCTTCCAGGTGAAGCAGCAATGTATGTGGACTTTGACCAATTTAGTATACAGCATTTGCTGTTAACAATGCAGTTTCCTTTACACTGGGAGACCAAACCAAGATTGGGCGACTGCTCTGCACAGCACCTCCACTCAGTCCCTAAGCATGTCCTTGAGCTTCCAGTGGCCAGTCATTTCAATTCTCCACCTTGATCTCATGCTGACATCTCTGTCCTTGGTCTACTGCACTGTTCTAGTGAAGCCCAAGGCAAGCTTGAGGAATAGTACCTTATCTTTTAATTAGGCACTTTACAGCCTTCTGGACTTAACACTCTAAATGGCGAGAGATTGCAGAACTCTGAGTTGCAGAGGGTTTTGGGTGTCCCAGTGCATGAATCGCACAAGGCTAGTATGCAAGTACAGCAAGTAATTAGGAAAGCTAATAGAATGTTACTGTTTATTGCAAGGAGGATTGAATACAAAAGTAAGGAGGTTATGCTTCAGTTACACAGGGCACTGGTGAGACCACATCTGGAGTACTGTGTACAGTATTGGTCACCTTATTAAGGAAAGATAGAAATGTGTTGGAAGCAGTTCAGAGAAGCTTTACTAAGCTAATACCTAGAATGGGCAGGTTGTCTTATGAGGAAAGGTTAGACAAACTAAGCTTGTATCCGTTGGAATTTAGAAGAGAAAAAGGTAATTTGATTGAAACCTTTAAGATCTTGGGGGTTCTTGACAGGGTGGATTTGGAAAGGAAGTTTCCTCTTGTGGGAGAATCTAGAACTAGGGGTCACCATTTAACAATAAGGGGTCACTCATTTAGGACAGTCACACATTTAAGATGGAGATGAGGAGAATTTTTTTCTCTCAGGGTGTCAAGAGTCTTTGGAAATCTCTTCGTCAAAAGGCAGTGGAAGCAGAGCCTTCAATATTTTTAAGGCAGAGCTGGATAGATTCTTGATAAGAAAGCGGGTGAAAGGTTATCAGGGGTAGGTGAGAATGTGGGTTGGGGTTACAATGATATCAGCCATGATCTAATTGGCAGAGCAGGCTCAAGGGGTTGAGTGGTCTACTCCTGCTCCTAGTTCGTATGTTCATATGTAACACTGAGTTCAACAATTTCAGACCGTAAGCCCAGTTTGTTTCCTTACATCCACAATGTTTTGCTTTTGCTATTTTTTCTCATTTTTGCTTTCAGTCAGCAGCACACCTGCTCTTGTTTCTTTTCTTGTCCCATCACCATTCCCTTTGGCCCTGGAAGACTGACCCTTCTTCACTCAATCTCTCCTGCCTTCCACCCTATCACAGGCTTTCCTCTTGCCCTTGTCCCACCCACCCCTTGCTCAAAACCTATCCCATCTCTAACATTTCCCAGATCTGATGAAAGATCTTGGACCTGAAACATTTGGGTAGATTTTCACCCTAGAGGCAGGCAACAGGGTTCAGGAAATTCCCCTGCTTGGCCCACCTTCCACAGGAGAAAATTCCCGCAAAGATAGGATTTTCACTCCGGTGCAGGATGGGGGTAGGGGGAGCTAACAGGAGTAGGGTCTGCTGCCCCCAGAAAGAGTTTGAAGGCAGCCACTTGGATTGCTGGATCCAGAGGTGTTTAAAAGGCCCCTCTCAGTGCTTTGAAACTTCATCCCAGCTATAACAAAAACAGTAAGTCCCTCATCCTTCACATCCACTTACCCTCCACACATCCCACATGCCTATGCATGTCACTCATGCCCTCCATCCGCCCCAAGGCCACTCATACCCTGCCAAGCTATGGCATAAAAAATGATTTTACTACAGCCTAATAAAAGTGTCAATCATCCAGACTCTTTAAAGTATCAATAGCAGAAACTGCGAGCACTGGAACCCACTTTATCTTGTGTAAATAAACATTGTGAAATTGTCAGAACAGATTGGGGACCCAGAGATGTCAATCTAGTAATGTTTTTCCTGGGGCTCAACTGTTTCAGCACTCTAAATTGGAGCTCATAAAATGTAGTGTGTGGCTTTCCCATTGCCTTCCCGCCAATGCCTGACCTGTCTCCTATTTTACTGTGGGCAGAGGAGTAGCCTGTCAGCCCACCAACTTTTGGGCCTATGGAGGCCCTTAAGTAGCCATTTAATGACCACTTAATTGCCTTACTCTGCCTCTGCTGCTACATTTCCCACAGCAGGTGGGTAGCTTGGCAGCCTTTATTGCACCAACTGCTGTCAGGCAAGTGGGGGAGGGGGCACATCCTTTTGGGGTGCCTGTGCCCCTGAGAGGCATCCTGCCAAGCTCCTCATACCCTCCCCTGTAACACGCCCTCCAGCCTCTCAAACCCGGCCCCCCATCCCTCTCACTGGTGTCCGCCAGCTGGGCCCCAACGATGCCATGGAATACCTTGAAGTCTGGCCACCATAACCTCCTCTTATTCAAGGACTGCGTGTAGTCCCAGCAGCTTCCACCTCTTGAGCCTGACCCAGTTGGGCTGACAGACCTGCCGGCAAATCAGATTGGCTGGCAACTCTCTAAGGTGGTACTTCGTCCCCAGATGGGGCCAGAAGTCTCAACCTTAGGCAATTAATGTTGCTTCCAGCGTAAAGTGGCTGCGGGGCTGTTGGCTTTTTGGTAGGCGGTCTCCTTACACAGTCTTTTTAATTGGGTTGGGGGAAGCAGGGAGTACAGCATAAAAAGCAGCTGTGTTTCTTTTTATGCTATCCAATTTCGCTGTTAACTCTTGCTTTACAGTGACATTGACAGCACCCTTTTCTCTAAAGGATTCATAGTACCTCAGACATGCCCTCTGCCTCCACACCCTCTTCTCCTTTTTGTCCCCATAGCAGCTGCATCTTTCCATTGACTATCTTTTTAGTGTTTATATAGTTTATAAAAGGCTTTTATCTTCCCTGTTATCTTATCCACTAAGCTACACTTGTATTCTCTCTTCTCTCCTCTTTCCTTTCTCAGTTCTCCTGTACTTTTTGTATTCAGCTTAGTTCTGGACTGAATTATGAACCTGACATTTACCACAAGCCTCATTTCTCTGTCTCATGTTAGTCTCTGTATCTGTAGGCCCCGAGGGAGCTCTGTTTTGAATTCCCTTCTTTTCCCCCTTTAGGAGACTGTCCAAAATATCTACTCTTTAGGGGTAGATATTTTAGCCACAAATCCATCTGGGTCAAATCCTTTTTCAGTGCACTGATATTTTAAAAATGTGTTCTTCATGGGATGTGGGCTTCCCTGCCTAGACCAGCATTTATTGCCCCTCATTGTCCTTGAGAAGGTGGTGCCGAGCTGCCTTCTTGAACTGCTGCAGTCCATGTGGTGTATGTGCACCCACAATGCTGTTAGGAAGGGAGTTCCAGGATTTTGACCCAGTGACAGTGAAGGAACTGTGATATATTTCCAAGTCAGGATGGTGACCGGCTTGGAGGGGAACTTCCAGGAGCTGGTGTTCTCATGCATCTGCTGCCCTTGTCCTTCTAGACAGTAGTGGTCCTGTGTTTGGAAGGTGCTTTCAAAGGAGCCTTGGTGAGTTGCTGCGGTGCATCTTGTAGATGGTACACACTGCTGCTATTGTGCGTCAGTGGTGGAGGGAGTGAATGTTTAAGGTAGTGGGTGGGATGCCAATCAAGCCGACTGCTATGTCCTGAATGGTGACAAGCTTCTTGAGTGTTGTTGGAGCTGCACTCAACCAGGCAAGTGAAGAGTATTCCATTACACACCTATTTTGTGCCTTGTCCTCCTCCAATTGAATATTTTCATGCTTGATAAGAATATAAAAAATAGAAACAGGAGTAGACCATTTGACCCCTCTAGCCTGCTCCACCATTCAATAAGATCATCGTTGATCTTCTTGTGTTTCGATTTCCACATTCCCATGTAATCCCATAACCTTTAATTCCCTTGCCTAACAAGAATCTACCTACTTCTGCCTTAAAAACAGTCTATGACCCCGTCTCCACCGCCTTCTGAGGCAAAGAGTTCCAAAGAGCGCACAACCCTCTGAGAGAAAAACATTCTCCTCATCTCTGTCCTAAAAGGGTGATGCCTAATTTTGAAACAGTGGCCCCTAGTTCTGAACTCACCCACAAGAGGAAACATCCTTTCCACACCCACCTTGTCAAGGACATTCAGGATCTTGTATACTTCAATCAAACCACCCCTCACTCTTCTAAACTTCAGCGGAAACAAGCCCAGTCTGTCCAAAATTTCCTCATATGACAGCCCACTCATTCCAGGTATCAATCTAGTAAACCTCATTTGAACCACCTCCAAAGCAGTTATATCCTTCCTTAAATAAGGAGACCAAAATTGCACACAGTATTCGAGATGTGGTCTCACCAATGCCCTATATAGCTGAAGCATACCATCCTTACTTCTATGTTCAATCCCTCTTGTAATAAAGGATAGCATTCCATTAACCTTCTTAATTGCTTGCTGTACCTGCATACTAATTTTTTGTGACTCATGTATTAGAGCACCTAGATCCCTCTGCACCTCAGAATTATGCAGCCGTTCTCCATTTAAGTAATACTCTGCTTTTTTCTTCCTGCCAAAGTGAACAACTTCATATTTTCCCTCATTAAACTCGACTTGCCAGATCTTGGCCCACTCACATAACCTATCTATATCCATCTGCAACCTCCGCATGTTCTCTTCACAACATACTTTCCTACCTATCATTGTGTCATCTGAAAACTTAGCTATCATGTCTTCACTCCCCTCATCTAAGTCATTGATGTAAATTGTGAAAATTTGAGGCCCCAGTACAGAAGCCTGTGAGACGCCACTCATCATATCCTGTCAATCAGTAAAAGACCCATTTATGCATACTCTCTGCTTTCTGCCAGCCAGCCAATCTTCTATCCATGCTAATATGTTACCCACTACACCCTGTGCTTTTATTTTCCATAAAAATCTTTGATGTGGCACCTTATCAAATGCCTTCTGGGAATCCAAGTACAGTACATCTACAAACTTCCCTTCATCCACAGCGCATGTTATTCCTTCAAAAAACTCCAATAAATTGGTTAAACATGATTTTCCTTTCACAAAACCATGCTGACTCTTCTCAATTGCCTTGAGCTCTTCTTATTGCCCAGCTATAAATCCCCTTAATGATCGATTCTAATAGCTTCCCCATGACAGACGTCAAAATTTTTCTTTGTTCTTTTCCATAACTACTCTAAGCTTAACAATGTTGTGATTATTGTTTCCAAATTCTCTCCCTCTGAAACATATTCCATTTTCCCCTCTTCATTCACCAGAACTAGATCCACCACTGCTTTCTTTCTCAGTGGGCTGGAAGCACACCGGCCAAAAAAGTTCACGTTTCAGGAACTCCTCCTCTTGTTTGCCCTGAACACTCTTATTTGCGCTGTTTAATTGCGCTGTTATCACTGCTCTATTGTTTTTGCATCTCGCTGTAATTTGTCTGCAGATTTATTCCTCCACTACTTTCCCACTATTTGTATTTTTAATGTTTGTAATGCCCAGTAAATGAATCAGCTGTAATCTAATCGAATGAAGAAAAAAGCTTGACAAACTGAATGGCCTACTCCTGTTCCTATGTTCCTTTGAATTCCTTCCCATCTGTTATCAAGTATGTTGCCAGTAGTATAGGGATAATTCAATTATGCTTCTTAAGGAGAAACTGCGTTTTAATGAACTTAACCATAGAAGGCCTTTCTTTTAAATTTTCTGACAGTGATACCAGCTGTGAATCTCATTCACAGTGATAGTCCCCATCTGAAATTCGAGAGAGCACATGCAGTTCTCATGCTTCTGTCCATTTAAATGAACAGTCGGGAACTGGAACACAGCACGCCCCTGAATTTCTAAAAAGCATTCCCAGCAGACAGGGCCCCAGCTAGGAGCACAAAGTGGTAATATTACCCCATACCCTGCAGATGATGTAGACCACATTAAAAGGCACTGCTGGCTCTGTGCAGTGGCAGGTGGAGGCAAAGTCAGCTCCA
Organism: Carcharodon carcharias; assembly: GCF_017639515.1. Taxonomy (NCBI): domain Eukaryota; kingdom Metazoa; phylum Chordata; class Chondrichthyes; order Lamniformes; family Lamnidae; genus Carcharodon; species Carcharodon carcharias. The sequence goes on along the minus strand of NC_054484.1, from coordinate 90,767,641 downwards.
GGCTTCATTTGAATGCCTCGGATGAGCAGTGGGCACCACATGGGTTCCCTGCAGGGAATGGAGGGCATGGAAACCGGCCAACTCTCACACGGAACTAACTGACACGTCAGGTATTGTGGGGGTGGTGTGGCTGGCGGAAACAAGGGCTCTCGGGACTGTTGGCAGCAGGGCCCAGAACATCTGTGGGCCGAGCAAGGTCCAGTTCTTCTCCTTGGCTAACAAAAAAAAAACCTTCTCAGCGTCTTCATTTGTGAGGCATCCAGGAGAATATTTAACGACTACTGGTTAGGCCGCCCAGAACCTCACACATAGTTTGCACTCCACAGGCTCCACTCCTTTGGACCTGAATCTTACATTTAGACTGCCACAAACCCTGATCTGCATATCTAAGGAGCCTAACAACTGTCCCAGGAAGACGTTCTGGATGCCTAAATGTCAACCAAGCCGATGTGGGAGAGACCCTGCGCCTATTTTACAGGTGACAGCTGGGCGGCAATGAGTTAAAGTTTTCCCCTCATCTTCTCTGATCCCAATTCACTGCTCCTTTACCCTTTACATCGTCCCTTTCCAAATACTTAGCCCGTTCCCTTTTAAATGCAGCCACTTACAATCAAACATTAATTTTTGAAAGTTCCTCAGTGTCAAAACGCTTCTTCTAACTTCCTCCTTTATTTTATTGTTCTCTTCCCTCATCAAACAAGAGCAGGCCTGATAACCACTTCTTGATGCACCTTTTTCCCAATCGCTCTGTCTTTGTAACGTTATTGAGATTTAATTGCTCCAGTAGAATTACAGACTCTTGTGAATTAATCCAATTGCACAATTGCACGAAGGTCACTTGGTTGTAGAGGTGTAACATCTTCTTCCACAGCCGACCAGCAATGGACCAGTGCAGGTTCAAAGGATTTGAGTGCCTTTTATTGCAGATTATTTAAGTATCTGCTGTTGAAGGCCAGTTGCTGGAAGGGGATTCACTAAGTAGAGATATTATTCACCCAGATGTCTCACAAACACACTTCAACCAATTAAAGGGAGAATTTTGTCTTGACATTGGTAAAAATAATAATAGTAAGTCAGTGTTATATTCCCACCAATTGAAGTTGGGCCTCAGGTTCAGCCGCAATATAAGCCCTTAGTAGGTTGCCAACCCTGGTTGGGCATATTCCTGGAGGTTTCATCACGTGACCTTCCACCTCCAACTTCCCCAACTGGTAAAGTTGCCCTTTTTTCTATAAAAATATCTTCAAGGGCAGAACTTTTCGCTCAGTGTGCGGGCACATGCCCGACACGCTCGAGCGTAAAATAGCGCACGATGTCATTAGGTGACTGTCCTGACGTCATTGCGCACCTGCGCGATATTTTGGTCAGTGAGCGTGCACAGGAGCTGGAGCCGCGCCTGCCATGAATTAGGAGGCCACTTAAAGCCCTTAAAAAGTCAATTGACACCGATTCTTCATTGTCCGTGTGATTTTGCACTTGTTGTACGGGCAAAATGGGCATGCGGGCAGCTGACAGTTTCGAAAACCTCATCCACGGGCAGGATAAAAAGGTCAGCAGCATTGCCAGTGTGAGGAGTGGGGAGTTTGGGACATAGTTTGCTGCTTGCGATTTATTGGCACTTGGCAGCTTCATCTCTGTTCAGGGCTTCATTGTTAGCATTTACAGGCTTCATTTCAGGACTCCTTGGTGTCTCCAAGGTCCCCAGAGGATTCAGACCATGTGAACCCTTCCAGGTATCAGACAACCTCTGTCACCCTGGGGATGGGGATTGTGGTCTCCGCTGGAGGCACCTCCTCTGAGGAGGAAGAGAGGGGCAGAAGTGAGAGGAGGCCAGGTGTCCCTATGCAGCTTCCAGGGGAGGGACCTGTGGGAGGAGAGGCGCAGGCACAAGGGGTGCAGGGCCAGCAAGACGGCCAAGGTGGAAGGGGCCACAAAAGATGCCACTATCTTGCTGCCAGGGCTTACCTCAATATGTCTGAGGTGCAATGCCGAAGGAGGCTCCGCCTCTCAAGGGAAAGCGTGACCTCCATTTATCAGATGATTGGGCCTGAGATCAGCTATTACCAGCAGTTTGTTTGTCATGCACGGAGCAGGTCTGCTGGGTGCAGGACTACATTCAGCCTACTTGGTGTGTCCTACAGGGTCCTTAAAGGGGTGACTGGAGGCCAATGCCAAAAAGTACTTTTTGAAGTGTAGTCCCTATTGTAATGTAGGAATTTTGTATAGCAAGCTTCGGGTCTGGGGTAACAAGGGGAGGTTCAAGGGTGAGATGGGGGAGGGGAATGGTGATATTGGGTGGGCCTAGGGTTTTGGGGAGTTGCTGGGTGGTGGAGGAGGGTAGAAGGTAGTGGGTGAGATTGAAAGGTGAAGTGCATCATTTTTAAAACCTGACATTGACCAAGCAGTCATATCAGAGTAATTGAGATCCCACGAAATGGGAGAAGGGTCTTTTTAGGTAGGTGGGGTTCAAGGTCAGCACAAATGGTTGACTAGAGAGACGCCCTAATAATTATGAGGCAACTGGATGATAACTGTGCTGAGTTGTGTTCTCCTCGCTATGGTAAAGCTGGCTTGTTCCTGACTCATGGGTCTCATAACAGCAAGAGGTGGAGCTGCCATTCATTCAGTGCCATTTGCCATCAGCTGCTGTCAGAGGCAGGGATGAGGGGAGGGAGGAAGGTGGGTGTCTTCAAGGGACACGGCAGCCAATGTCTGGGTGCCTTTTAGATATAACGCTAGGACCTTCGACCCCATGAGGTGACAGCTTGGGCGGGTGACTTCCTGCCTACCCTGACATGAGAAGAAGATCATGCATGTTCAGTTATCCCGCCGCCCAGCAGGCTTCATGCTAACTTTTCTGGCCTCCACCAGACTTAGGGAGGAATCATCCCAGATTTATAGTAAGTGCGGTAATGGGCGTGAAAAATAGCATTTTACCATTGGACACAATGGCAGGTTTTCGTGCACATACCCTTCCCACTTCATTAATTATGCAGCCACAGGAAACATGCTGTCTTGCTGGTGGGCGGCCTCTGAATCGCCTGCCACGATGTTACCTCACCATTTTGTCACTCCAGGTTTCATATCTAAACTGCAGTGCGCACACCGTTCTCAATGCTTACAGCCCAGGACTGCTCCAGTGAAGACATGGCCCTGAAAGCCAAGAATTCAGTGACTGCTGTGACACATCTGATGGTAAATGCTGAGCTGCTCAAATCCCAAAGGGAAACTTAAAACAACTGCCACAACTGTTTTGCAATTTGTATAAATTTTGAGAGTGTGCCTTGAATTCAGTAGCAATAAGACCACTGAGTCTTATAGGTTTCTTACAAAACTAAATTGAACCTTTATTAATAGAAGAAATAACTTTAAGCACATACATAGATCTACAAATTACTACTTTTGATAACTTCTAAAGCCCCTAGCTAATTTAACTCCCAGTTACACTTTTGTTAAGGCAACAGTAAGACATAGATTTTAAAAGACCCAGGCAAAGAAACATGATACCCTGAACAATCCAATTCAAAGTGAGTTTTCTTAACTTCAGTTCTTTAGGCAGCAGCTTGAGGCTTAGATGCTGAAGGCTTTTCACATTTGTTTTAGATCTTAGAATGCCCACCCTACACACAGCCTTCTCTCCTTTAGACATATTTTCCCCTTTGAATGGAAATTCCCATTGTTTCGCTATGTCTTTGGACTTTACCTGTCTAATAATAAAAAGCTCTCAAAAAATTTTAGCAGTAATCTTTGGGAAAAATAAACACACTGGTGAGAATTTTCTTGCCAGCGTGCAGGCTGGGTGGGAGCAGGTGCGTGCCACCATTTTACATGGGTGGGCCAATTAAGGACCACCCAGCATGACGCGCATGCAGAAGCGCTCAGCGCTCCGTGTGCGGGCGGGGAGAAGAGGGAGAGGCGGGCCCTGCCTCAGGGAGATCAATTTCATTATGAAAAATGGATTAAAATAATTTTAAAAATTACTCAGGCACGTCCCCTCATGTGACAGTGTCACATGAGCCGGGGCATGTTTATGTATTTCAATAAAAATTTTTATTTAATTTATAAAGCCTTCATCAAACCTCATCCAGCATGTGGATGAGGTTTCATGAGAAATGCAAAGGCTGCCTGGGCTCTTCTCCTGCCTGCCATCCTTAAGGTTGCACAGGCAGCCCTGTTAAAGGTTTGAATTGGTTTTTAAATGGCTCGGCTGTAGATCGGAATGACACGCGGTGATGTCAGGATGCACGCCCAACGTCACCGTGCGTCATTTTACGCATCAGGGAGCGGGGCCCAGTCCCGCATGCTGACCAGAAGATTCAGACCACTGTTTCTTAACTTCTCCTGTCTAGGTGAAACATTTCACCCCTCCTTTGAATTCAAGCTAGTCTGGTTTATTTCAAAATGCAAATGTTCCCTTTACACCTTACATTCTAAAACTTCCCCCATGTTTACCTACTAAACATTTCAAACCTAGCCTGTCTTCTGATACATCAAAGCCTTCAGGCTATCTGCCTTTAATTCAATTGGGAATACCTTTTGGAGGTTCACTGTGATATTCTCCACCCCCGCTCTGGCCACAGGAGGTCCAGCAATCCCATCACTCCAGTTTGGGAGGTGGTGACAGTGATGGTCAGTGCCAAAATTGTACCGAAGAGGTTGGGCATCCAGTGCAGAAAGAGGATGAATGATCTCATCCATGCTGCCAGGGTAAGGCAGCCATCTCATCACTCTAAACTCACACACTCAAGCCCATTGCACATTCATTGGCATCTCACTCAGCTCAAAGGACATCACCACTCACTCTCTCACACACACCCTCACATCTTCATCTGGTCTCATCTCCTCTGAAGGCTGCCTCCTCAGCCCTCACCATCTTGAGGACACTTGCACAGATCAACATGTGCCCCCACACACACCTTGGTATACCTTCCTCGCCCTGCCGTCTTTCTCCTCGCTACTTCTCCCCCCTCCCCAAGCCAGTCCTAGCCCTGCAGCCATTGAAAAGCCGCCCCCCCGCCCACCTTCCGGCTGGTCTGGTAGGCAGAGACCTGCCCTTGAGCCCCATTAAAAGTGATGTGGGGCTGCCTGCAAAGCCTGGCACTGATGACCTTGAGTGCTGCCTGAAGCAAGGTAGGCAAACAGACCTCAAAGTCCCGAGTGAAGTGCAGCTCGCCAGCTGCTCGCTGCTTATGTTCAATTGTCAAACATGTCAGCATGCCAGATGATCCAGTGTGGGTGGTGGTGTGGTGGGGGGGGGGAAGGGGGGGCTAACGGGATGATTCCAGCGAGCAGGGCTTATAATGAGATGCCAAAGTATTGAAATTATATTCCCGACATGCAGCAGTGGGAAATGCGGCCCGCCATTGACGGGTGGAGCAGACAATCGCAAACTGGTTTCACAAAGGCGTAAAACTGGTCTTTGGCCTTCCCGCCATATTGTCCGCTCAGGCCACCAAACACACCCACTGCCACTGGGAGTGGAAAATTCCTGCCTTAGTCTCCAGAATGGAAAGTTCCAGCTGGCAGCTCAGACAGTGCAGCACTCACTCAGTACTTCAGTTTCAGGCTAGCATATATCTCAAGTCCCGACGAGTGCAGTTTGAACCCACAATCTTCTGACTCAGGCAGAAGTTCTACTCACAGAGCCACGACTGACACAACCTGTTGCGTGGTTCTTGTTTCAGACATGAAGTGTAGTATACAGTGATGTTTCCCAAAGGGTCAGTTTTAGGACCATTGCTCTTGTTAGTTTATATTTATGACCTAAGGTTTGAGTATTCAGAGCATAATTTCAAAGCTAGCAGATGATGCAAACTTGAGAAATGCAGCAAGTAGTGAGGGCGATAATCAAAGACATTCATGGGGATAAAGACAGACTGCTGAAATCGGCAAACACATTGCAGATGCAATGTAATGTGGGGAATTGTGCAGTGATTCTTTATGATAGGAGGAATGATTAAAAATGAAAATCGTATAATTTTAAAAGGGATGCCAGGAACAAAGACCCAGGTGGGAGTGTAGTGGTTTGTAGTAGGATGAATTGAGAAGGCTTTTAAAAAGGAATACTTTGTAAGTAGAAGTGTGGAGTAGGAAAGCAAGGATAGGATGCTGAATGTTATAAAATACTGAAGGCCTCAGCAGGGGTATTGTGTCCAATTCTGGGCAGTGCACTCTTGTAAGGATGTTAAGGCCTTGGAGATGGTGCAGAGGAGGTTTACTAGATTGATGCTGGGTAACCTCTGTACAGAAGTTTGCTATTTTAGGAGTATCCGCTCTAATAACAACCATGCAGGGTAACAAAAACAACCCATTACCTACCTAAAGCAAGCTCAGTGTTTGGCAGGTTCACTTACAGACTTTGGAAAGAGCATGGAGCTTGCCTCAGAACAAAGATCAAAGTCTGCCAGGCAGTGGTTCTATCACCCCTTTATGGGTGTGAGACTTGGACAACCTGCTGGCATCACATTAATGGAAACACTCCAGCTTCACTGTCTGAGCTCGATTTGCAACATCAGGTGGCAGGACAATATCCCCAACACCAAGATTCTTGCAAAGTGCTGCATACCTGGCATCGGGAACATGCTCAGAGCTCAGCTTCATTGTGTCAAGTCATGCAGTTCACATGGACAGTTCCACATACCAAAGGCAGTACTCTACAGCCAGCTGAACATGGGAACCTGAACCAGAGGGTGCCCCAAGCTTAGATATAAAGACAATCTGAAAGCCAAGCTCAGAGCTTGCTTACTGGATCCCAGCACATGGGAAAAAAACAACCTTGGACAGACCCAAATGGAGATGTCTCTGTCATCAAGCAATTTCAGAATTTGAGAAGAACAGAGTTAAATGCATCCAGGGCAAGCCAAGGTCTCCATCCATCCCTCCAACACTGATTGATATGCTGTATTTGCAATCAGTTGACCTAATTCCATACATGAGGCAACACTAACTTAGGCTGTAAACTGGTCTTTCTTCACTTGCTGAACACTCATCAAAGAGACGGGAGAATCAATCTGTACCGGGTATGTATGACTTTAGTTATGTAGAGAGGCTGGAAAAGCCGCCGTCTTCTCCTTTGAACGAAGAAATAAACAGGTGATTTGATGGAGGTGTCCAAAAACATGAAGGGTTTTGATAGATTAAGTAGGAGAAGTATTTTCACTGGCAGAAGGATCGCCAGAGAACATGCTTGTAAGGTAACTGGTAAAAGAACCACAGGCGATGTGAGGAAAACAGTTTAAATGCAGTGAGCTTTTATGATCTAGAATGAAGTGCCTGAAGGGTTGGTATTGGATCAATACTTGAAGAGAGAATGTTTACAGGGCTACGGGGAAAGATCAGGGCAGTGGGATTAATTGGATAGCTCTTTCAAAGACCTAGCACAGGCATGATGGACTGAATGGCCTCCTTCTTTGCTGTATAATTCTGTGACAATAATTAGCAGAATGAACAGATTACTGGATACCCTCCATCTTGAGACAGATGGGAACAAACCACATAATGAAAGCCGTACTTAGAAAGATGGAGCAACATTCTGCAGCTCATTGGTGATATCAGGAATCACTTCTTCACACAAAGGTCATGGAAATCTGGAACTCCCACTCCTCAAAAAGCTGTTGAAGATGAGTGAATTGAAAATTTCAAAACTGAGCTTGATAGTTGTTTTGTTTGGCAAGGGTATTAAGGATTACAGAACCAAGGTGGATTGGTAGAGTTACCATCCAGATTGGCCATAAATAACACAACAAGCTGGAGGGCAGAATGGCCTATCCCTGAGAATAATTAAGCCTAACAATTTTGGGAGGCTGTTGAAAGTTGGCTATATATGCATGCAAAATGTCATACCAGGGAGAAGCAGACTCTCTGGCTCAAGACCAGCAGAGTAATGGACATAACACAACAGAATAATAGTTCAACTTACCATCCAGAGTAAAAAAAATGGAAATGCAAACAGCAGATACCTTCTGTAACTTAATTTAATTGTGGCCTGAATTTTCCAGCCACTCCTGTCAGCGGGATCGTCTGGTCCCTCCAAAGTCAACAGACATTTGAATAGATCACTGCATCCACCCGGAGGCTCACACCATGACAGGGCCAGAAAATCCCGGCCATTACCTATGTAGAGGACTGGTGTCTGAACAAATGATAAGGCATAATGCCCATAACCAACAAGCAAAAGCAAGTTTCAGCTAGGGCTGTGTTACCTCTGTCAATGTTGTACCTGCTCATGAATGTCTAAGACTGTTTGATGGTGCAGGTAACAGGAAGCTTTACAATTCTAATATTTCACCATCCAAAAAACAGAGAGGAAGGGAGTGAGGAAGAGCCAGTGTTAGAAACTCCAAGAAGAAGAAGTACAAGGTTGAGTTTCAAATAATTCCAACTAGAAGTACATCTATTCCGAGTGTGGGAATGATTCAACATTTGTGGCAGTGAAAAGCTCCCATGTTATGACAATGGACAGATTATTAGGGCTCATAAAGCCATGGCCAGGTACTTGATTATCTTCAAAGCAGAAGGGAATTTAGAAGGCACTCTGCACCTTCTTATTAATGTCAGGGTCCTACCAATTCTGTTGCCAGTCAAGAAACATTATTCTCGAGTTATAAAAGAACTCAGCAAGAAGAAGGTTTATGAACTTGTTGGAGGAGAGTTCTTTCACCGCTCAGTGTCCTGACTGGCTGAGTGCCTTCAATGCTGGTGCTAATTGAAAGCAGTGACAAAATTTACCTAGACATCAATCCAAATCCACTGAAAGAAGCCCTTCAATGTAATCATTCCTTGCCTTGCCCAAACGAACCTAGAACTAGGAGTCACTGTTTAAAAATAAGAGGTCACTCATTTAAGACAGAGTTGAGGAGAATTTCTTTCTCTCAGGGGATTGTGAGCCTTCCTCACAAAGAATGCTCTTCCTCATAAGGTGGTGGAAGTAGGGTCTTTGAATATTTTTAAGGCCAAGCTAGATAGATTCTTGATAAACTAGGGGGTGAAAGGTTATCGGGAGTAGGCGGGAATGTGGAGCTGAGGTTGCAATCGTATCAGCCATGATCTTATTGAATGGCGGAGCAGGCTCAAGGGGCTGAATGGCCTACTCCTGCTCCTAATTTGTATGCTCATATGTAAATCAATTTATTTACTGCTGCGGATGCAGCAGATGGGTCTTGGCATGTTACACTAATGGAGAATGAGATTTGGTGGTTTCACACCATTTGGAGAAATAATTTCAGAGAAGACATCATGGGCCTGGAGTTTCTGATGGGCTATGTTGCTCTCTTCAGTGTAATTCGACCAAAAGCGGTCAAGCCAGAGCAAAGGATCAAAGAATTTTAAGCGCCCACAATGTCCAGCGCAAATTGAGTTTCCCTTAATTGTGCTAGTTTGAAAAAAGCAATAAGATGGAAACTGACCCTATCCACAAAACTGGCCACGCTCTCAGCTCAAATGAATCACCATGGTGGTTGCTGCTAGTGTAACCATTTGTGGCCTTCCACAAAGGCTTTTATGAGAAACCTTATTTTTAAGCACAAGAACACTAGTAAGCACATTTGAAAAGCTTTTAAACATAAAAAAAACACTTAAATTACTGAGAAATTAACTATTGTACACCAAATAAAATACTGAATGATTCAGTGTAGTATTTTTAAGTCATTTTCAGTCATTTAAGATCAAGTTACTCACAGATTGTGCATGAAACAATTATTAAAGTTTTTTTGTGATAAACCCATGTTCAACTATATTAATTAAACTGCACAGATTACTACTCTTAAATATATCAAGGAATATTTTTAATGGGGTAACTTAAAAATCACATTTTGAAATGATGCCCAACTATGTTGGTTCATGATTTTGCATTTGATTACGTGCAAATGAATTTGAACAAAATCTTGAGCAAGACAAAAATCATTTCAGAAAACTAGTGCAACTTTGAATGGATTTTGTGCCCAGGTTGCCAATTGAACCCAAAATGAAAATTCGACTCTCAGCAGACTATAAAAGTCTGCCATGGTAAATGATATATTAGCTTTCATACAAAAGTTAAGGACCGTGATCAGAAACTAGAAACCCAGATGCTGTGACACCACAGAAAGGCATCAAGTTAAACAGATAAAATGAATTTCAGGGAGCAAGAAGTGAAATTTCAGGTCATATGTTCCCTGAAGATGAGTCAAACTAGAGTCTGCATGCCTTCACACTCTTTCCTCCCTTTGGAGGGTAGCATAAAGAGTTGAAAAGATTTTATACACTGATTGATAGCTTGCTTTGAGCTACACAAGCACCCCTCCCATATCAGCAAGCCCAGGAGTGGAACTTGAACTCCACATCTTCCAACCCAGAGGCAGAAACACTGCCAAATTTGCCATTCATTTCTACTGAAGCTGGAGCAGAATTTAAGTTTCTTGTGTTGGACAGGAGTTTTAGGTGACCAAGAGCGTCTTCAATGCCGGTGCTTATTCAAAGCAGTAATAAAATTCTCTCAGATGAAAGGAATTAACCAGGAATACTGTAACAGGTCCGATTGAGTCTTTGAAAACCTTGTACTGTCACACTGCAATGTGAAAGAAAAACACTTTATTCAAAGAGCATAATAATGTAGCTTTAAACCATAACACTTTAAAATAATTAATGCCTGGGAAATTTCAGTCAATGCTTTTGAGACATGATGAGGTAGCAAAGGGGTTTGCAGATCTGTGAATCAGATAATTGCAAAAGCTGATGCCTGTCAGAATGGGAGACAATATGCTGGGGGAAAGATCGCTGGAGTTTATCATCGCTGATTGTAATGGCAATACAGCAGCATCCCCTTCTCAAACAAAGTTCACATAGAAAGTGAGAAACAAAAGGGAGTTTCAGGAGAGCTCTCGTGTAGCAGAGATGGATAGGATATAAAAGAAAAGAGTCTGCAGCTGAAGGGAGAGCAACAGTGAATCCTCCAAAGTAAGCTAGAATTGATGCTGTTTCCAGGTCAGAGAAAATTCACCATGTCCTGTTAATAGGGATGACCCGATTTAGCGTGGTGACCTCTTAATCTCATTGTCATGTTGCTGCTGCTTAAACTCTTGTCAAAAATATAGATTTAAAACAACATACATGTGTTGTGTCTAATTTGAGAGGCCTTATCCCAAATTGTATCTCAAGACTCAGTACCACCAAAACTCAGCATCACCAACAAAAATTCTTGAAATGACTATTGGAATCATTGATGGGAGTTAATTGCTTGGACATTGATAAGAGTTTGTTGAAACTGAAAGAGGACTGGGATCATAAAAATAGAGATAACTTGCTCTCAGGTCGAAAATGAGCTCTTAGGCTCTTAGGCCCAGGTTTTTTGCCACAATGGAGAGCCTGTCTGCCATGGAAAAAATGGCAGAAGTGGCCAAAAAACCATAAGTCCCGCCCACCCAAACATGGTGCAGGTGCAGTATATGGAGGCAGTTGGCCATTTAAATCACCAGCTGCCTTCATTGAATTGGGATTTTGATAGGCCAGAAGTGTGCAGATTAGACCAGGTAAGAACAGGTCTGAACTTTCTAATTTATTTGGATAGCCAGGGTACCACTTGGGGAGATAAAGTATCCTTTTGCATCTGGTCCTGGTACACCTTTGGAGGAGGTATGGTGATCTTTGGGGGAGGTAAGGTGACCTTTGGGGGAGGTAAGGTGCCACTTGGAATTGTTAAAATTAGACATACATGTGCTTAAAAAGTGCACAAACTCATTATGGTAAAGCTCATTGGAACCGTCAACAGACCTGTCAAAATCTCCTGTCAAAACTGTCAGAAGCATCTGTCAAAGGGACCTGTGAAAGGGAGCTGTCAAGCTATCAAGGCATTTAAAAGTCCTACCCTTTAAATATTTGAAAAAAAACATCTGGAGTGTTTGCTATTTCACTCTGTCTGTTGACATAAGCCTGAGGGTTTTCATTACTGGATCAGGGCTGCATGGCTGATTTCACATCCATCCATTATCAGGGTAGGGTGCCTGCCATTTCACAGTTTGATTGACAACTCTATACAGTTGTACACTCTGATGTGGGACCATGAATTCCAATGCATGTCGTTATAAAGGATTGTGCACTTGAATTAAATGTTTGTTGTTATAAGGCTTTATTTAGTTGAAGGTATGTAAATGTAGTTAAACAAAATTTATGAATGAGAGTGGGTTCTTTTTCAATTATTGTCAAATCTGCAATGGACAATTAGAACATTAATTTTTAGAACTTCATTTTATCTCACCCCTGTATGGGTCTCCTGAGGTCTGCCCAAGGTAGAAAGGTACTAGGTGATTTGGCATGGTAGCTATAAGGGCAAAGTATTGTGGGAGGGGACACTGGATGGCACAACATTTGAGTGTTGCTGAAAAAAGAGACATGTCTAAGCTTTTCATTTTGCACTCATCAGGACACTTGCAAGAATACCAATATAAGGAAGAAAACAAAATTTATACTGTTTGTGAAGAGAGTGCTGATTGGTTGGCAAGTGGCATTGCCATGGAGAATGCACCACTGATGGTGACCGACCATTAACTGCCAAGCATTGTTTGAAATTTAAACCAGGCAACTTGACCATGGTTGGTCAAGACATTGTCCTGAGGAATGAGTGAGCACTTATTTTGCTTAGCTGAACCAGATGCAATGTAAAGAACATCTGCAAAGAACAGGGCCCTGAGTACCACTATATGTAGCTTCCAGTACATGTAAATGCAAATGCAATGCCACAACATTGGCATAGATGCCATAAAGGTCCTGGGGTGGCGGGATGGTGGATGGCAGGGAATAGGTTGGCATGGACAGTATGAGAGGCCATGGGGTAACTGCAGGGGCATATGTTGGCACAGAAAGTATGAGGGATTATGGAGGTGAGTGAGGGGCTGGAAGTGGCATGGGTTGGCATGGATGGGGCTTGGGGAGTGTGGTGGTGAGGGCGGTGGTGGTGAGAGGTGAGGGCTGGAGGAATGTTTCCTGTTTCAAACACTATTTTTAAACTTTGGACACAGTGCTCTGTCCAGCCTGCCTCTTGCCCGATCTGGGAACGAAAATGTGGGCCTTAGTCTAACCTGCTGGTGTTAAGGTCCTCAGCAACCTCTTCCCATTCCTATGCCGCACCTTGGGGAGACCTGGACTAACCTCCTCTTGTCCACTTCCTGGACCAGGACTTGGATTTGGAGGAACGGGGGACCCAAGTTGCCACTGTTGCCATTTTTCTCTGCAGGCAGAGTGTACCTTCCATTTAAGAGGTGCCAACTGCCTTTAAGTGGCATTGGAGATGCCCAACCTCCTACCCACCCCCCTCAGCAGGATTGCTGCCAATAAACAGGACTGATAGTGCTGCGTGTAAGCCAGATCCTTTATAATGAGCTCCCAATTTTACATAATCCCTGTGCCAAATTGGCTCTGCCAATTTGCACTCTTTCCCCGGTCAATCTCTGAGCTGTTCCCTTAGCACAGTGGTTCTCCAGCTGTGGTCCACAGACCACCATTGGTCTTGAGGGTCCTCCAGCTGACCCATGGGCTGCTCCAAAATGCAAGTCACTGACGCGCAACCCCACAGCCGAGGCCATACGAGAGAACAGACTGGGACCTTCACCCTCGCTGCTCATGGGTGTCACACAACCAGACCAGCTTCCACGTAAGCAGCTCAAGTGGTCATAAAGCATGGGCAGCAACTATGTTAATTTATAAACAAGATTTATATTCCTGTTGATTGTGTTTGATTAATACGGATAAAAGGTAAGTATTAGTTTCTCGGGAGAAGATTATTGTGATGATTTTCTAACACACTTAGAATATTCCAAATAAAGGTTTCCCTTGTAGTATTAATATTTATAATACAAAAATGCTTCAGTTATGGATTAATACTTTAATTCTGATGTTTAATTAAAAACATGCACGTACATTTATTACATTTAATGGTGAAAAAGCAGCAAAATAATTTATATTTTCCATTAGTTCCCTTTAATTCTAATGAGTTGTTTTGCAGTGGCAAGTGATAGAAGGTGGGGTAGGGCTGGTAGGTGGTCCATGGGGTCTTTTGCTCATCTAAGGGACCGGTGGATGAAAGGGAGCCACTGTTCTGCTGTGATTTATGTCAACAGTTTCAAGCCAAGCAGCTTGAAATTTGAAAAAAGCCAGGAGAAAATAAGGCACAATGAGTTTGTAGCCAATGAAAAGACTCACATATGTTCTATTATCCGGATTCCTTTGAAACTGCCTGATTAAAAATGCCATAGCTCCATTTTCCATGGTGCCGTGTTCCCAAGGAATTGCATCAATATGGACCATCAGTTAACCCAAGAAAATTCCAGCATTATGGCTTCAGCCAAGTCACAGCTCAGCAACGACAGTCAAATTGCAGAACAGAGTGGGTCTAAACTTTGCAAAGGTACTGGATGGAAAAGCACAGGTTTCATTCTCCCTGGCTGGTGCCACACAACAAATAATGAACTGGCTCAAGGACTGCTTGGAAAACTGGGCCAAGACTCACCTCCTGAACTGAGACAGAGGCAAGTAAGTGATGTGAACAGGTTGGTGTATCTCAATAAAGTCAAACAGGCTTCTTCAGGAGCGGTTGGGCCAGCAGAAGAAGATATAAATATTGGCACATGCACGCGGTGGTTCAACTGGCAGCACTTTTGCCTTTAAATCAGCAAGTGGTGGCTTCAAGTCCCACTCCAGGGCGTTGGTACAAAAATCAAGGCTAACACTGCAGTGCAGTACTGAGGGAGAGCTGCACTATTGGAGTTGGCATCTTTAGGATGACATGTAAAACTAATGCTCTTTTCATGTGGATGTCCAAGATCCCCTGGTACAATGTCATAAAAAGCTAATTATAGTCACAAATTACTTATCGGCATATTGAATTTTATAAGGAAGGCTTGTGTGTTTTTAAAGAAATACAAACAAAGGCATTGAGCTGGTAATGTGAAGTGACTACTTTCTGGAAAATTCCTATGTGGATCATACTGACAGACCTGTCCTGAGAGAACATAAAAGTCACTCCTGAAAAGGTGCTATGGCCTTCTTCAAGCAGAGGCACAAAAGGGAGATAGGAAAGATGCAAAAACTGAACTTTAATCTCCTGTGGTTGCGGAGGCAAAAGACTGATTTGCACATCTCAGCAGTCACCCAAAAATCCATCTCCTGTTCATTTATTCTCAGAACGTATAAATAGCCTTCATGGAATACACAGAGAAAATGGGTTAAAAAGCTAGCTGCAGAGCAGTGTAGTGTATGCAGGTGTACTGAGTGTATGACAGCAAGAAGAAGACCAACTAATCACCCTTGCAGTTACAGGTGAACTCTCTCTCTCTCGCTCTCTCTTGCTCCCTGTCTCTTGTTGGAGGCAAGGCTCAACAGAAGCCACAATCAAAAAGGAAATAGTACAGCCTCTTCAGCTACGCTGCAGAATCAAATCTCTCCAAAGCAATTGCAAAACTGCCAAAGTCAGCTCTACCGGAATCACCCAACTTAATGGCCACAATGTACTGCCATCTACACCTCATGAACAAGCCCAAGACTGATTTGTATTTTTAAAAAACTTTTATTTGGGCTCTTAGCTTTTCATTTCTGATCTCTCTGAATGTGTGTTGCGCTTTTATTATTTTTTCGGATTTTAGTAACTAATAAATTTACAATTTCTTTGACTCAAGAAAGCCTGATTAAATTGGCTCCTTCTAAAAAATAAATACATTTGGACCGGGGAAAGGTATCCATAGGGATAAGAGATCCCTTTTAAATTAACCTTGCTGAGATCAACCGAGGGGGTTTGAATAAAGAAGGGGAGCCAGCTCATTCCTCCTCACCCGGGAGCATACCAGAATTGGAGTCCTTTTAGGCTGCAGCAGGTGACACCAGTGACTTATCACAGTTAGCTGTGCGCCAAGGTAGCAGGGGGATCACACCAACAATAACTTACATTTAGGCAACACCTTTAATGTAGTAAAACATTCCAAAGCACTTCACAGAATTTGACACCAAGCCACGTAAGGAGATGTTAGGGAAGATGACCAGAAACTTGGTCAAAGAGGTAGGTTTTAAAGACTAACATAAAGGGGGAATGAGAGAGGTGGAGAGGTTTAGGGAGGGAATTCCAGACCTCAGGGCTTGAAGACTGCAAATGGAATGATTAAAATCAGGATTGTGCTCAAGAGGCCAAAATTATAAAGGCGCACGGGTGTCTTGAAGATTTTCTGGGCTGGAGGAGGATACAAGGATTGGGAGGGGTGAGGCCATGGAGGGATTTGAAAACAAGGGGGAGGATTGGAAAATTAAGTAACTCATAGTGTCCTGGCTGATATTTATCACTCCATCAACACCACAAAAACCTGATCATAATCACATTGTTGTTTGAGAGAGCTTGCTGTCTGTAAGTTGGCTGACACGTTTTCCTATAATGCAGCAGTAACTCCACCTCAAAAATACTTTACTGGCTACAAAAATGCTTTGAAATGTCTGATGGCTGTGAAAGGCACTATAAAAATGCTGGATTTTCTTTTACTTTTTGTTTATCAAGCGAGAAGGGAGGGAACGTCAGACTATGCGCAACCCCAGCAAAACACTTCCCCCATTTCAACAGGATACCCCGGGTAGCATTGTTGCAATGTTCAAATGTCCCCAGCTCAGACCAGCTAATTTCTTACAAAGTAAACCACACTGAGGCGTGGTGCTTTCATTAATATAATGTTTGCTGACCTCATTATCCCTGCAAGGTTACTTGATTTAAGTGGAATGTTCCAAAGGAGTGAAGATCTTGGTATTGTAGTTCAAAAGATAAGGCCTTATAAGCGGGACATATCATTGAATTAATTTAGAAGTACTACACATATAGGCAAAGTTACAATTAACGTAGAATTTCCAATTATGCTGCTGCAATTATCTTCTATATTTCAAATCATTTCCCCAGCTAACCCTGGAAACCTTTTCAGTCAGCACACTGTTCTTCACTTTCAGTGAAACTAATTTATTGGACAATTAAAGTGAAAGTCAGAGGCATGTTTAATTATTCCTCGCACCCTTCTGAGAAATATAAGCGGCTGCTTCTTATTGTCCAAGTTCTTTACCACCGCAATAAAGACGAGATTAAATGCAGAAAGTAATCTGAAGTATTTTTTTTTAAAGTCAGAACATTTGCTGGAGCAAAGCCAGAAACTTGGTGAGGAAAGCTTCCTCCGTACAGTCAGTAAGAGATGCAAAGCTTCACCCTGAATTACTAATGTGAAGTAAGTTGGAAATACTTGCTTGAACATATTATGGAGTAGCTTCATGTATGATGGATGGGAGCATGTTTATGCATAGGCAGTCTTTCTATAAAAGCCTGTTCCTGTACAATTGGTTATGGAGCAGGATCTCTGGTATCCAAACTTGAGAGGGGTTGAAACTCATTATGAACAAAAGGTCTAGATGATATCCACCTTGGAGCTTGACAATGTTCTCTGTGCAAACTCATTCCCTCGCAGTTTGTGATTCACAGTGTTTGCTTGTTTATAATACTGAATGGAGTGGGGGCAAGCTGCTGGGGTTTGATGCTAAGTGGGTGTTGAGAGGGCTTTGCAAGCATAAATCTTACTCGACCAAATGTCTGGGGGAGAAGTGGTTTAAATCTGTCTTACTGACATACCATAAATCCAAACTAGTACACAGACTCACACTTTTAATAGATCAACTCCTCTCTGGCAATGAGATTTTTAGCACACAGGCAAGGCTAGAGAAACAGGAATTATTCTCCTAAGGGAAGGATAAGATTTAATAGCTAATAAATAAAAACAGAAGGTACTGGAAAAACTCAGCAGGTCTGGCAGTGTCTGTGGAGGGAGAAAAAATGTTAATGTTTTAAGTCCAATTGGACTCTTTCTTGGAACTGAAGAGAGGTAGAAATGTGATGGGTTTAATGCTGCTGAAAAATGTTGGAGTGGGGAGTCAGGTGGAGCAAGAAGAGAAGGACTGGGATAGGCTAGAGGGTGGGGGAGATTAAATAACAAAGATGTCATGGAACAAAAGGCAAAAAGAGTGGGAATGGTAATAGTAAAGGAATAAAGCATTGGTCCAGAGTGGATGTTAATATCAGAATAAAGGTCAACACTGTCAGAAAGAAAAATAGCAGAATGAAATTAAAAACATTAGCAAAAACATCAAGATGAAAGTAAAAACATGAGAACAAGATACAGAATGGTACTTGGGGGAAAAAACACAAAATGGAGGACAGAGTTCATGGTCTGAAGTTGTCGAATTCGATATTGAGCCTGGAAGGCTGTAAAGTGCCTAATCGGAAGATGAGATGCTGTTCCTCAAGCTTGCATTGAGCTTCACTGGAATATTACTGAGAGACAACCATAGCTTCAAACAGCAAGATCAGTTCGGGTAGAGATAAGAAATAGTAAAGGTAAGAGTCACTTGTGGGAATAGTTTATAGACCCCCTAACAGTAATTACACTGTACGACCGAGTGTACAGGAAGAAAAAAATTGGGCCTGTAAGAAAGGGACCACAATAATCAGGGGTGACTTTAATCTACATGTAAATTGGGTGAATCAAATTGACAAAGGTAGCCTGGAAAATTAGTCCATAGAATGTTTTCTGGAAATTTCTTAGAGCAGAATGTTGTAGAGCCAACCAGGGAGTAGGCTATCCTAGACCTGGTAATGTGTAATAAGACAGGATTAATCAATAACCTCAGGGTAAAGTAGCCTCTCGGTGACAGTGATCACAACATGATAAATTTCATGTCCAGGTTGAAACGGAGAAGTGAGGGTCCATGACTAGTACTTTAAATGTAACTGAAGGTAACTATGAGAGTACTGGGAAATGAGGTTAAAAGGTAACACAGTAGATTTGCAGTGGTAGATTTTTAAGAAGATATTTGATAATACTCAGATAAGATTTATCCCCGGGAGAAAGGCTCTTTGAGAAGGATGTATCATTTGTGACTAAATAAGGAAGTTAAGGATACTATTAAATTGAAAGAAACATTGTACAAACCTGCAAAGATTAGTGGCAGGTCAGAGGATTGGACAGACTTTAAGAATCAGCAAAGAATGACTGAAAAGATAATAAAGAGGCAGCAAGCAGAGATAGTAGAGTTTCTACAAGCATTTGAATTTAGTATTTGAATAGGAAAAGAGTAACTAACGATAGCGTTGGTTCCCTAGCGAGTGAGTCTGGGGAATTGATAATGGAAAACAAAAAAAGGGGGGAGGCAAGAATAGGTATTTTGTGTCTGTCTTCACAGTAGAAGACTTGGAAAACTTCCCAAAGATTCTTGAAGATCGAGAAGTAGTAGGAAAGGATGAACTTAATGCAATCACCATCACCAGGGAAAGGATGCTGGGAAAACTATTAGACCTAAAGCTGACAAGTCGCCAAGACCGGATGGCCTACATGATAGAGTCTTAAAATAAATGGTGACATGGATAGCAGGTGCATTAATTATAATCTTCCAAAATTCCTTAGATTCTGGAAAGGTTCCAGCAGATTGGAAAATAGCAAATGTAATACTTTCATTCAAAAAAGGTGGGAGACAGAAAGCAGGAAACTATAGGCCAGTTAGCCCAACATCTGTCATAGGGAAAGTGCTAGAATCCATTGTTAAGGAGGTTATAGCAGGACACTTAGATAACCATGATTTAATCAGGCAGAGTCAACATGGCTTTGTGAAAGGGAAATCATGTTTAACTAATCTATCAGAGTTTTTTTGACTAATTTACATTCAAGGTGGATAAAGGAGAACTGTAGATGTGATGTGCTTGGATTTCCATAAGGCATTTGCTACGGTGTCACATAAAAGGCTACTACACAAGATAAGAGCACATGGTGTAGGCGGTAACATATTAGAATGGATAAAGGATTGATTGGCTATCAGGAAACAGGGAGTAGGGATAAATGGGTCTTTTTTGGATTGGCCTGCTGTAACTAATGGAGTGCCAGAGGTATCAGTGCAGGGTCCTCAACTATTTACAATCTATATCAATGACTTGGATGAAAGAAGCGAATGTACGGTAGCTAAATTTGCCAATGATACCAAGATAGGTAGGAAAATAAGTTGTCAAGAGGAAGTAGAGAGTCTGCAAAGGGGTTTAGCTAGGTTAAGTGAATGGACAAAAAAGTGGAAGATGGAGAAATGTGAACTTGTTCACGTTGGCATGAAAAATAGAAAAGCAGTATACTATTTAAATGGAAAAAGATGGCAGAACTTAGTGGTGTGGAGGGATCTGGATGTCTTATATGAATCACATGAAGTTAGTATGCAGGTACAGCAAGTGATTGGAAAGGCAAATGGAATGTTGTCGTTTATTGCAAGGGGAATGGAATATCAAAATGGGAATGTTTTACTACAGCTGTACATGCCTTTGGTGAGACCACATCTGGAGTTCTGTGTGCAGTTTTGGTCTCCTTATTTAAAAAAAAATAAATAACTGCTTTTGAATTAGTTCAGGGGAGGTTCACTGGATTCATTCCTGGGGAGAAGGGGTTGTCTTATGAAGAAAGATTTAGCGGATACGCATTAGAGTTTAGAAGAATGAGATATAAGATCCTGAGGGGGTGCCAGGAAAATGTGGGAGAAACTAAAACAAGGGGCCACCATTTAAAAATAAGAGGCCTCTCTTTTAAGACAGAGGTGAGGAGAAACTTTTTTCCCACATTCGGACATTGGTGTGTGGAATTCTCTTCCCCTAATGCAGTGCAGGCTGTGCCTTTAAATATGTTCAAGGCTGAGTTTGACAGATTTTTGATAGGCAAGGGAGTCAAGGGTTATGAGGAGCAGACAGGCAAGCGGAGCTGAGACCACAACCAGGTCAGTCATGGTCTTATTGAATGGTGGAGAAGACTCAAAGGGCTGAATGGCCTACTCCTGCTCCTATGTTCCTATGTTCCTATTGCAGCAGGCCGAATGTGAGCTTATGGACAAGATGGTGAATTAAAATATCAAGTGGCCAGTAGATCGGGATCACACTTGCGGACTGAGTGGAGGTGTCCTGCAAAGTGGTCACCCAGTCTTGTGTTTGGCCTTCCCAATGTAGAGGAGGCCGCATTGTGAGCAGCAAATACAATGGACTACGTTGAAAGAAATACAAGTAAATCGTTGATTCACCTGTTTGGGGCCTTGCACGGTGAGGAAGAAGGAGTTAAAGGGGCTGGTGTTAGACCTCCTGAGATTGCATGGGAAGGTGCCATGGGTACGCGATGAGGTGTCGGGGCTGATATAGGAATGGACCAGCGTGTCGCGAAGGGTTGCTGACAGGTGAGCGAAGGGAGAGGTGCATTTGGTGGTGGCATCATGCTAGAGTTGGCAGAAATGGGTGAAGGGATAATCCCTTGAATGTGGAGGCTGGTGGGGCAGAAAGAGAGGAAAGGGGAACTCTATCATTATTCTTGGAGGAGAGGTTTTAGTGAGATTTAATAGGGATGTTCAAATGAGGGGTTTCCACAGTGTAGGTAGGGAGAAAGCAGAAGCATCGGTAACCAAAAGCAATGTAAGGTCATTGGCAAAAAACCGGGGGGAGGGGTAGAGGGTTGAGAAGATTTTTCTTTCTTTGAATAGTTTGTTATGATCTGGAATGGGCTGCCTGAAAGGGCGGTAGAGCAGGTTCAATAATCATTTTCCAAAGGAAATTTGCTCAATACTTAAAAAGGAAAAGAAAATTGCAGTGCTACAGGGTGAAAGAGCGAGGAATTGGGATTAACCGGTTAGCTCCTTAAAGAGCCAGCACAGGCATGATGGGCTGAACGGCCAGCTCCTGTACTGTATGATCTTATGATTCCTGTTCTTTGTATTAGTTCTGTGGATTTTGAGACTATTGACATTTCAAGATATATTTTTGAATTCAGATGGAAAGATCTTATGTGTGCTTCGACTGTGGGAACAAGGCCAAACAAGTGATACTGACCCCTCCAAGAGGGTTATATTTAAAAGACACTCAGCAGATTGCCCCTGTACTTGGAGACAAGTGGCCCATCGTTGAGGTTGAGCAATGGGCTGGCATGGCCATTAGTGTCCTCAGGTGCATCCAAGGTGGTTCTTGCACCTGCAAAACCTACTGGCCATTAAGTGCCCATTCACTAAATTTATAAAACTCCAACAAAGTCAGCACTGGAGAGCACCATTGGCACAGTTCTGGCATAAAATCTAGGAATCCAACCTGATGATTTTAGGGGCCATTGTATACAATCTTCAATTTGTACCAATCCGCAACATTTCATGTGATAGGCTGGGGTTGTTTTCCTTGGAGCAACAAAGATTGAGAAGGGGCCTGATAGAGGTGTATAAGGTTATGAGGGGCATAGATAGGGTGGATAGGGAGGCACTTTTTCCATTAGTAGATGGGTCAATAATCAGGGGGCATAGATTTAAGGTAAGAGATAGAAGGCTAAGAGGGGAGTTGAAGAGAATATTTTTCACCCAGAGCGTGATGGGCATCTTCCATCAGTGAAAGTTGCTTCTCTACATTGATCAGTTTTTCCTTGGCAGAGTCTGATTCCTGTGTGCTATCCTTTGAGCTCACATTCTTTAACTTTACTTCTGCCAGTTGTATCTGAGACTCTTCACGCTCCTACAAGAGAACTTCTACTTTTCATTGCAACTGCTCAAATTTTTCTTGACATTGTTTGTTCTTAATTTTCATTTTAGCCATTTCATTTTCTACAACTCAATGGTTCTCAGTGTGTCCGAGACATCCAGTGTTACTTCTTCTACTTTGTTGCACTTCAGTGTTGGATTTACATTTTCCGATCTCATTTCTGTCTTTACTTTCTCTGTCTGCAGCATTGTCTTTCATTTTGGTCTCACTGTTGACCAGGTCTATTTCCGGCAAAGTCTTAACTTGTTTCAGTTCTGTAATTGTGCTACGCAGGCTTCATTATCCGCTCACTGCTTGGAAAGTCCTATGGCTTTTCCTTCCAATGCCTCCTCATTGTCACTCAGCTTGTCCTTCAGCTCTTCTGTCCTTTTCTTGTAACTTTTGGTTCTTTCTGGAAATTGGAACATTGCTGAGTCTTCTCTGCCAACTGGTTCTTCAGTTTTCTCAGAATGACATTAAATTAATTTTGCTTCTCTTCGGAATTTTCCAGAGGAACAAATTTTTACCTAAAGGATCCTTGTAGCATGCGTAGGTCTTGCACCAGGCTTTCCTTTTCTTTGTGAAGGAGTTTTCCTGTAATTCAGAAAAATATCCTCAGGTTTCTTCTACTGTTCTTCCTTTCTACTGTTTAAGTAAGTCTCCATTTCTTCAAGTTGCTGAATGTTTATGCATTCCTTTTGCATTTGATCCTGAAGGATAGCCAACTGCTCTTTCAACTGTTCATTTACTTGTTGACCTCTTGCCAACTCACTCTGGACTTCAGTGCATTGTTCTGTTGTTACTGGTAGTTCAAACACAGCTTTTTTTGAAGTAATATTCAATGCCCTTTTCAATCCTCAGAATTCAACTGGGCAGAATTTTAAGGCCCGTCCCACTGATGGGATTTTACAGTCTCGCCGAAGTCAATGGACTTTTGAATGGCTTGCCACATTTTCCAGCCCAGGCCCCACAACAGGGCTGTAAAATTTGATTCTTCAAAGAGTCTTTCAGGGTCGCAACTTCTTTGAGAATCTTTTCTGCCTGCTGTTTTGCCTGGCTGTACATCTGGCTGAGTTTTGCCAACTCCTGCTTTGACTTGCCAACTGTGGAACTGAGGGTCATTATTTCCTCCTGGTACCTTTGTGGCATCTCTGAAATTTGCTTGTTCAGATCTCAAACAGCTTGGTTCATTGAACACTTCAGGTTATCGTGCGTTTTACTGAGGTATATACTCAGCTAGGATCTTGCGATTCAAATCTTCCAGTTTAGCTCTGATACAAACATTTTCCTGTAGAGCAGTTTCATTTGCTTTTTGCATGTTTTACTTCTTTTGCGTTCCTTCGTTCACAGCCATCTGCTTATTCTGCACTGCCATTTGCTGTTGCAGTTTGGATACTGTGTCAGCATTTTCAAAAAGCATTATTTTTAAGCCTTTCAGCTGCTTCTCAACCATTTGTTTCTTCAGCAATAAACACTTCGGCTCATGCAATTCATTGCACTGACATGGTCAGCAACCATCTTGAGGTTACTTGAATATTGTCTCCCTTGCTCTGGGGTCTTCTGTCTCCTGTGCTCTGGGGTCTTTTAGCTCCCTATCTCTGGGGTTTTTTGTCACCATCTCTCCAAGGTTTTCTGCCGTCCTCTCTCTGGGGTCTTTTGTTGCCACGGCGCTTTATTGGGGGCATGCTAGACCTCCTAGGGCTTGCGCTGCCCACAGCTTGGAGTTTAAAATATCTGTCAAAGCTTTTTAATACCTCACCAAGTGCTGTTGAGTATTGATCTATATGTTGGCTGTGGTGTACTTCACCCGCAAATGAACCAAACATGCATAAAAAGTTGCGAGCTTGTACTTCCTCTGATCCCTTACTTAATCCTGTAATTCTCCTGTAAACTAAAAGCTCTCTTCTCCATGACTCCCACTCTTGGGTCTGGTTTAGCCATTTCCTTATCCAAACAGGGTCTGCTTCTAATTTTCTATCTGTGGCTGTTTTTTGTAGTAGTTGCGGCATTAAATGCCATCACCCCTTTTAAGGCTGTTTGCAGCCTTTCGGTTTCTTTGTTTTTGATTCTCACGTGCTTTTATGATTTTGGCAGGCTCTTTGGCAATCAGCCACATTGTTCTCTTCCAAAGCTTTCAAACATTTTTCTGCAGGCCTTCAGTTTTTTAACTTTTATTTTTACTTGCAGCTGTCTTCCTAATTCTGTAATCTGCTAAGCCCCTGGGGCTGCTTCTTATTCCAAAGTGTAATTACAGCTTCTTTTTCTGTAGTTTTGCTCACCCATCTTGTGATCCGACCAGGTTCCTTCTCTCTGCATCACTCAGGGTCTTGCAATGGACCTCCACTCACTCTAGTGGATTCCTCCATTTCCAAGGCTGTAGTGAATCTTCTTTACCTGCTTCTTAACTTTTTCTTATTAGGCTTACATCTCTCTGCTCAGGCCCCAGCTGCTTTTAGTTTTTCATATCTTGAGATTCTGTTCTGGGTTCATTGTTTAAATGCTACCTTTCATACCATCGCTGATCACCATCTTGAATTATGAGTTGTTTGGTGTCTCAATTGATGAGATCTTGAGACTTGTATGTTTAAACAAGAACCACTTATTGGTAATCATTAACTAAGTACAGATCTCAGTTACAGCCATGCATGGTGCTGCTCCCATGCAGGTTCCTAATAGACTGTTCTCCAAGTCTGTTACCATATGACTCTGTACATCATACGATGGGCAGGGATATTCTCCAGTCCCACATTAACCCTTTCTCTGCCTAGCACCTTTACATTACAATGGCATAGAGGCACCACAACAGGGGCAATGAATGGAAGATTGGTGACAAAAGTTTTGGAAGTGTTTGGTAAAATTCAAAAGGAGTTTCAACCCACTAAAGACTTTCATCAAGGCTGAAGGGGGAGATCTCTAAGAGGTAGCAGGAAAGCGCCACAACTGACCTGTTTGATGACTTCTGAGGTGGAAGCCCTGTTGCCATAAGGTAGCTGACCATGTTTGCCATTTTCTGGCACTGTTCTCATCGGCCAGCCGGACTCGGAGATGAGTGCACGTAAACTCTCATAGCGTTTGTGGGCATTGCCCGTAGGACATCAAGGAAGTGAGGTGGAGGGGCACAGGCAAGTCACATTTTCCTGGCTGCCTTTCAGTCCAGTGGCGGGGCAAGGGCTCCAGTGCAGGTGGGGCCATGGTGGGGGGGCCAATGCAGCACAGGCTGAAGGGAGCACATGCCTAGGGGAGGTGGGGTGAGGGGTGGGGGTGAGGGAAGCAGCCACACATTTGGAAAAGCTTGTCAAAAGTGAGCATTCTTGCACAGCTGAGACCGTTCAGCTGCAACCGGGGGGGGGTGCGACCTGGCTGAGGAGCAGATGGAAGAGCTGCAGATCTCCTCTGATGAGGAGGATGTCGAAGATTGAGGGTGACGAGGTCCTCGAAGGCGGGAATGCCGGCAATGAGACCATCGCACTGGCCAGACGAGGCAGGTGCTCACGAGGCCGTCACAGACACAAGATCCATGAAGGATGATGATGAGATGCAGTGAGGACAGTCCTAACATCCTCACCTTGACTCTGTGAATGTTTAACTCCTGTGTGGCTGATGGCAGCGCACATACCCTTAGTGCTCAGGCTCACGTCATGGAGACACAACTGAGGCCCTGATAGTCGTTACATTCCAGGAGGATGATGGCGACATGCAGTGAAGACACTCCAAAGGTCTTCACACAGCCTCTATGAATGTGTGGCTGAGAGCAGGTCGCCTGTGCTCCGTGATCAGAGTCATATCATAGAGACACAGCTGTGAAATCTAAGTGCACCTGATCCTTTGTCAGCCTTCAGCACCTGTACAATTCAAGACCACACCATCACTAATCACAGATGCTGAAGAGATGAGGACCAGCCCCACCTTAAAGGTGCTGAGAGCACACTGAGAGTAGGAGAGAATCTCCAGCACCTGCCCACGACATTCTGGCAGCAATGACCAGCACCATCGAGGTGCAGGCATCAGTAATGTGCCCAGTGAGTGTGAAGCTGGACCATCACTGTGGCCTGAAGGTTACACACTGAACAGGGAAGAGGCCCTGGACTGAGACACCTGCCTTTATCTTGTACAGAAAGGTTTCACATCTGAGTGACATGAAGACTGCTCATCAGAACAAGGAGCCACAGGCAGGGAGACATTCTTGGGAGTTTATTTACAATAGTGAACATTATGTGCAAGCAATTAACACCCATACCCAGGCTGTGCGACTATATATTCCTAACCTTCCTAACCGTGCCGCTACATCTTGGTGCTCCCCAGACATCCACAGTGGAGGTGGAGACAGCCTGCTGACTGCAATGTTCTGTCTATAATGACCTTGGCAGGTGTCCTCTGGAGGGCCGAGACTTGGAGATCCCTGGCTTGCTTTCGGGATCCTGCTGTGGGCCAGGTACACCCTCCTCGGTCTGTGGACCTGGAGAAGATGGGATCACAGGAAGAGGGTATTTGGATGAGCCAGACACCCCTGGAGTCACCTGGGTGAATGGCTCCTGGGGGTCAAGCTGCTGGTCCTCCTCTCTATGGGTGCCTGATGACCCCTGGCCGACTCCTTGAGGAGGAGGAGAAGCTGGAGTGAGATCAAGCTGCCCCGGATTGTTCTCACGTTGACACTGTTGGAGGCCAACTATGGCATCAGCGATGGAGTTCAGCCCATGCAGCAGTGCAGGACCGATATCCTGGACCAATGTCTTCATGGCAGCTACCATCTTAACAGCATTGACCTCGGTGCATCTACATGACAGAGTGAGAACCTTGGGCTGAAGACGGACGGAATCCTCCATCATGCCTTGCAATTTGAGGAGTGCAGCGGACATCCCTTCCTGATGTTCCTGTGATTATCGCTGCAGCTCCAACAACTGACTGAGGACCAAGTTCAGAGGCTCATCATCTGTCTCAGACTCAGCAGGTTCCTTGACTCCAGCAGTCCTGCAAGGACTAGGGAGTTCAGAGCTCCCTGCCTCCAGCTGCTGTGGAACAGGCTGTGTGCTGTGCGCACCAGATTGTGACCCCCAAGGCTGCTCTAGATCTAGGTCCCACTGTGGTGTGTGTTGCTGCACTGGTGGGCGGCATGGGTGAGTGCTGTGACGCGTCTTCAAAGGTGCTGTCCTCTGGTTCCTCATCTGAGGTGCTCTCAGCACTGGGGTCAGGGTCAAGGTTGCCTGAGGGTGATGTGGCAGATGTGCCTCGGAGAGAAAGTGGTTTTTATTAGTGGTTGGCAGCTGTGTTACACACAGAACAATGAACTCAGAGCAGCGTTGATGGAGGGATGATCTGGTGACCCACCCTGGTGGCACTGATGAGATCATTCATCCTTTTTCTGCACTGGAAGGCCAACATCTTGTGTGCAGCATTGGCAATGACCACCACTGTCACCACCTCCCAAGCCGGATGGACCTCCTGCAGCCAGAGTGGGAGTAGGGGACATCACAACGGGCCTCCATGGCATCCAAGAGGCATTCCAAGGATGTGTCACTGAATCAGCGGGCTGCATCTTCTCAGCTTTTGGAGGCCATATCTTCACTGGAGCAGCCCTGGGCTGGAAGCATCGAGAAGTGTGCGCACGGCTGCAGTTTAGATATGGCACCTGGAGTGAGGAAGCAGCGAGGTAACAGCGGGGCAGGCAAATCGGAGGCCACCCGCCAGTGAGATGGCGTGTTTCCCGTGACTGAGGAGGGAAGGGGAGGATACGCTGTGAAAATCCGCCATTGTGGCTGGCGGGTAAAATCTCGTCTTTTACATCCAATCCGCTACCTCACTTAGTGCAAATCTGGGATGATTCCATCCATAGATTAATGGGCACAAAGTGTCAAAAAGTCTGAGAAGAATGTAGTGTAAAAATAGTTGAATTACACTTTACATAAAATCACATCGAACTCACTGCACAGAAACAGACCAGTCAGCTCAGTTCGACTATGCTTCACCCAAACCTCCTCTCACTCAACTTCATTCACCCTTTAACAGAGCTTCTGTATACCTACAATCACTTAGTTATCCTGCATGCTTGTTTCCAGAGGAGGCAGTGCTTATAGTGCTAATGTCAGTGGCTTAGTTATCCAGAGTCTGAGAGACATGGGGTCAAATCCCACCATGGCAGCTGGTAGAATTGAAAGCTCAGTTAATGAGTCTGGTGCTGTAAAGACCATCTTGCTAATGGTGACCAGCAATTGTTGTAAAAGCCCAACTGGTTCACTAGTGTCCTTCAGGAAAGGAAAACTGCCATCCTTATCTGGTCTGGCTTATATGTGACTCCAGACCCACAGCAATGTGGTTTACTCTGAAATGGCCTAGTCTATTCTGCTCAAAGGAAACTTGGGAAGGGATCCCATGAAAGAATCAAGAAAAAACTTATCTATATAATTATGAATCAATGCCCTGCACACTTGGAAGAGTTTGCCTGGCCCTGTATTAAATTCTTATTTTAAGCAGGTGACTCCAGTGTTGCTCCATCTTCCGCAGATTCATTGCAAGAAGCCCCCAGCCTGTCGGAGTAATGCCCAGACTGAAAAGCCCAGGCTGTGTCATTGGCATTATAACCTCAATTCTGAACCCTACCGTCTCATGTCACCAAGCTCTGTGTCTGCTTCAGAGATTACAGTCTCTGCTTTTCCATCCCTCACCAGATTGGCCTCTTCCTTGTTTCACACAACTGATCAAGTTGGCAACTTGTATGGTTCTGGAAATGCCTGAAAAATAAAGGAGCAGCAAGCAAGTGTTGGGTAATGGATAATGCAATCAGTTGCCACATTATCATTTCTCCCCTTGAGACTGAGGGTTTCATCCATTGCAGAATGGCATGCTGATGATTTTGTTTCTCTGCCGGTTGTAAGGGCTTTAAACGAAATAAGTTCCAGCAAACTGGATCAGGACCTATTGAGCTCAGCCCCACTGCAAATAAATCAGGACAATTGCTCCTAAATTGTCCATCTCACTCTGAGACAGCACAAGGATAACTGCTGTTTAAAAGCGTGAAAAGAAAAATGAAGTCTTAAGGGTCGGTTTATTGTGGAGCGCTCATGGAGCCAAATTTGTTTTTCACAGAGAAAAGGAGATTAAAGGGAGACATGGTGTAAATTGTGAAAATACCAAGGGGATACAGGATGCAGATTTAAGCTGGTTATTTTCGAGTATAAGCACACAACTAGAAGAGTACAACAAGAATAAGCCTTGAGCAGAATTTGAGAGAAAAATAAATCTTTTCTTGCTCCCACACGATAGTTGATATGTAAAATAGATAAAGTGAAATGGTTTCTGGGATGTTAGTTATTTTTGTTTAGAAAGGAGTTTGATGAATATTTAGACAGGAGCAGGCAGAATGTAGGGTTAATGTTTCATGATTAATGAGTAATGAACCATGCCAACCGTGAAAGTCTTTCTGAAGTTGTGCTTCACTGAGGGCAAGGAAAATCTTTCCTCAGACAAGGGCTGGGGTTTTCCGGTGCCACCAGAAGCAGGCATTGTCATGGGTGGGACGGGAAAATTTTGGAGTGCGGCCAAAGATGCTCCGCACCCCCCCTCCGGTGTCGCCTGCTACCGGTGAGACATAAAATCCCACCGACGGACTGAGCTTGTGCACCAGGCCTTCCATGTCCCTTCTTTAATTAGACACATCTCTTGTGAGGCAGCCTAGGATTCCCTGCTGATCCTAGCCTGGGTTAACAAATGAGAAACAGCTTATCCTCAGGACCAGAGGAAGGGGGGCTGCAACAGCACATTGCCAATGAGCCGCTTGATTCAAAAATTAGTGCCCTTTTTTAAAAAGTCTATGGGACAGGGGGTTGTGCGTGACAGTCTGCATGTGTTTCTCATGTGTCGGTGCAGACTCGATGGGTCGAAGGGCCTCTTCTGCGCTGTGTGATTCTGTGATTCTGTGACAGTGTTTGCACAGCAGATTCTCTTTTCTAGTCCATGGTCACCTCTGCTGACCTCTGAAAGAAAGACTTGCACTTTTCACTGCCTCAGGCCCTCTGAAAGTGTTTTGCAGCCAATGTAGTACCTTTGAAGTGTATTGATTGCTGTATAGGAAAGATGGCAGTCAACTTGGGCACTGTTAGGCCCTACAAAGCCTTGATGTGATAATAGCCAGATAACCTGTTTTAGGTGATGTTGGTTTATGGATAAACATTGGGCAGAACACTGTGGAGAACTCCTCTCCTCTTCTTTGACTCGTGCTGTTCTTTTTTATATCCGCCTGAGAGGGCAGGTG
Organism: Carcharodon carcharias; assembly: GCF_017639515.1. NCBI lineage: Eukaryota > Metazoa > Chordata > Chondrichthyes > Lamniformes > Lamnidae > Carcharodon > Carcharodon carcharias. The sequence goes on along the minus strand of NC_054484.1, from coordinate 90,736,856 downwards.
GAGCCTTAGTTTAACATCTCATCTCATCCCAAAGGCAGCACCTCCCACAGAGCAGCACTCTTGCAGTGCTGCACCGAAGTGCCAGCCTGAATTTTGCACTCAAGTCTCTGGAGTGGACCTTGCGTCACCCTGTGCTCAGGTGTGCAAATAGTGGGGTGCGCAGCAAAGCCCTGAATTGCTTACTGTCTCTGCCTATCCCAGACCCATCAGAAAATGTGGGAAGGAGGAAGGCTAAAAGCCTGTGAGGGGTATTGCTCCTGATCTGCAATAGGTACCCAAGTAGCATTCCACCCAACTGTTATTGCAATTCGCTGAAATCTAAGTGACAATGCCACATTTCTGGACCTAGATTGACACGTGCAGAGACTCTGGGCCCAGAACTGACTAGTTACTCAGGGTAACTTTCACGTAATCTTCCCTCGTAACCTCGAGATCTCTGAGCTTCCCCTTACAGTGATCCACTCACCTGGAGTCTTCCTCAAAACTCAAAAAATGCCTCTTTGCTCGATTTCTAGCTTCACATCTATTATCTTAACTCCTCCATATTGAACTGCATCTGCCATTGGTTGGCACAGTTGCTTAAAAGTTATAAGTCTTAAAATTATTTTTGAAGTGAAGGCTGATGCCTGTAGTAGGTCAGTATAAAGGACATTAATAGCCGGATGTGAGGGTGGGAGCAGGAAAGTATATACTCCCAAATAGCTGAACACTACCTGAAAAAAGGACATTAACCTACAACATCAGTAGTTAAATGTAATTTTGTTTATTTGTGCTGGAATAACAGGGGTTAAAGCCACATTTCAATGCTTGCTCCCTCTGCATCTGTTCCTGCTGTCCATATGAATCAAGGATTGAAGTTAAGCCAACTTCTAAGTTGTGGAACTTGACCAGTAAAGTGGAAAAAAGTACAGAATTCTCTCCTTTGCACTTTTGATTTGGGTTTGGCTGACCATCCACTAATTCCTTAAAATTGGCCCCGATCTTCAGGAATGGGACAAGCAAATGGGAAGGCCCAAAATCTGGGATTCAGTTCAGAGGCAGAAGCATTGGGGTAGCTTTTAACCTCGCTTTGCAGGAACAGTGTGGGTAGGAAACTAAGATGGCAGCACGTGGCAGTACATTCCCCATGGGCAGTCCTGTTATTCCCCACCTCACATCGCAGCCACTTTAACTTGCCCTGAAACAGGCACGAGAGGGTCACCAACCTGCAGAATATGGGGGCCTGCTTTACATTGAAAAGCTGCGGCCAGATGACATCACAAGGGCCCACACAGCCATTTTCCATCTTGATTCAGGAGACCCATTGGTGGTGGGGTTGGGAAAGTGGGTGGTGGTCTGCAGAATGGAATCATGAACCAGTTGAAAAAAATTGTCTTCCTGTGGAATTCATATGGAACAGAGATGCATCCCCATTCCCGCATGGAGTCCTTGGATTATACCACCCTCAGCCTCTTGTCTCCCTCCCAATGCTGACCTGCTCTGAAAAATTTCCCTCCTCACTGTTGCCTGAGTGTTAAAGTGGCCTGGGCCTCACCCTGGTGGAGTTTCCCCACCCTCAAGTGCACTCCCAAATCAACCCCCTTGGTGCTTGGCAACAAACTTCAGTACTTCATAATCAGTTTCAAAATGTAGCACTCCTGTCATAGACTGACACTAGAGACATGAAGCATTAACATTTAAAACTGTCTTCAGAGGCTGACTGAACAGACATGGTGTAGGTCTCTGTTCTGAGAACATTCTGTACAAGCAGTCAAAATAAATACAATACTTTGCTCAGCCTCTGTGCTAATAGATGTGGAGCCAAAGCAGTGAATAATTTTCTTCAGTGAGTGAGTAGACAGAAACCTCAAAGACTCCAATTCTCTTGATGTACTGATTGAACTGACATGGAAGGTCAAAGATGAAGCTTCTCTTCAGAAAGACGTAGAGTTTTTGCATCCAGAAGTGTCATCAGAAAGTGCCTGGAAGGATGTAAGGGAAGAGTTTGCCATTCAAACAGCAAGCTGCACTGGCAGAGAGAGTGGGCAAGAGATTGCGCAGCACAGAAGGAGGTGATTGGGCCCATCAATTCACTGAAAGAGCTATCCAGTTAACCCCACTTCCATGCACTTTCCCAATGCCTGTGAATTCTCCCCTTCAATTGTTTATCCAATTCCCATTTGGAAGTTATAATTGAATCTGCTTCCACCGCCTTCTCAAACAATGCATTTCAGAGCACAACAACGTGCTGTGTAAAGGAATATTTTCCTCAGCTCCCCTCAGGTTCTTTTGCCAATGATTTTAAATCTGTGCCATCTGGTTACCAACACTTTTCGGTTATAATTTGTAGCCACGATTCCCTGCCGCTCACACTCTATGAGCTTGGGTTCCTGCTGCAAGTACAGGATCATAGAATCACCTCTCTGGGTTGCCAGTAATCAGGCTGTCTCCAAACACTGACTGGTGGACAATGAGCCCCACTATGTGGCATTCATTGTAGGGAGTAAGGCAGAGAATTTCCTTGGGACCTCTCCCATTCCAGTGAAGTAACTCCATCAGGATAGACAGGAGAAGCAACAGGACACTCATTGACAAAATTAAACAACACAGGAAAAGCCACAAGAAGCTAAGGAGAAAAGTCAGGAAGAGCTTGCAGCAAGTCTGACCCCAGCTTTGAGCAACTTTTTTAATTGTTTGCAAACCAGTGTTTTTTTTGACTAAGGGCGAGATTTTCAGAAAAAAAGAACTTGCATTTATATAATGAGTTTATATATAGTGTCCTTTACAATCTCAGGGTATCCCAAAATGTTTTCAGTCAATGAAGCACATTTTGCAGTTTAGTCATTACTGTAATGTAGGAAATGTGGCAGCCAATTTGTGCACAGCAAGCCCCCCAAACAGCAATGTGATAATGTGCATGTTATGTATTGCAGTGATGTTGGTTGAGGGATAAATGTTGGACAGGTCACCAGGGAGAACTCCCCTAATTTTCTGCAAAATAGTAACGTGGGATCTTTCACATCCACCTGGGAGGGCCGATGGTGCCTCGGTTCCTTGAAAGCAGCACCTCCAGCAGCGGAGCATTCCCTCGGTACTGCACTGGTATTTCAGCCTAGATTCTGTTCTCAAGTCTCTGGAGTGGGACTTGAACCCACAACCTTCTGACTCAGGGGTGAGAGCACTTCATACCTGGAACAGTGTGATAACATACAAAGCAGTGTTGTGCTGCAGTAGCTGTTTTATAGGAAAGGAAATGAAAGCACTGCTTATGTTGATAAGTGGATAAGTAGCCTGTTTGCTACAAGTTGGAGGATACTAAATGCAATCTCTATGGTATCTTGGAAGGAGGTAAGGCAGTGAAACTGTGGAGGCTGGGTTCTGATTTTCCCTGTTGCTGTCAGTGCCGTACCCATGTTGCCTGTGGACCTTCTTGTTGACAGCATCATCGTGTATTTGGCTTGCTGCTGACCCAAAGGTCCTGGAGCCAATTGTCCTTGCTCAATGCCAGGCAAATGTGCCAGGCCTGCAGGTACAGTTGGATTTACGATGGTAGGTTTAGATCACCTGGTTCTGGTTTCTGCAGATCCTCCTGGTCTGTCTTCTTTCGTTTTGTATCGCTACAATTGTCAAATCATGAAATTATGGACATTTTCAAGGTGGCCCCAATCATTTATTTTAAACTATGCAGGCAATAGGCGTGGGCTCTGGTGCATGAATTAAATGGTGAGCCACTTCCTGAGCTGGCGTGAACAATTGTATTGTAAGTCACCCCTTTTCCCATCCCCTCCATGCTTACTGCTTTCTTGCTAAATTGAGATCTTGCCAATGGACCTAGAATGAGGGGTTCGATCACAGGGGTAAAGCAATAGCTGATGTGTGACAGCACTGTGCATTACCAGGTCGTCCTGCTGAGTGTTTCAGTAAAAGAGCTCAGTCTAAAGAGAGAACAAACAGAAGACGCCCAAACACGCTACTGAGAGAAGGGCTGGTAATGCTGAAGCTATAAGGTGGTCCAGGGCTGTGCAGAGATTAACAAAGATATCAAGGCGAGACTAACCTTAGCAGCTCTGCTGAGGTCACTGCATTCTTTCCCAATCAAGGAACAATGTCTATGACAGTTGCATGTTCCTTGGGACCCAGGAGTGGACCTTCCTGCTGTTGACCTGTTGTATAATGTACATTCAACACTGAGATTGGTAGATTTGTAGGCACTAAAGGAATCAAGGAATGTGTGGATAATTGGGGAAGTGGAGTTCATGTTAAAGTTCAGCTATAATTATTACGCTTGGAAGAGAAGGCTTGATGTGTGATACAAGTTAATATTTCTTATCTTATCATTAACTCCCACAATGCCGTTGGAAAATCCCAGGGGACTTCAGCTGCAGTTACCTTAGCAGAGTTTGCCAATAAATGTATACATAAAATGCACCTCCCCTTTAAGGCTCTGCTGGCTGCCTTTAAATATTGACCCTGCTGAACCTGCTGCCCTTCCAATGGGCTAGCTGCCTGAACGGAGGGTGATTGGTACTGACAGCTGCCACTGGATATTAAAACCCGACCTCAGTATAGAAATGGACCAAGCTGTAAATCATATTATTGGGTTAGTGTAGTAGGTGCTTTGCCTGCCCCATTATCGCACTTAATGGAAAATCCTGCCTCTAACATTTAAGCTTCTGCCAAAAAAAAAACACTGTTCGAGCACAATTATACCACTGGTTGTATATTTCCCCTTTAATAATCTCCTGTGCACTGAAAATCTTGTTTGCTTTAAATCTTGCCGATTCCACAACTGCAGTTTTATAGCTTCTGCTCATGTTGCATGCAGAACTCGATCAACCTTGCAAAAGATGTACTTCCTACACTGCTGGTTATTGGAAACTCTCTGTGTTGGGCACATAATTGCAAAAAGGATTTGCTTGATCATTTTTTAAAAATCAATTATGTATTTAAGAGAGGGGCGTTGCAAGAGAAAAATTAGAAGACCTGTCATTGGCATTTGGCTGTCTGATTACATTTATTGCTGATTGTTTTACATCAGTCAGAGTTCTCACTGAAGTAATAAGCAGGTTAATGATTGTTGACCCCCTTCTATTACATGTGTTGACTAGTATTTGGTATTCACAAACTGCCTCGAGTCCACCTGCAGCCATTTCCTCAACACCATATTGCATACTGAAGCATTCTAATGAACTGAGGGCTTGGTATTTGCTACTAGAGTTAATATGGTGCAATGGGTGGCTGCCCTGCCTATAAGTCAGAAGCTCCAGGTTCAATTCCCACACTGGGTGCATGGTTTTCCAGTCCAGTTGCAGGATGGATGGAAAATTTGACGAACCAGCAAAAGGTCCATTGACTTTTAACGGGAATTTCTGGTCACCTCCACGGGTAGCAACGGAAAATCCCAGCCAAGGAGTTGATGACCAATGCAAAGTCCATTCATAATGCCAGCCAAACAGGTCTGCCTCATGCATTGCAAGAATGCAGGAAGCTTCTAATTCTATTTGCTGCTGTCTTAGTATAAGAAGGAAAAGAAAGGAAAGTCACTGTCGGCTCCTACCACCTCAGTGGGCACATTTTGATAGGGCCATGGTCTTCATGGAATGCAGACCTTCTCCTTATCGAGATCTCCTCAGCTGGCGATAGCCCAATGCTGCAGAAATTACTCATCGAGATGTTAGCTGAAGTAAAACGTCATTTTACACTTTGATCCAATTTTCTTTTCCTTACACAATAAGCTATCACTCACTGAGACCCAAGTGCAACTAGGTGGTTTTATGAGAATGCTTTCCAGTGCTACCATATTGTGTTGTCTAGGCACGTACAGCCGAAGTGGAGCTGCCTGCTTGCCTTTCAGTTCTGGTGCTTTAAATGACTGTGGTGTTTGCACTCTGGGTGGCTTGAGGACTCCAGCACATCGGGACTGGGGAAAGTTGTGAGTGGTGGGGGCAGTGGGGGAGACCGGGGGTGGGGGGGGGGGGGCGGGAAAAGGGGGACTTGGGGGGGGTGGGGTGAACGGGTGGTCAGTGGGGAGAGGGGGGACTTAGTGGGGGTGAGAGTGGGGGCCTATGTGTCTGAAGCCCATCTTGTCTATCCGTGGCTCTACAGGGCTAATGGATGAGAATGCAGGTCAGCAAAAACATCCTGCACCCTCTGGGTGGCCTGTGGCTGGTGCTTCTCCATGAGGGTCACCACTTTCTCAATGGAGGCTGCCCTGGCACCTTTCATGGCATTGTTAGACCCCTCCATCGTAAGTGCATGGGAGCAAACAACATCTGGGAACTTTGAAAGATGCATTTTATACTGCTGCTCCAGCATCTGCCACTTTGATGATGACTCCAGAGGCTGCCATCTGTGGGAAGCTGAACATTGCTGGGCTCTTCCTCAGTCCTCCAGTGGGGAGTGGCTGTAACTGGCACTGCCTTGGTTAGCTGCACGTGCACATCTGGGCAGTGCTCACCAGCTGGTGCTACCATTTCCAATTGCGCGCCACTGACATGCAAGTACCTGCGCAGATGGACGGTGAGCTAGAATGATGTGACAATGCTGCCTCAGATGCTTGTTCTTCATCGGAGGTCTCAAGTGGTTTTTGTGCCCTCATTGTTGCCACTTCTGCTACTTGACCTATCAGAGAGATGAGTGATGGTAAGGTGGTGCTGTGTTTTCCACCAACTCCTTCTACATGTTATGCATCTGGAGCTCTCTCTGTTCCTCACTAGAAACAGCTGCATCATAGCATAGGTGGATTCCACCTCCGCCTCACCCTCAGAGACTGTCTGCCACACTGAAACCCCTCCCATCTCCATTGCCCCCTCCTCCATCAGCACCAATATCGCTAGCAGTGGCAACGCTCGACTAGTTCACCTCTGCTCCCTGGCGTTGTGAACTCATTTTTCCTGCAAACATGGCCAAACACCATGCCGCTGGTCTCTCACAGCCCAGTTGTGCCAGCCATTTTGTGCCAATTTCTATGTCCATCAGGTCACTGGCACGTCTGCTGCCCGGGGGCATTTAATATTGGCAATGCTGTAATGAACACTGAGTGACCAGGGAACTCTGCTACGAGGCTGCTAAACTGTGAACTCTGCTGCATAGTCATGCCCAATGCCTGGGTCATCAACTTCTCTCTCAGATTTCATTGGCAGCTTTTGTGACACCAGGGCTGCCAGCTTCCTATAACATAGACACCACACAATGACCATTTCCAACAAGAGAGAATCTAACCATCTCCCCTCGACATTCAATGGCATTACCTTCGCTGAATCCCCCATCAACATTCTGGGGGTTACCGTTCATCAGAAACTGAACTGGGCCAGCCATATAAATACTGTGGTTACTGTGGCTACAAGGGCATGTCAGAGGCTGGGAATTATATGGTGAGTGACTCACCTCCTGTCACCCCAAAGCCTGTCCACAAGGCACAAGTCCAGAGTGTGATAGAATACTCTGCAATTGCCTGGATGAGTGCAGCTCCAACAACACTCAAGAAACTCAACGTCATCCAGGACAAAGCAGCCCGCTTGATTGGCACCCCATCCACCACCTTAAACATTAACTTCCTTCACCACCAACGCACAGTGGCAGCAGTGTGTGCCATCCACAGGATGCACTGGAGCAACTCACCAAGCCTCCTTTTTCAGCACCTTTCAAACCCACAAACTACCATCTAGAAGGACAAGGGCAGCAGACACATGGGAACAACACCACCTGGGAGTTCCCCTCCAGTCTCTCACCATCCTGACTTGGAAGTATATCGCCGTCCCTTCACTGTTGCTGGGTCAAAATCATGGAGCTCCCTCCTTAACAGTACTGTGTATGTACATAAACCACATGGACTACAGCGGTTCAAAAAGGCAGCTCACTACCACCTCCCCTTGTTTCCTCAACCTTCCAGTTGCCTCTATGATGCCTTTAAACTCACTGCTGCCATCTCTTTAAATATGGCGCCTGCATTTCAGTCACTGGTGACATCTCCTGTCTGCTACCCATTATTGGCCGGTTCCCATTCCCGTCAGCCGTTCATTGACTGCGAACAGCAAAATGCACCTCCCGTCCCAGTGACCATGTAACTTGATTTGAACCCTGATGTCGGGACTTCTGGCCTTCCAGTGAAATTCAGCCCTGTAAACTGTTTAATCATGAGCTCCACCCCATGGAATCAATCCCTGTACAGCTTTTCTCTCCCTTCTGAGAAAGGGCAACTGGGCAAAATTTCAGATTTTTAATTACACCCTCAGTTCAGTCCATCTCTTTGTAGTTTTATTTTCAGGGGCCCAGCAGTTCAAGAATCTTCATCTTCCACACTGGAGTTGTTTATATCCCTTTAGGTTTTGCTTGTAATCTGCAGTCCCATTGCAAACCAAATCTTCAGGCAGCTTTTATTTTCAGATCTTAATGAACACAGTGTTAGTTTACAGCCCGTTGTATGCTTACCAATCTTGTATGGTGGGCGGCAATCCTTTGATTATTAAACCTTGCCTGAGGCTTGTTAATCTTACCCTTGCGCTCTCAAAGTCCAAGTTTAAATGAATGCACTGGTTATTTGGAATGTTACCAGCTTCTCTCTCACTTAAAACATGTGGATGGTGGAGGACAGGGGCAGCTCCAAGTGCGCTGATCAAACTCAGGTGTGTTAGCTGTGGCTCTGTCAAAATGTTGTGGTTTCAATTTGCACTGGGAAGGACTTGAGCCCATAACCTAGGCTGAAGTTGCTGCTAAGCTGTTTCCTCTAAATTGTTGGTTAGCCGGAGTTGTTTCCCGCTTTGTGGTGGAGTCCCGGCTTTTCACGCGACTTTTGGCTGACCGTTCATGCCCAACAAGGAAAGCGACGCAGTTTTGTGCACCTTGAATCGCTTGTGCACCCCTTACAGTGCCTTTCATCGCAAGCGCTATTTCTAGTGCTTTCTTAACAGCACAGAATTATTCTTAAAGCGACTGTCCTACGTTTATCAGAACTATAATTACTACACATGGAGGCGGAGATTAAGGGAGGATAAGAGGGCAGTGAACTCAAAGGAGAGAGAGCATGATGGTTTGAGTTGGTGGTTGAAATCACTGATGATGAGAGGTTGTTCAGGATGGACACTGAGGGAGGAAAGCAATGAAGATATCGCGGTGAGAACATTTTTGTGGGCTGCAGAAAATAATCGTTTTATATGAGCGGTGAGAGGGGCGGAACAAGGTGAGATTCTCAAAGGAGGAGAAAGTGCCAGAAAATGAGAAAGAGAGAAGTGCAAGGCCCAGGTGTGATTTGATGATAGGAGCCAGGCCAGTACCGTGACGTCTTCGATGGGGCATGTGATGAAAGGCGTAGCCAGTCAGGGAGGCTTCAGTTAGCGGGGAAGGGTCATCACCCCTCAGCCAGGCTTCCGTTAAGACCATGATGTCAATGCAATCCTCCAAAATAAGCTCAATTGCAACTGAGTACCGAGGGAGAGCTGCACTGAAGAAGGTGTCACCTTTGAGATGAGACGTTAAATCGGCCGCTGCCTCAGGCAAATGTAAAAAGATCCAACAGCACTATTTTGAAGGAGAGCATGCTATTCTACCTGATGTGCTGACCAAGATCAGATTCTCCAGTCACTCATCTCATTGCTGTTTGTGGGAACTTGCCATTTGCAAATTGGCTGTCGTGTTTGTGACTCCACTTCCAAAGCCATTCACTGGCCGTGAAGCACTTTGGGACATCCTCGAACAACGACAACTTGTATAACGAGCAGTAACCAGTTTGTTCCATTCTACTCTCACACTGAAATTCCTACCCGTTGCACCCCCTGGGGGGGGTAACCTAGCCAACCTCCTCCGCACCCAATTCACCCTATCCACTGTGGATTCTGCTAGCAGAGCAGACCTCACAGAGTCCCCCTCCAGGATATCCGTTCCTCTGTGAACAAGGCCCCTGCCAGCCATGAGCTTATTTTGGAGGATTGCATTGACATCATGGTCTTAACGGAAGCCTGGCTGAGGGGTGATGACCCTTCCCCGCTAACTGAAGCCTCCCTGACTGGCTACGCCTTTCATCACATGCCCCATCGAAGACGTCACGGTACTGGCCTGGCTCCTATCATCAAATCACACCTGGGCCTTGCACTTCTCTCTTTCTCATTTTCTGGCACTTTCTCCTCCTTTGAGAGTCTCACCTTGTTCCGCCCCTCTCACCTCTCATATAAAACGATCATTTTCTGCAGCCCACAAAAATGTTCTCACCGCGATATCTTCATTGCTTTCCTCCCTCAGTGTCCATCCTGAACAACCTCTCATCATCAGTGATTTCAACCACCAACTCAAACCATCATGCTCTCTCTCCTTTGAGTTCACTGCCCTCTTATCCTCCCTTAATCTCCCCCTCCATGTGTAGTAATTATAGTTCTGATAAACGTAGGACAGTCGCTTTAAAAATAATTCTGTTTAAGCTGTTAAGAAAGCACTAGAAATAGCGCTTGCGATGAAAGGCACTGTAAGGGGTGCACAAGCGATTCAAGGTGCACAAAACTACGCCGATTTCCTCGTTGGGCGTGAACGGTCAGCCAAAAGTCGCGTGAAAAGCCGGGACTCCGCCACAAAGCGGGAAACAGCCCCGGCTAACCAACAATTTAGAGGAAACAGCTTAGCAGCAAATTCGAAATCTAATTTTTAATCATTGTGGAAACAATTGTACTCCTAACAATTGGCAATTTTAAATAGTGGAGGGACGCACAAGTATTAAAACATTGTAAAACGAGATTCAAACAGGCTTCCAGGCAGAAAATGAAGTCCAATGAAGTATGTGGATGAGCCAGGAACAACTAATTCTGACATTTATTCCTTATTCAACATGAAAGTTGGGACGGCCAGAATTAATTACTGTCACATTACAAGTGAGTGGTAAACCCTTAAAAATGGAAGTAGACATGGGTGCTTCTACCACTGTAACAGGAGGACACATTTTCAGATATTTAAGTAAAAGTGATCAACAATTAAATGTGGTACAAACATCTGCTATGTTGAAAACGTACACAGGCAAAGAAATCCAGGTAAAAGGTAAAGCCAGAGTACCTGTTCGATCCTTTCCCCCCACCCCACCCTCACCAGGGCTACCTGTCATTTGCTAGTCCTGTTTTTTACCCTTAATGTCACCATTAGTACATTCCTCAGCTAATATCACCACTGTCAACACCTCTTTATCCTTTTGTCTGTGACATCTTTAGCAATCTCTTCTTTGCCTCCACCTATCACTGCCCTCTATCCAGCTCTACCTGTCCCACCCCCTTCAACCAGCTTATATTTCACCTCATTTCTATATTTCCTTAGTTCTGATAAAGAGTCATACGGACTCGAAATGTTAACTGTGTTCCTCTCCGCAGATGCTGTCAGACCTGCTGAGCTTTTCCAGCTATTTTTCATTTGCCACCAAAGTACCTGTTTATTATAGACACCAAACAGCACAACTACCAGTGATGGTGGTAGAAAGAGTAACTCTTTCGAGTACAAACCCATTTCCATCTGTTTCAGATGAAGTTACATTGTTTCATAGTTTGTCATTGTGAGATTTGAACTCTTGATCTTGGAGTTACAAACCCAGTACCATAATCACTTGGTTAGGTGAAGGGCTAAGCCTTCCAGGTCACGACTGGTTGAAAGAGATTAAATTAAACTGGTGTGAAATCTTCCAGTTGCGAGCAGGAGGACTGCCAGAGCTGCTAAAAAAATGACACCATCTTCAAGGATGAACTGGGAAAAATCCAAGGCCTACAGGCCAAGATTTACATGGACCCAGAAGCAACTTCTCTCTTCTTGAAAGCAAGACCGGTGCCATACACTCTGAGAGAGAAGGTTGATGATGAGCTGAACCGGCTAGAGAGGCTGGGTGTCATAAAAGTGGTTCAGTTCTCACAGTGGGCAGCACCCATAGTCCCTGTCCTTGAACCCGACCAGACTGTCCAGATCTGTGGGGACTATAAACTAATGGTCAACAGAGCAGCCAAACTGGACAGGTACCCTATTCCCAAGATTGAAGACCTCTATACCAAACTAGCAGGAGTGCACCTTAAGAAGGACAAATACCCTTTTCAGGCAAACAAAGTCATTTATTTGGGCCACCAGGTAGATGCCCAAGGGTTACACCCCATTGAAGAGAAGGGTAAAGCAAGCGTAGAGGCACCTGCATCTAAGAACTCCTCTGAATTTAAATTATTTTTAAGGATAGTAAATTATTAAGGCCAATTTTGACCAAATTTATCAACAATTCTAGCCCCTCTACACTCACTGCTAAAGAAAAACGAGAGTTGGGTTTGGAAGTCATCCCAAGAAGAAGCCTTCATGAAAGTAAAACAGTTCTCGCACTCTTCAAATTTGTTAATGCAATACGACCCGACAAAGGAATTGGTGCTAACCTGCGCTGCGTCTCCCTATGGAGTGGGGGCAGTACTATCTCACAGGATGGACAATGGTACAGAGTGGCCAATAGGCTATGTATCCAGGACACTTCCCACAGCTGAAAAAATATATTCTTAGATTGAAAAGGAAGGTCTGTGGATTATTTTTGGTGTAAATAAATGCAAGGGTGACATTTCATGATAGTATTAGACCACAAACCGCTTTTGGGTCTGTTTAGTGAGAAAAAGGCTATCCCTCCCACAGCTTCTGCACAAATTCAAAGATAGGCCCTAATTTTAGCAGCATATGAATACAGCTTTGTGCGCAGACCAGGGGCAGAGTTTTGAGGTCGGCGGGCGGACATGGTCAATAGGACTGGGAGCGGCCAGGAAATGGCCCGCCGTCCACAATCACCCCCGATTGTGATGTCACACTGGTGGGCCAATTAAGGGCCGCACAGTGTGAAACGTGGCTCTCCACTGGTCAGGAAGGGCCAAGCGGGTGTGGGGCCTGTTGACCACCCGATCCAATGGCAAGCCGGCAGCCGGTTTAAAAACAGCCTTGGAAGCCCCTGACTGGCTGCCACACAAGGGCGTCTGTTCTGCATTGTCTTAATGGAGTCAAGTGCGGCTGGAGTTGCCAGGCAGGGAGAGCAGGTCACATGGGCACTCGTCCCCCACTTTTCAGATGAGAGCCCCGCAGTTCTTCTGGAGGAGGTGGCTGCCAGGAGGGACTCCCTTGTCACCAGAGACGGAGGAGGAGGCCACCACACCTCACAAAGAGGGCATGGGAGGAGGTGGTGGTGCTGGTCAGCAGCCATGACGTGGTATGGTGCACATGGGTACCGTGCCGGAAGAGGTTCAATGACCTGCTGTGCTCAGGAAGGGAGTGTTCCATGCTGGCATGGGTCAGTGTCCAGAAGTGTTAAGCTGTGGCCGTCCTCTCCGTGGTCCTCAGGGGTGTTAGAGTCTGAGTGCCAACCGTCAATGACGCTGGAGCTGGCCAAGGGGGTGAACCCTGGCTGCTTGGACTGAGTACCTTGCAGCTCGAGGGCCATGAATCAGCTATGCACTGCGAGGTGTTCCTCAGCTGGGGTTGGCCAGGTTGCAATGGCGTTGCAGGTAGAGAATGGAATAATCAATGCTCCTCAGTCCTTTCAGGAGATGAGCCATAACCAATCAGAGAGGGCACGTACGGGTGGAGGCCCACCCAACCTGCTGATGCTTACCAGATTCGAGCAGGACGCCCATGAGCTCGAGAGCCAGCACGGTCCCCGTGTAACCGGGCGTGGAGAGGCGAGGGTGCCAGACAATAGTAAGAGAGCAATGCACAGAAGTGAGTGTTGTGAATTTTGTAACCATGCTAGTGTAGTTTCTTCATTGAGTCTCAAACCTGGAGTCCCCATTGATCATTGAAAGATGATGGCACCGTAATGCAGATCTCCATTGTCTCACCAGGGTGCCTGGCATGCACAGTGACAGTGTAATGACTTTAACTAATGCCATGTCCTTGTTCTCCCTTTTAGATTCACCAGCATGCACTCGCTCTCTGGACCCCAAAGGGCCACCCCTGATGCTGGAGGACCTCCGGGCTTCTTTTGCACAGGTGTCACATCCAGTCTCTGAACCAGACACCAGTGCAGATACCAGCACCTCAGTAGGCATTAGATCAGTGGCTAGTATCTCAGTGCACATTGGTGAGGGCACCTCACATTCGCTTGAGGAGCAGGCAGAGGCAGAGAGTGCCGAGGATGTCGGCAGTTGGAGGACTGCTGGAGACCAGGACAACGCTCAGTCAAAGGCTGATGATGGGCCTCTGGAGTCATTCATTAGGCAGCAGATGCTGGATGTCCAACAAGATGTGCAGGAGCATCTGGCAGAGATCCATAAGGGTGCGCATGCCATGGTCTCTGTTGTGGAGGAGTCCATGTGGAGTGTGAGCACTGTGTTGACCCTCATGGCCGAGCACACTGCCTCCTCCATTGAGAGTGGCGACTGTCATGGAGAGGCTGCTCCAGGGACAGAATCAAGGTTTCCTTCAGGCAGGTCAGTGTTCACGTGGGAGATGCATGAGGCACCCAGTGTCCCAGCTAGGTGCCTGCCTGTCAATGGTGAGCAGGGAGTTCCAGAACAGCCTCATGTTGGCGCAGGAACTGCCTGCCATCTCTGCGGGCTCCTCTTAGGGCGCTCCAGATGATGGCAGCAGCTCCTCCGCCCCTCTGCCAGTGACCTTGGCATCTTATGAGGCTTGCTTTGATTCTGATGGCCTGAGTATGCTTCACCTTTCTCTTTCTGGTGCAGGGTACGGCAGTATGTAATGCTGGGCGTGAGTGGCAGGATACTTTATTGCACAGGCATTGAGTTGTCTTTGGGTGTGAATGTAAGGGTCATTTCAGACATTCGGAATGGAGGATGCAGCCCTGGCTTGAGGTGGAAGCAGATCTTTGGTAGCCTAGCTGAAGGAGCATTGGATCAAGGTGTCTCTTGTGTCCCTGCCTCCCTGGAGGTTGCCAAGGTCTTCTGCCTCCATGCCCTCAGCATTCTCCTCACTGTGCTCCTCTTCTGACTCGCCACAGGATTCATCATGTGTGGCCAGTGCAGCTGCGTCAAGATCCTCTTCCTCCAGTGGGTTCCCCCTTTATCAGTGCCAGATTGTAGAGACCGTAGCATGCAACCACTATCAGTGACACCCGCTCTGGGGGGTATTGTAGTGCTCCCCCTGAACAGTCCAGGCATCGGAAGCGCATCTTGAGAAGACCTATGGTTCTCTCTATCACCGCCCTTGTGGAGGCATGACTCGTATTGTAACACTTCTCTGCCTTTGTTCTTGGGTGGCGGAGAGGCATCATGAGCCACATCTTCAACGGATAGCCCTTGTCACCCAGCAGCCATCCATCCAGTCGGGCTGGAGCACTGAGGAGCCTCGACACCTGGGAGTGTCTGAGGATGTAGGCATCGTGGGAGCTGCCAAGGTACCTTGCACAGACTTGTAGAATCTGCATCCTGTGATCACAGACTATCTGCACGTTCATGGAGTGGAAGCCCTTCCTGTTGACGAAGGCAGCCGGCTGACCCGCTATCACCTTGATGGCCACATGTGTGCAGTTGATGGCACCCTGGACGCAGGGGAACCCAGCAATCAGTGCAAAACCTCTGGTTCTCTCAGCCTAACTTGCCTCGTCCATATGGTAAAGAATAAAGGTCAGTACCCACCTGAACAGAACGTCTGTCACCAGCTTGATGCAGCTGTGGACAGCTGATTGGGAGACTCCACACAGATACCCCACTGAGCCCTGGAAAGAGCCAGAGACATAGAAGTTGAGGGCCACTGTGACCTTCAGAGCCATTGGCATGGGGTGTCCACCCACATGGTCGGAGCTGATCTCAGGCCCAATCATCTGACAAATTAATGGTGATTTTGAGTAGGTGGTAAAACACTGTGTGCAATGCCAACAGCTACAAAGGTTGGCAGTAGCAGCCCCACTACACCCTTCGGAGTGGCCTGGTAGGCCCTGGGTGAGATTGCACATAGGTTACGTCAGTCCTTTCCTTGGAACCATGTTTCTACTGATTATAGATGCTCATTGCAAGTGGTTAGACATTTATGACGTAAAGTCGCCAACATCAGGCGCTAATATAGAAAACTGCGCCAAAGCTTTGCTATCCATAGATTGCCGAAAGTAATTATCTCAGATAATATTACTGCACTTACTAGCTCTGTATTTCAAAGATTTGTCAACCTAAGTGGTATCACCCATGTGAAGACTGCACCGTACCATCCGTCATCTAACGGACTGGTGAAAAGAGCGGCACAAACTTTTAAGGAGGGAATGAAAAAGTTAACAGGTGAATCATTGAAAACTAAACTTGCTCATTTCCTATTTCACTACAGAATAGCCCCCCTCCCAACACTACGACAGGAGCAACACCTGCAGGATTACTGATGAGACGCTGTCTTCGAACAAGACTGAGCCTGATATTACCCAGTTTGGAGGAGAAGGTGGAGAAATGTCAAGGGAACCAAAAAGTGAACCAAAAGGCAGCGTTTTGAATTTAATTCCAGAGTTAGGGCTCCAGGAGAGTCCATCACAACCTATGTAATGAACCTGAAATAGTTGACAAAACTGTGACTTCGGGGACACATTAAATGAGGTGCTGCGGGACCGATTAGCTTATGGAGTTCAGGACAATGCCATACAGCACCATTTACTCGCCGAGGTCAACATCAACTTTAAGCCCTAGAAACCTCCCCTGCCATGGAAAGTGCTGAGAGAGACTCGCAGGCTTTGCAGCACGTACAACATGGCGCTGTTAATCATGTGGGGTGGGAACCTACTGCTGAGTGTGGCACAAAAACCAGACCCACAGCATTGAAGCGAGAGGCAATGTCCGCTGTTAGAAACATGAAAAGGCCGAGTAGAAATACTTCAGCAGCGACTCCAAGATTAATTTCAGCTGACCATGGAGCAGACGCCTGTAGATTCAAGGAGGCAGAATGCCATTACTGCCATAAGAAAGGTCACATAGTAAGGCAATGAAGGGCGAAGTTGAAACAGCCCATAAAGCAGCAAACCAACATGATTGAATTAAAGAATACAGCAGAACCTGAAGCTGCTGACGCCGACATTTATTCCCTGTATAACATAACCGCTGTAAAACCGAACCTATCACTGTCACAATCCAAGTTAATGGGAAGCCACTAATAACTGAGGTGGATACGGGAGCCTCAATTACAGTGGGGGGAGAGCACACTTTCAAATACCTTAATGAAGGCAGACAGCCAATAAACCTGGAGCAGACAACCACTAAATTAAAGACAAACACTGCAGAATCTATTCAGGTAAAGGGCATTGCCACAGTACCAGTGTCTTATAGACAACAGACAGCCCAGCTGCCTGTGATAATAGTGAAAGGAGAAGGACCCAGTCTTTTAGGCTGAGACTGGTTACAGAAGATCAAGCTTGACTGGTCTGAGATATTTCACCTGTAAACAGGAGGAGTTCCTGAACTGCTAAGGAAATAAGACAGGGTATTTCAGGATGAATTGGGGAAGTTAAAAGGCATGCAGGCTATGATATATGTGGATCCTCAGGCGACACCACAAGTCTTTAAGGCCAAACCTGTGCTTTATATATTGAAGGAGAAGGTGGATGCAGAACTGTGCCAGTTAGAAAAGCTAGGCATCACCCATGGCTCCAGTAGTTAAGCCTGACCAAACCATACACATCTGTGGGGACAATAAATTGACTGTAAATAAGGTAGAAAAACTAGACATTCCAAGGATAAATGACTATAGGCAAAGCCTGTACAAAACTGGATATGAGCCACACCTACCAACAATTAGAACTGGATAGCATGTGGAAAGAATACGTAATTATTAACACACACAAGGATCTTTATCAGAACACTTGCCTACCCTTTGGAGTATTGTCTGCATGTGCTATCTTCCAGAGAACAATGGAAAGTCTTTTGCAAGGACTTCCCTGAGTCGTAGTATACCTAGATGATGTTCCGATCACAGGGTCAACCGAGACTGAACACTTGGCCAACGTGGAGGAGGTGCTAAGAAGGTTCATGGAAGTTGGCATATGGTTAAAGAAGGAAACAAGCACATTTCAAGCACCAGAAGTTACTTACCTGGGTCACAGGGTGGATGCCATGGGTTTGCATCCAGTAGAAGAAAAAGTTCGGGCAATAAAAGATGCACCCTGACCATCCAATGTAACCAAACTCAAGTCCTTCCTGGGTATGATCAACTACTATAGCTGCTTCTTGCCAAACTTATCAACTGTGTTGGCACCATTGCACTGGTTAAAAAAGAATCACCATTGGTCATGGAATTCACAACAGGAAGAAGCCTTTGTGAAAGTAACTGTTGCATCCGTCATGTTTATTATAATGACCCATCAAAAGAGTTGGTATGAATGTGTGATGCCTCTCCTTATGGTGTAGGAGCTATGTTATCACATAGAATGGAAGGTGGATCAGAGAGGCCCATTGTCTATTTCTCGAGAACCCTCTGCACAGCCGAGATGGGTTATCCCCAGCTAAAGAGGGAAGGTTTATCAGTGATATTCAGAGTGAAGAAATTCCACCAGCACCTACGTGGACAACATTTCACCATTGTGTCAGACCATAAACCATTAATGGGTTTATTCAGTGAGGATAAGACCATTCTGACAAGAGCAAGAATACAACATTCGGCTTTGATATTATCTGTACTTTTATGTACTGTCCTGGCTTACACATTGCAAATGCAGATGCACTCAGTCACCTCCCATTACCAGATAGAATTGTACATTCTCCTGTTCCACCAGAAGTTGTGTAATTACTGAATTTCCTGGATTCTTCGTCTGTGTGTGCAAAGCAAATTAGAAATTGGATGAACAGAGATCCCAGATTGTCGAAATTCAGAGATTGTTTTGCAAGGATGGTCGAATTCACCTGTATCTGAAGTTTTGAGAACATTCCATGCCAGAAAAGCAGAGTTAGACTGTCAAGATGGAATTTTGTTGTGAGGGTCAAGAGCTGTCGTCCCATCACAAGGAAGAGAACCACTCTTGTCAGAGCTTCACAGTGCGCATTCAGGCATAACGAAGATGAAAATGCTTGAGCGAAGCTATGCCTGGTGGCCAGGCATTGACAGTGACATTGAAAACATGGTCAAGCACTGCCTCCATTGTCAGTAGCAACAGAAGTTGCCTGTTTCAGTGACACTGCATCCATGGGATGAGTTGGTGGACCCTGGGTAAGACTACATATTGATTATGTCGGGCCATTCTTAGGTACCATGTTTTTGTTGATTGTAGATGCATATTCTAAATGGATGGATGCACACAAAGTCAGATCACCAACATCGAGAAGCCACATCGCTGTTTTCTCATACATGGCCTACCTGAAATCATCATTTCTGATAATTGTACAGCCTTTACCAGCACAGGGTTTCAGAGATTCATGAACCTAAATAGAATTAGACATATTAAAATAGACCCTTATCATCCCTCATCGAGTGGTTTAGCCAAGAGAGTTGTGCAAACTTTCGAGTCTGGTATGAGAAAGTTATCAGAAGATCCTCTAGAATCTTGTCTTTCCCACTTTCATCTCAGTTATTGTACACCACCACATTCAACTACAGGTTCAACACTGTCTGAATTACTGATGAAGTGCCGCCTACGTACAAGGTTAAGCCTGGTGTTTCCAAATGTAGAGGGGAAGGTAGAGAGGAATCGGAGCAATCAAAACTTGAATCACAATATTCGCAGCAAAGCTCGCACATTCACTATAGGCGATGCAGTATTCGTATAAAATTTTGGAAGTGGACCTTGGAGCCATTGTCTCAGAGGCTGGTCCCTTATCTTTCCAAGTACAAGTGGAAAATAGAATCATTCGTAAGCACATAGATCATAATCATGTTAAAGAGACTATCCAACAACCAACTATTTCACCTGTGATCAACATCAAACTGTCAATCCCTGAGGTGACAGATCGGTCTGGGATAGACACGCCCGATATCTCTGTAGAGTTGCCAAACCCTGAACTGCCACTTTCTAATGACGTGCCTCATACTGCAGTTCCAGATCCTGTCGATCCAATTGGGGAACCTCAAGTGGTAGAACTACGCCACGCTAGCTATATAAGGAGAGCACCTCAGAGACTTGGGGCTGAATTTTTCTTTCATCAGGCGGGCGGCCAGAACGAGAGTAAAATCGTGCAGGACGATGTTGGGCGAGCGTCCCGACGTCATATCGCACTCTCGCGATATTTCGCTTGGCGGGCATGTGCGGGAGTCAGCAGCAGCCTGTCCGCCAACAATTAAGGGGCCTACTAAGGCCCTTAATCAATTAATTACATTGGATTTTTCACTGCCTGTCCAACCATTTGGTTGGCGGGCGGAGGAAAAGGCCAAGCGGCCTTTGGATTTTTTATGAAACTTCATCTGCAGGCGGGATGAGGTTTACAACAGGAATTACAAATAAAAAATTGTTTGGATCTCATTTATATGTTCCTGCTCATGTGGCAGAGTCACATGAGGGGACATGTTTTTTTTAACATTTGTAAGTTTTCTATTTTTGATTTTAAAAACCGTCAGCTCCCGGAGGCAGCTCTGTGCCTCAGGGAGCTTTCATTGAGCGCTCCAGTGCTCATACTCCTCCCAGGCCAGCCCCGGCAGGGCTCAGCGTTGTAGTGTACGTTTTGTGCTGGCTCGCCGTTAATTGGCCAGCCTGTGCAAAAGCGATGCCAGGGCCTGGCTGCGGGTGGCGGGCAGTTTCACAACCATCCCCGGGCCCCACCTGCCGGACAAGGGCAAAATTCAGCCCTTGGTTTTTAACCACCTGAAGTTGTATCGATGTATACCTTCTGAAGAAGAGCCATGTGGAACCAAAACGTCAACTCTGTTTCCCTCTCCACGGATGCTGTTAGACCTGCTGAGTTTTTCCAGCATTTTCTGTTTTTATTTTATATCATATATGTATATGTTGTTGGATATTCAATGTTTCTCTGCAAATAGATATTGTAAAAAAACTAAAGGGGGAGGAAGTGTTGCAACTGAAAGTATAGCCTCTCCTGCTGTCTATCAGGGCTCACGTGATGTTCTGGGAGGCTCTGACCAATGAGCCCTAAGCGGGTAATCTGGGGGGGGTGGGGCATTCTGATGGAAAATGTAGCGCCTAAAAAGTTCTCTGGAATAAAGTTATTTGTTTCTTGTTAGAACCTGTCAGCTCCAACAACAGGCCCATCTCTAATTACCCTTGGGCCATTTAAGACTAAACCACATCATCGTGGGTCTGGAGTCACATGCAGTCCAGACCAGGTAAAGGCAACAAATCCCCTTCCTTAGTGAACTAGATGGGGTTTTAACAACAATCAGTAGCTTCATGGTTATTTATGAATAAATCTGCCCCATATTATTTTTCACACACCCAGCTCCATCTCACCACCACCTCTCTCTCAACTCTTCCACCGTTGCTTAATTATCAGAATGTTTATCCAACATCCAGTACTGGATGAGCAGTAATTTCCTCCAATTAAATATTGGGAAGAAAAAGCCATTGTTTTCATTCCATGCTCCAAATTCTGTTCCCTAGCTGCCAACTTCATTCCTTTCCCTGGCATCAATCTGAGACTAAACCAGTCTGTTCACAGCCTTGATGTCATACCTGAGCCAGAGATGAGTTTCTGACCACATATCTAAAGCCACCTATTACAATCTCTGTAACCAGGTTACAAAGCTACTAATTCTGAATCACTGTCTACATACTTACAGCATCTTCAGTGGATAGAGAGCTCTCATGGCTTAGGATGTAAATTGCTAATCAGAGTTATTGAACTATAAGCAGGTAAATTAGCATATTAAATACAAACAATTAAATATTAATAACAATTAAATAACAATTAAATAACAATTTAATAACAATTAAATATTAAATACTTAAATATTAATTATCAACTCTAATGTTGTCAGAGTATCAAAAGCAATGAAAGCAATTCCACATGATGCTTCATTAAACAACAAAACCTTGAAACACATTCCCTGATTTGTTTTGTGTGGAGGTTAAATTCTGCGAAGTTACTGACGACCTGAACTCTGGTGGATTCAGGCTGTCTGCTGACTTGGAGGGCATCAGTCTCTGATACACCAAAGACATATCGCTGTTTAATGTCCAGGTCCCTGCCGATGAGCATAGCGACCTGTGTGATTGCGAGACAATTGTCATGTATCACCTGGGTGGCTGAAAGGTCTAAAATATGTCATGAAGGGCAATTAGGGGTAGGCAATATAAGCTGGCCTAGCCACCGATGCCCACATCCCACGAATGAATAAAATAAATAACAGCTGTTACACCCTACTTCACATAAATGAAGAGAGCTAATATTAATGTAGTAAAATTACTCCTGACACCAGCATGGCTCTGTTATAGGAATATTCATGTTTAATTTGGCCCCATGGTGCCAGAGTTAAAATTTCAAATAAGCTGGCCTGTCTTCATGAGATGCTTATATTCTAAGTGTTCATTATCAATCTTTAGGGAAGGAAATCGGCAACCTTACCTAGTCTGGCCTACATGTGACTCCAGAGCCACAGTAATGTGGTTCATTCTTAACTGCCCTCTGAAATGGTCCAGCAAGCCACTCAGTTCAAGGACAATTAGGGATGGGCAACAAATGCTGGTCTTGCCAGTGACACCCACATCCCATGAAAGAATTAAAAAATGTGTCATGGCTACTTTTTAAGAATTCATTCTTGGGATGTGAGCATCACTGATAAGGCCAGCATTTATTGCCCATCCCTAATTACCCTTGACTAAAACAGAAATACCTGGAAAAACTCAGCAGGTCTGGCAGCATCGGCGGAGAAGAGCAAAGTTGACATTTCGAGTCCTCATGACCCTTCAACAGAACTAAGTAAAAATAGGGAAGGGGGTGAAATATAAGCTGGTTTAAGTGGCGGAGGGGAGGTCTAGGGGGGGTGGTGGTTGTTGGGATAAGCAAGCAGTGATAGGAGGAGATAACCAAAAGATGTCACAGACAAAAGAACAAAGAGGTGTTGAAGATGGCGATATTATCTAAAAGAATGTGCTAATTAAGAGTGGAGCGCAGGACAACCAAGGTAGCTGTAGTGGGGGTGGGGTGAAATAAATGATGGGTGGAATACATTTAAAAATAATGGGAATAGGTGGGAAAAGAAAAATCTATATAAATTATTGGAAAAGACAAAAAGGAGGGGGAAGAAATGGAAAAGGGGTGGGGATGGAGGAGGGAGTTCAAGATCTAAAGTTGTTGAACTCAATATTCAGTCCAGAAGGCTGTAAAGTGCCTAGTCGGAAGATGAGGTGCTGTTCCTCCAGTTTGCGTTGAGCTTCACTGGAACAATGCAGCAAGCCAAGGACAGCTATGTGGGCATGAGAGCAGGGTGGAGTGTTAAAATGGCAAGCGACAGGGAGGTCTGGGTAACACTTGCAGACGGACCGAAGGTGTTCTGTAAAGCGGTCACCCAGTCTGTGTTTAGTCTCTCCAATGTAGAATTGCAGAACCAATAGTGGAGTAGCGTGGGCTAATTCTGTAGTTAGTTGGAAGTCAGCAGTCTGCAAGTGAGCAGCAGAAGTATGTAGGTAGAGTTTGGTGTAGACACACACATGTGTAGCTGCTGAGTACCTTGTAAATAAACAGAATGCATTCCACCTAAGAAGTGTCTGTAGAACTACTCTATCTAAAGTACCAACTTGGTCACCCACAACAAGTGTGCAACTGGGAATCGTAAGTCACAACAAACTGGTGACGAGGATAAAACTAGGATAAAGCGGAGACCCAACAAACCTGTGACAAGGACACAACAAACCACCGACAAGGAAGAAGCAAGGAAAAAGCAAGGCTAGAAGAAAGATACAATGATCTAGCGTCAAGAATCAAATCACGGTGGAAATCAAAAGAATCGAAATTGGGCTGTAACTCACACAGTCAGAGTAACCAGAAGTTTCCATTCAAATCGTCGAAGCAATGCCCTCAAAGCATGCCACAATTCAGGAGAATTGATCCTTTCGATCCAGCCACGGATGATCAATCTCAATATATTGAATGCCGCGTATTCTACTTCCCGATAAATGACATTGCAGGGGAAGAGAAGAGGCGAGCAATCCTCTTATCCACATGTGGGGATAAAGCTTCTGGCATGATTTGAAGTTTGATGGCACCCAGTGCCCCAGCTTCGAAAAATTTTGATGAATTGATGGATCTCATAAAGGGTCATTACCAGCCAAAGCCCTCAGTAATGATGCAACATTTCAAGTTTAATTCAAGGAATAGAGACTCGGGGGTGACAGTTGCTTGTTATGTGGCACGGTTGAAACAGTTAACAGAACATTGCGAGTTTGATACATCTTTAAATGACAAGTTCAGAGAAGCTTTAGTGTGCGGTATGAATGAGGACACAATTCAGAGGAGATTACTGTCTGAAACAAATTTGGATTTTAGGAAAGCGCTAGAGGTTGTGTTGGCTATGGAAAGTGCAGTAAGGGATTTGAAAGCCATACAGGGAGCGCAAAATGGCACCGTCCTCCATAGTAGGTGGCAAGCCCCAGCCAAAAAGGGTGCAAAAATGCAAGACTCTGCCAAGAAGCGAGAAATAGCCACCGCCAACAGAAAATGAAAAATAATTGACTCAGCAGCGAAAATAAGGAATATTGACAATGGAGGTGGAAATAAGTAGATTTGTAACAATTGGCAGTTTAAAAATATTGAAAGTGTTTTTGGTCATTGAAATGGACGCTTAATGAGACAACACAAGGAAAAAATCAGGCAGACTTTCAAGCGAAAGAGAAAATCCTGTGAGAATAGCCTGAGGTAGCACATTCAGATGTTTATTCATTATTTAATTTGTAGGTAGGCAAAACAGAACTAATATATGTAACAGTAAAAGTGAATGGCAGACCTATTAGGATGGAAGTGGACTCAGGAGCTTCCACTATAGTAATTGGTGATCACACCTTCAAATGCCTGAATTATGGTGAACATAAATTAAATTTGGAAGAAACCCCCAGAAAAATTGAATTTGTAAATTACTTATCAGTGTAAATAATTTGTTTTTCTGAAATAATTGTAATTGTAACTATAAAAATATGTTTCCGAGTAAAGGGCAAGGGATGTGGTAACTATGGTTTTATCTAGTGTGTAGTATGCCTTTAAGAAGTAAGTTATAAAGGAAGAACATATTTCTTGTGTAACTAATAGTGCATTAGCGCGGGCTTCCTTTGTAGTTAGTTGGAAATCAGCAGTCTGCAAGTGAGCAGCAGAAGTATGTAGATAGAGTTTGGTGTAGAAACACACATGTGTAGCTTCTGAGTACCTTGTAAATAAACAGAATGTGTTCCACCTAAGAAGTGTCTGCAGAACTACCCTATCTAAAGTACCAACTTGGTCACCCAAAACAAGCGTGCAATTGGGGCTCACAGTTCACAAAAGGCATCATCCATTTTCTTTTCTTTCATGGGATGTAGGCCTCGTTGGCAAGGCCAGAATTTAGACCATAAGACGTAGGAGCAGAAGTAGGCCATTCGGCCCATCAAATCTGCTCCACCAATCAATGAGATCATGGCTAATCTGATAATCCTCAACTCCACTTTCCTGCCTTTTCCCCATAACCCTTGATTCCCTTACTAATTAAAAATCTTTCTATCTCAGCCTTGAATATGAATTCAGCCTCTACAGCCCTCTGCGGTAAAGAATTCCACAGATTGACTACCCTCTGAGAGAAGAAATTCCTCCTCATCTCTAATTTAAATGGGCGACCCTTTACTCTGAGATTATGCCCTCTGGTCCTAGACTCTCACATAAGTGGAAACAATCTCTCAGCATCTACCCTGTCAAGCCCCCGAATAATCTTATATGTTTCAATAAGGTCACTTCTCATTCTTCTAAACTCCAATGAGTACGGGCCCAGCCTACTCAACCTCTCCTCAAGAAAATCCCTCCATACCCGGGATCAACCTAGTGAACCTTCTCTGGACTGCCTCCAAAGCCAGTATAACTTTCCTTAGATAAGGCGACCAAAACTATTCACAGGTGTGGTCTAATTAGTGCCTTGTATAGTTTTAGCAAGCTTACCTATTTTTATACTCCATTCCCTTTGAAGTAAAGTCCAACATTCCATTTGCCTTCCCTATTACCTGTCGAACTTGTATGCTAGCTTTTTGTGATTTACGCACGAGGACCCTCAATCCCTCTGTGCCGCAACTTTCTGCAGTCTTTCTCCATTTAAATAATAACCAGCTCCTCTATTCTTCATATGGATTCTATATCTTCCGATCCAAGATCATTTCTTGCTATTGTACGCATTCCATCTCATATTAACAAAGCTACCTCACTGTCCTTTCCCACCTTCCTGTCTTTTCGAAAAGTCACATAACCCTGAATACTTAGTTCCCAGCTTTGATCTCCTTGTAACCATGTCTCCGTAATGGCTATAAGACCATTAACCTGTACTTGTGCTGCTAATTCATTAATTTTGTTCTGAATACTATATGCATTTGAGTAAAGAGCCATTAATTTTGCTTTTTAACCATTTTTTTACCCCTTTGACACCATTTGCTGCTTTTTTAATGTTTGTACACTCTGTCCCTTCCTGCCACACTCTGGGTATCATTACCTAAATAGCTGCCCTGCAAGGCTGTCACATCTTTTTGCTTTGTAAGCCTACTTATCCCCTCTCTAGAACCCTGCCCCCCTCTATTTAGTTTAAAGCCGTCTCTACAGCCCTAGTTATTCGATTCACCAGGACACTGATTCCAGCATGGTTCAAGTGAAGCCCATCCCACCGGAACAGCTCCCTTCTACCCCAGTACCGATGCCATTGCTCCATGAACTGAAACCCATTCTCCCATACCAATCTTTGAGCCACGCATTTAACTCCTTGACTTTATTTAACCTATGCCAGTGGTTCAGGTGGTAATCCCGAGATTATTACTTTGGAGGTTCCGCTTTTTAATTTAGCTCCTAACTATTCAAATTCTTTCAGCAAAACCTCCTTTCTAGTTCTATCAACATCGTTGGTACCAACATGGACAACGACAACTGGATCCCTCCCCTTACAATCCAAGTTCATCTCCAGCCCTGAGGCGATGTTCTTAACCCTGACACCGGGCAGGCAACACAGTCTTTGGGACTCACATTCACGGCTATAGAGATCAGTATGTATCCCCCTAATTATACTGTCCCTTACCACTACTACAATCCTATTTCCTCCCCCAACTTGAATGGCTCCCTGTACCATGGTACCATGGCCAGTTCGTTCAGCCTCCCTGCAGTGCCTGCTCTTGTCCACACAGCTTGCAAGAACCTCATAATTGGTGGACAATGTCAGGGGCTGAGGTTCCTCAAACACTACCTCCTGGGTCCCCATACCTGCCTCACCTGCAGGCACCTGTCCCTGATTACAAACCAAATTCGAATGATCTAACCTGTGGGGTGTGACCGCCTCCTGGAGCAAAGTGTCCGGGTAACTTTCCCCCTCCCTGATGTGGCACAATGTCTGCAGCTCAGACTCCAGCTCTTTAACTCGGATCCGAAGTTCCTCGAGCTGCTAACGTTTACTACAAATGTGTTTGCTCTGGATCACTTTGGCGTCCAGCAGCTCCCACGTGCTGCAACACATCACCCATCCTGCCATCGCTGTCATATTTAATTTATTGATTAATTACTCTAGTATCCCTGCTCTTTACACTTTATTGAAATTAATCATATTAGCCATTCCTAATTGCCCTTGAGGGGGTGGTAGTAAGCAAGCTTCTTCAACCACTGAAGTCTATCTATACCTGCAGTAGTTTGGTACAATTGAGTGACTTGCTAGACCATTTCAGAGGGCAGGTAAGAGTCAACCACATTGCTCCAGGTCTGGAGTCACATGTAGGCCAGAACAGGTAAGGACAGGAGATTTCCTTCCCTAAAGGGCATTAGTGAACCAGATGGGTTTTTACAATTGATGATAGTTTCTGGGACTAGCTTTATATTCCAGATTTATTTATTAATTTAATTCAAATTCCACCAGCTGCCGCAGTGGGATTTGAACCCATGTCCCCAGAGCATTAGTTTGGGCACCTGGATTACAACTCCAATGACATTGAGACTGCACCACCATATCCCTCACTGTTTCAATATGTTAGTGAGCTTCGAATGTCATTCAGGAATTTTCCTGGTGTCCCTGTTCTGCTATCATTGATGCACCTACTTATCCCAAGAAAGTAGGTGCTCAGGGCTGCTGAAGGAGGCTTCCTTTAGCACTGCAAGGAGAAATCACAACCCCACTCCCAGCCTTAAAACACTTCCACTTATGAATCCAAGGGCTGAAGGTTCAAGTCTCACTCCAGAGGCTTGAGCATAAAAATCGAAGCTGAGCCCTCTAGTGTAGTGTCGAGGGAATGCTGCACTGTAGGTGGTGCTGTCTTTCAGATCAGACACACAAAATCTGCCCATCCAGGTGGGTGTAAAATGTGGCCAGATTTGACGAAAAGCAGGGGAGTTCTTCCTGGCAAACATTCATCTCTCCATGTCCACCTAGTGTAGATAATGGGGTAAGTTGTCTCACAGCTGTTTGTGGGATCTTGTTCTGCACATATTAAAAGCTGCATTTGCCTATATTTTAAAAGTGAATACACCTCAAGAGTACTTCAGTTGCCTGTGAAGCGCTTGGGGATACCCTGAGAATCACATAGGGAGTATGGCAAAGAAACTGGCCATTCAGCCCAAGCAGCCCATGCTGGTCAATGTGAAAGATGCTATGTAAATGCAAATACCTTCTCATTTATTTTTCTGTTACTTAGCTTCAGAAGTACATTTGTTGAAGGAACTGCTGAAGCCCTGATACTTTTACTCCAATTTGAGGTATAGCAGTGTAATGGATGTCCCCATTGGTATCCCCCCATTGACCCCTAGGAGCATGAAGAAGAGGATCGATAGAAGGATGGAAAGTGGGCAGACTGTATGAACAGCATTCTGTTCCCATCTATCGGCAGCCTCCCACCCAAATTTATAGCCTAAGCTGCAACTACGAGAGGAATGGTTCTGACTGGGGTGTGTCAAATGCTGCAAAGTGATCTTCAGTGAAACTCTTCAGAGGGTCACAGCAATACTGAATTATACTAAGGTGCCACGAGTAATACCAGCAACTAACCTGCAGTGCAAAGATGCACCAAGCAAGCAATAACTGCCCCTTCCTTAAGGCATAATTCATTTCAGCAACATCAGAGATGGGAACAAAGAGTAGAGTGATAGGATCTCCAAAGTCCTGGCATTATAGGTGCCACCTGTATAACCCTAATTGTCCCAATGACTGCCTCTGTATACTTGTCTCATTTGTAGCTTTTGACAATGGATTGTGCAAGCCAAAGTCTACTTCCCAGTTAGCTGTCTTCATTTTAAGTCTCTAATATTTTAGCCACCAATCATACTGGTAAAGGAAAGAACTTGTATTTAGACTCAACATTTCACAGCCTCAGGGTATCCCAAAGTGCTTCACAGCCAATGAGGCACTTGATCACAGGGTATGCAGCTTCTGCCTTGCCCTGGCAGCCCTGGGTGTTATTATGGATTTGCTGCGACAGCTTATGGTCAATAGTTACCCTCAAGTTGTTGATGGTGATAGTCTTGCCACTTATGGGAAGGTGACTGACCTTTCTCTTATTCCAGATGGTCATTAGCTGGCACCCTACACTAACAAAACACAAAAACATAGAACAGTTACAGCACAGAAGGAGACTATTTGGCCTATCTTGTCTGTGTAGGCCAAAACTGGGCAATCCAGCCTAATCCCACTTCCCACCTCTCTGTCCATAGCCCTGCAGATTATGGCACTTCAGTTGTGAGGAGAGATTCTGCTTCAATGACCCATTTTACACAGTGAGTTCCAGACCCTCATCATCCTCTGGGTGCTCCTCAACTCCCCTCTAAACCTCCTACTAATTAGTTTAAATCTATGTCTCCTGGCTATTGACCTCTCTGCTGTGGGAAATAGGTCCTTCGTAACCAACCCATTGATGCACCCACCCCAAACACATCAGTTAAATCTCCCCTCAGCCTCCTGTGTCCCAAAGAAAACAACCCCAGCCTAATCAATCTTTTCTCAGTCCTAAAATTCTCAAGTCCCAGCAACATCCCTGTAAATCTCTTCTGCACCCTGGTGACTTCCTGTTGATCAGAACTGTATGCAGTACTCTAGCTGTGGCCTAAACTGAGTATTTTACAGCTCCAGTATAACTTTTTTTTATTCCATTATGGGATGTGGACATCGCTGGCTGGGCCAGCATTTATTGCCCAACCCTAGTTGCCCTTGAGAAGGTGGTGGTGAGCTGCCTTCTTGAACTGCTGCAGTCCATGTGGTGTAGGTACACCCACAGTGCCGTTAGGAAGGGAGTTCCTGGAATTTGACCCAGCCACAGTGAAGGAACAGCGATATATTTCCAAGTCAGGATGGCGAGTGACTTGGAGGGGAACTTCCAGGTGGTGGTGTTCCCCTCTATCTGCTGTCCTTGTCCTTCTAGATGGTCGTGGTTGTAAATTTGGAAGGTGCTGCCTATGGAGTCTTGGTGGGTTTCTGCAATGCTTCTTGTAGATGGTAAACACTGCTGCTACTGTGCGTCAGTGATGGAGGGAGTGAATGTTTGTGGATGGGGTGCCAATCAAGCGGCTCCTTTGTCCTGGATAGTGTCTGGCAATTGGAGCTGCACTCATCCAGGCAAGTGGAGAGTATTCCATCACACTCCTGACTTGTGCCTTGTAGATGGGGCACAAGACTTTGGGGAGTCAGGAGGTGAGTTACGCTCCACAGGTTTCCTGTGGAGATGGTCATTGCCTAGCACTTGTGTGGTGTGAATGTTACTTGCCACTTGACAGCCGAAGCCTGGATATTGTCCAGGTTTTGCTGCATTTGGACATGGACTGCTTCAGTATCTGAGGAATTGCTAATGGTGCTGATTGTGCAATCATCCCCATTCTGACTTTACGATGGAAGGAAGGTCATTGGTGAAGCAGCTGAAGGTAGCTGGGCCTAGGACACTATCCTGAGGAACTCTTGCAGCGATGTCCTGAAACTGAGGTGATTGACCCCCAACATCTTCCATTGAGCTAAGTATGGCTCAAACGCCCGATTCCCAGTCACTCTAGTTTTTCCAGGGCTCCTTGATGCCACACTTGGTCAAATGCTGCCTTGATGTCAAGGACAGTCACTCTCACCTCACCTCCATTACTACTATGTTTGGACCAAAGCTGTAATGAGGTCAGAAGTTGAGTGGCCCTGCGGAACCCAAACTGAGCATCAGTAAACGGCTATTGCTAAGCAAGTACCGCTTGATTGTATTGTCGATGACCCTTTTCATCACTTTGCTGATGATCAAGAGTAGACTGATGGAATGGTAATTGGCTGGGTTGGATTTGTCCTGCTTTTTGTGTACAGGACATACTTGGGCAATTTTCCACATTGCTGGGTAGATGCCAGTGTTGTAGCTATACTGGAACAACTTGGCTAGGGGCACGGCAAGTCCTGGAGCACAAGTCTTCAGGGCCTGTTATGGCAGAGTGGATGGTAAACACCGAGCTGCTCAAATCCCAGAAGGAAACTTAAAACAGCTGGCACAACTGTTTTGCAACTTGTACTTTTATTTCGAGATGCATGCCTTGAATTCAGTAGTAATAAGTCCACCGAATCTTAGAAGTGCTTTACAAAACTAAATTAAACATTTATTAATATTAGAAAAGATTTTAAGCACATACACAAGGCTACAAATTACTGCTATAATAACTCTTTAACCCCCTAATTAATCTGATTCCCAGTTACACCTCCATTAAAGCAACAGTAAAACAAAAATATAGACTGCAACAGACCCAGGCAAAGCACACAATACCCTGCATAGTGATATTCAAAGTTAGCTTCGGTTCCTATAGACAGCAACTTGATGCACAGAGGCTGGAGGCTTTTCACACTTGTGTTAGATCTTCGAATTCCTTCTCCCTTACACATAACCTCATCTCCTTTCTTCAGGTTTCTCCCTTTTTAATGTAAATTCCATTGTTCCAATATATCTTTACAACTTTACTCTTTCCATAATATAAATCTTTCATAGTACTCATGTTATCAAACTAATCTTTGGGAAAAATAAACACACTGTTTGACTTATCTTCATATGGCTCAGTGTAAAATCCTATAATCTCTTTGAAACTCAAACTACTCTGGCTTATCTAAAAATGCAAATGTTCCTCACACCTCAATTCCAAAAAACTTCAACCATGTTTACATATTTAACATTTCAAACCTAGTTTCCCTGCTGATAACTCAAAAGCTCCAGGCTAGCTGTCTCTAATTCCATTAAAATCCCCCACATACACATCCACACAGATAAACTAATCCAAGCCCCACTATCTACCCTTACAATAAATCACAATAATATTATGAAAATTATTAAAATTTTCATGACAGGGCCCATAGCCTTTGCAGTATCCAGTGCCTTCAGCCATTTTTTGATATCTCGTGGAGTGAATCAGATTGGCTGAAGACTGGCATCTGTGATGCTGGGGGCCTCCAGAGGAGGCCGAGACGGAGCATCCACTCGGCACTTCTGGCTGAAAATTGTTGTGAATGCTTCAGCCTTATCTTTTGCACTGATGTGCTGGGCTCCCCCATCATTGAGGATGGGGATATTTGTGGAGCCTCTTCCTCCAGTGAGTTGTTTAATTGTCCACCATCATTCATGACTGGATGTGGCAGGACTGCTGAGCT
The DNA here is from genome assembly GCF_017639515.1 of Carcharodon carcharias. NCBI lineage: Eukaryota > Metazoa > Chordata > Chondrichthyes > Lamniformes > Lamnidae > Carcharodon > Carcharodon carcharias. The sequence continues at coordinate 90,704,270 of NC_054484.1, read as the reverse complement.
TAGACCTGATCTGTTGGTTGTGGGATTGCTTAGCTCTGTCTATCACTTGTTGCACTTGCTGTTTGGCACGCAAGTAGCCTTGTGTTATAGCTTCACCACGTTGACACCTCTTTTTTATGTATGCCTGGTGCTGCTCCTGGCATGTCCTCCTGCACTCTTCATTGAACAAGTGTTGATCCCCTGACTTGGTGGTAATGGTAGAGTGGGGGGTATGCCGGGCCATGAGATTGCAGATTGTGGTGGAACACAATTCTGCTGCTGCTGATGGCCCACAAAGCCTCATGGATACCCAGTCTTGAGTTGCTAGTTCTATTCGAAATCTATCTCATTTAACACAACACGGTACAGGATATCTTCATTGTGAAGACGGGACTTCATATCCACAAGGACAGTGCAATGATCACTCCTACCCATGCTGTCAAGGGCTATTGCATCTGTAGCAGACAGGTTGGTAAGGGTGAGGTCAAGTATGTTTTTCCCTCTTGTTGGTTCCGTCACCACCTGTTGCAAACCCGGTCCAGCAACTATGTCCTTTAGGACTCGGCCAGCTCAGTCAGTAGTGATGCTACTGAGCCACTCTTAGTGTTGGACATTCTGCACCCTTGCTACCTTCAATGCTTCCTCCAAGTGGTGTTCAACATGGAGGAGCACTGAATCATCAGTTGAGGGAGGGTGATACGTGGTAATCAGCAGGAGGTTCCCTTGTCCACGTTTGACCTGATGCCATGAGACTTCATTGGGGCCAGAGTAAATGTTGAGGACTCCCAGGCCAACTACCACCTGACTGCATACCACTGTGCCACCTGTGCTGGGTCTGTCTTCCAGTGGGACAGGACATACCCGGGGATGGTTTCTGGGACATGACCTGTAAGGTATGAATCTGTGAGCATAACTATATCAGGCTGTTATTTGACTAGTCTGTGAGATAGCTCTCCGAATTTTGGCATCAGACCCCAGATATTAGTAAGGATGTTAGTTCGATGCCATGTGGTCTGTCTGGTTTCATTCCCTTTCATTGTCTTTTTAATGGTTTGATACAACTGAGTGGCTTGCTAGGCTATTTCAGAGGGCATTTAAGAGTCAACCACATGACTGCAGATCTGGAGTCATATGTAGGCAGGCCAGGTAAGGAAGGTAGCTTTCCTTCTCTAAAGAACATTAGTGCACAGGTGGGTTTTTATGACAGTTGACAATGGTTTCTTGGTCATCATTAGACTTTTAATTCCATATATTTATTGAATTCAAATTCCACCATTTGCCATGGTGGAATTCGAGCCAAGGACCCCAGAGCATTATCCTGGGTCTCTGGATTACCAGCCCAGCGACAATATCGCTATGCCACTAACCTCCTATTATACTCTATACCTCGACTAAGGAAGAGAATTTCTCATATGCCTTCTTAACCGCCTTATCTACCTGTCCTACTACCTTCAGGGATCTGTGGGTATGTACTGCAAGCTCCCTCTGTTATCTACACCTCAGTGTCCTCCCATTTATTGTGTATCCCTTTGCCTTGATTGCCTTCCTCAAAAAACCTTACACATTCTCCAGCTTCAGTTCCAGCTGTCACTTTTCTGTTCACCTTTCCAATCCATTAATATCTTTCTGCAGTCTACAGCTTTCTCTCTCATTATCAAGCACATGGCCATTTTTTGCATTATCTGCAAACTTCTTAATCATGTCACCTACCTTTAAGTCAAAATGATATGTACCTCTGACAACCACAACCATTTGTCAAATATGACGCCAGCCACTGGAGCATTTTCTCTTCTCAAGTGATCACTGTTTAGCGTATTACATAGACAAATATTGCTTTAACGTCAAGGGCAACTACTCTCACCTGTTCATTGGTATTCAGCTCTTGTGTTCATGTCTGAATCAAGGCTGTAAAAAGACCTAGAGCTAAATGGTTTTGACAGAACCTAAACCATATGTCAGTGAGAAGGCTATTGCTAAGTAGGTGTCACTTGATGGCACTATTGATGACTGCTCCCAGTGCTGTTGAATGAGAGCAAGTTAATAAGGTGGAAAATGTCAGGGTTACATTTAACTATTTTTGGTGAAAATTACATATTTGGGTAATTTTCTGCCTTGTTAAGCTGATGTCCATGGCTATCATGGTGACTGGCACGAGTGCATTGGTGTTATGCACTAGAGCCAGGATGTTGTTGGGGCCCCTATTTCAGATGATAGGAACCTCAGGAGGAGGCTGAGTAGAAGCATCCATTCAACGCTTCAACTGAAGGCAGACACTTCAGGCTTGTCTCTTATTGTACTCACCTGCTGGGCTTCTCTATCATTAAAGAGAGTTATGTTTATTCAGCCCCCTGTTCCCGCTGTTCAACTGCCTGGTTGTCCACCAGCAGACCACGAAACCTCAAAAGTAACCCCATTATTTCTTACGAAACTTTCTAAAGCTTTATCAGGATAGCTTTAAGAATATTTTGCCATTTTCTGAAGCCCACAGTTTCTGGAATTGTGATGAACCTTAAATCGAGGGGTAGTTGTGAATGAAGTAAATAGAGAATGTTGTGCACAGGCCGATTGTCAGTAGCATAATCACATACTCCAGTCCCTCATATATTGACGGACAAACTCACAAAGGAAAAGTTCTAAAAATACTTCCCTGCATTATTTTAATGTAGCACATACATTACACGTAGGTCATTTACAGAAGTTTGTGTGATAGGATTTCACTTCTACTCAGAACAGAACCAGGGTTCAGCCCAGTCATGAGTTATTTAGTACTTCATTTGTGAAAATTAAAATTGTATGACAAATCTCCATGAAATATTCTCATTGCAGCAGGGTAATGAATTTTATATGTGCGTATAATAGCAAGCTACTTTGGAAATGTTTAGAGTAGGTAATTGAATCGGATTGCAGCTCAATGTATTTATTACTGTACAAATAGCATGTTATGTGGTTAATTGAAGTGTAATCCTTAAATCCCAATCCTGTCAATTTCTTCTAATTATTATGAATCTGCTAAGAAGGTGGAACAGGTATAGAATGTTTAGGTTGGTTTGAAGTGGTAATTTCCACAGCGCTTCCAGCATATAAAACATTATAAATAATATGATCAAAAAATCAAACGATAATTACACTACATTAACCACTTAAATATTTGCATATCAACAGTCAACAATTTTTTTTGCTTCATATGGCTCTGCTTTTCAAAAAATTAGGCCGATTGGCTTAATTTAATGGAATTCCTTTTTTGCTTGAAGAGGAACAAACACAAGACATCATGGCCTTCAAAGACTGTCTGTAAAGCCTGGGACTCACCTATGCAGTGCGCAGCTGTATGAATCTTTTTTATTGAATCAGGATAAAGTATGCCCAGTTAGTAAGCCCCACCGCCACCACCCACCCACCGTTCCCACAAGCCCCCCCCCACCCCGCCCCCGCCCCCACCCCCACCCCACACCACACCACAAACCCTTTCTGACACTGTGGAAATCATTTTCTGCATGGCTGTATAACAGGAGTCTCCAACCTTTTGCTTTCATGGCCAAAGAGGAGTTTGGCCCAGAGTTTCACAGGGGATGGGTCAGACTTAAAGCCATCCTCCTATTAGAAAGAAAGAACTTGCATTTGTATGGCACCTGGGGATGCCCCAAAATGCAGTACAGCCAAACACTGCAAGACTCCACAAACAACAATCTGATAACAGCCTGATGATCCAGATTCTTTTTTTGGTGTTGATTTTTAAAAATTCTTTCTTGGGATGTGGGCATCACTGACAAGGCCAGCATTTGCTGTCCATCATTAATTGCCCTTGAACTGATTGGCTTGCTAGGAAGAGGGCAGCTAAGAGGCAACCACATTGCTGGGGGTCACATGTAGGCCAGACCAGGTAAAGATAGCAGATTTCCTTCCCTAAAGGGAACCAGATGTGCCTTTATGACAATTGATGATAGTTTCATGGCCACTATTATTGAGACTATTCTAGGATTTATTAATTGAATTTAAATTCTACCAGCTGTCACGAAGGGATTTGAATCCATGTCCCTTGGGCATTAGCCGGGGCTTACTAGTCCAATGACATTTCCACTACACCATCTCCTCCCCTACTGACTGAGGGATCAACTCCACCACTGTTTCCAATGGTGCTGTGAGATCTTTTGCATCTATCTGAGAAGATAGGAACTCAGATTAACACCTTTCCCGAGAGTGTGGAACTACCTCAGTACTGCAGTGCAGTTTATTCATCAAGCTGATGATAATAACAGACCTTGGTGTTCTGATTTAGGATTTGCAACTTGCATCTGCATAATGTCTTTAACACAGGTGCTTTACTGGGGAATAAAAATGGATGGACATTGAGAATTAAGAGAGTTGACTGAAAGATTATTTTTTAAAAGGCTTTGAAGGAAGAGTTCTTGTTAGGGAAGTGGTGGGGTTCAGAGAGAGAGAGAGTGCTCTAGACAGTTTGGATGGGTTGACTGATGGCTCTGTTATCATCGTGGTGGGTCTTAGCTTACTTTGCCCTTGGTCAAGATCAATAGACACTACTGAAGGCAAGGCCGTTGATAAACTTTACCTTTTATTAAACATCATATACACCCTCCAGTCCCACAATATACAGGACAAGGCTTAGCACGAGGCTTCACATAGAACCAACTCTTAGTATGCTCTGATGCCATGCGATCTTACTCCACTGATGATGTAGACTGTCTATTTACATATTCAAATATAATACTTTACGCTATAATGACTGTTCTCAACAGTGGGCCAAAAACATGGAGGGTGTATGGGAACTATGGAGCAAGGGAACAGGAAGGTAGGCGAGCGAGCGTAAAGCCAAGGAGATTGTAAAGATGAAGTTAGGCAAAAGCACAAAATAAAAACAACCCTGTTCAAATCTTCAGTTCCACAAAGTCCAGTAAATCAGGAAAAAATTGCAAATAAGCCAGCTCCTTGTACATCTGGATTTATGGAGTTCTGCCATGGGGCTCTGCCACAGTTTCAAACCCTTCCTGCTTATTAAACATTCTTTGGTCCTATCAGATCAACAAGATTAAAGGTCACGGGTTCTCCACCCCAGAAGGAAAAGACAGTAAAAACTAGAAAATAAGAATACTGGTCTGAACTGGTCTTGTGTACCTTAAAATGGAACACCAGTAAAAACTGGGAAATAATACTGATCCAAACTGTTTCTTTCTTCTGGGACACAGGCCTGCTGTCCTCCCAATATCTAGAATGGGTGAGACCATTGATCAGAGAAAGATTGATGCCCTTGTGAAGGACGTTCCTTCCTCAGGCAAGGAGCACCATGGAGAGTTTTTGCTTTATTGGATAGTATGCTGCACCAGATGGAGAAGTGGAACTATGAACACTGTGAGAAGCACTCTCCCCAGCTTTTTCAGACAAATCGCAGCTTGATGCATGATTCCTGTGCATCAGTTAATATGTCAGTTAACCTGTCCTGTCCTATCAGTGATCGCCATCCCTTAATACAGAAAGTCAGGCTCCTGTATGATTTATTTTCCTCTTTATGCCAACTTGTACAGGAGTTGGCAGGCAAAGCAACCAATGAATTAAATAAGAAAGGCCTTCACTATGAAAGGATGTGGCATACATCAGTTGACAGCAGATTTAAAGTGGTGAGAACAGCAGTTTTCACGATGGGATATAACTGAATGCCCCTTTCAAAAGCCGAAGCAGTAGGGGGTGCTTTGGAACTCAAGGAGAAAATGGGGATCAAAGGCGAAGCCAGCAAAAAAGACCTGAACTGATCGGGCAAAACAACAGGACCAGATGCTGTGGGTTCAAGAATACTTAAAGGCATGAACATAGGGGTGGAGGAACTGTGGCTGCATTTTTTCATGGCTCATTAAATAGCAGGCAGTACCAGAAGACTAGAAATACCTCAGGTTATTGTAATTTTTAAAGTGACCCATGATTTCTTCTTGAAGCAGAGAACATATATTATGAATATTAAACAGGAAGCAATTGATGGCTATTTAAGAAATGAGGAATTCAGTGGTTAACTTTATCTTCCTCCGGGAACCTGGCAATAGCACCTTGGGTATCGCCAGGTTACATCTACTACCCAATGCCTATTCTCTTGGGGGCCTCCACGTGAATGGCCAATGCCTAGCCCATAAATTTCAGGCAGGGGTGTAATTCTAATGCCCTATCAGGGTCCTACACATAGGATCTGGACAAAGTTTTGAGGTAACAATAGGTCAGCAGCACACACTGAATCCATTGGTATGAGGTTTCGAATAGCCTAAGCAGTGATTCTAAAATGGGTCACCACATACCAATTCCCCCCTCCTGACACCCCCAAACAAAAACTACGGAAGTCTCTGGTTTATAAAGATTATTGCTGAATCTTCAAATTAATCAAGTGGTATGGATAGGCATTTTGGATAAAACCCAAGAGAGGAAGATATAGGCTATGATTCTAAGCTGAATAAGCATGTTTAGAATTGGCTTTAATGTATCAAAAACTGACTCAGTATAAATATGAGAAGGGATTGGATGAATTTCTAGTCAGGACATAATGGCTTGGGAACAGGAGTAGCTCATATGAGCACATGAAGTAGACACACGAGTAGGCCATTTGGCCCTCCAGCCTGCTCCATCATTCGATAAGATCATGGCTTATCTGATTTTGACCTCGGTTCTACTTTCCTGTCCACCCCCTACAATTCCTTTGACTCCCTTGCCAATCAAACATCTGTCTAACTCAGCCTTGAAAATATTCAATGACCCAGCCTCCACTGCTCTCTGGGTCAGAGAATTCCACAGATTAACCAACCCTCAAAGAAAAATTCTCTCCTCATCTCCATCTTAAATGGGAGACCTCTTATTCTTAAACAGTGTCCCCTGGTTTTCCCCAAATACATGATTCATGTACCAGGACACCCAGGTCCCTCTGCACTGCAGAGGCCCACTCACGCCCTTCATCCTGCTCCACCAATCAATTAGCTATAGCTCAACTGCATTCACCCATCTTAATCCCATATCCCTTGACAACCTTAACCAAGAGTCGACCTCAGCCCTGAAAGCTTCCTTTGCCCCTATCATCCACAGCCCTTGAACAGAGAATTCTACATTTTTTTCCTACCGTTTGTCATTTTGTAAGCAGTTAAGAGATAACTGCCAGAGGTGGGAAAGATCAGAGCTGCTGATGATGTTAGTGAGAAAGCAGATGAACACCCATATGTTCATATGAATTCTTCTTCATACTATTTTAGAGCAAGCCAATTAAAAAAAGCAGTAGAATTACACCCCTCGCTTCAGATGTGAACAGAACTTGAGGCATACAGTTGGAACATATTTTCTCCCATGTTTTCTGATGGCTGAAATAAGTCTTCAATGCTGAAGCGGTAATCTGATTGTTGCATCGGCTATTGGATTTGAAGATTCCATGGCAGAAAAGAAAGTTATTCAAAAGAAGCGAGATGATGTAGCTGAGGATGAGTCATATGGAAGTCACGCTGTTCGCAAGCACTTAAGCTTTGACATCAGAATATATTAGGGGTAGGAGAGATGGTGACTGGTAATAAATGTAATCCTATGTTTAATGAAAGAAGGGAAGTGGATGAAGGGTGTAAAATGTCCTCCAGCTACAACAACTGTTACATGAACGTTGTTTGAGAATGAAGCAACAGAGAAAATGAAGATAAGCAATTCTAAAGCAAATAAGTCACCTCATTGAACAGGACATTATTAGGAGCTACATTATTTGGCTCATTTCATTGGCGCAACAAAAAAACTGGGAAGAAAGCAGTACCAGCTCCCTATCAACTCATTATTTACACAGCATGTGGTGAACTAAGAGTTCAAGGAGCTAGGTGCGTGGTTAAAAAGTAGGACGCTAAGGGTAGCTAGCCAACTCTGGATAACTCCCAGTGCCAACCACAAGCAAGAGTAGAAAGAAAAGCATAGGGAGGATCAATGTGTGGTGGTGTGAAGCATGCTACAGGAGGGAGGACTTCAGATTCTTCGGGCACTGGGACCAGTTCTGGGGCCAGACACAACTATTCAAAACAGACAGGTCGCACCTCAACAGGATTAGGACCAATGTGGATAGGCTCACTAGTGTGGTTGGGAAAGATTTAAACTAAATTTTTTTTGGGGGGGTGGGGGGGCCGGTGGTTGTGGGTACTAGCATATAGAAGTAGAAAAGGGGAATAAAGTGCATAAAGGAGTAAGAGCATTATGCAATGCTAGAGAAGGACATGGTACTATATTAGATAGCAGCAGACTAAGAAGGACTATGAGGAATACAAAGACAGGATTACAATGTGCGTATGTCAATGCACAACGTGTGGTGAATCAGATTGGTGAGTTACAAGCAGAAATAGTCATGTGGGAATATGATGTAGTGGCAATAATGGAAACATGGCTTAAAAGCGGTGAGGACTGGACACTTAATATACAAGGATATCAAGTGTACAGAAACGATAGGGAAGCAAAAAAGAGGTGCGGGCTTGCAGATTTGGGAGACATTGTGGTTTTGGAAAGAGAGGTTGTCTTTGAGCAGGCAAAGGCAGAGCCCATGTTGTTAGGATAGGATTTTCTGCACACGTTCACAATGGGCATCATGGCAGGTGGGAGTGGAAAATATCGAGAAGGCCAAAAATCGGTTTTACGGGATTGTAAAGCCAGGTCGCGTATGTGTGTTTCCGGCCTTCAAAGACAGGCCAAGTTTCCCACTGCAACATGTCGGGAACGAGAGTTTCCTCAGCAGAATCATCCCCTCACGCTGGATCATCCGGGGACATCGACGTGTATTTAAAACGCCGCCTTTCACAAATAAGCGGCGTGCACCTGGTGACCTGCACTTCACTCCTCACTTCAAGGTTAGTTCTCCTACTTTGCATCGTGTAGTGCTCATGGGAATCAGTGCCAGGCTTCACAGGCAGCACCACTTCACTTTCAGGGGGTTGGCACAGGCAAGTCTCTACCTGCCAGAACAGCAGTAAGGCGGGTTGGCTTCTCATAGGCTGCAGGGCTAGGGCTGCACTGGAGGGGTCTGAGTGGGGAAGGTTGCACTCAGAAGCATGACCAGGGAGCGGGTGCGGGTGAGTGAAAGTTGGCATCAAGATGGGGATGGCTGAGGTCCACATGGGCCATAGGCACATCTACTTCAAACTGTTCAGCGGCTGACAAACAGACATGCAGCGGAAGCACATTGGAATCGAGGAATGCCGGGGGTTGGTTGGGGAGGTCTGGGGGAGGGAAGCCTGATCATGATGCTCCTCCGGGACGATGAGAGGGGTTTCCATACTCTCACAGGGAGGGTCCAAGCTGATCCAGCAGTGAGGGCTCAGCACCACCATCTTCCAACCTGCAGCGATGGTGCAGTGCAGAATTAAAATGAGGAGTAGCCCTGCTGATGAGGGCTCTGTGGGCAGATTGGAGGGCAGCTGCATGCACTGAGCAGGGTGGGGGGCACAGGGAGCTGATTACATTGGCACGCAAATGAACAGTGCATTCCCAAATGGGGAGAGAGGAACAGCTGAGACATGTTAGGAGCCTTTCAATAACAGTGCAGGGAATCGGGAAAATGGAGCAATGATGGTCAAGACTAATCCCGCAAAGTGGCACTGATCAATCTCTGTGTTTTAACATCTTATTTGCGGCATGGAAATTCCCCAGAGCGATAATGAACTCCAGAGCAATTGGGTGAATGAACAAGCTCCGGGAGCCTGTTAGAAAGTTGGTGCCGGATGGTTCACTGAAGAGAAGCATCAGGTGCTCCTCAAATAATCTCAATTCCTGAATAAACATTTACTCTCAGGTTTATTCCTAAGAGTGTAGTATTAAGAGTGCAGTGAATGAGGCTCCCAGCATGTGGGCTGAAAGCAGCACATCCAAGCACCTGGCTAAAGCAATGTCATAGCAGTCAGTCATGTAAAGGATGGGAGGATGCAGCCCGCACTGGTCATCATTTCAGGGGCGCGTAGCTGCCGACACAGGAACAAAGCCCTTGAACCCACATTGACTGATGAGTCATTGGCAGAAAGAGGACCTTTAGAGACCGATGCTGACTCTTGTCTGTTTCTCATTGGTACTGCAGAGAGGAGACCATCAGGAAGATGGAGGCTGGATTTATTGCCGCCTGCATTATCGCTTAGAGGCAGGAGAGAAGAGAAGATCGCAATGGAGGTGCCTGGATCGCCAAAGGGAGGAGCAAAACCGTCAAGACTAAGGGCCAGCAGGGACCCCTCTGGATACAGAGGATGAGACTCAGAGACATGTTGTGCATAGGTGACTCACAAGACCGAGGGTGTACAGAACTCACATGTCTTATCTGCAGATGAGCAAGAACCAGTGTCACCAATGACTCCTCATGTCCAGGGATCTGGTGACTCACATTTGCCACATTCTCCAGGAATGGAGCCACAGGGACTGGGAGGGTATCCATTGGCAGTGGCAGCGAAAGTAATGGCTGTACTCAGCTTCTACACCAGTGGCTCCTTCCAGGGCTCCACTGGGGACCTCTGCAGGTTCTCGCAAGCGTCCACTCACAATTACATTCATGAGGTCACAGACGCCCTTTTTACTAAGGCCACAATTACGTCAACTTTGACAGAGATCAAGCAAGCCAGGACGCCACAGCACTGGGATTTGCTGAGATTCCTGGATTCCCACAGGGTGCCATCGAATGTACTTGTGTAGCTATAAAAGCTCCCTAGCAACTGGCACTGCCATACATCAACCGGAAAGGCTATCACCTTACAGTCGGTTTGTGACCACAAGAAACTGATCCTGCAGGTTTGCGCCAGGTGCCCAGGGATCACAGACACCTTCGAGGGACCACACAGGATCCAAGGCTGGCCCTTTGGTGACAAGGGTAACCCACAAAGGAAGTGGCTGATGATGCCTGTGCAGCGGCCTCAGACTCCTGCAGATAGAAGGTACAACGCAGCTCAAGCTGCTAGCCAGGCATTTGTGGAACACACCATAGGGATCCTAAAGATGCGATTCCGATGCCTGGACAGATGTGGCAGAGCACTCGGTTCACTCCCCAGGGGGTCTCATGGATCATCGTGGCTTGCTGCACCCTTACGCAACCTGATGCTGCAAAGTGGAGGGGATTTGCCAGGTGCCGACATGGAGGAACTGGGCATTGGCTGCAGGGGGAGATGGGCCAGATAAGGCAGGCGTGGGCTTGAGGCCCTGATAGCCACCAGACTCCACCAGGAGGATGACAAGTTGTGGTGAGCACCCTATTGGGCATGAGCCCTCCATCATAGACCGGCATGAGCACCAGCATTGCTATTCCTCTCATTTCACCCACACACTTCACTATGAGAGGGAATAGTTTCACCTCAGGCTCACATTGTCCTGATCCTATGAAGGATGATAAACTCCCAGCAACATGGGTTCTTGCTGAGATGAGGTGCCAACTGGAGGAGGGCATCGCGGCATCAGACATCAGAAGGTGCTACCTCTCCTAGTGTCTCTCCAGCGTCCCAGTCACTACAACATCCTGCAAAAGCCTGAAGCTGTCAGTGGTCTCACAGCTGTCTGCCTTCAGAGTGACAAGGCTTCTCATGGAGATCCATCTCAAACAATGGAACTACACACTCTGTGTAACATCGATGGTGAATCAGATAACTCACACTTGGGACAAGGCAGCCAATGACATTCTGCTGCTGTGAACCATTTAGAGGTGATGCCTGTGGTGCCTTCTTCCAAATCACACTGACATCCGGCACTCTCAGTTAGGGATCCTAGGCTGCATTTATCCTCAGCTCAATATGGATACGGACCACTTGAGCACAGCGACAGTAAACACTTGCCTGCCAGACATTAAAACAGCTCCTCTTTAACACAGATGTTGTGCCCTTAAGGCCAGCCCTGGCCCTTGCCAAGTCGACATTGCACACACGCCATGAAGCCCTCATGGGCACGCGCCGTTGCTAACAAAGAGCACACTTCAGCTTCAGTATATCCTCGCTCCTATCCCATTGCTCCCCTGTGCATTATCTAAAGCAACCATGTGTGCTCCCAGAGCCTGCTCTTAGCATCTATAGCCTGCCAAAAATCACCATTTGGAATTAACATCAGTGACCTCAGCGAGTGCTCAGGTGAGGGGATGCACAGCGCTGTATCCCGAGTTTGTGACGAGAGCCTTGTACCCGCAATACACACAACTACAGCATGAGAGGTGCACAAGGTTGGGCGTTCGAGCACCAGAGCAATAATGTGGCTGAGAGGGGCTGAGCTTCATCACCTTGAGGTGTGAGGTGCCCCACTGAGTGGTCAGCTTAGCAGACACACACTCTGCAAGTCGAACACACGGTTGGCTGACAGCAGCGCATACAAGCTCTAGTATGGAATCAAAGTATGAAAACCTGAGAGACACAAAGCATATGGAGTAGCATGACTGACGACCCTTCTCCATGTGTAAACACAGCTCTCCTTGTACACTGCACCTTCACCTTTCATAAATGCAGACGAGATAGGAGAACGCCTCTGCCTCAATCTTACACAGCCAAGAATAAACATGACATGACCCCTGGAAAGCATGTGAACAAGCACATTTAACATTCAGGTTGAGGCCTCACTGATGTCGAGAATGATGTGCAAAAGGGACACGCACTATGGTAATATGGAAGCACAATACATAGACGAGAGGTCCATGATCGTGATATCTGGGATAAGTGGGGGGAGGGACCATGGTGTGTTACCTGATTGACAGCAACACAGCTCATCATAAGAAGGGAGGCATACACAAAAGAAGATGTGAACTGGGAGCAATTCTATTTACATTGGTGAACATTACATACATGTTTTGATCACCTGTGCCACTGTTGTGCTCCTAAATCTTTTAAACTTTCCTAAGCTTATCTCTATGTCCTGGTGCTTCCCTGACATCCACAATGGAGGTGAAGGCAGCCTGCTGACTGCTACACCCTGTTGTCTGTGATTACCTTGGCAAGCATCCTCTGAAAGGCCAAAACCTGGAGGGCCCCGGCTTGTTTTGGGTGTCCTGCTGTGCGGCAAGTGCACCCTCCGCAGAGGGTGGGGCTGGAGCTGATGTGGGCCACAGAAAGAGGGATTTGGATCAGCTGGAGAGTCTTGGAGTCACCTGGGTGCTTAGCCCTAGGGTGCCCAGCAGCTGTCCTGATCCCTATGGGTGCCTGAGGACCCTGGCTGACTTCTTGAGGAGAAGGGGGAGCTGGAGTGAGATTGAGGTGCTCCGTGCCCCCTTGTGTAGCCACTGATGGATGCCACCAATGGCTACAGTGATGGAGTACAGCTCGTGCAGCAGTACAGGACCGATGTCCTGGACCAAGGTCTCCATGGACCAAGGTCCCCAGTGCATTGGTCCTCGGTGCATTGGAATGCTAACGCTATGACCTCAGACTGAAGTTGGACAGACTCCTCCACCTGTTGCAATTTGAGAAGTGCAGCTGACACCCCTTCCTGATATCCCCTTGACTGCCTGGAGACGTTTCATCTGACTCAGGCTCAGCAGAATCGTGGCCTCCAGTAGTCCTCCAAGTGCTGGGGGCCTGGGGTGCCCCTGCCCCTGCCTGCTGTGGACCAGATTGTGTGCTGTGCTCATCAGATCATGACCCCCAAGGCTGCTCTAGAACTAAGTCCCGGCAAGGTGTGAGGCTCTGCACTGGTTGAGGGTGTGGGTGAGCGCTGTGACAGGTCTTCTATGGTGCTGTCCTCTGGTCCCTCATCCGAGATGTCATCGGGACTGGAGATGAGCCTTGGAAGTATAAAGGAAAATAAAACTGGCAAAGAGATAGTATGAGGATTGAGTGGCAGCTAACATAAAAGAGAACCCAAAAATCTTCTACTGGCAAGTAAATAGTGAGCAGGGAATAAGAGGCAGGGTGGGTCCTATTAGGGACAAAGAACAAAGGCAACTAGACATGGGCAATAAATGCTGGCCTAATGAATGAATGCAAAAAATATGCATACAGGCATAGAGCAAGGCTAGAATACTTAGTAAATACTGACACAAGTACTCACTAAGGAAAAGGATGTTGCCAAAATATAAGTGGATGCAGAGATGGTAGAGGTAATGGATTCGGTGAAGATCGAGAGGGCAGGAGGTACTGGAAAGGCTGGCTATGCTTAGAGTGGATAAATCACCTAGTCTGGATGGCTTGCATCCCAGATTGCTAAGGGAAGTAGAAGTAGAGATAGCGGAAGCCATAATCTTCCAATCTTCCCTAGATACTGAGGAGATTTCAGAGGATTGGAAAGTGGCAAATGTGACACCCCTGTTCGAGTAAGAGAGTAAGGACATTCATAGCAAGTACAAGGTGATCAGTTTAACATCAGTAGTGGGTAAGGTTTCAGAAACAACAATCAGGGAAAAAATTAACAGGCAACTAGTTGGGGAGGATTGAGTTATTTAAAGAGTACCAGTATGGATTTGTAAAATGCAAATTATGTTTGATTAATCCAATTGAATTTTTTGATGATGTGACAGAGGAGCTTGATGAAGGGAATGCAATGGATGTTGGGGTTTTTTTTTTATAGCCCTCGTCAGACGTGTTTAAGGCGGGGGGGCATGTAAAATAGGATGCATGACCAGCCCACTACCTTTCCAACCACCCACAAGCTATCCCGCATAATACAGTGGGCAGGTAAGGCATCAGTAAAGAGCCTAATGCTGTCTTTGCCTCAATAGAAAGGTGGGTAGTGCAGCATTTTCACCAACTCTGATGAAAAGGAAACAAAGCAGGGTGCCTCCTTTGGGCTGTGCCCAACGTGCATCTGTTTGCACATGAGGCAGCCCCCCCAAACCCCCTCCCCACCCAAGCTGGGATCCCACCTTTGTGCCTCTGCCCCTGGCCTTCAAAATCTAACCTTTCAACCTCTCCCCTACCTTCCTAGGGTCCCCGATCCCTTCCCACCCAAAAAGCCCCAACTTACCTTAGTTTGGCATCCATGAAACTTCTTCCCAAGGACTCCCTCGTAATTCCAGCAATGGCCACTTCCTACTTTTGGCACTGCTGGGTTTACTAGCTGCCGACCAATCAATCAGTTTTTTTCTGAGGAGCTGGTGTCCCACACTCACCTCAAGAAGGTTGCCCCCAGCATGTTATTGTTGTGGGGCAGCCTTTTTTAAAGCGACCGATTTCGACCGAGGGAACGAGCAATATGAAACGACCGCCCCCCACACCCCCCAAAATCCTCTAAAATCCAACCCATTGTCTGCTTGGATTTTAAGAAAGCATTTAACAAAGTGCCACATAAAAGGCTGGATAACAAAATTGAAGCTCGGAATAGAAGGGGCACTGTTGGCTTGGATAGATAAATAAGGAAAGAAAACGGTGAGCCAGGTAAAATTTTTCAGGTCGGAAAATGGTGGGCAGCGGCATTCCCAACGGCAGCAGGATATAGATAAGATGGCAGAATGGGCAGACCAGTGGCTGGAATCTAGTCTGGAGAAGCATGAGAAGATACATTTTGGCAGAAAGGAAATGGAGAGGCAATATAGACTGAATGGCACAGTTTTAAAGAGTGTGCAAGGACAGAGGGATATAAAGATTCATGTGCATAGATCTTTGAAGGTGACATTACATATTGAGAGAGTGGTTAGAAAACCTCCCTGGCTTCATAAGTAGAGGTATTGAGTACAAGAGCAAGAAAGTTATACTCAACCTTTATAAAACTCTGGTTAGACCACAACTAGAGTATTGTGTCTAGTTCCAGTCATCACGCTTTAGGAAGAATATGAGGGCCCTAGAGAGGGTACAGAGGAGATTTACCAGGATGGTTCCAAGGATGGGTTAATTTTAACAACAAGGTTAGATTGGAGAAGATTGTGTTTATCTTCTTGGATCAGAGGGGATTGAGGGCCAAATTTTCACTTCTGAGTCTGGAGCGCAGAGTCGTGGAAATTCGCCGCTCCACAAACCCAACTTGGGAGAAAGTGATCTGTACGTTCGGGTTTTCATCCCAGTGGGTGGTGAAGGGGTGGTGTGGTGGGTGTTAATGGGAGTCAGGCCCCCAGAAACAGTGCAGAGACAGCCACTAGGGAGGTGGCCTGTTTAAAAGGCCAGCCTTGGTGCTCTGGAACTTTGTTCCAGCTGTTTAAAAAAAAATCAATAAAACCAAAAACAGCCCTCTATCCCTCACCGCTCACACCCCCTCACACTCTCCATGCCCCATCCATGCAAACTCATGTCACCTCATGTCCCATCCACCCCATATGCTCCATGCCAATCTACCACCCTCTATGCACCCCCATAATCCCTCATCCCCTCCATGTCAACCCATGCCCCTCTACCCCCCTCATTGTCTTTCACATCCCCTATGCCAACATAATGCTAACTTATGACAATCCATGACCCCCATTCATCTCAATGGTCCTATATAGCCCCAATGCCAACTTAGTGCCAAACCATAGCTCTCAATCACCCTTTGCCCTTACACTCTGTGCCAACTCACCTTGTAGTCACCATGGGCAGACCTCAGGAGCCAGAGTGGGTTTAAAGTTCTAGGTGTCTTTTGATGACTTCAGTATTTAAAAAAAAAACTCTCATTCATATAAACCTATTCGATGCATTTAAATACCTTCCAGTATGTAATCCAGTATAAAAACACACATTTCCTTCAAGTTCTTAATCTCTTATCAGATCAGACATTTGTATTCATAGCTCCATTTCAAAGATTTTATAACCACCTGGAGCTATCAATCAAACTGTTAAACCTACAGACCCCCGCTGTGATAATGATAGGTTGTAGAATCAGTCATGCAGCATTAATCCTAAAATGATAAGCCTTAGGCTTATGTCAACAGACAGCTAGTGAAATTGCAAGCACTAATTTTTTTCAACTGCAGGTTGTTCTTTTTTCCCAAAAATTTAAAGAGCTTGGGGACTTAAATGCCTTGACAGATTGACAGTTCCATTGAGTTTATCCACACTTCTTTTTCACATTCTAGTCTACTTCTAATGATCCCATAAGGCACCTGACCTCACCCAAAAGTCACTTGAATTTTCCCAAAGGGGCACCTTAACTCTCCCAAAGGGGAACTTGGACATTTCCAAAATTGTACTTTGCCTCTTCAAGAAGGTGCCTTACCTCTTCAAATAACTCCAGCAGCTTTAGATCTTTTACTCACATGTCTAACTCCCACGAGTCGTGTTTGGACATTCCGCAAACAAAAAATTTTACTTGTGCAGCTGCCTCCGTGATCTACAGACATGCAAACTACAAAACAAAAACCGAATTACCTGGAAAAACTCAGCAGGTCTGGCAGCATCGGCGGAGAAGAAAAGAGTTGACGTTTCGAGTCCTCATGACCCTTCAACAGAACTGATTGAATATTAGAAGAGGCATGAAATATAAGCTGGTTTAAGGTGGGGGGGGGGCGGTGGGGGGAGAGAAATGTGGGGGGATGGTGGTGTGGTTGTAGGGACAAGCAAGCATAGGAGCAGATAATCAAAAGATGTCACAGACAAAGGAACAAAGAAGTGTTGAAGGTGGTGATATTATCTAAACGAATGTGCTAATTAAGAATGGATGGCAGGGCCCTGTCAACGACTATGGGTGGAAAACCTCTGTTAAGGAAGAAGGAGGACATGTCAGAGGAACTGTTTTTGAAGTTAGCATCATCGGAACAGATGCGACGGAGGCGAAGGAACTGAGAGAATGGGATGGAGTCCTTACAGGAAGCGGGGTGTGAGGAGCTGTAGTCGAGGTAGCTGTGGGAGTCGGTAGGCTTGTAAAAGGATATTGGTGGACAATCTATCACCAGAAATTGAGACAGAGAGGTCAAGGAAGGGAAGGGAAGTGTCAGAGATGGACCATGTGAAAATGGTGGAGATTGGAAGCAAAATTAATAAGTTTTTCCAAATCCCGACGAGAGCATGAAGCAGCACCGAAGTAATCATCGATATACCAGAGAAAGAGTTGTGGGAGGGGTCCGGAGTAGGACTGGGACAAGGAATGTTCCACATACCCCATAAAGAGACGGGCATAGCCAGGGCTCATGCGGGTACCCATAGCCACACCTTTTATTTGGAGGAAGTGAGAGAAGTTAAAGGAGAAATTGTTCAGTGAGAGAACAAGTTCAGCCAGACGGAGGAGAGTAGTGGTGGATGGGGATTGTTCGGGCCTCTGTACGACAAAGAAGCTAAGGGCCCTCAGACCATCCTGGTGGAGGATGGAGGTGTAGAGGGATTGGACGTCCATGGTGAAGAGGAAGCGGTTGGGGCCAGGGAACTGGAAATTGTTGATATGACGTAAGGTGTCAGAGGAATCACGGATGTAGGTGGGAAGAGACTGGAGAGGGGAGAGAGAAGGGAGTCAAGATAACGAGAAATGAGTTCCGTGGGGCAGGAACAGGCTGACATGATCGGTCTACCGGGACAGTTCTGTTTGTGGATTTTGGGTAGGAGGTAGAAGCAGGCCGTCCAAGGTTGGGCGACTGTCAGGTTGGAAGCTGTGGGAGGAAGATCTCCAGAGGAGATGAGGTCAGTGACAGTCCTGGAAACAATGGCTTGATGTTCAGTGGTGGGGTCATGGTCCAGGGAGAGGTAGGAGGAAGTGTCTGCGAGTTGATGCTCAGCCTCCGCAAGGTAGAGGTCAGTGCGCCAGACAACAACAGCACCACCCTTGTCAGCGGGTTTGATGACAATGTCAGGGCTGGACCTGAGAGAATGGAGTGCAGCAAGTTCAGAGAGAGACAGTTTAGAATGGGTGAGAGGAGCAGAGAAATTGAGACGACTAATGTCACGCCGACAGTTCTCAATGAAAAGATCAAGAGAAGGTAAGAATCCAGAGGGAGGGGTCCAGGTGGAGGGAGAATATTGGAGGTGGGTAAAAGGATCCGTTGAACAGGGAGAGGACTCCTGCCCAAAGAAGTGAGCACGGAGACAAAGACGGCGGAAGAAGAGTTCAGCATCGTGCTGAGCCCGATATTCATTGAGATGAGGGCGTTAGGGTATTAAACTAAGTCCTTTGCTGAGCACTGAACATTCAGCGTCAGAGAGGGGAAGGTCAGGGGGTATAGTGAATACACGGCTGGGGCTGGGATTGGAAGATGGGGTGGGGACGGAGGGACAGGCAGGGGTGGAGGGTCCTAGATGGGTGTTGGTGTCGATGAGTTGTTGGAGCTTGCGTTCCTTAGCACTTGAGAGAAAGAGAAAAAGTTTCTTGTTGAGGCGTCGGATGAGACGAAGAATAAAATGAAACTGGGGGCACGCGCAGCTTTGAAAAAAGGGTGCGGCGGTGCTGCTGGAGGGAGAGGTCGAGTGTGTTCATATGGCGGTGCATGGCACTGAGTGTGGATCTCAGAATGTGACAGTAACAGCAGTCCAAGAAACGTTTTATGTCCCAGAGATACCTGTAATCCTGGATGGGTTCAAAACAAGAGGGATGGAATTTCAGTTGAAATCCATGTGGGGTAAGTCGGAGATGGAGACAGTCACTGAGAAAGGAGAAACAAAAACAGAATTACCTGGAAAAACTCAGCAGGTCTGGCAGCATCGGCGGAGAAGAAAAGAGTTGACGTTTCAAGTCCTCATGACCCTTCGACAGAACTAGGTGAATCCCAGGAAGGGTTGAAATATAAGCTGGTTGAAGGTCGGGGGTGGTGGGGGGGGGGGGGGGGGGGGGGGGGGGGGGGGGGGGGGGGGGGCGCGGGGTAGGGAGGGGGGGGGGTGTGGTGGGGGGGGGGGAGAGAAGTGGAGGGGGGTGGTGTGGTTGTAGGCAAAAGCAGTGATAGAAGCAGATCATCAAAAGATGTCACAGACTGAGAAAGGAGATATGGCTGTGAAAGCGGGTTTTAGTAAACACCTTGTCAAACACCAGGAGAGAAATGGAAAGCAATGAAGGTGAACAAGGCAAAAGAGAGATACGGAAATCTTGTCGCAGAGAGGAACAAAACTTCTTCAAGGTAGGCATTTCTTGAAGAGGATTGGCAGTCAATTAAACACAGAGATCAAAACAAAAAACTGCGGATGCTGGAAATCCAAAACAAAAACAGAATTACCTGGAAAAACTCAGCAGGTCTGGCAGCATTGGCGGAGAAGAAAAGAGTTGACATTTTAAGTCCTCATGACCCTTCAACAGAACTGATTGAATATTAGAAGAGGGGTGAAATAAAAGCTGGTTTAAGGTGGGGTGGGGGTGGGGGGAGAGAGGTGTGGGGGAGTGGTGTGGTTGTAGGGACAAGCAAGCAGTGATAGGAGCAGATAATCAAAAGATGTCACAGACAAAGGAACAAAGAGGTGTTGAAGGTGGTGATATTATCTAAACGAATGTGCTAATTAAGAATGGATGGCAGGACACTCAAGGTACAGCTCTAGTGGGGATGGGGTGGAAAGACCAGCAGGGTATACAAGATTTAAAAATAATGGAAATAGGTGGGAAAAGAAAAATCTATATAAATTATTGAAAAAAATAAAAGGAAAGGAGAAGAAACGGAAAGGGGGTAGGGATGGAGGAGGGAGTTCAAGATCTAAAGTTGTTGAATTCAATATTCAGTCCGGAAGGCTGTAAAGTGCCTAGTCGGAAGATGAGGTGTTGTTCCTCCAGTTTGCGTTGGGCTTCACTGGAACATTGCAGCAAGCCAAGGACAGACATGTGGGCAAGAGAGCAGGGTGGAGTGTTAAAATGGCAAGCGACAGGGAGGTTTGAGTCTTTCTTGCGGACCGCAGGTGTTCTGCAAAGCGGTCGCAAACTATAACCTAGTCCTGTTCCCCCCCCACCCCACCATCCCGGTGAAAATGGTGGGGGCCAGGTTCGGGAGCAGGACTTCTGAAATTGGGGCTCCAGTGCCATTTTGGCTAAGGCGTGGAGCCCTTTGGCAAAAACTCAGGCCTGAGGGGTGACTTAATGGATGTCTACAAGACAATGGAAGGTTTAGATAGGGTAGACAAAGTAAAACTGTTCCCATTAACAGATGATGCAAGGACTAGAGGACACAGATTTCAGGTTTTGTGTAAGAGATACAGGGGGATGCGAGGAAGTAGTTTTTTACCCAGAAATTTGTAATGACCTGGAACTGGCTGCTCATGAGGGTGGTGAGAGCAAAGAGAATCAATGATTTCAAAAGGAAGTTGGATGGGCACTTGAGGGAAATAAAAGTGCAGGGCTACAGGGATAGAGCGGGGAAATGGGAATGATATATGACCTGACAGAGAACCAGCAAGGACTAGGTGGGCCAAATGTCCCCTCCTGTGCCATTGTGACTCTATGACTCTCCTGAGGTTTCCCCCACACTGAATGGAACTGTGTTATTGCTCAGTACATCAGTAGAATGTTTATGTGGTTTGTCTGCAGTGAACTAAAATGCTCGGTTGGAATTGGATGATGTAGCAACTTAAGAACCTGCTATCCATCAATGTCCATGCTGAAAATTGAAAACACTGTCCTGATTGTCAGCCCTCTGTCTGTCTGTCTGAACTTTCATGAATTAAGCAGCACACTGACAAGTGGGTTGTGTCCTCCGGTGGTCTGGAGATATGCTTACACCAAAATTTCCTGCATCAACTTAATTTGCAAATTCACTGGAGTCGGGTTAGTGGAAAACACGAATCAGGAGTAAGGAGCCATGTGCTCTGCGTACAGACTTTAGAAAGCCAGGATTGTGGCAGTCGCCTGAGGGACTGGCAGTTAAGCAAGGGACACTCAGTTGGCTGTTAGCTTGACTGGGCATTTTATTTACTCTAATTGACCTATTTTGAAGTGTTGACATGGTTTCTGATTCCATCAGTGCATGCCACAGCCTCACATCTTCACCATGAAAATGCTTCTCCTGCGCTCTGTACTGACTCTCTTACATTTAATTTTACTGAACCGTCTCCTCATTCTGGGTCCCTTAGTTACTGCAAGCAGTCTGTTTACATCCGCCCTGTCATGTAACTGTCAAATAACCACATAATCTCCCCTGTTCTAATGAATAAAAACTGCAACTTTTCAGGTGTTTTCTTCTCTTGCAGTACCCCAGTAAACCTGCTCTGTATCCACTCTACTGCCTTAAGTCCCTTGGAGCCCAGAACTGCACGTGATACTCAAGTGTGGTTCTTACCTAGGTTGACCATTGCGCCTTGACCTTTATATCCTACACCTCTTGCCATAAACCGAGCATTTGATCAGCTTTTATTAGGCCCTGACCCACTTGAGTTTCTACCTAATGTCTTGTAACCCTTCCCTTATTCAAATTATAATTATTATTATTTTTAATCAAAAAATTCACAGCTATCAATGTTGAATTCAACTTACATATTTGCCTATTCTACATTTTATCAATATTCCCTTGCAGTTTCCTCAGATCCTCAGGTCTCATTGCAGGATGCCATATTTCAATGTCATCTGCAAATGTAGACATTACTCCCTATATATCTATATCTAATCCATTTAACATAAGCAGTACCAGAAGCGAACCCATTGAAATGCCAATACCCACTTCTAACCACTAGGAGAAATTCTACATCTGTTCCACTGCTTTAACCAGTTAGAAATAAATTTTCTACCCTTGCCCTAATTCCACACCCATTCATTTTCTTCAGTACTCCCCTGTCTATTGCTTTGGTAAAGACTTTCCAATGTCCGTTAACACTTCATTCACTGCATTTCTACCATTCACCATATCTGTCACCTCCTCAAAGAACACAATCAGCTTTGTCAGATAGGATGTGCCTTTCTGAGAATCACGTTGGCTATTCTCCCATCTGGGAACATAGGAATTGGAGTAGGCCATTCAGCCCCTTGCTCCTGTTCCACCATTCAGTTAGATCATGGCTCATTTCCATTTACTCACTTGATTCTATGTCCCTAATTCCCTCATTGAACAAAAATGTATTAATTGCTGTTTTGAAATTTTCTATTGACCTAGCCTGAACAGGTTTCTGTGTAGATAGTTTCGGTTTTTCCCACCCATTATGTGAAGAAGTGCCTCCTGATCTGACCCCTACTGAGGAAATCGTTTCCCTCTAACTATCTTACCAAATTCTTTAATCATCATATACATTTTTATTAGATTATCCCTTAATCTTCTATATTCAAAGGAATATCATTGGGTAGAATCACAGAATGGTTACAGCACAGAAAGAGGCCATTCAGCCCACAGTGCCTGCACCAGCCGTCTGCAGGAGCAATCAGTCTAGCACCAATTTCCCACCTTCTCCCTGTAGCCCTGCACATCTTATTTTTCTGATAATGATCCACTTCTCCTTTGAAAGCCTTGATTGACCTCCACCACACTCTCAGGCAGTGCATTTCAGACCCTAACAACTCCCTGCGTAAAAAACGTTTTGCCTCATGTCACCGTTGCTTCTTTTGCCAATTACCTTAAGTGCGAACAGACATGTGGGGCAGGATTATGCCCTTGGCATGCGGGATCGACTGGGGCGGGAGGGAGAGGTCAGGAAGCTGACTGACACCCGCGATCGACAACGCACCACAATTTCACACTGGCAGGCCAATTAAGGCCTGGACAGCATGATGCGCAAGCGGTGGGGAGATTGTTGTGGGGGGGGGGGGGTGGTGGTGGGGGGGGGTGAGAGTGAGCAGGCTTAGTGCAAACTTCATGCATGCAAGTGAGAGAGTGCTGAATAGTCACTGAATAGCAGCTCCTCGTCTTGGGAGATGAAGAAGACATTGAAAAAATAATAAAGAACAGAAAAATGTCATAAAACTCTCATGTGACTGTTTTTGATTCAAGTGTAAAATTTTTACTCGATCTTTATTTGCTTTAGGAAACCTCACCCTACCCATGGATGAGGTTTCCTAAAAATTGCAAAGGGCGCTTGGCCTTTTCGCCTGCCTGCCGACTGTAAGTTTGGACGGGCAGCGTAAATTTGAATTTAATTACCTTTTTAATGGCCTTAACTAACCTTTTAATTGTCAGCGGGTGCGTGGCTGACTCTGGTGCCTGCCCACCCAACGAAATATCGCGGGACTGCACGATGACGTTGGGACGCTTGCCAGACGTCATCGTATGTCATTTTATGCTTGGCCAAGTTGGATGCGTGCCTGCCCAGCTTAATATTCTGCCCATGGACTCATGAAATAGGAGCAGAAGTTGGCCACTTGGCCCCTCGATCCTGTTCCTCCATTCAATAAGATCATGACTGATCTGTTTGAGTTTCGAGTTCTACATTCCCATCTACCCACAATAACCTTAGATTCTTGTCATGCAAGGGAATCAATCTACCTCTGCCTTAAAAATATTCAGCCTCTGCCGCCTTCTGAGGTAGACAGTTCCAAAGCCGCACAACCCTCTGAGAGAAAAAAAACTCTCATCTTCTCTGTTCCATAAGTGCAACCCGTAATTTTAAAACAGTGACCCCTAGTTCTGACTCACCCACAAGAGGAAACATCTTTTCTACGTCCACTTTGTCAATACCATTCAGGATCTTATATAGTTCAATCAAATCACCCCTCACTCTTCTAAACTCCAGTGGAAACAAGCCCAATCTGTCCAGCCTATCCTCATAAGACAACCCACTCATTCCAGGTATCAATCTAGTAAACCTCCTCGAACACATTTACATCCTTTCTTAAATAAGGAGACCAAAACTGCACATAGTATTCGAGGTGCCGTCTCACCAATTCCCAGTATAACTGAAGCATAACATCCTTACTTTTATGTTCAAATCCTCTCGTAATAAAGGATAACATTCCATTAGCCTTCTTGATTATTTGCTGTAGCTGCATACTAACTTTCTGTGACTCATACACTAGAACACCCAGATCCCTCTGCACCTCGGAATTCTATCGTCATTCTCCGTTTAAGTAATACTTTCCTGCCACAGTGAACAACTGCACATTTTCCCACATTATACTCCATCTGCTAGACCTTTGCCCACTCACTCAACTTATCTATATCCATCTGCAAACTCCTTATGTCTTCTTCAAAACATACTTTCCTACCTATCTTTGTGTTATCTGCAAATTTAGCGAACATGTCTTCGCTCTCCTCATCTAATGTAAATTGTAAAAAGTTGAGGCCCCAGCACAGACCCCTGTGGGACTCCACTAATCATGTCCTGCCAATCAGACAAAGACCCATTGATGCATACTCTCCGTTTCCTGCAGCCAGCCAATCTTCTATCCAGACTAATATTTTACCCCCTACACCACGAGCTTAAATCTGTACCCTCTTACTCTCGATCCTTTCACTAGTGGGAACAGTTTCTCTCTATCTCTCTGTCCGGACCCCTCACGATTTTGAACACCGCTATCAAATCTCCCCTCAACCTTATCTTCTCCAAGGAATACAGTCCCAACTTCTCTAATCTACGTAACTGAAGCTCCTCATCCCTGCAATACAAGCCTAGTCTATGTAACCTATGTAAAATTTAACCCTTTTAGCCCAGGTATCCACCCTGTACTCTCTCCAAGGTAAAAATATAAAGTAAGATGCTTAAAACTGAATGCAGCTCTATACAACTGAAGCATGACTTCCATCCTTTTGCATCCTAGCTCTCTTGAGGCAATGCTAACATTCCTACCCCATCCCCCTCCAGCCAAACTGCCTCTTGCTCTATGGTGCCTTGGTCAGCATTGAGGCTGTTCTTTCCACAATCTGTCTTCTTCTATTCACAGGTAGCAAGTACATTGTATTATAATTACCTTCTCTTCATGTGGACAGCTAGCACCCTTACAGTCCAGCTCCCAACACTGCTTCCTAATCACCTAAGCTCGTTTTGCAGGACTTTGGCCCTGTATCATGGGTTTCCCTATGGCCCACAATAACTGGCCACTTTCTTTTTCCCTTCCACAATCTTTCCCCACTTTTCTAAATTTCCCCTTCCCCTATTGCTTCAACAAAGCATCAGAGATTTGCAGATAGTGTCCCCTGCTCTAACTATTGAGTTTCCAATTCTACTGCATTCCTAACTGAATTGTTAATGCCCCTTCCCCCTGTATTGAACCATCTCTTTATAACCCATTTAATGGCCCTCCCCAGAGTCTTCATTCTCTGACAGGAAACTAATGCTTCAAACCTATTAGAGAGAGCCACTTGCTCTGGCAATCCTGCCTTGGCCTGGCCCTCCCCCATTTTCCCTGCCCCGTGGATAGTCACCCCTCTTCCTCTACCCCCACCCCCACACCCGACGTGTCTCTCAAGGGCTGACCAGTACCTGGCTTTCTTTCGAAAACCTCCCTGTCTGAACTGTCCTGAGTTCTGCCTTAAATTTTGAGGTTCTGATCTCACATAATTTCAGCCGCTTCCTGCAAATGGGTCTGTCAAACTCTGCAATTTGTGAAATTCGAACATTCTGCAGGAGCTTACGTCACTGTCCACTCCAGGCTGCCACGTTTACCGCAGCTAGTTAAGTTTTAAGTTGATATTCTTTATTCACTCGAGTTTCAAGTAAACAACTGTCCCCGCCCTCCTCCCTTTGCTCGATTTCCTTTCCTAACATATTCCTAATTCGGAAGTTCAATTCTCACTCTTTCCCCACCTTTCTCCATTACCAGCTCACCCTACAGTAAAGCTCCCAGCTTCAGTTTCCAGTGGCTGCAATGCATGCTGCTGTGTCCTAGGGTTTTCAGAACCTGGTTGCTACTGTCAGAGCAGTAATCCCATTTATCACATACAACTGTGTCGAATATACAACACAGAAACAGGCCAATTGGCCAGGTCACATCAGTGTTTATGCTTTGCTATAGGGCCTCCCATCATTCCTCACCTCATTCTATCATCGTAACTCTCTATTCCCTTCTCTCTCATATGTTTATCCAGCTTCCCACCAAATAGATCCATGCTATTTGCTTGAACTATTCCCTGTGGTGGTGAGTTCCAGTGAAGAGATTTCTTCTGAATTCATTATTTGATTTCAGGAGACTATCAAAATAAAAAGGTTACCTGGCTTTGCCCTTCCTCACAAGTGGAACACACTCAGTGGGCTGAATTTTCCATTTGGGGCTGGGACTCTGACAGTGAGATGAAACCCGGGTCCTGACTCCCACCCCGCACAGGGCTGTGGGGAAGGGATTTTCAAAGGAATGGCCAATGAATGGCCAGAGAATGCACTCAAAGCTGGAGAGCCAATCAGAAGGAGCTGCAGCAACAGAGGCATTCTCTCAGCACTTTGAACAAATGTTTAAGGAAGAAATGGCCACAGCTAGCAGACCATCATTGTGGAGGGAGGACCCTTCCATAAAGAGGCATATGTCCAAGTCTATATGACAGTTGAGGGGTGGGGGGGCTTCAAATTGATCCTGGAGCACTAGAACCCCATCATCCAGCAGGGGACTGCTTCCAGGCATCTGCCAGGGTCTGGATACTGCTATGGGGGTGGGGGAGGAGGGGTTGGGGGGGTGCTCATAGATTGACTGGAAAACTCCAGTCGGCCCCTAACCATTGGTCTTAATAGGCCTTTTCATTAAGTTAAGGAGATAGCCACTACATTCGAGTGGTCACCATGTCCAACCTGCCTCCATGAGAATGGCCCCGGAGGCAGGAAGATGTTAGTAAGCTAACCTGACACCAACGTCAGCAAAAATTGTCAGCTCTCCCACCTCCATTCGCACTTTCAGCAGATTTCCAAACTCCAGGCCTTTGCCTCTACTCGATTAAAACCTTTCATAGAGTTAAGGGCCTCTATTAAGTCACCCCTCAGTTTTCTCTTTTTGATAGAAATGAGACCCAGCCTGTTCATTCTGTCGGAGTTCCAGAATCATCCTTGTAAATCTTTGTTGCACCATTTACAACGCTTCTATGGGCAGGAATTTCCCGTTGGCACCTGGGGGCGGGACCCGCACACCGACATGTACAATGACGCAAGGTGACGTTGGGCGAGCATGCTGATGTCATCGCGTGCCATTGCGATATTTCGGTGGTTAGGCAATGCACACTCACCATTAATTCATCATCCACTTAAGGCCCTTTATCTGCCAATCGATGGCAATTTTTTGGCATCCGTGCGACCTTCAGGTTGGCGCACAGGCACAATGGGCAGGCGGGTAGAACACATTTATATAAACTTCATCCACGGGTGGGATAAGAGGGCTCAGTGGGGTCGCAAGTGTGGTCTGTCAAATAATTAATTTGCAAAGTAACTGATACTTGCCAGTGTGAGCTGCAATATTTCAAAACACACACCAGCTGCTTGGTCTGGACTCAAAGCCTTCAGGTCAGCACTCTGCAGCGATGAATCTTTTCTGGGCCTGCAGGTTTCAGGAAGCCTTCCGAGCCTGGGAGTGGGAGCTGATCTGTCCACTGGAGGCACCTCCTCTGAGGAGGAAGGGAGGGCTAGAAGGGGGAGGAGGCCAGAAGCGAACATTCAGCCTCCAGGGGAGCCACCTTTAGGAGGCCAGGTGCAGGGACAAGGGGCACAGGGCCAAGAGGTTGTCCAAGGTGAAAGAGGCCACAGAAGACGCCACTATCCTGCTGCCAGGGTTTACAGGTAGTGAGGCCGATATCTCAATGTGTCTGAGGTGCAGTGCCAAAGGAGGCTCCATCTCTCAAGGGAGACAGTCTGTTAATATGGCAATCATCTTGTTAAAACCAATTGGTAGTTAAGCAGGTGATGGGGATTAATTATCCCAACTGAATAGAATAAAAAAGCTACAGCTGGAACACTTTGTGTGGAAGCTACTAAGAAGTCAATAGCACTGGAACAAAAACAGCTGGAAAAACTCAGCAGGTCTGACAGCATCTGTGGAGAGGAAGACAGAGTTAACGTTTCCAGCCCAGATGACTCTTCAGATGAAGTTTTTCCAGCTATTTTTGTTTTTATTTCAGATTTCCAGCATCCGCAGTATTTTACTTTTATCTTAGTAGCACTGGATTTGTCTTGGAAATAAACCAGCTTTAACCAAGAGACCAGCCTGGATTAATTCTTCCACCACAACCTCTTATTGTGAATAACACAGTCAACTATATCTGTCAGATGATTGGCCCTAAGATCTCCCCTAACTGTGTGGGTGGACACCCCATGCCAGCGGCTCTGAAGGTCACAGCTGCCCTCCACTTCTATGCCTCTGGCTCCTTCTAGGGCTCGGTGGGTGATCTTTGCGGTGTCTCCCAATCAGCTGTCCACACTTGTGTCAAGCAGGTTACAGATGCTCTGTTCAGACAGGCATTGACCTTCATCCACTTCCACTGCGACCAGGCAAGTCAGACACAGCGAGCCAGAGGCTTGGCGGCCATTGCTGGCTTCCCCCATGTCCAGGGTGCTATAGACTGTACACATGTGGCCATCAAGGCGCCAGCAGGTGAGCCCGGTGCCTTCATCAACAGGAAGGGCTTCCACTCCATGAACGTGCAGATAGTGTGTGATCACAGGATGCAGATTCTACAAGTCTGTGCAAGGTACCCAGGCAGCTCCCACAATGCCTACATCCTCAGACACTCCCAGGTGTCGGGGCTCTTCAGTGCTCCCGCCCGGCTTGATGGATGGCTGCTGGGTGACAAGGGCTATCCCCTCAGAAGGTGGCTCATGACGCCTCTCCGCCATCCAAGAACAGAAGCTGAGCAGCGCTACAATAGGAACCAGGGCGGAGAGAACCATCGGTCTTCTCAAGATGCTTTTTCAATGCCTGGACCGTTCAGGGGGCGCACTCCAGTTCCCCCGAAATAGTGTCTCGGTGATAGTGGTTGCATGCTGCACTCTGCACAATCTTGCACTGGAAAGGATGGACGCTGTAGATGAAGATGATGTCGACGCATTGGCTGCGGCTGCACACAATGAGTCCAGCAGTGAGTCCGAGGATGAGCAGGCACAGGGAAATGCTGAGAGGGTAGACGCTGACCCGGGACTACTCCAGGGAGACAGGGACACCCGGGAGGCTTTAATCCAACGTACCTTCAGCTAACGAACCACATATGGACCTCAAGGACAAGCCTGGGCTGCAGGCTCCATACTCGATACCCGAATACAAAGTCTGCCTGAATAGGAACATTAACTAATGGCCTTGTCAATAAAACTGAATGTCCCACAAATCACTCATAGCATTATTGGTAACCATCCACCTGCAGAAGAAAAGAGGCACCCTCAGCCATGGTGACATGTCTGAATTTAATGGTATAACAAATGGAACTTAAGAGAGCAAAATGACAAAGGTGTTCAACATCACACCAACTCATAAAGACTTCATCGCGGGCCAACACAAAAGCACCAGTGATAAGCCCATGGCGTGCCTAAGGTGCCTTTTGTCTATGTTTTCAGGTGCTACATCTTGGTGCTGACCCCTCGCTGAGAGTGGTATCTGAGATAGCCTGCTGACTCTTCTGCCCTGTTGGCCTCAATGACCTTGGCGATCATCCTCTGGCCTGTGGAGCCTGTGCTGGCTCTGCCTGGGAGGGAGCTGCCAGTCCACAGCTGGCATCTCCCCAGTCGTTGCAGCCTCACCAGATGAGACGGTCTCTGGCAGAGGGGCAGAGGAGCTGCCGCCCTCATCTGGAGCGCCCTGAGAGGAGCTCGCAGGGATGACAGGCAGCTGCTGCACTGACGTGAGGTCGCTTCGGACCTCCCTGCTCGCCGTGGATGGATGGGCACCGAGCTGGGGAACTTGGTGCCCAGACCATCTCCCACACTGGCACTGACCAGCTGAGGTCAATGCTGATGTGAGGGCTTGCTGGTCTGAGCGTGTCCCCAGGAAGCCCTGATTGGTCTCCTGGAGGAGCCTTTCCATGAGAGTCGCCACTCTCTCCATGGAGGACGCTCGGCGGTCAGACATGAGGCTCATTGCTTCAGCAATTGTCCGCGTAGACTCCTCCACCATGGACACCAAACCAAGCATAGCCTCATATATCTCCCCGAGATGCTCCTGCACACCCAACCGCATTTCCTGCACCTGCTGTGTCGTGGACGACTCCAGAGACACATCATCAGGCACCGACTGAGCATGTGCCTGGTCCCCTGCAGTCCTCTGAATGCTGGCGCCGTGGGCACTCTCTGTCTCTGCCAGCTCCTCCAGCGACTGTGAAGTGCCCTCACCGCTGTGCCCCGGGACACTAGCCGATGTTCTAATTCCCACCAAGGTGCTAGTATCTGCACTAGTGCCTGCCTGGCAGAGATGGTGTGACGCTGGTGAGACTTCAGGGGCCTCAGGTGTGAGAGGGGGCCTCTGCTGCTCCTCTTCCCGGCCCTGCTCCACTGATGCTGAAAGGAAGAACAAGGACATTGGATCAGTTAACTTAGAGACAATGTCAAAGTCCATCCCTGTCCTCTGGATCATTATGCGCTCATCCTTCCATAAACAATGGTCCAGCAATGTTGCAAACTTCAATCACTGAACATTCACTGCCATGGCTGCTGGGAGAACAATCGTGACCTCACTGGGCAAACATACCTGCCTGTGGCACCCCAGCCTCACTGACACCAGTGGACCTGGGAACATGGCGCCTCTCCAAATCCAGGGGTTGAATGGTTCAAAGTGGCTGAGAATCGCCAACTGGGCCGGCCCTCCACCAGTCTTCACCTGCTCGGCTGCATTATGTGCATTCTTCTCCTGTAAAGGAGAGAAGAGCATTGATTAGTGCTAATTGTACCTGGATTCTCTTCACGGACGGCCCACCCCAACCAGAGTGGGACATTGCAGGGCTCCAGTGCCTCCTCACCCCGCTTCTGCCAAACACTCACACAAAGACGCTAGGCCTGTCCCCCACCACCCCTCCCCGACCCCCTTGGCCAAATGCTGCCTACATCACATCAGGCACCACACGGTCTAACCTTCCATAGCAAGGAGGTGCAAGCATGTGGAGCGCAGAGGGCAGCAGATCGATCAGTGCCACGCCACTTTGAAGCTCCCATCCCAGCATGTCATCACCCTGACTTTGACCTGTCCTGGAGATCCAACACTGTGCCTAGGTGCAGCTCCTCCAGCTTGCCCCAAAAACAGTAATGTGGGTCATAGTGTACCACATGCTGCGGGGGCAGAACCCATCTCTTCACCACCCTCTCAGGGTGACCTCGGCATGGGCAATATCTGCTGGCTCACCCAGCGAAGGACACATGCCGTCAATGATTCAATGCAGTCACTACACTCAGATTTTAGGGGGGTGAGGGCACCAGGGGGATGGTGGGGGGAAGCCTACCTGCTGGGTTAATTGACCAATGCCAACATGGCACTCACCCTTCCTGAGCGCAACAGGTCGTTGAAGCACTTGCAACCACCTCCTTCCAGGCACATTCGGTCATATGGGGGGGCCTCCTCCTCCCGCCAAGGTTAGAGCACCTCCCGCTGTGCTGCCACAAGGCAATCGTCCGAAAAACGAGGGGCACAGTGCCCCCCCTGCCCTCCCCTCCTGCCTGGCCTGCTCACCAGCAGCGCTCTGGGAAGCCCTTCCACTGGCCACGATTCACAGCCTTTGAAAGGCTGCAGCAGCTTTTTAAAACAGGCAGCCGGGTCACCGTTGGACCCGGTGGTCATTGCAGTCCCGCCGCCCGCCCACTCCCACTGTCCTTGGGAGCCGCGAGTCACACTGGGCGCGCCTTAATTGGCCCGCCCGTGTAAAATGGAGGTGTGGACCCGATCGCGCCCGCTACTGCTCCACCCGCTCGCCAGCCAGAAAATTCTGCCCCATGTACTTCAGTATGGTCTCACCAAGGTTTGATACAAATTTTGTGTAGCTTCTTTACTTTTCATCGCTATCCCCCTAGAAATAAACCCTGGTACTTGATTTGTTTTTCTAGTGGCCTTGTCAACTTGTGTCACGATTTTTAATGTATATTTGTGTGTTAGTATATTTGTACTCCAGATCTTTTTGTTCCTTTGTCACATTTAGATACTTATTTTCTTAGTAATATGTGACCTCCCTATTTTTTTTTACAAAACGTGCTGCTTTGCCTTTATCTGTGTTGAACTTCATTTGCCAATTATTTGTCCATTCTGCAAGTTTATTAATGACTTTTTAATGTGCTGCAGTTCTCCTCAGTATTGACTATCTCCCCAATTCTGTGTCTGCACATTTAGAAGTCGTGTCTTTTTTTAACTGCAATATTGACTCAAGATCCTATCTGCAAATGGAAAGGGGCCAGAAACAGATGGCCTAGTGCACTGGACAGCTAGAGGTAAAATTCAAAATACTGATAGCCCCATCACCGGGGTGAATGGGGGAGTTAGGCCATTGACCCCACCTTGAGGCATTGTCGCCGAGTTAACTCTTGATTATGGCAGGCAGAGAAAGTTCAAGTCTTCACCTGCCGATTGAAACTCTCTCCACACCGCACCAATAATGGCCCTGAGTGGGGAGGGGCATGTGGAAGGCACTGGAAAGGTTGGAGTTGGCCAGGGAACTCGGCAAGGCCAAGGACATGGACTTGCTGCCCAATTTAACAGCAGGGCCTCATTATCATTATCCTTTTTCAGTTTCCTGCCCAGCTGCTGACTGAGTTGCTGGGCTGACCAGTTGCCAGGTGGGAAACTCTGCATCTGGAAATCACAACCAGGAATCCTGGAAGGCAGTCCCCTCGACAATCAGGAGGGCTGGAAGATCAGAGTTCTGAACGTGGGGAGGAGAGAGAGCAGGAGAGGGCAGCCATGATCACGGCATTCAGAGAGAGCCACAGAGGTCTGGGAAAGGGGATGTGAGAGGGGCCCATTACAGTGGTCAGTGGAGTGATGGTCAGCAATCGCAGCTTGGTAGGAAGTGAGATATGGGACGTTCAGTTTGGAAGGTCAGCAATCAGGAGGGAGTGAAGAAAGTTTATAATCATCAGAGAGGAGGCCAAAATCTCCCTTGAGAGCCCGGGGAGAGCACTGCCTCTTCTCCTGGCCCACAAGGAGTGCTGGAAAAGGTGCTTAACATCTCGAGCCAGCAGCTCCTGCTCCATTTCACGGTCCAGTTTCACAAACCGTGGGAAACCCATGGAACTACTGCTAAATTCAAATCATGGTCCCAACTGCAGTGCCGGAGCCTGATTTAAATATGTTCATGATGTATCCCGTCTGTCCAAGGCAGGACAAAGCTGCAGCAATTGTGAGACATTACTGACGTTAAATCACCAGCTCCTGTCCTGAAGCTCTGGCAGTTCTGAAGAAGAGCCATATTAGACTCAAAACATTAACACTGTTTCTTTCACCACAGATGCCTCTGGACTTGCTGAGCACATCTGGTACATAGTGTTTTTATTTATGAAGGATTTTTGATTGGCAACTGAGTCAAGGGTTATATGGGGTCAGGCAAGAAAATGGAGGTAAGGTCACAATCAGGTCATTCATTATTATATTGAACGTGAAGCAGGCTCGAGGTCCCGCATTGCCTCCTAATTCTTAAGACCTTATGTCCTTATGTATATGTTGGGTTGGGGGTGCATTCCCCACGCCTGCTGACCCTTTCCCACCGACCATGGAGTGGCCAATGTTGAGGCTGACGACACTGTGACGACTTCAGTTCCTACACCCGACCTTCCTTCTGACATGCTAATTCAGTCTCCAGCTAAGGACAGCCCGCACTGGACTAAGACTGCCCTTATCTCTTTTTGTGCAGTACCCTGCCAGTCTGCAGGAATTCAGCAGCCTCTTCTGGAACTGCAAACAATGCACTAAGTGCCAATCAGTTCCCACACTTATTTTTGTTTGAATTCCTCACCCTTTTGTTTCCATTCTTTCAATGACAGGGATTGCTGCTCTGCTGACACACACACTCCTGTGATCAGAAAACTATGTGCTGACTGGGGGCAGCTGCATTGGAAGTGGTATATTTTTCCTGCAAAGAGGAATGGGGATAAACGGACACAGGAGCTGCGGCACTTTCCTCTCCGAAACAAATCTTAGTTATAGGCCATTTATGACAGTGCCTGAGGGAGTCTGCTCCCGGTACCTTGAGGTGGAACTGAAGAGAGCACAGCTAGCAGGGAACAGCAAATAGGCTGGGGCTCTAACCTCTAGAAAACTAAAGCTGAGAGGTGGCTTGATAGAGGCCTTTAAATTTAGGAAGGAATTTGATAAGGTAGATGTAGAGAAGATGTTTTCACTTGTGGGGAGGCCACAGTTAGCGGCTATAAATATACGATAGTCACTAGTAAACTCACTAGGTAATTCAGGAGAAATATCTTTACCTAAAGAGTGATTAGAATGCAGACTCGCTACCACATTTTTAAAAATCATTCATGGGATGTGGGCGTCACTGGCTGGGCCAGCATTTATTGCCCATCCCTAATTGCCTTTGAGGAGGTGGTGGTGAGCTGCCTTCTTGAACCGCTGCAGTCCAAGTGGTGTAGGTACACCCACAGTGCTGTTAGGGAGGGAGTTCCAGGATTTGGACCCAAAAACAGTGAAAGAATGGTCGATATATTTCCAAGTCAGGATGGTGAGTGGCTTGGAGGGGACCTTGGCAGTGATGGTTTTCCCATGTACCTGCTGCCCTTATTCTTCTGAATGGTAGAGGTCATACATTCGGAAGGTGCTGTCGTAAGGAGCCTTGGTGAGTTGCTGCAGTGCATCTTGTAGATGGTACACACTGTTGCCATCGTACATGGTGTAAGGAGTGAATTTTAAGGTGGTGGATGGGGGTACTGATCAAATGGGCTGCTTTGTCCTGGTTGGTGTCGAGCTTCTTGAGTGTTGTGGGAGCTGCAGTCATTCAGGCAAGTGGGGAGTATTCCATCACACTCCTGACTTGTGCTTTGTAGATGGTGGACAGGCTTTGGGGGGTCAATAGGTGAGTTACTCACCTCAAAATTCCCAGCCTCTGACCTGCTTTGGTAATCACAGTATTTATAGATGGAATAGTTCAGCTGAATGGCATATATGCATTTAAGGGGAAGCTCAAGGGAGAAAGGAATGGAAGGATATGGTGATAGCATGAGATGAAGTAAGGTAGGAGAAGGCTCGTGCAGAGCATAAATACCATCATAAAGCGAGGGGGCCAAATAGCCTGTTTCTCTGCTGTAAACACTGTGCAGTTCTATGTACTGACAGTAGAGCAGGTACAGGGGCTGCTTGGACTTGTATGGTGACAGATGCTGCCTTTGCCGATCTTAAAGCCTTTATTTCAGTTTTTGATTGAAGACACGAGATGGCAAATTTTAAAAGGTATTGTAAATTATTAGGAAGGCAAATGGAATGTGAGACTGTGCCTGGAGCGCTGTGTACAGTTTTGTTCTCTCTGCTTAAGGAGGGATATGTTTGCCTTGGAGGCAGTTCAGAGGAAGTTCATTAGGTTTATTGCTGGGCTGAAAGGGTTGACTTATGAGGAAAGGTTGAGTAGGTTGTACCGATCTAAATTGGAGTTTAGAAAAATGAGAAGTAATCTTATTGAAACATATAAGATTCTGTAGGGGCTTGACAGGGTAGAAGCTGAGAGGATATTTCCGCTGGTCGAATAATAGAATCCTACAATAGTTACAGCAAAAAAAGAGGCCATTCGACCCGTCAGACAAGATTTTCTTGGAGGGGAGAGGAAATGGGATACCGGTGCCCGGTGTAAAAGCCGGGGTGAGCTTGCTTCTTTTGGCTGGCTTGTCCTGAAGAGATTTAATGGCCGTTGGGTTTTTAAATGGCTTGAGGCCGGCCTTCCACCCACAACTGGGGAGGGAGTCCCACCTCCGAGATCTACCAGTCAATCAAGTGGCTGGCTGGTCTCTGGCCCCAACTGTGCCACCAGGAGCAGTGGTCCCTGCTGGGATGGCGAGGAGGTGGGGGGGTGTGGGAGAAGGGGGGGAAAGGGGGTGGACTGAGGGAGCTGGGTGAATAGAGCAAAGGGGGAGGGGAAACACGGAGAGGGGATCATTTTCACTGGGAGTGTGGTTGGGGGGTGGCGGTGGTAGAGAGGGAGGGGTGGGAGACATGGCCTCCGATGGGCACAGGACGGCCATAAGGGAGGCAACTTGACCAGTTACCTGCCCAGCCAATGAAGACTGCCAGGATCCAGACTGGGTGCGGGCCCCTTGGAGTTGGAGTTGAGGCCACAGCCAGATCAGCCATGATCTTATTGAATGGCGGAACAAGCTCGAGAGGCTTCATGGCCTACTCCTGCTCCTATTTACAAGCTAATGTTCGTGACTCACAGCTCCATGCTTCAGGAGTGATAAATAAGGTTGGTAAGCTGCAGGCACAAATAGATATGTGGAATTATAATATAGCGGCAGTATTGGAGACCATCAGTAGCCACTGGCCCCAGTGTTGCTACTGGTACTGTGGAGCTGCCAGCCTCTGATTGGCCAGCAGCTCCATGAGGCAGGGCTTCCTCCTGAAGCGAGGCAGAAGCCTTGCCTCAAAATAATTAAAGGCCCGTCCGCCAAAAAATTAAAGGGACTGAGCCGGCCAAGCAGGTCAGGCTCGCCCCTGACATTCACACTGTGCTTCAGGAAGCCCACCTTCAGCACATAAACCAGCTCAGTGTCACAGAACTAGAAAGGGATGGCATACCTGAGGGTTCAAAGGCTGAAGCTATTGCTTGAATTAAAGAACAGTAGAGGAGCTATTATGCTACTGGATGTATAATACAGGCCACCAAATCGTGAGAAGGAGATAGAGGAGCAAATCTACAGTCAAATTATAGAAAGACACAACAATTTTTGAGACGTGATAATGGGGGACTTCAGTTATCCTATTATATAGTCTGGGGTAGTAACAGTGGCCTGAATCTATCGGTCAGCAGGCAGGAACGATCAGCAGGTCCAGGATCGACTGGGGGACGGTCTGCTGACCGCCATTTCATCCGGCTGGCCAATTAACGGGCAGCCCGTGTGAAGCACACGCTGAGGGGCTCAGCGCTGCCAGGATGGGAGGGGGAGGGGGAGGGGCGGTGGGCACTGACATTAACGCGGGCGCAGGCCAGCACTGAGAGAAAGCCCCCTGAAGCCAGAGAGCTGCCTCATGGAGCTGAGGACCTGAAAATTCAAAAATATAGGTTTCAGAGGCTGAAAGAAAGGGTTCACATATCATAATAAATCACCTGAAAACTTAGTGACCGAAAATGCTGCCCACAGAAATTTATTTATATTTCATTTCACCACGGAAACCTCATCCCACCGTGCGTGAGGTTTGATGAAAAATGTAAAGGCTGTCCGGCGAGAAAAGGGAAGAAGATGGATGAAGGGAATTTGAGATTGGGTTAGGAGAGGGTAACAAAAGAGAGCCCCGAAGTTTTGTTTTAATAAATACTAAGCGACTAGTCAAAGGAAGGGTGGGACTGACTGGGGACAATAAAAGAATTTGTCTTCACAGAATCACAGAATCACACAGTGCAGAAGAGGCCCTTCGGCCCATCGAGTCTGCACCAACACGTGAGAAACACCTGACCTACTTACCTAATCCCATTTACCAGCATTTCGCCCAATTTTATGACGTGCCAAGAGCTCATCCAGGTACTTTTTAAAGGATGTGAGGCAACCCGCCTCCACCATCCTCCCAGGTAGCGCATTCCAGACCGTCACCACCCTCTGGGTAAAAAAGTTTTTCCTCACATCCCCCCTAAATCTCCTGCCCCTCACCTTGAACTTGTGTCCCCTCATGACTGACCAACGAAGGGGAACAGCTGTTCCCTATCCACCCTGTCCATGTCCCTCATAATCTTGTAGACCTCGATCAGGTCGCCCCTCAGTCTTCTCTGTTCCAACAAAAACAACCCATGTCTATCCAACCTCTCTTCATAATTTAAATATTTCATCCTGGTGAATCTCCTCTGCAACCCCTCCAGTATTCCATCTGCCACTTCTTTGCCCATTCTCCTAACCTGTCCAAATCCTTCTGTAGCCTCCCCACCTCCTCAATATTACCTGTCCCTCCACCTATCTTTGTATCATCTGCAAACTTAGCCAGGATGCCCTCAGTTCCTTCATCTAGATCATTAATGTATAAAGTGAAAAGTTGTGGTCCCAACACTGAACCCTGCGGAACTCCACTAGTCGCCGGCCACCATCCTGAGAAGGACCCCCTTATCCCCACTCTCTGCCTCCTGCCAGACAGCCAATCTTCTATCTATGCTAATACCTTGCCTCTAACACCATGGGCTGTTATCTTACTGAGCAGCCTCCTGTGCGGCACCTTGTCAAAGGCCTTCTGGAAGTCCAAGTAGATAACATCCATTGGCTCTCCTTTGCCTAACCTACTCGTTGCCTCCTCAAAGAATTCTAACAGATTTGTCAAGCATGACCTCCCCTTGATGAAACCATGCTGACTTTGCCCGATTTTACCATGCACTTCCAAGTATTCTGAAATCTCATGCTTAATAATGGACTCTAAAATCTTACCAATGACCGAGGTCAGGCTAATCAGTCTGTAATTTCCCGTCTTTTGCCTCACTCCCTTCTTAAACAGGGGGGTTACGTTAGTGATTTTTCAGTCCTCTGGGATCCTCCTTGACTCCAGTGATTCCTGAAAGATCACCACTAACGCCTCCACTATCTCTTCAGCTATCTCCTTCAGAACTCTGGGGTGTAATCTATCTGTCCAGCTGATTTATCCACCTTCAGACCTTTCAGTTTTCCCAGCACCTTCTCCTTGGTAATGGCCACCATACTCACCTCTGCCCTCCAACTGTCTTGAACTTTGGGGATGTCACTCGTGTCTTCCACCGTGAAGACTGACGCAAAGTACCTATTCAGTTCCTCCACCATTTCTTTGTTCCCCACTACTACTTCTCCAGCGTCATTTTCCAGTGGCCCAATGTCCATTTTTGCCTCTCTCTTACCCTTTATATATCTAAAAAAACTCTTGCAATCTTCTTTTATATTACTGGCTAGTTTACCCTCAGATTTAATCTTCTCCCTCCTTATTTCTTTTTTAGTTGTCCTCTGTTGGTCTT
Organism: Carcharodon carcharias; assembly: GCF_017639515.1. Lineage (NCBI taxonomy): Eukaryota > Metazoa > Chordata > Chondrichthyes > Lamniformes > Lamnidae > Carcharodon > Carcharodon carcharias. The sequence goes on along the minus strand of NC_054484.1, from coordinate 90,664,663 downwards.
TGTAGGCTTCCCAATCCCCTGGTTTCCCACTGCTCTTCGCCACATTGTATGCTTTCTCTTTAGCTTTTATGCTGCACCTGACTTCCCTTGTCAGCCATGGTTGCCTCGCCCTACCTTTAGTTTGCCTCTTCTTCCTAGGGATGGATTTTTGCTCCCAAATTACTCCCAGAAACTCCTGCCATTGCTGTTCCACTGTCTTTCATGCTAGGCTCATCTCCCAGTCAATTCTGGCCAGCTCCTCCCTCATGCCTCTGTAGTTGCCTTTATTCAACTGTAATACCGTTACATCTGATTCCAGCTTTTTCCTCTCAAATTGCAGGGTAAATTCTATCATATTATGGTCACTTCCTCCTAAGGCTTCCTTCACCTTAAGCTCCCTTATCAAATCTGCCTCATTACACATCACTAGATCTAGAATTGCCTGTTCCCTATTGGGCTCCACCACAAGCTGCTCCAAAAAGCCATCTCGTAGACATTCTACAAATTCCTTTTCTTGGGATCCACTACCAACCTGATTTTCCCAGTCTACTTGCATATTGAAATCCCCCATGATCACTGTAACCTTGTCTTTCTTACACACCTTTTCTATCTCCTGGTGTATCTTGTACCTCACATCCTGACTACTGTTTGGAGGCCTGTACATAACTCCCATTATGGTTTTTTTAACCTTTGCAGTTCCTCAACTCTACCCACACAGATTCTACATCATCTGACCCTACATCATTTCTTGCTATTGATTTAATTTCATTTCTTACTAACAAAGCAACCCCACCCCCTCTGCCAACCTGCCTATCTTTTCGATTGTCTATTTCTTTGTGCATAACAAACTTAAACTGTACCATGTTGTGGTTGCTATCACTAAAATGCTCCCCCACCACCACCTCAGCCATCTGTCCGGCTTCATTCCCCAGAATTAGGTCCAGCAATGCAACGTCCCTTGTTGAACCCTCTACATATTGACCTAAAAAGTTCTCCTGTACACATTTCAAGAAATCCACTCTATCCAAGCCCTTAACACTATGTCTATCCCAATTAATGTTGGGAAAGTTGAATTTACCTAATATAATTACCCTATTGTTATTGTTTTTACACACCTCTGCAAATTATGCACATATTTGCTCCACAATTTCCCACTGACTATCTGGGAGTCTATAATAAACACCTAACAATGTGGCTGCTCCTTTTTTATTCTTAAGCTCTACCCACAAAGCTTCATTCGAAGCCCCCTCCAAGATATCATCTCTCCTTACTGAAGTAACTGACTCCTTAACTCCTTAATAATGCAACGCCTCCTCCTCTTTTACCCCCTCCCCTGTCACGCCTGTAGATTCTATATCCCGGAATGTTGAGCTGCCAATCCTGCCCTTCCCTCAACCACATCTCAGTGATGGCTACTATATCACAATTCCACGTGTCAATCCTCACCCTTATCTCATCCGTTTTACCTGTAATACTCCTGGCATTAAAGTAGAGGCCATCCAGCCTTGCCTTACTCCCTTGAAACTTAATGTAGCTGTACTCCCTCTGACTTGATTGTTTTACTGTATTATGATGTGTCCCTATTCTGCTAACATTCTGTGTCCCCTCCCCCTGCCGAATTAGTTTAAACTCTTCCCAACAGCACTAGCAAACCTGCCCACAAGGATGTTAGTCCTGCTCTGGTTCAGATTTAGACTGTCCCGCTTGTATAGGTCCCACCTTCCCCAGAAACAGTCCTAGTGATGCAGGAATCTAATACCCTCCCTCCTGCACCAACTCTTAAGCCACGTATTCATTTGAGCTATTCTCCTATTCTCTGAGCTCACCAGCACATGGCACTGGGAGTAATCCAGAGATTACAACCCGAGAGGTCTTGCTTTTTAGTCTACTGCCTAACTCCCTGAATTCTTGATGCAAGACCTCATCCCTCTTTCTACCGTTGTCATTGGTACCAACATGTACCCTGACCTCTGCCTTATCACCCTCCCCCTTCAGGATGCCCCACAACCATTCAGTGACACCCCGGACCCTGGCACCAGGGAGGCAATACACCATCCTGGAGTCACGTTGATGGCCACAGTAGCACCTATCTGTTCCCCTAACTATAGAATCCCCTATTACTATTGCTCCTCCTCCCTTCCTCCCCTCCTGTACAGACAGGCTGCTTGTGGTGCCAGAAGCTTGGCTCTGTCTGCACTCCCTGGAGGAACCAACACCCTCATCAGCCTCCAAAATGGAATACTGATTTGCGAGCGGGACCCCAAGGGACTCCTGAACTACTTGCCTGTTTCTCTTGGATTGCCTGGTGGTCACCCATTCCCTTCCTTCCTCAAGTCCCTTCAGCTGCGGTGTGACCACCTCTCTAATGTGCTATTGACGATGCTCTTGGCTCATGGGTGCTCCACAGTGTCCCCAGCTGCTGTTCCAGCTCTGAAACCTGAGCTTCCAGGAGCTACAGCTGGACACACTTCCTGCACACATGTTCCCGGCTTCCCACATGGAGCACGAGGACCACACCACGGCTTTGAGCTCTACTGCCATGACATATCCCTTTAAATTAAACCTTTTAAATCAATTACTCTAGGGGCCTTCTTTCCTGATCCTCGTTACTACAGAATATACAAACTATAAACCACAAAAAGACCTTAAATTATAAGCGATAAAAGTAGTAAATACTTACCCGACTTTACCCATTGCTTACCAGTCATTTCTCTCCCTTGTAGCCTCTTCTGCTGCAGCAGGGCAAGACCACTCTCTGAAGATTTATGAAGTTGGACAGCAAAGAAAAAATGCAAAGAGCACCTCTTCCCCTCTGCATCGAATTCCCACTGTGCATCAAATTGCCAATACCCACACTCACTCTGGCTGTGTCTCACTCAGGATGAGGTCTCTGCCCTGCTCGTGTGCAAACACACTGATCTTGTGCAGGCATAAGGTGTGACTGATCTATTAAATGAATACCCCACATCAGTCTAGACTGAAGAAGACCAAATTGCCAATATCACAGTAAAGGAGGATGTTGTAGAGAAATTGGTCTGGATGGGTGCATCCTATGTTGCTGAGGGCAGCAAGAGTGAAAACCGCAGGGCTCTGCCTACAATATTCTCATCCTCCGGAGATCTGGGAGTGGTGTTGGAGGAGCGGGTGATTGCTAAGTGTGTCACCCTTGGTCAAAAAAGCAATAGGAATAAACTTGACAATGAATAACAAGCCAGCGTGAAAGGCGCTGTGGGGGTGGAAGCAGGAGGAGGGCGAGCATGGAAGTCTGTGCAAAAGTGGGGGAGCGCGCCTTGACAGCTCCCTGAGGGCACAGAGCTGCCCCAGGGAACTGAAGATTTGAATAAAGGAAAAAGTTTTAATTAATGGTGTAAACATGTTCCCACATGTGACTCAGTCACATGAAGAGGGACGTGCTTAAAATGAAGTGGAAAATTTTTGGGGGGGCAGAATTTTTCCCCCGTTGGGCGGGATGTTCAAGAGCAGGTGCGGGGAGGCGCGCCTCTGAATGGGGGAGTTCTCTGAGCCGAGAGCGCACTCTGTCGCGCATGCGTACGAAAGAGCGCACTCACCTCCCTGAGGCTAGGTGCTGCCTCAGAGAGATCAGCTCCACGTTAAAAAATGTTAACAATAGAAAAAAAAATTCCCCTGACGTGTCCCCTCATGTGACACTGTCACACGAGTTGGGACATGTCCATCACTTTTAGTTGCACTTTTATTAAAAATGTAAAAGCCTACATGAAACCTGATCCTGACCATGGATGAGGTTTCATGCTTTTACTTAAGCTCCCAGCCTGCCTGCACCCCCCACTCGCCAACCGGGAAATCCTGGCCTTTGAGTTTTTTACTTACTGTTGGACACCTCATCTCGCTTGTGGATGAGGTTTCATAAAAATGCAAAGACCTCCTGACCTAATTGCCTGCCACCAACTGAACAGTTGAGCAGGCAGCGAAAAATACAACTTAATTAATACTTTAAGGGCCTTAACTGGCCTCGTAATTGTCGGCGGGTGTGCTGTTGATTCTCGCATGCACCCGCTGACTGAAAGATCACAAGAGTGCGCGTCGGGACACTCGCCCGACATCATCACTCGAGATTTGACATCTGATCAGGTAAGGCGCACGCCCGCCCGACAGACTAAAACCCTGCCATATGGTATCATTCTGAAGACAAGCAGAGGAACTATCCTCGGTGTCCTGGCCATTATTTGTCCTTCAATAAACATTGTGAAAACAGATCATCTTGTAATTTTCACACTGCCATTTTTGGGAGCTTGCTGTGCACATATTGGCTGCTGCATTTCCTACATTACAACGATCTCTACACTTCAAAAGTACTTCATGGGCTGCCAAGCACTTTGGAACTTCCTAAGGTTGTGAAAGGTGCTATATAAATTCAGTCTTTGTTTCTTTGTGATGTGTATATGGACTTTCAAAACTTGACTGATACCCCATAATGAGCTTGTTAGCAAAATTGAAGCCCGTGGGATTAAAGATGCAGTCACTGAATGATACAAAATTAGCCGAGGGACACAAACCAGAGAGTAGTAGTGAATGGTTGTTCTTCAGACAGGAGCAACGTGTTCAGTGGTGACCCCAGGAGTCAGTATAACCTCTGCTCTTTTTGATATATATTCATTAACCTGACTTTGGTACACAGGGCATACTTTCAAAGTTTACAATGGCACGAAACTTGGAAATGGAGTAACTGAGGTGGATAGAGACAGGTTTCAGTAAAGCCAAGACAGGCTGGTAAATTGGGAAGACATGTGTCAGATGGAATTGAATGTGGAGCAGTATGAAGTGATTCACATTGGTAGGAATAATGAGAAGAGGCAATATAAACTAAATGATATAATTTTAAAGAGGGCACAGGAATAGAGAGATCTGGGCTACAGGGACACAAGTCTTTGAAGGTGACAAGACAAGTTGAGAAGGCTATTAAAAGGGCACTCGGAATCTTTGGCCTTATAAATAGAGGCATCGAGTAGAAAAGCAAGAGAGTTGTGCTAAGCCCTGGTTAAACCCTGGTTAACTTCAGCTGGAGCATTCTGACCAATTCTGAGGCCACCCTATAGGAGGAACATGAAGGCCTCGGCGAGTGAGAGTGCAGGGGAGAGTTACTAGGATGCTACCAGGGATGACAGGTTTCCGTTATGTGGATAGAGGCAGATTTGGGTAGCTGTGCTGACAGAGAAAGTTAATGGGAAATTGAATTGACATGTTCAGGATCTTGAGGGGTTTTGATTGAGTAAGTAAGATGAAACTGTTTGCAGCAGCAGAAAGGTCAGTAACAAAGAACTCACATTTAAAATAATTGGCAAAACAACCAGAGGTGACATGAGGAAGGAAACATTTACAAGTGAGATGTTATGATCTGGAAGTTGCTGCCTAAAAGGATGATGTGAGCAGATTCGCTAGTAAATTCCAAGGGGTTATTGGATAAATGTGAAAGGAATGTTGCATGTTGGGGAAAGGGCAGGAGATTGAGACTGATTAGATATTTCTTTCAAAGACAATGCGATGCCAACATTGACCATCTCTAACAAGAGAGAATCTAACCATCGACCCTCGACACTCAATGGCATTACCATCACTGAATCCCCCACTATCAACATGCTGGGGGTTACCATTGACCAGAAACTGAACTGGACCAACCATATAAATACTGTGGCTACAAGAGCAGGCCAGAGGCTGGGAATCATGTGAAGCGTAACTCACCTCCTGACTCCCCAAAGCCTGTCCACCATCTACAAGACACAAGTCAGGAGTGTGATGGAATAAGCCCCAATTGCTTGGATGAGTGCCGCTCCCACAACACTCAAGAAGCTTGACACCATCCAGAACAAAGCAACACGTTTGATTGCACCACATCCACCTCCCTCAACATTCACTCCCTCCACCAGCGATGCACAGTTGCAGCAGTGTGTACCACATACAGGGTGCACTGTAGCAACTCATCATGTCCCTTCAATAAGCACCTTCCAAACCCATGACCTCCACCATCTAGAAGGACAAGGGCAGCAGACACACTGGAACACCATCACCTGCAAGTTCCCCTCCAAGTCACACACTGTCTTGACTTGGAACGTTACATCTCTCCTTTTACAGTTGCTAGGCCAAAAACACTCTGCATAACACTCTGGGTGTACCTATACCGCATAGATTACAGCAGTTCAAAAATGTTGGCTCACCACCACCTTCTCAAGAGCAATTAGGGATGAGCAATAAATCCTTGCCTTGCAAGTGACATTCACATTCCATCAATGAATTTAAAAAACCACTAGTGCTAGTTATAGTGCTCATAGTCTGTCCTTTTACTCATCAATAGCCTAATTATATGAAAATGGAAGCTTGAGGGAAAGTTGGTGTGTGTTTGGATCAGTTTAATAAGGTGTGATTTGATAAGAGTCACATAAGTCACTTCTCTATGCTACAGAAATAATTGCCTGGAGTTTGCATTAAGAATAACAGTGAAGGTATAGTGTTCACCGTTACTAGGGAGTAAATTGAGTAGCAACTTCTGATGCGTGCACATGCGTAGTTAATTACAGAGGTGATGAATTTGCTATCCAATTCGCTATGACCCTCACTACAGTAGTACCTTGTGATAGACTTCGCATTAAAATACATGAAGGATATTGACATTTTTGGACTTAATCATGAGTTACCCACTAAACATGCTAGAAAAAGTTAGTTCTGGGGAATTTAGGTGTGGGTAAATTTTTAACAGTTCAATAAACCTTACTGCCAAACAATCTCTCTAACCCTGAATATTTAATTTTACGACTGTGCAGTCAGATTCCTTCACATTTTTATTATTGTTAGATATTTAATAGACATTTAATGAAGAATTTAAAAATAATGTTTTTTTGTTTCTTTCCATATCTTTTATCTCTCTTGCTTAATCCCAGTTTCCTTTCCCTCTCTTTATTCTGTTTTCCAGACCCGATTCAACATGGAATTAAATATTCCAACTGATGCTTCCCGGTTTAGATTCTGTGTAGCTCAGTGAGGATTCTTCAATCTGATTGGCTGACGAGACACTCTGCTTCTTCTCCTGCCCTCTCACACACCACAAACTGCTCGGAAAAGGGTCTCTAGATACTACTAATTGGAGCAAGGAGAACACCTACATAAAATTTCTGGGCAGCTGCAAGCGCACTGAACAGTGAACCCCATTCCTTCACTGCCGACCCGCTAAACCTGGGCCATGTTATCTCTACTTACGGAGGACTCTTTTTCTCTCTCTCTCTCTCTGCTTTCGCATCAGGCACTGAACCTCTTTGATGAGAGGATCAAACACAAACACCAATAAGAAGACACGCTTCACAGCCTGGAAGTGCCCATAAATTATTCAGCATTTCTTCAAATAAGGGGAGAGAGAAATAACAGTCCGAGGGGCAGATTGTTTCAGTCATCTGTTGTCTTTTAAAACGTTGCTGAGTGTCCACTCGGGAGAAGTTGGCTTCCAAGGAGAGAGGAATCGGTAGTGTGTGTACCTTTAAATTTTAAATCACAGATGCTAGCAGAGTGCAAAAGGCTGTGCTGTTACAGCACTGATAAGACACAGGGTCCCCAAGGTAAACTAGCTTACGGCTACTGAAATGGCATCCGTCTCTCAGAGCTGGAGAAGGTTAAATATGCTGTAGCCCAGTTGTTGGAACATTGAAGGGGGGAAAAAAAAACAGAAGGTACTCACCTCCCCTGGGATTCTGCCCCCACCCCCCCTCCCGCAACAAATTCAGATTTATTTCCCTGCCTGGCACTGTTGTCTCTGTTTTGCATTTTTACGAGCGTGCAGGAAGTTATCTGAGTACATTGTGGCCGGTGCTTGTAGTGGTGGAGGAATTCCTACTCCCAGCAATACAGCAGATGCTGGAAACCTTGCTCTTTTGTCTCATACAGCTTAACCAGGTGTTGCTCCATGCTGCCAGTTGCAATCAAGCCTTTCAGTATTTCAGCCCAGCCAGTGTGTAGAAGTGATTGAAAGGTCTGATGAGAGGAACAGCGAGCAAATTAACGGAACCAAAAAGCACTCCGTGATGGCAGCAGGTAAGAATGGAGGTGTATCTCACTGGCATACATCTGCATGTTGCATGTGTTCTTGTTACAGCATGTCATAAGTGTTTCCTTCACTGAACAGAAAGATCTTTTTCTAAGGTAGGGCAGAAAATCCCCAGATCCAGTCTCTGTAACGATCTCTCTCTCTCACACACACACACTGCTGGATTCTTGGGGCTAGCTGCTTAAAAATGGCCCCTTATGTAAAAGTGCAGCAGTCTAGAAAACAATGCAATGCCATTTTTCTCATGTAATGCGTTAAAATGTATATATTTTTTTGGTAAATAGTTAATGGGTTCCAAGTGTGGAGCTGTTACAGTTTCTGCCTAATTAGTCATGTACAGAGTTGTGTGTGGAACAGCTCAGCTGTGTGCATTGCCGCCATCTAGTGGTGGCAGGTTTTGTTTTTGTGCAGCACGTGGGGGGAAATAGCTGGGGCAGTGCTTTTATTATTTTGCTCCTTGGTCTTCTTGGGTTAAACAAATGATGGTGCAGAGCCTCACAGTCGCCACACTCAGCCAGCCGGGGCTAATTCACTGGAGCTGCCACTGTATCACGGCCCCAGCTCGTCAACATCCACCTCCTTGCAAAATACCTGGCATGGGGCGACTAAAGCCAGAGATTGGCGGGAGTAGGTGGCACGGTGATGTGCCCGACTGGTAAGATTGCCAACTCTGGTTGGACGTGTTCCCAGACCAACCCGTTCCCCAAGCTCGCACCATTGGCTGCCTGACATGCCCATCCTCGTGGAGCCCGGCCAATTGGAAAGCGAATGAACTCTTCGTTGCCCTGATTGGGTCACTCTTCAAACAGCCCTTCAATCAGTGTCCAGTATTTATAGAAGAAATAAGTGTTATAAGAAAGAAAGAAGGTGTATTTACATAGTACCGTACACATCCTCAAAGTGAATGAAGTATTTTGGAAGTGTAGTTACAGTCACTGTCTCAGTGAATACAACAACCAATTTGCAGACAGACAAACAGCAATAAGCTAAACGACTGGACAACCTGTTCTGTTGGTATTGTTTGAGGAATAAACATTGGTCAGGACAGGGAGAAGCTGCTGCTCTTTTCTGAATAGTGGCAAAGCGGTTTTGAACGTTGACCTGAATGGGCAGACGGGACCTTAGTCTAATGTTTCACCCTACAAACAGCACTCCCTCAGCTCAGCACCAGAGAGAGAGCTCTGATTATGCAGTGAAGTCTCTGGCGTGTGATTTGAACCCACAACCTCCTGACTCAGGGATGAGAAATGCTGCCGTTCAGCTGAGGCTGAAGGCTCAAAAGCCTCAAGACCATGTGGTGTCAGCCTGTAGCTCAGTGGGGTAGCCCCCTCACCTCTGAGTCAAACCCCACCCCCAAGACTTGAGCACAAAACCGAAGTTGATGAAAGGAACGTTTCTGCTGAGTGCCCAAAGGGAGGGAAGCGATGTCAAGCTGGTCAGGAGTTCAGGATGTTTTCCACCCCCAGCAGCTCTGGGATGTTGTCAGCTGCTCGTTTATTCTTTCCAATGCAATAAATGATGTGTTTAAATCACTTTTCAAATGTGACTGACTGTTTGAAAATGAGGACATCAGCCTTTAAATACGAGTGAATTTTGAATATGCCTCCTGGGCCACTGGATCTTGCATATCTGGTGTGTTTGGTTTATGTTAGGATATAGATTTGGAAACTTTATATATTAATGGTGGCCATTGCGGGGTAGTGTGAGGTAAAAATGGTTCCCAATCACCTGTTTCACACAAGGTCAACATCGCTCCAAATATCCTTTAAATCACCATGACACCCTGGCTCCGAGTTCCCTCCGAGCTCGTGCTGCCTCACTGCAGGAGTGTCGTGGCTCCTGAGAGCAAACAGTGTTTCTGCCACATATCGGCCAAACTTGCACAGCCAGGAAATTCAGGGCCTCTGAACGTAGGATTTGTGATTTGGTTTTGCAAATGGATCTGGGGATTATCAAGCTGTTGCAGCCTTCTCACTATGTGCAGGAAAGGGTTTTATCTCATTGCAGTAACAGAGGCTTGCAAATGCATGATTGGAGTCAGTCCAGGATCACACACTTACATTCTCTCAGAGAAATTGCTCAACTGAAGACAGAGCCTGATTATATCTTAAGCACTCCCTCGGGGCTGAGAATGACTCGCTTCCACACTTAAAATGCGTTCTCAGGTAACTGAAGAGTCCAATGGGCGACCTACAGTCTCTGTCACAGGTGGGGCAGACGGTGATAGGGGGAACGGGTGGGTGGGTGGGGTGCCTGGGTTACCACACGCTCCTTTCGCCCGCGATGCTTGTCTTCAGCTAGCCCTTGGCGATGAGACTCGAGGTGTTCAGCTCCCTCCCTGATGCTTTCCCTCCACTTTGGGCGATCATGGGCCAGGGATTCCCAGATGTCGGTGGGGATGCTGCACTTTTCCAAGGAGGCTTTGAGGGTGTCCTTGAGGCATTTCCTCCACCCTCCTGGGGCTTGCTTGCCGTGTCGAAGCTCCAAGATGGAATCTGAGTCCCTGAATTGACCTCCCTCCAGTGCAGTGGGAGAGTGAGTGGCTGATCTGTACCTCAACTCCATTTAGCCCTCTCCCCCGCTCTTCCCTCCCCACCGCTTTGCTCCGTATCCCTTGACACCCTTATCCAACAAAAATATATCGATCTCACAGCTGACCCAGCATCCACAAGTGGTTATATTGGCCAACACCAAAAACTGGCATGAGGGTCATGGTGTGCCGCTCATTGCTTTGAAGGCAGCTGGTGCTGCCAAGATGGCTGCCATTTTAGAGTCTTAATTGGCTGTTTGGTGCCTAAAGCCAGCCTCGTGTTCCACCTGTGGACCAAATCTTCCCCGTCCCTGGCCCATCCTCCAGCGGCTGAGGGTCGTTCAAACGTCCTGTGGAAGTTTGAAACCTGGGACTTCACCGCTTGGGTCAGTTGGCAGGTTGTGGTTGGTGATGTTTAGTGATGTATAATCTTCCTGTTTTATGTCCACTGTGTGAAGTTCTTTGATGTGGCTAACACGGCGTGAATGCAAAGAGTTGTCTTGTAGCGATAATTGGTGGCTAAATATGATAAATATGTCAAAATAGGGTATGCAGCAAGCGGTGATGCTGTCAAATTAGTGTCAGCTGGAAGCTCTCAACATCTGCGCACTGACTTGTCCTTGCAATGCTTCAGCCCTCCTGTCATAGGAGCCCCACAAGTTAGTTACCGGCACTGGGATTTAGGATGCTAATCAAGCTCAGCACAACATGCAGCCAGCTGCTTCAGCTTGATTCTGTCCTGTCAGGCCACCTCGCTTAGAAATTCTAGGCCACCACTTTTAAACGAGACTGGGGATATTAAAAAATTCCAGCACGGAAGCACTCCCTTCGGTGCACAGCCTGGAATTTCTGACTGGTGGCGTCAGGAGCATGGCTGGCATTGAAATGGCGCCAGTTGGAACACCTAGGTATTTTCGGAGGCAGTTTCATGTCTTCTTGTCCCCAGCAATTCAAAATATTCACATTTTTAGACTGAAAAAGCTGGAGCTTCATCAAGTGTATTTCTTACAGTTCTCTTTGTGGATTGATACATTAGTGCTCAGCACCTGACTGCAGTACAGCAGTAAATGTGGCACCCTGGATGTACTTCCTCATGACAACTAGTTCCTATTTCTTTATGAATAGTATAATAATAAGGACAGAGTAGATAGGGAGAAACTGTTCCCGCTCGCAAAAAGGATCAAGAACGAGAGGCCACAGATTTAAAGTGATTTGCAAAAGAAGCAAATGTGACATGAGAAAAAGCTTTTTCACACAGCGAGTGGTTCAGGTCTGGAATGCACTGCCTGGAAGTGTGGTGGAGGCGGGTTCAATCGAGGCACTCGAGGGCATTAGATGCTTATTTAAATAGAAACAATGTGCAGGGGTACAGGGAAAAGGCAGGGCAATGGCTCTAGATCATAATACTCATTCAGAGAGCCAGTGCAGACACGATGGGCTAAATGGCCTCCTTCTGCACTGTGACAGATCTGTGATTCTGTGATAATTTAATATTCCTCTTAAAAAAATGTCTATATCAGTCTAGTTGTTCTAATCATAATTTTTTTTACATTCTGTCTAAACTAAAGAAGATTAACAATTGACAGTTACAATTAAGCTGAACACCTTAGGGTCTGTTACAGCTGTCTTCCTTACTCAGAATATTATTCACAGTATCGTTGAGTGGTGGTATGTTGTGCCTTTCTCTTGTAGATTTGGCATTCATGGCTTTCAGTGATGAGTTGGCCCCCGCTGCGCAGGCAATGCTGTGCGTGTTGTATCTGTTGTTGTAGGAGTCATGCTTAATGTTGCTAATGTTGTGTCACTCACTGGTGACGTTGTTAATGTTTCATTGCTTGTAGGTGATGCTGTTAATGTTGTCTCGTTGGTTTCTTGATGCTGCTGGTGTTAGTTGACAACCTTTTCTGCTTTTCCAGCTCAGCTGTATGTCGAATACGGACTCTGCACCTTTTTGTTTGCTTACCCGTTTCAGTCTCAATGACCTTGGAGTCTCAGCTTCACCAACAACTTTTGCTGGGCTCCAGGTTTTCAGGGTTGGATCCTGTATGTGTACAGTTTGTCCATTCAACAGCTCAGGCAGGGATTTATCATGTTTGTTGACGTGTTGACCTCCTTCTACCTGAGCATTAGTGTGTTGTTGTCTTACTTCTGGTCACTTGGAGGGAGTCTCCTACTTGATAGAGTGTCTTACCCTTTCTTCCATTTAACAGCTCTACAGGTGACTTTATGTCATCCTTGAGTGGTGTAGATTCCAGAGACAATACGGGAAGGTTTGGGTATTCCTCTCGACATTTTGTGAGGGTTCCTTTGGCTCTCCGGACATGTCTCTTGGGTAATGTGGTGATAAGGTGAGTTAAACCCACACTTTTCAACAAATTTCTTAGGCCAGGATTTCCCAGTTGGCGAGTAGGGGGGCGGGGCCCGCTCGCCGACACGTAAAATGACGCTCAGTGTCGTCAGGCGGAACTCCCGACATCACCGCACCCCATTTAAATTTTCAGGTGGGTGGGGGCTCAGCAGAATCAGCTGTGCGCCCACTGACCTGTCAATGGCCAATTGAGGCCATTGACAAAGTCGTTAAACTAATTAATGGACCTGCCCATCCAACCATAAGGCCGAGAGCCCTGGAGGGCATTAGAACAAGCATCAAACCTCATCCACGGGCGGGATGAGGTTTCACGTAGGTTTTAAAAAATGTAATTAAAGTGTATTTATAAATGATGGACATATCCCAACTCATGTGACAGTGTCACATGAGGGGACATGTCAGGGAATTTTTTGCTCTCTATTTTTCAGATTTTTTTATAGTGGACCTGATCTCCCTGAGGCAGCACTTAGCCTCAGGGAGCTCAGTGCACTCTTTTGTGCGCATGCGTGAAAGAGCGCACTCTCGGTTCAGGGAATACACCCCCGCCCACACAGGGAGCACATAGCGCTTCCTGGCGGACGTCACGCTGGGCGGGCCTTAATTGGCCTGCCCACGTAAAATGGCTGCATGCTTAAGAGCGGGCACGCAGAGGCCCAATGGTATTTATCCGCGCGCCCGCTCTTAAACTTCCCCCTCAACAGGGGGAAGATTCTGCCCTTAAACTCTCTGGAGGGGCATTGGGTTCCAATGTCACATATTGATCCTTTAGGAATCCCTTGTTCAGTGAACAGAACTCATAGTGCTGAGATGATTGTTGTAGCTCTCGAATTTTTCGCCTTTCTGGTAAAAGGGAACTTTAAGTTGTAGTCTGCAACAATGAGATACCATCCTTGATTGTGTGCAAATAAATCAGTTCCCACAGTATGCCATGGTCTGGTTGGTATTTCAGTAGCTATCATCTCCTATCCCTGCTGTGTATTTCTGTACTACTTGCGTGCACTGCAATTCGACATCATTCTCTCAATGTCTCTGTAAATACCTATCCTATACACAGCTGATCTGGCTCTGAGCTTTCACTTCTCCATTCCCATGTGGCCTTTTATATCTTCTGGAGAAGTTCTTGCTGTATCGGTTTGGGTGTGATTATTATGGGTCCAGCCAGCAGAATGCCATCCTCCACTGAGATGTCATCCATGATAGACCAGTACTGCTGTGCTGCTGGCTGTGTTTGCTGTATCTTATCAGGCCATCCCTGGGTCACTTGCTGAGACAGCATCTGTAACTCCTCAACTTTGCTGGCCTCATCTCTAATTTGACTCAGGTTTGATGGTGTTACATTCACTGGACCTTTATAGCTACATCTTTTATCCCATGTTTCTCCTGTGGCGATAACCGAGATATGGCATCAGCAAGTACCGTTCGACTCCTCGGCTTGTATTTCAGCTTGCTACACTGTGTCCTGCCCAGCCTTCAGTCTTTCCAGGTCAGTAACTTCATTCTCTAGCTCTAACTTGGAGTGCTATATGTTTCTGGGGATTTCCTTCTTCAGCTGCCTGAATTGTCCAAATTAGCTCTTTCCTTTCCTGTCAAGAGCTCTTTGCGTCTTTCAATATTGAAACCTTGAAAATGTCAGTACCTGACTGCAATCCATTCATTTAGTTTTTGCACATTATCTCCCATAACAATGGAATTCATCCAACCTGTGGGATTGTCCTGCCCTGTAGTGGTGGGACCTGCCGTGGGAGATTCGGTGGCCCAGCCAATTGTCCATTGATTTTTGGTGGGACCGGACAATCCCGGCAGCATGCAGGGCTGGAAAATCCTGCCCTGTGACTCTGGCAATCAACCTCTTGCTTCTGATTGGAAGTTGCTTTGCAATGGCTGTCCTCCAATTCTCCTTCACCTCATGGTTTACTGAGGTAAGTTGCAGCCCTTCACAACTGTTCAGCCCCAGATTAGAAGACTATCTGTTTCAGTGAGGTGAACGTATAGTTAACATCTTTTCCTTGGGTTGGGTTGCTCCTGGCTGTTGAATTTCAGTTCCCGTGTATGCCATTGGTGCTTTGTCCTGTGCTCAGGGCCTAGGCGGGGCTTTTATGAGGCTTGTTTATTTTCCCAAAGTAAGCTGCTAAAGACCGTAGTTTGTTAAAACCATTACTTTTTATTTACAGCTGCTGTATCATATCAGGACCTCTGCATGAGCTTGGAACTTCTGCTCTCTCCAGATCCCTGTTACTCAATCATGTGGTGTTGCATCATCATTACATCAGCATCCTGTGCTTCACCCTTTGCCCAGTTAGCAGGACATCGCTCGGTTTCAGAGCAGCGTTCCTTGTGTGGCCATTTTCTTTCAAGTTTCCAGGAAAGATCTTCTGGCACAGCCTGAGGGAGATGATGTTCCTTTGTGCTCTGGTTTCAAGTTTCGGCTTCAGATTTATGTCTGTGGGCTTATTTCTCACCCTCTTCCTGATCTGAATGGTGGTTTGGATCTCTTTTCTCTGTGAAGTCTTGTATCTAATCATTTTGTGGAGTTGCATGGTTCCGATGACTATCGTGTTCTCAAACTCACCATCACCTTTCAGGGTATGGATGGTTTGGTTCCTTTTACTTCTCATTCAGCCTCATTGCTCTGTCCCTAATAACTAACTCCTTTACCATTTTCTTTCCTTGTTCTGCAGATCGTTTCCCAGTGATTCCACAAGCCCTACAATTAGATCCACATGCAGGTCATTTCCTTCTGTCTATGAACACGTGGTCATCCACAGCTCTTGCCCATATTTCTCTTTGTCTGGTGTGCATTCTTTTATTGCTGTTTCACTATATCAACCCCTCCGTCTTTCTCTTGATTGAACTGAAAGCTAGTCATTTGGGGAGCCAGTGTCTTCATCTGTCTACTCGTGGCTCCATGTGCTCTGACAGTGTCTGCACCTGCAATATCGTCAGCTTGTACTTTCCAATAAAATCTCTTAGCATGTGTGCAGAGCCCCAAATGAGTTGATCTCGTAGCCTTTCATCTGTGTCCTTGAATTTACATTTTCTGGCTGCAATTTTCAGTCTTATTAAGAAATTGGCAACAGGCTCACCTGGTTCATGCCTCTGTCAATGAAACTCATATTGGTGGATCCAATGTTTTGGCCTTGGCTGAAGATGTGTGCTGAACTTCTCAAAATTTTGGCTGGGATTTTACCATTATCCTCACTCATCTCCCAGCTAGGAAACAAATTTAACCCTTTGCTGCCCACAAGTGGATGGAGCTGACCCTTTCCTCTTCACACATGCCATTTGGAAACCTATTGAATGTCAGTCTGTGCTTTTCCTTAGACTTCTATAATGCCTCTATGACATCATTAGCTTCCCAATTGATCATAGATGGAGCTGTGCACTTTTTGCTGCGGCAGTGGCCATTTCATTTTCGCGTGGCTGTTTTTCTCTTTGTCTCTCCCTAGCACTAATTTGGTTTGATTTTTCTCAAACTAATTCAAGGTTAAACCCATATAAAACATCTGAGTCTTACTCACAAAAATACGCTGCTACCATGTCATGTCTTCTTGTACCCAAACGTTTGAACTAATCGCACTTTTAGACTCAAAATGTTGGAGCTTCATCGAGTGTATTTCTTACAGCTCTACATGTTGTTGGTGGACTGATGCATTGTTGCTTGGCACCTGACTGCAGTGCAGCAGCAAACATGGCACCCTGGATGAACGTTCTCAGAACAATTAGTTTCTGTTTCTTTAGAAATAATATAACAAGCAGCAACATTTTGGCCCAGAGGTGAATGGTTGCCAATGTAACATCTCCCAGGCTCCTTCCCTCACTGTTTCTGATCCTTGACAAATTAGACCACATACTTATCCATGTTGACTCAATTCAGTTCTGAATTTGATTCAATGTTTAGAATTCCTTTCTCTTGTTTAGAAATGGGCTTTCATTGTAACTGGGCAGGTGAAACTGTTTTCCTTAAGAGAAATTAAACGTACAATGTATGAGCCAAGAAGTGTTCTAGCATGGGGGTCTATAACCTGCTGTTCAACATTTCCTTTGTGACTCCTAACCTTTCCCAGTTGGACCTCATTAATACGTAAAAAAGCCTATAAAAAATAAGCAAGAAAATTAGAAGCCATGTTATTATTGTGGCGATAAAGGAGCTAATCATTGTGCACTTTACGATTTCAAGTGATTATTTTAATGAAAGACACCATTGTGCCCAACTAAACCTGTCCAAGTGATATAGCTAAACGATGGTTATACACAAAGCCTTTGGTTCATTGAATGGATTTCATGGCTGCGGCTATTATTGTTTCTATTAAAGCTAGGGTGATAAATTATTCTGAATGTGTTATTCAGAAGCTGTTTTTATCAGAAGGATCAATAGCCAAAAAAATTGTCTTAAGTTTTTTTAATTCTTTCATGGGATGTGAGCGTTGCTGCCAAGGGCCAGTATTTATTGCCCAATCCTTAGTTGCCCTTGAGAAGGTGGTGGTGAGCTGCCTTCTTGAACTGCTGCAGTCCATGTGGTGTAGGTATACCCACACTGCTGTTAGGGAGGGAATTCCAGGATTTTGATCCAGTGACAGTGAAGGAACGGCGATATATTTCCAAGTCAGGATGGTGAGTGACTTGGAGGAGACCTTCCAGGTCGTGGTGGTGTTCCCATGTGTCTGCTGCCCTTGTCCTTCTAGGTGATTGCAGCCGTGGGTTTGGATGGTACAGCCTGAGAAACATTGGTGAGTTTCTGACGTGCATCTTGTAGATGGTACAGGCTGCTGCTACTGTTTGTCAGTGGTGGAGGGCGTGAATGTTTGTGGATGTGGTGCCACTCAAGGGGGTTGCTTTGTCCTGGATGGTGTCAAGCTTCTTGAGTGTTGTGGGAGCTGCACTCATCCAGGCAAGTGGAGAGTATTCCATCACACTCCTGACTTGTGCCTTGCAGATGGTGGACAGGCTTTGGGGAGTCAGGAGGTTCTACAAATTCTGTGCATCTTAAGTTAAAGTTTGTTTTAATGGTGACTTTACAGTAAAAGAAAAGTTTTAAAAAATGCAATAATTCAGAGTTGGGTGTATTTTAATTTTGATGCTTTTTTCTATTAATTCAGAAACTTAATACATGTATTTTGTTTATTACATATGCACATTTTACATTTCACCAGAGACACTTGGCAATTTGCTAAGTATTTGATTGAAAAATCCTGAATTTTTACCTTGCAGCTCTCAATAGATTTATTTTAGGTAACATTTTTTTAAATATTCTTCAGGTAAAGAAATTGGCCGACCTCTGTTCTGGTGGCTATGGCCTGGGCTTTAACAGCTCTGCCATTAGTTAGAGGTTTAGTTTTTAACATTTTTGCAAGGCTCATTGCTGAAAGTGTAAGCTGATATCATCACAGCCAGGGAAAGAGTGCACCTGGGACCTGAGTGAAAAGGGCAAGCAATAGGGTATCTCCCGAACCAATAAAATGAAAAATTGTGAAATTAACAGCAGAAGGATTGAGAAGGAAAATGCAGTAACTACCTGCCATTTATTGCCTTGGTACCCCACCCGCCACCTTAAACATTCATTCCCTCTAACACCGACACACAATGGCAAACATAAGATGCACTGCAGCAACTCACCTTCCAAACCTGCGATTTCTACCACCTAGGGGGAGGTTGAGGGTGAGATAGCGATTTTGCGAAACTAACAGTGGAACAGTGCAACTCAGACAGAACCGCCTGGATATCTGCATTCAATCACACACCCACTCCTTGCTTCAACTGGTTGCAGTATTTGTGCACCAGAAACAGTGGGCGTCATTTGTCGCAACATTATTCTGACAGCACACTCAAGCCCGTTGTCTCTGAGCTTGAAGTGTGACCCCACTTTGTGTTCAGTTATAGCTGGGGCCAATTATATCCATTGCTGTGATGACAGGCATCATCCTTCCGGTTTAATATGACGAACGGAAAGAGTTGAGTTTCCCCGCGAGCACACATGTAGCACCCAGGCCCTTTCCTATCGTCAAGGCACCTACCAATGTAACTTTACATGAGCCGATTTGGCTGTCCACTTCCATGGAGCAAATTGCAGACTCTCATGGCCGTCCTCCCCTGGGAGGCTCATCCGAGGGTGAGAGAGCATTGGGGAGCTGTCCCTCCGCATAACTACCTGAATATCCCCACCCACCTCTGAAACCGCCTCTGCCTCCTTGAGAAAATTCAGCCCAGACTTTCATCTAATGTTGAGAAGCTGTGCTGTAGTTTGAGTTGCTTTGTTAACTTATATATCGAATTGTTTTACCTGTCATGGTTATCTGTTACTGAAAGAGAAAGACTTGCATTTAGAGAATGCCTTTCATGACCTCAGGACACCCCAGAGCATTTAACAGCCAGTTAAGTACTTCTGAAGCACAGTCGCTGTTGTGAAATAGGAAACATGGGAGCCAATTTGTGCACAGCAAGCTCCCACAAACAGCAATATAACAATAACCAGATAATCTGTTTTTTGATTGGGTTTTTTTGCTGGGAGAATACTCCAATGCTCTTCTTCAAAATAGTTTTGTGAGAACTTTTACAATAACATCCACCTGAGAGGGCCGCTCAGGCCTTAGTTTAACCAAAAGACAGTACCTCCAAAAGTGCAGCATGCCCTCAGTACAGCTCTGGAATGTCAGCCTAGAATTTGTGATGAAGCCTCAAGAGTGGGGCTTGAACCCACGACCTTCAGAGACGAGTGTGTTCCTGAATCACAGATGGTACCTAATGTAGCTGTTAATTTGGTATCACAGCATGATCTTTTACCACAAAGCGCTTTGAAAGACTTGCACAAGACCACAAATCATTCGTCTGTCCCGTAACAATCCTGTGATTCTGTTAAAACTGCAGAATTACTTTGACGGCTGCTTAAAGGTTGCAGGGGTGGTTCTGTGACATGAATACAACATGATGCTGACAGGAGCTTCTCACCGGTGACATTAGATTTCAAGTGTTCCTACACTCAAGCGAGAGATTGTCATAGCTCACTTACTCCATTATTGGACTTGCTCACATCCATGAAACCTCCACAATAACTCAGTATCACTGGTGACATATCTCTGCAGATAATACAGGGATGGAACTAAATACCAAATGTATCTTTTCGCAGGGAGCTGTGAGCAGTGATTAACAGGGCACCTGCACTACTCAGTGCTGCTCGCAGCTCTGGAAACATGGGCTGGGATTTATGCTTCCTCTCACAGTTTTGACTGTCCTCATTCTGCCCAACTGAGCCACATTGACTGATCATTTCAGCAGATTGGTCTCTGACTCCCAGGGGATCTGATTACTCCAGCTCTGAAGGGCCTTTCAAAGCATTTGTGGCCAAACTCAAACTTAACTGGACAAACTGAAAGCATAATTGGCTGTGCAATGTCTCTGGACGTCTGTGAAGGTCAGCCTGTATCAGACACTCTAACAGGAATAACAAACTGCCCTTCAAAGACAGACCAACACAAGAGAACCAAACAAATGCAATTGCTTCCAAAATAGTTGAACAGTTAGTTTTTAAACTAAAGCACATAGCTGCACATGCCCATATGATCATTTGGCAATGAAGGAGGCCTTTTGACCCATCGGGTGGAATTTTCTGTGCCCGCTGGCATCGGGTGTGTTCGGCGGTATGAGTGGACAATATGGCGAGAAGGCCAAAAATCGGTTTCAGGACATCGTGAAACCAGTTCGCAACAGTCTGTTCAGCCTGTCGATGGCAGGCCGCTATCGAACATCAGGAACCTCATTGTAATCCGTCAGCATATCATTATCAGGCCAGCCCACCGGAATCATCCCATCCCGCTGGATCGTCCACCCACATTGTTGGGAAAACATGCCGGTGCAGAACACACCTTGACAAGTGTGGCGTGACTTACCGCCAGGGCCTTTCTCACATCGCGGACATCCGAGGAACAGGAGATGCTGGAGTCCGGTGAGGTGATAGTGTGGCAGGCGAATGAGAGCCCGCCCACTATGGAATCAGCGTGCTTCTCTGGAATGCATAATTAATGTGGCGGGTTTGGGACAATACGGTGTGAGAAGCCACCATTGTGGCCGGTGGTAAAATGCTGTTCTACCCGCTCGCTACCATACTTAGTGCAAATCTGGGACAATTCTCACAATCATGTCTGTGCCAGTGCTTTGGAATTGTTATCCAATGAGCCGAAGACTCCTGTCCCTTCCCCATTGCCTTACTAGGTCCACCTTGTTCAGTTTAATGAACAGCACATGACCGATGCCTAGTTTTTATTCCCACTCAGTGTCTGTTGGTGATCCCCACTCAGTGTAGCAAGAGAGGTGAGCAGGCCTCAGCATCTCAACTTCTGATGTCCATGCAGGGCCAGGTGCTGTGTTCCCTGTGGGGCACTGGGTCCCTGCCAGCGGGGATTGTCAGCCTGGCAGGACGCGGGACAAGGGAATTGGTAAGCCTGGGCACCCCTTCGGAACAAGAGATGGAGTGGTTGGCATGTTGGGGATGGAGTTTGATCCCGGAGTGTGATTGAAGGAGGAGGAGATGGCGTCTGATCCCAGAGTGTGACAAAGGAGGAGGGGACTGTTGGATCCTAGTCACTAGTTTGGTTGGACTCAGGTTTCAGGGGGCCGAATTGGTACTCTCGACAGAGTAGATCAACAGACAGTTCTCAGGTAGAACACATTCCGCTTATTTACAAAGGAACTCAGCAGCTACAGTTGTGTGTTTTCAACTCAAACCTGTCTCTACCTTACAGACTCTAACTATCGACTACTGACTACTGAGGTAGTCCACACAACTGCTATTGGATACTAAGATCATGTGATCTTCCATTATAACATTCTTCTTAAAGATATATTACACATCAGATTACCACATCCCTCCCCCTTTACTCAAATGCTTTTTTGAAGTTCCTATTATTATTATTTCAAAATATCAAATTATTTACACTGATAAGTAATTTACAAATTCAGTTTTTCTGGGAGTTTCCTTACACGTGTAGAATGTCTCATCTCTACAGCTTCAGATGTTTTTCTGATGTTGTCTGGACATCAGGTTATTCGATAGGCACTTGCAAATCTTTTTCCTCAACTCTTGCAGGTACAGCCAATCCTTCAAACACATCTGCATTCAGTTGAGTTCTTTCAATAGGAGACGTTGACTCAGTCATGAACACTGGTGGTATCATTTCTTGGTACTTTGTTTCTCTCCTCCTGATATATCCACATAACTTGGTCTTCCACATTCACATGGTAAGAAAGGGTTCCAGCCACTGCACTTATTTCATGTGATAATTATTTGGATCCTTCTCCAAATTTCTTCACATATACTGTCTCTCCTACGTTTAAATTCCTGTCACAACTATGCCAGCCATGTCCAGTTTTCTGACTTCCCTGACTCCTTTTCCCGCTATATTCAGCATTGTTAAGCTTAATCTCATCCTGAGACAGCATTTCATCAACAATTCCACAGGTGTGACCACCTATTGTCATGTGAGGGGTGGTTCTATAATGAGAAAGAAAACGTGTTAGCTTGGTTGCTATAGAATCTCCTGTTAATTTCTTCATGCCAGCCTTGAACGTCTGAACTGCTCTCTCGGCCAGTTCATTTGAGGAAGGGCAGTATGGTGAAGTTTTTACATGAGGCTGATAAACCATTGAAACGCAGCTCTTGTAAATGCCGTGCCGTTATCTGATACGACAACTTCTGATAGTCCATTGATGGCGAAACCATGAGGTAGCTTCTCAATTGTTGCAGAAGATGTTGGTGACTTCACCTCATTTATGTCCATCCATTTTGAGTGGGCATCAACAATGAGCAGAAACATTGTTGCCATAAAAGGTCCCACATAGTCAACGTGTACTTGTATCCATGGTCTTCCTGGCCACTCCCATGGGTGTAACGGAGCTGTTGATGGTAACTTTTGCAATTGTTGACACTGCCTACAACTTCTCAATAAACTCTTATTTCTCCATCCATCCCAGGCCACCATAGATAGCTGGGAGCTATGGCCTTCATTCAGGAAATTCTTGGATGTGCACTATGTAGTTCAATTAACAATGGCTTTCTTCCCTTTGGAGGAACTATCACTCATGCTCCCCACAATAAGATACCATCCTGGCTGGTTATTTCATATCTTCTGTGAGAATAAAGTTTCATCTTCATCGGATTCCTGCTCTTGCGACCAACCATGAAGAAATTGTTCACGTACTTTGGATAAGACTGGGTCTCGACTTGTCCACTCTCTGATCTGTCTAGCACATACCGGTGATGAATCTAAGAAGTTCAATAATAAAACGAGCTCTTGGAACATCCTCATCACTTCCTTGCAAGGGCAAATGACTAAGAGCGTCAACGTTCCCAATTTGATTTTCAGGCCATTCCAATTTCATTTCCTTCAGCCAGTTTCGACCAAGGAGTCTTGGCCCTTTGCCTGCTACCACTATCAAGGATAGTTTTACTGATTGGCTTCCATATTGTACAGTAACCTTGCTTATGCCATTGACTTTGATGTCTTCTCCTGTGTAAGTTTTCAATTTGGCATCTTTTCCTTCCAAATTTAATTTACGTTCCCTATAATTCAAATATTTGGAAGTATGTTCATCAATTAGCATGGTGGAAGCTCCTGTGTTCACCTCCATTTAATAGGTCTATCATTCACTCTCACTGTTACATAGGTTCTGTTCTTCCCACCTTCAAATTATACAACAAGTAAGTATCTGAATCTGTTACTCAGGTTCTTCTATGTTGTGGATCTCATGAGGGTATTTTCTTTTGTTTGCAAGTCTGCAATACCTCATGAGGTGTCCATTTCAATGACAGTAAAACCATTGGATTATTTTTAAACTTCCATTCATTACAAGGTTGCCTGCTTCCACTTCTGTTACCATTGTTCCAAGTTTTCACTGCTAAGACATTTCTTTTTATTTGTCTGCTAGCGGTGGCTGCTTCCCACCTCTCAGGCAGAGTCTTGCATTTTCGCACCCTTTTTGGCTGGGGCTTCCAGCCCAATGTGGAGGACGGTGCCATTTTGCACTCCCTGTATGGCTTCCCAACCCCTTACTGAGCTTTCCATTGCCAGTGCTATCTCTAGTGCCTGCTTAAAATCCAAATTTGTTTCGAACAGTAATCTCTTCTGAATCGTATCTTCATTTACACTGCACACCAAACTATCTCTAAGCCTATCATTAATAGATATACCAAACTCAGTGTTCTGTTAACTTTTTCAGACTTGCCACATAACAAGCAACTGTCTCCCCCTGGGCTCTATTTCTTGAGTTAAAGTTGAACCGTTGCATCATTACCGAGAGCTATGGCTGGTAATGACTCTTTACAAGGGTCACAAAGTCATCAAAACTTTTCAAACCTGGGGCACTGGGTGCAGTCAAACTTCAAATCAATCCATAGCTCTTCCTCCCATTTGTGGATAGGAAGATCGCTCGCCTCTTCGCCTTCCCCGCAATGTCGATCGCTTGGAAAAAGAACGTGAGGCTTTCAATATAATGAGACCAATTGCCCATGAATGGATCAAAAGAATCAATTGTTCCAAATTGCGGCATGCTTTGAGGGGATTGCTTCAACAATTAGGACAGAAATTCTATTTACGATTACTGTGCGAGGTATGGCCCAATTACATTTCTCTTGATTTACTTCGTTAGCTTGTTTAATTCTCAAACCAGCTTATTGTATCTTTGCTTATTCCTTGCTATTCACACAAATACACAGTGTAGAAGAGGCCCTTCGGCCCATCGAGTCTGCACCGACACGTGAGAAACATCTGACCTACCTACCTAATCCCATTTACCAGCACTTCGCCCAATTTTATGACGTGCCAAGAGCTCATCCAAGTACTTTTTAAAGGATGTGAGGCAACACGCCTCCACCATCCTCCCAGGCAGCGCATTCCAGACCGTCACCACCCTCTGGGTAAAAAGGTTTTTCCTCACATCCCCCCTAAATCTCCTGCCCCTCACCTTGAACTTGTGTCCCCTCATGACTGACCAACGAAGGGGAACAGCTGTTCCCTATCCACCCTGTCCATGTCCCTCATAATCTTGTAGACCTCGATCAGGTTGCCCCTCAGTCTTCTCTGTTCCAACAAAAACAACCCATGTCTATCCAACCTCTCTTCATAATTTAAATGTTTCATCCAAGGCAACATCCTGGTGAATCTCCTCTGCAACCCCTCCAGTGCAATCACATCCTTCCTATAATGTGGCAACACAGTACTCCAGCGGTGGCCTCACCAAGGTTCTATACAACTCCAACTTAACTTCCCTGCTTTTGTAATCTATGTCACGATTGATAAAGGCAATTGTTCCATATGCTTTTTTCACCACCCTACTAACATGCCTCTCTGCCTTCAGAGATCTATGGACCTACACTCCAAGGTCCCTTTGTTCCTCAGAACTTCCTAATGTCATGCCATTCATTGAATACTTCCTTGTCAAATTATTCCTTCCAAAGTGTATCACCTCTCACTTTTCAGGGTTAAATTCCATCTACCACTTATCTGCCCATTTGACCATCCCGTCTATATCTTCCTGTAGCCCAAGATACACAACCTTACTGTTAACTACCCGACCAATCTTTGTGTCATCCGCAAACTTACTAATCCTACCACCCACATAGTCATCTATCTCGTTTATATAAATGACAAGTAATAGGGATCCAGCACAGATCCCTGTGGTACGCCACTGGACACTGGCTTCCAGTCACTAAAGCATCCTTCTGTCATCACCCTCTATCTCCTACAACTAAGCCAATTTTGAATCCACCTTATCAAATTACCCTGTCTCCCATGGGCATTTGCCTTCTTTATAAGTGTCCCATGTGGGACCTTGTCAAAGGCTTTGCTGAAATCCATATAAACTACATCAGCTGCACTACCCTCATCTACACACCTGGTCACCACAAAAAATTCAATCAAATTTGTTAGGCATGACCTCCCTCTGTCAAAGCCATGCTGACTATCCCTGATCAAACCTTGCCTCTCTAAGTGGAGATAGATTCTCTCCTTCAGAATTTTCTCCAGTAGTTTCCCTACCACTGACGTGAGACTCAGTGGTCTATTGTTCCCTGGCTTATCTCTACAAGCCTTCTTAAATAGCGGAACCACATTAGCTGTTCTCCAGTCCTCTGGCATCTCTCCTGTGGCCAGAGAGGAATTAAAAATTTGGGTCAGAGCCCCTGCGATCTCCTCCCTTGCTGGGATGGGCAGTCTGGGACACAAATCATCCGGACCTGGAGATTTGTCCACTTTTAAGCCTGTCAACACCTCCAATACCTTGTCACTCCCTATATCAATTTGCTCAAGAACCTCTCAGTCTCTCTCCCCGAGTCCCATAGTTTCATCCTCATTCTCATGGGTGAAGACAGATGTGAAGTATTTCTCATCCTTTGTTGCTTTTTCATGCTTTTGCCTAGTCACCAGTTTGTTTGGACTTATGGAAACAGGTTGCACGCTTGTTTTAGGTTGACGAATTGTTACAATAGACGGAGTAGATCAACAGATCGTAGGTAGAACACATTCTGTTTATTTGCAAAGGAACTCAGCTACACTTGTGTGCTTTCAACTCAAACCCTGTCTCTAACTTACAGACTCTAACTATAGACTATTGACTACTGAGGTAGTCCACACAACCCTGCTATTGGATACTAAGATCATGTGATCTTCCATTAGAACATTCTTCTCAAATGTATATTACACATCAGATTACCACAGCCTGATCACAGAGAATGACTGAAGGAGGAGGAGATGGAGCCTGATCCCAGAGTGCAGAGTGAAGAAGGAGGAGATGGAGCCTGATCCCGGAGTGCAGAGTGAAGAAGGAGGAGATGGAGCCTGATCCCTGAGTGCAGAGTGAAGAAGGAGGAGATGGAGCCTGATCCCGGAGTGCAGAGTGAAGAAGGAGGAGATGGAGCCTGATCCCGGAGTGCAGAGTGAAGAAGGAGGAGATGGAGCCTGATCCCGGAGTGCAGAGTGAAGAAGGAGGAGATGGAGCCTGACCCCGGAGTGCAAAGTGAAGAAGGAGGAGATGGAGCCTGATCCCGGAGTGCAGAGTGAAGAAGGAGGAGATGGAGCCTGATCCCGGAGTGCAGAGTGAAGAAGGAGGAGATGGAGCCTGATCCCGGAGTGCAGAGTGAAGAAGGAGGAGATGGAGCCTGATCCCGGAGTGCAGAGTGAAGAAGGAGGAGATGGAGCCTGATCCCGGAGTGCAGAGTGAAGAAGGAGGAGATGGAGCCTGATCCCGGAGTGCAGAGTGAAGAAGGAGGAGATGGAGCCTGATCCCGGAGTGCAGAGTGAAGAAGGAGGAGATGGAGCCTGGAGCTTCATGGCGAGAGGAGCAGAGCAGCACAGCAGCAAGAAACCGGAGCAGAAATCCAGGATTGCTGAGTCGCAGCAGTGAGGAGCTGAGGCCACAAATAAGCCAGACCAAAGTCTCTGACATAAAAGCAAAATACTGCGGATGCTGGAAATCTGAAATAAAATTGAGCCTGTCTTTTTTTTAATGATAGGGGATCTCATTGAAACATAAAATTCTAGCAGGGATAGACAGAATGGATGCAGGGAAGATGTTTCCTCTGGCTGGGGGTTTACCAACTTTATTAGTGCCTGCTGGTAATCTCCACTCTCACTGTCAGCACCTGCTGGTAATCTCCTCTCACACTGTCAACACCTGCTGGTAATCTCCACTCTCACTGTCAGCACCTGCTGGTAATCTCCACTCACACTGTCAGCGCCTGCTGGTAATCTCCTCTCACACTGTCAGCACCTGCTGGTAATCTCCACTCACAGTGTCAACACCTGCTGGTAATCTCCACTCACACTGTCAGCGCCTGCTGGTAATCTCCATTCACACTGTCAGCACCTGCTGGTAATCTCCACTCTCACTGTCAGCGCCTGCTGGTAATCTCCACTCACAGTGTCAACACCTGCTGGTAATCTCCACTCACACTGTCAGCGCCTGCTGGTAATCTCCACTCACACTGTCAGCACCTGCTGGTAATCTCCTCTCACACTGTCAGCACCTGCTGGTAATCTCCTCTCACACTGTCAGCACCTGCTGGTAATCTCCTCTCACACAGTCAGCACCTGCTGGTAATCTCCTCTCACACTGTCAGCACCTGCTGGTAATCTCCATTCACACTATCAGCACCTGCTAGTAATCTCCCCTCACACTATCAGCTCCCTGCTGGTAATCTCCCCTCACACTATCAGCTCCATGCTGGTAATCTCCACTCTCGCTATCAGCGCCTTCTGGTAATCTCCCCTCACACTATCAGCTCCCTGCTGGTAATCTCCACTCACACCATCAGCTCCATGCTGGTAATCTCCACTCTCGCTATCAGCGCCTTCTGGTAATCTCCCCTCACACTATCAGCTCCCTGCTGGTAATCTCCACTCTCGCTATCAGCGCCTTCTGGTAATCTCCCCTCACACTATCAGCTCCCTGCTGGTAATCTCCACTCACACTATCAGCGCCTGCTGGTAATCTCCACTCACACTATCAGCGCCTGCTGGTAATCTCCACTCACACTATCTGTGCCTGCTGGAAATCTCCACTCTCACTATCAGCGCCTGCTGGTAATCTCCACTCACACTGTCAGCACCTGCTGGTAATCTCCTCTCACACTGTCAGCGCCTGCTGGTAATCTCCACTCACACTGTCAGCACCTGCTGGTAATCTCCTCTCACACTGTCAGCACCTGCTGGTAATCTCCTCTCACACCGTCAGCACCTGCTGGTAATCTCTCACACTGTCAGCACCTGCTGGTAATCTCCATTCACACTATCAGCACCTGCTGGTAATCTCCTCTCACACTATCAGCACCTGCTGGTAATCTCCACTCACACTATCAGCACCTGCTGGTAATCTCCACTCACACTATCTGTGCCTGCTGGTAATCTCCACTCACACTATCTGTGCCTGCTGGAAATCTCCACTCTCACTATCAGTGCCTGCTGGTAATCTTAAACATAGAAACTAGGAGCAGGAGTAGGTCATTTGGCCCTTTGAGCCTACTCCACCATTCAGCATGATCATGGTTAATCCTCTATCTCAATGCCCTACGCCCACACTCTGTCCATACCCTTGGTGCCTTTAGAACCCAGAAAACTATCTATTTCCTTCTTAAATATATTCAGTGACTTGGCCACCGCAGCCTTCTGTGATAGAGAATTCCACAGTTTCACTGCCCTCTGAGTGAAGAAGTTTCTCCTCATCTCAGTCCTAGATAGTCCACCCCGTATCTTGAGACAGTGATCCCTTGTTCTAAACCGCCAGCCAGAGAAACATCCTCCCTGCATCCAGTCTGTCCAGCCCTGTCAGAATTTTATATGTTTCAATAAGATCCCCTCTCATTCTTCCAAACTCCAGTGAATACAGGCCTAGTCGGCCCAATCTCTCCTCATACAACAATCCTGCCATCCCAGGAATCAGTCTGGTGAACCTTTGCTGCACTCCCTCTATGGCAAGTGTATCCTTTCTTAGGTAAGGAGACTAAAACTGCACAGAATATTCCAGGTGTGGCCTCACTAAGGCCATGTACAGCTGCAGCAAGATATCCTTGCTTCTGTACTTGCTCCTTTCACAGTATCAGTATCTAGTGGGATACTCAAATTAATTGGGTGTTATTGTAACTGAGCCCATCGAGCAGTAACACTGTGGAAATGTTAGACATTGTTAACGTAGATATGTTAAGCTATCTGAAGCGTTATGTGCCCATTCCCACTCAATTCCTGATCATGTAAACTGGGCCCTCAGAAAGGAGCCTAGTTGACAGATGCTGAGGAAGCTGTGCTCAGCTCTGCCTGTTTATTGGACAGTTTTGGAGTGCTTTTTTTAATGCCATTCAGAATTGGCATTGACTCCTGCTTTCAAATACAAAGAATGCTGCCAGTTCCTTAGCTGAACTATTTTCTTGATTAACTCGAGCGGTGCTTTACGCTTTCCCCCAAGGTACTTTTGTAGGCAGAGAGGGCACTTAATCGGGCAGAGGTTGGCAGGTGCCAGCCTCCTGCCTCCAGCCCCATTAAGTCCAGGGCAGGAGGCCCATGGACAGCCTTTCCACACCTGCCACCAATCGAAGCCCTTAAGTGGACAATTAACACCCACTTAAAGGCCTCATCCATGGGTCTGGTATTAACACAGTGGCAGGCGGGCCTGTCTCCACGGAGGGAGTATGATGAGCAAATCTGTGCAGGATGCTTATGGTCACTCAGGGAGGTGTGTGGGGGTGGATGGGGGAAATGGCGGGGCGGTGAGTGGTGCCCCTCATTCAAAAGTGCTCAGTGCCTGATTGAGGGACCCAGCATCGGGAAGGGGGGGTATCTGCTGACAGCCACCCCCTGCCCGTGCTGCCAACCACCTACACTTCCCTCGTCCGCCATCCCACAAACCCCCCTCCCACCATCACTTACCTCTGGCCCGGGTCACCCTGCGATCCTGGGCCTCTGGTGTCATTCCAGCAGCAGCCACCACCTTCCCGGTGGCGCTACTGAGCAAAAGAGCTCCCGCATCTGATTGGCCAGCAGCACTCTGTGGGTGGAACTTCCCACCCCGAGGTCCTGATCCTGTGGAAGGCCTGTCGATGGCTTGTTAACTGCCTGATTGGCCAGTAGTTAAGTGGACTTTCCCCAAAGGAGGCAACACAGGTCTCTCGTCTGCTCTCCAGCTGGTGGGCAAGACCCCATCACCCTCACAAAATCTCCCCCAAGGTTTCTCAAAGCTTCCCTCTCTTTCTCCTTCACCATCTCTCCTTCCTCTCATCATCCAAAGTCTATACCGAGGCGCAACAACTTCAAGAACAAAAGGGCCATTTTTAAAATTTAGTCAAAAATGCAACATCTTAAGAGCTGCAATGCTATTACTCAGAGTCACAGAATTGTTACAGTGTAGAAGGAGGCCATTCAGCCCCTCGTGCCTGTACTCAAATGTCAAAAACAATGAAAAACAAAACCAAGACTCACTTCAATACTTCCAAGGTTTTAACAATAAAACGTGTTGTTCATTGGATGAAGCTTTATAAGTACAATGTCAGTAAAAGTTTGACAAAACAATAAAGGCCATTTAATTCCCATCAAAACAGGCTTTATTGATGATTAGGAGCCACATTTGATTCTTTAATCAGTTACTGATCCCTGCTCTACCTGGCTTGCTACATGATGACCCCCATCCTTGCTTCAAATCACACACCATCCATGGTCACAGTGCCTTCATTAGCTTTCAGGAATTCATGATCCAGCTGAAGGCTCAGTCAATGCATCATTGAATCTTCCAGCTCAAGTACATGGTCTCACTAAAGTCCAAGATCTGTTTAAGATACATAAGACATTCACTAACCTTAGCTCAAGGGGGAGATTAGTAACACAGCAAGAAATGCAGCATTGACAGGGAAATCATATTCGGAGGAGCTGGCATGACCTTTTGCAGTTCAGATTGAGTATCCCAGATGCTTTGGTTACCTCTCAGATGTAGATCTATCCATCTTCAGCTTAAAGGACCTGTTGAATAGACTGCAAACAGTTTGACAAGGTGTCAGTGGTGGCACTCTAACTTTGGAGCCCAAAGGCTGTTAGTCCAAGTCACATTCCAAGACTTGAACCTAAAATCCAGGCTGACACTCCAGTGCAGTGCTGAGGGAGGGCTGCATTGTTGATAGTGCAGTATTTTGGATAAGACGTTAAACCGACGTTCTGTCTGCCTTTCAGGTGGATGTGAAAAAGGTCATTTTTCGAAGAAGTGTAGGAGAGTTATCCCCAGGGTTCTGGGAATATTTATACCTCAAGTAAAATCTAAAACAGTTGTATGATCATTATCATGCAAATGTGCTGGATGTAAATGCGTTGGAAGCAGCTCAGGCAAGGTTTACCAGACTAATACCTGGAATGGGTGGGCTGTCTTATGAGGAAAGGTTGGACAGACTAGGCTTGTATCCACTGGAGTTTACTGAAGAGTAAGAGACAACTTGATTGAAACATAGAAGATCATGAGGGGTCTTGACAGGGTGGATGTGGAGAAGATGTTTCCTCTTGTGGAAGAATCTAGAACTAGGGGTCACTGTTTAAAAATAAGGGGCTGCCCATTTAAAATGGGGATTAGGCAAAACTTTTTCGCTCAGAGTGTTATGCGTCTTTGGAACTCTCTTCCTGAAAAGGCGGTGGAAGCAGAGTCTTTGAATATTTTGAAGGCAGAGATGGATAGATTCTTGGTAAGCAAGGGGGTGATGGGTTATGCAGATTTCAGGTTACTTTCCAATCAGCCATGATCTTATCAAATGGCGGAGCAGGCCCGAGGGGCTGAATGGCCTACTCCTGCTCCTTGTTCATATGTTCATATCACATTCCTTTCTAGGAACTTGCAGCATGCAAACAAGCTGCTGTGCATCCTACATGAAAGCAGTGATTTCACAAATTAAGTACTTAATTGGCTATGGAGCATTCTGGGACATCTTGAGGTCATGAAAGATGCTATAGAAATGCAAGTTTTCTGTTTTATTTCAAGAGGAACTTAGCGTGGACCACGTGCAAACCAATGATATAGGTCATGTAAGGCCTGGAGTTCTGCAAGGTGAGTTCGAGAGAATAGGAAATATGTTTAGGTGCAAGACTACATGGTGGCAGTCTTCAGTTCAGAAAGTTCAGGGGTTTCTAGTCAAGGTCTTTAAATGATTTCATGAGGGTGATAAAGGGAAAGGATTTCCTTTGTGGGGGAAATCCCAAACAAGGGGGGCATCCCCTTAAAATTAGAGGTAGGTTGTTCCGGAGTGAAATCAGGAAACACATTTTCACACAAAGGATGGGATGAACTTATTTGAATAATGAGCCTTGGTGGGGCTTTTGATATTTTCATATGTGGCAACAATGCATCTGTCATGTTATTATAATGAAGACATCTGAGCTGTGTGTGTGTGCGCGTTCTGCTCAAAGCAAAAGTGAAACTAAGACTGGATCACATGACACACTTCCCTTCTAGTGACGCCATGCTGATATCCCTTCAAGGCATATTACAACATCAAAGGCCTGATAATTATACAGAGTTATGGGAAAAGAGCAGCAGATTAGGACTTATTAGGTAGCACTTTCAAAGAGCTCCAATATGGGCTGAATGGCGTCTTCCATTGCTGTAAGTTACCCTCCTCATGAATAGCCATGCACACTCACCTCCAGGACAGCAATCAAATATAGGAATCCTTGCTAGTTTTTCTTACACCACTCAGAGACATGAAGGCCAGTTACAGCAACCCCACAGTCACCTTGACTAAGGCCAACTAAATCAGCACAGATGAGAAACCAAACCAGTGACTGCCTTGATCCTTAGGGATCATTTAAGGAATAACTTGGGTATTGTTTTCAAATAACACATGCAACGGCATGATTCAGTTGCTAGTATTCTCACCATTGAGTCAGAAGGTGGCAGGTTCATGTCCCATTGCAAGATTCAAGGTTAGGTTAGGCTGACAGTACTTAGCAAAAAAAAACTTGTATTTATATAGCACTCTTCATAACCACCGAATGTCTCAAAGCACTTTACAGCCAATGAAGTACTTTTGAAGTGTAACCACTGTTATAATGTAAGAAGCACAGTGTGGAAGGAGTGCTTGTTGGAGGAGCTAGCCTATTGATATGAGATAATTAAAGTGAGGCACTGAATAGTGGTTCACGAGAACTATTCACAAGGAGTTTTCCCGGTGAACTGGTCAGCATCCTTCCAGCACCAAAAAACACCGTGATTGGTCATTTAGCCCTATTTATGGGATCTTGCTTGCTCAGACTGGCTGTTGTGCTTCAAGGTGATTCATGATTTTGGAGTGGTGGGCATGATAGTTCTGAGGCATTCAATGAGCCAGAGTCCATCTCTATATCTCTATGCCTGCTTGACTCCCAGTGTTTTCCACCAGCTGCAGTTTCTGTTGCTTAAGGTAGAGAACTTCGAAAGGCTCCTATTGAGAAATAAATGGAGTAATTTATTCTTGTGATAATCTGTAAACATTGGTTCATTTATTTCTATAAAAAGATAAAGATGTTGAACATTTCCATTCCCACCGGTTGGAGTCATATTTAGCATAAAGGAAGACGGTTGTGGTTGTTGGAGGTCAGTCATCTCAGCGCCAGGACATCACTGCAGGAGTTCCTCAGGGTAGTGTCCTCGGCCCAACCATCTTCAGCTGCTTCATCCATGACCTTCCCTCCATCGTAAGGTCAGAAGCGGCGAGGTTCACATGAACAAATTTAAAGAAAAACGTAGGCAAAACACTGAGAAAATTGTGGAAATGAAGCACTTTGCAACATTAGAGGGATTGTTATTTGAAAAGTCAGTCAGCAAAGCGTGAAAAAGATGAAACCATTAAAGTCAAAGAAGGACAAAGTCAATTAAGGATAACAAAAAACAGATAATTGCTGATCTTTCCAATTATCATAACGCTCTATCTTTTGGTTTCCCAGCATCATTCTATTTGTGGATAGCTTCTGCTGTCGCTTCCCTGATTTTCAATATGTGCAGCAAGCTGCATAACTTTGACTTACTGCTTTATTCCCAATCCCAGAACACCACCCCTCTGCATGACAGGAATGCATATCAGCAGTTCAAGCATGATCTATGTGATTTTCCACACATTTAAAATACATTCATTGTAAAAAATTCCCATCCATGAACAATCAAAACACATTTGAAAATTTCCATAGCCATGAGCACAGTTGCACACTTGTGTGAAACTAATTAGTGCAGTGTTTTAGCGAAGGCTGACTAACAGGTCAAAGGCAACTGATTTGAAAATCTTCTTCCGAACATCTTATTGTAATAAAGTTATGCTCTCCAACTGTCGCAGCAACAACACCAACTTGCATGTCTACAGCTTGCTTCACCCTGTTAACCATCCAAAGATAATTCACAGGAGCATTAGCAGATAACACTTGACATTGAACCACATGAGATATTGGGACAAAAATTTAGTCAAGGAGGTAGTTATTAAGGAGTTTAGGAAAGTCCAGGGTTTCAGGACCTGATCAACTGAAGGCACAGCTGACAATTTAGAACAAATCTCTGGCAGTATTTTCCGATCTAAGGGAAGGCTCTAGGTGTGTTAGAGGGTTCCCAGGAGTGTGTTGTCATTGTAAGAGGCCCCAGGAGTATGTTACTATTGAGAGAAGTTTCAGGAACGGGGTTTAGTATTTTGTGGAGAGCTCAGGAAGTGTGTGACCGTTTACAGAATGTCTCTCACAGTGTCTGTTTGAGTACCCTGAAAAATGTTAGCATTTAGAGGGGTGTGTGTCATATTGAGGAACACAGGGACAAGAGGAGGCCACTTAGCCCCTCGGACCTGTTCCAAGATCCAATGAGATTGTGGCTGATCTGCGACCTAACTCCATATACTGACCTTTGGCCCATATCCCTTCATACAGTTGGTTAACAAAAAATTAGCAATCTCAGTTCTAAAGTAAACAGTTGATTTATCATCATTTACCATCAGTTGAGAGTTCCAAACTTCTTTGTATGTGGAAGTGTTTTCTAATTCACTCCTGAAAAGCTCTGGCTCTAATTTGTAGACTCTGCCCCTTTGACCTAGACCCGTCTCCCCTCAACCAATG
This sequence comes from Carcharodon carcharias, assembly GCF_017639515.1. Classification (NCBI taxonomy): domain Eukaryota; kingdom Metazoa; phylum Chordata; class Chondrichthyes; order Lamniformes; family Lamnidae; genus Carcharodon; species Carcharodon carcharias. Next base: position 90,629,156 of record NC_054484.1, on the reverse strand, counting down.
GAAATAGATTTTCTCTGCCTATCAGTTCCCCTTAACATCTTGAAGAGTTTGATCAAATCACCCCTTAATCTTCTAAATTCCAAGGAATACAACACTAATTTTTGTGATTCCCTCCTCAAATTTTAACCTTTGGAGTCCAGGGGCCGGATTTTTTTGTGTTGGGCTCAGGAAAGGCAAGGTTGGGCCACTTCCCCACATTGGAAACCCTGAGCCTGTCACCTCTGCTCATATCCCACCATCTTTTTGTCGCCTGGAGATGTAGGTGGGCAGGGTTCGAGTTTCCCAACTCCCGAGGCAGCGTTGGAGGAGTACGGGTGCCAAGGCGGGCTGGCTAGTAGACCCGGCCTCGGTTTGCTTGGGCATCAGCCCATCTCTCCACATCATTCTTATGGCCCTGAACCCACTCAACCCCACCCACTTGCCATGCCCTCTCATGCCTCACATATACCCTCCCTGCCCAGAATCTGAAATGGGTTGAAATGCGAGCGAGTGGCTGTCCTTGGAGCGAATAAGCACTGAAGGAATTAACTAGCGAGATGCCTTAAGAAGAGGCCATTGCTTGCTATCTACATAGATGTCTTTGCATGGGTGTGGAAAGCAACAGAACTCCCCAATTGCGCAAATGAGAGTAAACTGGGCGTGACTGCCATAAACCGGAGAGAAGCTGGTCAAGTAAAAAAAGAACCTGGACATCTTGGGAAGCTGGGACAAATGTCAAGCGCTGAGATTAAGAAAAGATAATAACCAGTAGAAATGTGAGATGAATACGATCTCGCCACAGGAAATGGCACAGGGCTGGGACTGAGAAATATTATAAGATAAAGACACCCTCAGCACCGCATGTGACGGTGAGGAAATTCAATAGGATTTTGGGTCGCACAGCAAGACTAAAAGGTCACAAAACTCAAACTGAGGTTATACAGAGCATTCATCTCATTAAAGTCACCTGGTACATTCTGCTTATTCCTAGTCACCACAAAAGAGACCATCAGCATAAGGGAGGCTGGAATAGTGAAATAAACAGCAGTAGTCACTTAGTCATAAAATGGTCAATTATTTTTTATAATTCAGCTCATTAGTGGGAAAGGTCATGCTGTCCACAGCTTTAATGTTACAATTCTAGCCTTAAACAGAGCAAAGAAAATGCCCGTGGAAGCAGATTTGAATTTCAGCTTATTATAAACAAAGCTAAAGAGGTCTCCATTTGGAAACAAGTGGCTAATCTTCCTGACTAAAACATCCTGTTCTCTCCCGACAAGACAAGTGCCAAAAAAAAATGTGTCCGTTGCTCATCAGGGACATTGTGAAAACAAGAGCTCACCAACATATATCATTTTTATGTAACATTTTTACTCCTGCATTAACAAAACTTTACTTACATGTGAATATTTTTCATTTGGAAACCCCCATGTCCATACTAAGCTGACATTTGCTCTTGTGAATTTGCCACACAGTAATCCATCTGATATCGGAGCACCTCCATTTTGTAATTTGCAACTCCTCAGCTGTGCTACTTCCCAAATTTTCTTGGTTTTACTCTTTAACTATAAGTATAGAAGAAAACATATAATGTATGATTTTAAAATTGAGACTGAATTATGTCCACTTACACTTTATATACTTATCTCCTGCCCCCTTACTCTGATTTACATACAAGCAGGAGTAGGCCACTCAGCCCATCAAGCCAGCTCCACCATTCAATAAGATCATGGCTGATCTGAATCTAACCTCAACTCCACATTCCCACATTGAATATTTTTAAGGCAGAGCCAGATAGATCCTTGAAAAGCAAAGACTCTGCTTCCACCGCCTTTTGAGGAAGAGAGTTCCAAAGGCTCTCAACCCCCTGAGAGAAAAAAATTCTCCTCATCCCTGTCTTAAATGGGAGACCCCTTATTTTTAAACAGTGACCCCCAGTTGTAGATTCCTGCACAAGAGGAAACATCTTCTCCACATCCACCCCATTAAGACCCATCAGGATCTTATATGTTTCAATAAAGTAATAAAGGGAATTTATCTGAAGATTACAAGAAGTCTTGATTACAGTAAATTCCTGCTGCTTGTGGGGGTTACACTATTGGTAAACCTCGCAAATGGGAGTCAATTAGATAGGTTCCAACCATCCAAAAATTTGATATGTATAGGGAATAAAAGATAATAAAAACAATGGGCGAGATTGTCCAGCCCCACCCGCCGCTGGTAACAAAATAAGAATTTTTTTTTTCAAAAAGTATACTTTATTCATAAACTATCTGGAAGAACATTACAAAACTTTTCTAAATGGCCATCACAAAAAGTGCAATCAGATTCAACTTTTACACATGGATCACAAGATGCTTCAATACAATCAATGAATATTACAATCATTTCAATATGGTCATTACAGACAGTCAAGACAGTGCAATGGTATTGGAGTTATCAACGTACGTCATGTTGCGCTCTGAGATGCTTCAATACAATTATAATACAGTTAATAGTCAATGCAGACATTCATTGTGAGCTGTACAGCCCGAGGGGCTCTATACAATTCCCAGTCCCTTGGTGCACTGTGGCAGAAAGGTCTTAGACTGCGACCTTTCCCCAATGCACCTTTGCAGAGGCTGCCCCAAGCTTTAGTGCGTCCCTCAGCGCGTAGTCCTGGACCTTGGAATGTGCCAGTCTGCAACACTCGGTCAGGGATAATTCTTTGCGCTGGAAGACCAACAAGTTTCAGGCAGGCCAAAGAGCATCTTTCACCGAGTTGATGGTCCTCCAGCTGCAGTTGATGTTTGTCTCAGTGTGTACCCCTGGGAACAGCCTGTAGAGCACAGAGTCCTGTCACAGAACTGCTCGGGATGATGCAGCGAGAGGCAGGGTAATATCAGGCAGAGGTATTGGAGGCCCTTAACAGAGTGGCACGCAAGGCAGAGGAGTCTGTCCACTTGCTCTCTGATGAAGTTGTTTCAGCCTGTGTGCGTATTGAGGTCTCCATGGGGAGGCTGGCAGACACCATGGAGACCCTGGAACAGCAGAACACCCAGTTTCTGCTGGACTTGGGCACAGACCTTCACTGTATTGCTGTAGCCATAGATGAGCTTTTGCAGTGGCTACATGGGAGCGGGGATGGGACACCTTGACCTCCCTCCAGGTGCCCCTTTCCCTCAAGGAGTCAGGGAGGGGGAGTATCAGGCAGACACCCCTGGGGCCTCCACTCAGGACTGTCTGAGTGTGTCCAGGCATTCCGAGTCCCCTCTGCTCGTGACCCCATCAGCTCCAGCCTCTGGGACTGCAGAGGGTGCACCTGCCCCAGAGCGGGAGATGCAAAGAAAGCCGGGACCCTCTAGACCTCAAGCCTTCAGAAGACACCTGCTAAGTTCACCAGAGACAAGAGGGCATACTGGTCAGCAGATCGCCTCCACCCCTGCTGCAGATGTCAGGGAAGCACCTAGACATGTAGGCAACATAAAATTAAGAAATTCTGAGTACTCTCTGGTGGCATGGGTGCACTATCGTTGTTCATTGTTACTGCGCACTTGTAAGTATATGTATAGTTGCACTGTACAGAGATCCCCTCGATTTTTATTGCTTCTGTTTGTGTTAATGCCTGTACACACCCTCAAATTCAAGGGGCCACCAACCCAGACTGGGCCTATGCCCCCTGAATCATGCCTGCGTATGGAGGCATCGATCTTTGTCAGGGCCCTTGCAAGCCAGGTGCAGGAAACCTCCCACACACACTGGTCCCTTGCCCTTCACAGCCCTATTCCATTTAAACACTTTTCCCTTCTCAGGAATGAATGTTAGGGTTCCCCTTCAGTTGTCCAGTTGTGCTGACCCGCAGCTCCAGCCACCTGATGACCCTCCTCCTATCCAGCATTGAGTGAGCTGGACATCGAGGGAGTGCTCAGTGCTTCAACAGCAGCGAATTTCATTCCAGGCCTGCTCAAACACCTTCTACCCTCCAACCATGACCCCCACTTACCCCCACCATCACCATTGAACCACCACCCCCACCCTGGTGTCACAATCACCCTCACTATCGTCACCCTTGAACACCCCACTCCCAGTATCCCTTCGGCCTGTCATTGTGAATGTGGAGGTGCCCTCCCTCCTCGACAAGCCCGCCCAGTCACGGTCAAGATGCCCACTTATAAGCTGCCTACCCCTAAGATCCGCATCCACCCCGAGCCCCCTCTAACAACTCTAACCGGTCCTTCACCTGCCATCAATGAACCCTCACCCTTGCACCCTATCGCATCCTACTGTCTCCTTTAACCATGACTGTCCCTTCCCACCACCTATACCCTCGCTTTGTCCCCCAGTATTCCACTATGAATACTAATGACCTCTCCCTCTGAACCCATCCCCCTCACTCACAGTTCCCTCCTCTGAACCCCCTCCACTTGCATTTCCCCTTCTTCAAGCCCCCCCCCTCACATTCACCTTCTCCAAACCCCCCTCACATTCCCCTTCTTCAAACCCCCCTCTCACATTCCCCTTCTCCAAACCCCCCTCCCACATTCCCCTTCTCCAAAACCCCCCTCACATTCCCCTTCTCCAAACACCCCCTCACATTCACCTTCAAACCGCACCCCCTCACAATACCCTTCTCCAAACCCCCCATCACATTCCCCTTTCTAAACCCCCACCCACTCATGTGCTCCTTTTCTACCCCCACGCTCACAGCCATATTTTCCACCCATCCCCCCACTCCCCCCCCTGCTACTCATGGTCTCCTTTCCCAGCTCCCCCCCCACCCCACTCACTGTCCCCTTCTCCAAACCCCCAACTCATAACTCATTGTCCCCTTCTCCACCCCCTACACTCATGGTCCCGTTCTCCAAACCCCACTTACGCGCCCCTTCTCCAACCCCCACCCCACCAACTCACGGTTCCCTGCAGCTCCCACGGCCCTTGCAATGCTCCCCAGTCCATTCTCCGCTGCACCCAACCAAGATCTCCGCAATGCTTCATTCTTACCCCACCGCAAGGCCTCCTCACCCGCCTCACCTCCATGACCCTCCCCCCCGCCACAACTGGTCAACATGTACCATCCGCCTGTTCCAGCCGATACCTGCTGCTCCATGCCATCCAGCTGCTCCAGCTGACAAGCCCAGTGAGTACCGGCATGTGGACACCGTGTTGGTCCGATTGCATTCTGGACTTGTGTGAAACCTTGCTGGTGGGGCAATTGATCGGATGGGGAGGATGGGTGGAGGGAACAATTCCAGTTGGGTGCTAATTTGAATCCTGGCAGTGAGATGCTAAACCGCTTCCTGATGGCCTTTGGTGGGAATGGCGTACCCGCTATTATTCCGCCATGATGATTGGGACTGGAAGTTCCCACCACTATTTCCTGCCTTCGGGAAACCAATTTTTGGCTCCCCGCCATATTGTCCGCCCCCACCTTCCATGAATCTCACTGATAGTGAGAGGGGACGATGCCGCTCTGTGAAACTATCATCGATTGTTGTAAAAACTCATCTGGTTCACTAATGTCCTTTAGGGAAGGAAATCTGCCATCCTCACCTGGTCTGGCCTACATGTGACTCCAGACCCACAGCAATGTGGCTGACACTCAACCGCCCTCTGAAATGGCCTAGTAGGCCATTCAGTTCAAGGGCAATTAAGGATGGGCAACAAATGCTGGCCTTGTCCACATCCCATGAAAGAATAAAGGATGTATTTCTTTAAAGGAAGCTTTCAAACAATCTCAAAGCATTGCTTCAAAGATGCCTTATTTACCCAGAACAATGCCCAAAATTGACTTTAAGAACATGGGAATCTGTTACTATTTAGATGAGGTCACTGGGTGTGGGTTTCTATTGCGATGAGGTTACTGGCAGTGTGTTACTATTTAATTGAAGTCACTGGGAGTATGTTACTACTTAGATGAGGTCACTGAGAATGTGTAACTATTTAGTTGAGGTCACTGGGAATGTGTTACTATTTAGTTGAGGTCACAGGGAGTGTGTTACTATTTAGACGAGGTTACTGGGAGTGTGCTACTATTTAGATGAGGTTACTGGGAGTGTGTTACTATTTAGTTGAGATCACTGGGAGTGTGTTACTATTTAGTTGAGGTCACTGGGAGTGTGTTACTATTTAGTTGAGGTTATTGGGAGTGTGTTACTATTTAGTTGAGGTCACTGGGAGTGTGTTACTATTTAGTTAAGGTCACTGCGAGTATGTTACTTAGATGAGGTTACTGGGTATGTGTTACTATTGTGATGAGGTGACTGCGTGTGCGTTACTATTTAGTTGAGGTCAACGGGAGTGTGTTGCTACTTAGATGAGGTCACTGGGAGTGTGTTACTATTGCGATGAGGTCACTGGGAGTGTATTACTATTTAGATGAGGTTACTGGGTGTGTGTTACTATTGCGATGAAGACTCTGGGAGTGTGTTACTATTTAGATGAGGTCACTTGGTGTGTATTACTATTGCGATGAGGTCATTGGGAGTGTGTTGCTACTTAGATGAGGTCACTGGGGGTTTGTCACTATTTAGATTAGGTCAATGGTCGTGTATTACTATTTAGGTGAGCTCACTGGGATTGTGTTTTCTTTAGCTGAGGTCACAGGGAGTGTGTTATTATTTGGACGAGGTTACTGGGAGTGTGCTACTATTTAGATGAGGTTACTGGGAGTGTGTTACTATTTAGTTGAGTTCACTGGGAGTGTGTTACTATTTAGTTGAGGTCACTGGGAGTGTGATACTACTTAGATGAGGTCACTGGGAGTGGGTTACTATTTAGATGAGGTTATTGGGAGTGTGTTACTAATTAGTTGAGGTCACTGGGAGTGTGTTACTATTTAGTTAAGGTCACTGGGAGTGTATTACTACTTAGATGAGGTTACTGAGTATGTGTTACTATTGTGATGAGGTGACTGCGTGTGTGTTACTATTTAGCTAAGGTCAACGGGAGTGTGTTGCTACTTAGATGAGGTCACTGGGAGTATGTTACTATTGCAATGAGGTCACTGGGAGTGTATCACTATTTAGATGAGGTTACTGGGTGTGTGTTACTATTGCGATGAGGACTCTGGGAGTGTGTTACTATTTAGATGAGGTCACTTGGTGTGTATTACTATTGCGATGAGGTCATTGGGAGTGTATCACTATTTAGATGAGGTTACTGGGTGTGTGTTACTATTGCGATGAGGACTCTGGGAGTGTGTTACTATTTAGATGAGGTCACTTGGTGTGTATTACTATTGCGATGAGGTCATTGGGAGTGTGATGCTACTTAGATGAGGTCACTGGGGGTTTGTTACTATTTAGATGAGGTCAATGGTCATGTGTTACTATTTAGGTGAGGTCACTGGGATTGTGTTATTCTTTAGCTGAGGTCACAGGGAGTGTGTTGCAATTTATAGGCAGTCTCTCAAAGCATGTTACTCTCAGAGGCACCAAGAAAATCTTCATAGCTGGACCATTTCTTGGATTACCTCACTGAATTCCAATCAATAATTTAAAAATTTAGCAGAGGAAATTGAGAAGAATATCAATGTGATGGAAAGGCTGAGTATTTTTGTATTTGAATTAAATAATCAATACAGGTCAACAGCAGGGGATATTCCATCAAACTATATTAGTGACTACTCTAACATTGTCACATAGGAGATTGGTCCAGAAGATTGGAAGCTTCTGAAATGGGTTGAAATGCGAATGATTGGTCGTACTTGGAGAGAATCAGCACTGAAGAAAGTAACTAGTGAGATGCCTTAAGGATAGGCCACTGCTTACTATCTGCATAGATGGTCTTGCGTGTGTGGGGAAAGAAACAAAACTCCCCAATTATGCAAATGAGGATAGATTGGGAGCAATGGCCAAAAACTGGAAACAAGCTGGTTCAAACAGAAAAAGAGCTGGGCCTTTTGGGAAGCCAGGATAAATGGTCAAATGCCAAGTTCTGAGATTAATTAAAGATAATAAACAGTAGCAATATAAGATAAATACAATTAAGCTACAGGAAATGGCAGAGGGGTGGGACTGGGAGATATTATAAGATAAAGACAACATCAGCACTGCATGTGGCTGTGTGGAAATTCAATAGGATTTTGGGTCACATAGCAAGACTAAAAGGTCACATAACTCAAAGTAACGGCTTATACAGAGCACAAACTCACTTGGTGCACTTTGCATAATGCTAGTCCGGGTTATGAAAGAGACAGCCAGCCTCAGAGAGGATGAAGTAATTAAACAGACAGTAATAGCCACTTGAGTCATAAATTCATTTATACATTTGGAATAACAATGAAGTCATTTTGCTTTGAAATATAGCTTATTTTTTTAAAAATTGTATCCTGAACTTTGCAAAATTGAGCTCATTAGTAGCAATTTGAGCTATTAAACAGATCAAAGACAAAACCTGATTAGACATACTTGAATTTCAGACGATTACAGCAACATTGAAACTGGGAACAGGGGATTCTTCTTCATCTTCAGAAAAAATAGGTGAGGGTATTACTGGGCTCACTGTGAGAGTGCTAATTTTCAGACAAGATCACTGGGAGTGTGTTACTATTTAGGTGAGGTCACTGGGTATGTGTTACTATTTCAGTAGGTCACTGGGTGTGTGTTAATATTTCAGGAGGCCACTGGGAGTGTGTTACTATTTAGATGAGGTCACTGGGAGTGTGTTACTATTTCAGGTGGTCACTGGAAGTGTGTTAATATTTCAGAAGGCCACTGGGAATGTGTTACTATTTAGATGAGGTCACTGAGCATTTGTTACTATTTAGAAGAAGTCACTGGGTGTATGTTACTATTTAGATGTGGTTACTGGGAATTAGTTACTAGTTAGATGAGGTCACTGGGAGTGTGGTACTAGTTAGATGAGGTCATTGGACATTTGTTACTACTTAGAAGAGGTCACTGGGCAGTTGTTAATATTTAGAGGAGATCATTGGGAATGTGTTACTATTTAGTTGAGGTCACTGGGAGTGAGTTACTATTTAGATTAGGACACTGGGTGTGTGTTACTATTTCAGGAGGTCGCTAGGAGTGTGTTACTATTTCGATGAGGTCACTAGGAGTGTCCTGCTATTTAGTTGAGGTCACTGGTCGTTTGTTACTATTTAGTTGAGCACTCTGGGTATGTGTTACTGTTTTAGGTGGTCACTGCGAGAGTTTTGCTATATAAATGAGGTCACTGGGAGTGTGTTACAATTTCAAGGATTCACTGGGATTGTGTTACTTTTTTGATGAGTCACTGAGCATTTGTTACTGTTTAGATGAGGTCACTGTGCTTTTGTTGCTATTTGCATTAGATTACTGGGTGTTTGTTACTACTTGGAAGAGTTCACTGTGCGATTGTTACTATTTAGATGAGGTCACTGGGAGTGTGTTACTGTTTAGATGAGGTCACTGGGCATTTGTTAATATTTAGATGTGGTCACTGGGCATTTTGTCCTATTTAGATGAAGTGATTGGGTGTGGGTTACTATTTAGATGAGGTCACTGGGAGTGTGTTACTAGTTAGATGAGGTCACTGGGCGATTGTTACTATTTAGATGAAGTCACTGGAAGTGTGTTACTATTTAGATTAGATCACTGGGAGTGTGTTACTATTTCAGGAGGTCAGTGGGAGAGTTTTAATATTTAGGTGAGGTCACTGGGAGTGTGTTACTCTGTAGATGAGGTCACTGGGCATTTCTTACTATTTAGATGTGGTCACTGGGAGTGTGTTACTATTTAGATGTGGTCACTGGGCGTTTGTTACTATTTAGAAGTGGTCATTGGGTATGTGTTACTCTTTCAGGAGGTGACAGAGTTTTACCATTTAGGTGAGGTCATTGGGAGTGTGTTACAGTTTAGATGTCACTGGGAGCGTCTTGCTATTTAGATGAGGTCACTGGGCGTCTGTAACTATTTAAATGAATTCACCGGTTATGTGTCACTATTTCAGAAGGTCACTGGGAGTGCGTTACTTTTTAATGAGGACACTGGGAGCATGTTCCTATTTAGATGAGGACACGGGGAGTGTGCTATTATTTAGATGAGATCCATGGGAATTTGTTACTATTTAGATGAGGTCAATAGGAGTGTGTTATTATTTCAGGAGGTCACTGGGAGTCTGCTGCTATTTAGATGAGGTCTCTGGGCGTTTGTTACTATTTAGATGAGGTCACTGGTAGTGTGTTATTATTTCAGGAGGTCATTGGGAGTGTGTTACTCTTTAGATGAGGTTACTGGGAGTGTGTTACTCTTTAGATGAGGTTACTGGGAGTGTGTTACTATTTAGAAGAGGTCACAGGGTGTGTGTTACTATTTAGATCAGGTCATTGGACATTTGTTACTATTTTGATAAGGTCACTGGGAGTGTTTAACTATTTAGAAGTGGTCACTGGGTGTGTGTTACTATTAAGATGAGGTCACTGGGTATCGCCTACTATTTAGATGAGGTTACTGAGTGTGTGTTACTATTTCAGGAGGTTACTGGGAGTGTGTTACTATTTAGATGAAGTCATTGGGAGTTTTTTAATATTTAGGTGAGGTCACTGAGCATTTGCTACTATTTAAAAGAGGTCACTGGGTGTGTTAGTATCTAGATGTGGTCACTGGGCATTTTGTCCTATTTAGATGAGGTCATTGGGTGTGTGTTACTATTTAGAAGAGGTCATTGGCTGTGTGTTTCTATTTAGAAGAGGTCACTGGGTATTTCTTATTATTTAGTTGAGGTCACTGGGCGTTTGTTACTATTTAGATGAGATCACTGGGTGTTTGTTACTTTTTACATGAGGTCACTGTGCATTTGTTGCTGTTTCGATTAGGTCACTGGGTCTTTGTTACTACTTAGAAGAGTTCATTGGGCGATTGTTACTATTTAGATGAGGTCACTGGGTGTGTGTTACTGTTTATATGAGGTCACTGGGAGTGTTTTACTAGATCAGAAGGTCACTGGGAGTGTGTTACTGTTTAGATGAGGTCACTGGGAGTGTGTAGCTATTTAGATGATTGCACTGTGTGTCTCTAACTATTTGGATGAATTCATCAGGTATGTGCCATTATTTCAGGAGGTCACTTGAAGTGTGTTGCTATTTAGAAGAGAACACTGTGAGACTGTTACTATTTAGATGAGATCCCTGGGCATTTGTTACTATTTAGATGAGGTCAATGGGAGTGTGTAATTATTTCAGGAGGTCACCTGGTGTGTGCTGCTATTGAGATGAGTCTCTAGGCGTTTGTTACTGTTTAGAGAGGTCACTGCTAGTGTGTTATTATTTCAGGAGATGACCGGGATTGTGTTACTATTTAGATGAGGTCACTGGGCATTTGTTACTCGTTAGACGATGTCACTGGGTATGTGTTACTATTTCAGGAGGTCACTGAAATTGTGTTACTATTTAGATGAGGTCACTGGGTATGTGTTACTGGTTCAGGAGGTCACTGGGAGTGTGTTTCTATTTCAGGAGGCCACTGGGAGAGTGTTACTATTTAGATGAGGTGACTGGGAGTGTGTTACAATTTCAGGTGGTCACTGGGAGTGTGTTACAATTTAGATGAGGTCACTGAGAGTTTGTTACTATTTAGAAGTCACTGGGTGTGAGTTCCTATTTAGATGTGGTCACTGGGAATTAGTTACTATTTAGATGAGGTCACTGGGTGTGTGTTACTATTTAGATGAGGTCACTGGGAGCGTGCTACTAGTTAGATGATGTCTTTGGGCGTTTGTTACTGTTCAGAAGAGGTCACTGGGTCTGTGTTACTATTTAGAAGTGGTCAATGGGCATTTGTTACTATTTAGATGAGGTCACTGGGCATTTGATACTATTTAGAAGAGGTCACTGGACATATGTTACTATTTCGATGAGGTCACTGGGCATGTGTGCTATTTAAATGTGGTCACTGGGACTGCGTTATTATTTAGATGAGGTCACCGGGTATCGTTTCCTATTTGGCTGAGGTTACTGAGTGTGTTTTACTATTTCAGGAGGTCACTGGGAGTGTGTTACTATTTAGATGAAGTACTGGGAGTTTGTTACTATTTAGATGAGTTCACAGAGCATTTGTTACTATTTAGATTTGGTCCCTGGGCATTTGTCCTATTTAGATGAGGTCATTGGGTGTGTGTTACTAGTTAGATGAGGTTGTTGGGAGTGTGTTACTAGTTAGATGAGGTCACTGGGCATTTGTTACTACTTAGAAGTGGTCACTGGGTGATTGTTACTATTTTGATGAGGTCACCGGAAGTGTTTTACTATTTAGATAAGGTCATTTTGTGTGTGTTACAGTTTCAGGAAATCAATGGGAGAGTTTTAATATTTAGGTGAGGTCACAGGGAGTGTGTTACTCTGTAGATGAGGTCACTGGGCGTTTCTTACTGTTTAGATGTGGTCACTGGCAGTGTGTTACTATTTTGATGAGGTCACTGGGAGTGTGTTGCTATTTAGATGAGGTCACTGGGTGTCTGTAACCATTTAGATGTATGTGTCCCTATTTCAGGACGTCACTGGGAGTGCGTTACTATTTAGATGAGGACACTGGGAGTGTGATACTCTGTAGATTATGTCACTGGGTATTTCTTACAATTTAGATGTGGTCACTGGGAGTGTGTTACAATTTCAAGTAGTCACTGGGAATGTGATACTATTTAGATGAGGACAGTGTGCATTTGTTACTACTTAGAAGAGTTCACTGGATGTGTGTTACTATTTACATGATATCACTGGGAGTGTGTTACTGGTTAGATGTGGTCACTGGGCATTTGTTACTATTTAGAAGAGGTCACTTGGTGTGTGTCACTATTTAGCTGAGGTCACTGGGCATTTGATACTATTTAGAAGAGGTCACTGGGTGTGTGCTACTATTTAAATGTGGTCACTGGTAGTGTGTTATTATTTAGATAAGATCACCGGGTATCATTTCCTATTTGGATAAGGTGTCTGAGTGTGTGTTACTATTTCAGGAGGTCACTGGGAGTGTGTTACTACTTAGATAAAGTCACTTGGAGTTTGTTCCTATTTAGATGAGTTCACTGAGCATTTGTTACTATTTAGAAGTGGTCACTGGGTATGTATTACTATTTAGATTTGGTCACTGGGCATTTGTCCTATTTATATGAGGTCATTGAGTGTGTGTTACTATTTACATGAGGTCACTGGGAGTGTGTTACTAGTTAGATGAGGTCACTGGGCATTTGTTACTACTTAGAGGTCACTGGGCGAATGATTCTATTTAGATGAGGTCACTGGCAGTGCGTTACTATTTCAGCTGGTCACTGGGAGTGTGTTAATTTTTCAAGTGGTTACTGGGTGTGTGTTACTATTTAGATGTGGCCACTGGGAATTAGTTACTATTTAGATGAGGTCACTGGGCGTGTGTAACTGTTTAAATTAAGTCAATGGGAGTGTGCCACTAATTACATGAGGTCTCTGGCTATATGTTACTATTTCAGGAGGTTACTGGGAGAGGTTTTCTATTTAGGTGGTGTCACTGGGTGTGTGTTATAATTTCATGTAGTCACTGGGTGTGTGTTTCTATTTAGACAAGGACACTGAGTATTTGTTACTATTTAGAAGAGGTCACTTGGTGTGTGTTACTATTTAGATGTGGTCACTGGGCATTTGTTACTATTTAGAAGAGGTCACTGGATGTGTGTTACTCTTTCAATGAGGTCACTGGTAGAGTGTTACTAGTTAGGTCTGGTCATTTAGAAGAGATCACATGGTGTGTGTTACTATTTAGATGAGGACACTGAGCATTTGTTACTATTTAGAAGAGATCACGGGGTGTGTGTTACTCGATCAGGAGGTCACTGAGCATTTATTACTATTTAGAAGAGTAGATTTGGGTGTGTGTTACTATTTAGATGAGGTCACTGGGAATGTGTAACTATTTAGAAGTGGTCACTGTGTGTGTTACTATTAAGATGAGGTCACTAGGTATGTGTTGCTATTTAAATGAAGTCACAGGGAGTGTGTTATTATTTAGATGAGGTCACTGGGTATCGTTTACTATTTAGATGAGGTTACTGAATATGTGTTACTATTTCAGGAGGTCACTGGGAGTGTGTATTATTTAGATGAAGTCACTGGGAGTTTGTTAATATTTAGATGAGGTCACTGAGCATTTGTTACTATTTAGAAGAGGTCACTGGGTGTGTTAGTATTTAGAAGTGGTCACTGGGCTTTTTGTCCTATTTAGATGAAGCCATTGGGTGTGTGTTACTATTTAGACGAAGTCATTGGGAGTGTGTTACTAGTTAGATGATGTCTCTGGGCATTTGTTACTATTTAGAAAAGGTCACTGGCTGTGTGTTTCTATGTAGATGAGGTCACTGGGCATTTGTTATTATTTAGTTGAGGCCACTGAGCATTTGTTACTATTTAGATGAGATCACTGGGTGTTTGTTACTATTTACATGAGGTCACTGTGCATTTGTTGCTCTTTGGATTAGGTCACTGGGTCTTTGTTACTACTTGGAAGAGTTCACTGGGCGATTGTTACTATTTAGATGAGGTCACTGGGCATTTGATACTATTTAGAAGAGGTCACTGGGCATGTGTTACTATTTTGATGAGGTCACTGGGCATGTGTTGCTATTTAAATGTGGTCACTGGGAGTTCGTTATTATTTAGATGAGGTCACCGGGTATCGTTTCCTATTTGGCTGAGGTTACTGAGTGTGTGTTACTATTTCAGGAGGTCACTGGGAGTGTGTTACTATTTAGATGAAGTACTGGGAGTTTGTTACTATTTAGATGAGTTCACTGAGCATTTGTTACTATTTAGAAGAGATCACTGGGTATGTGTTACTATTTAGATTTGGTCACTGGGCATTTGTTCTATTTAGATGAGGTCATTGGGTGTGTGTTACTATTTAGATGAGGTCATTGGGAGTGTGTTACTAGTTAGATGAGGTCATTGGGAGTGTGTTACTAGTTAGATGAGGTCACTGGGCATTTGTTACTACTTAGAAGTGGTCACTGGGTGATTGTTACTATTTTGATGAGGTCACTGGAAGTGTTTTACTATTTAGATAAGGTCATTTTATGTGTGTTACAGTTTCAGGAGATCAATGGGAGAGTTTTAATATTTAGGTGAGGTCACAGGAGTGTGTTACTCTGTAGGTGAGGTCACTGGGCGTTTCTTACTGTTTAGATGTGGTCACTGGGTATGTGTTACTATTTCAGGAGGTCACTGGGAGTGTGTTACTATTAAGATGAGGTCACTGGGTATGTATTACCATTTAAATATGGTCACTGGGAGTGTGTTATTATTTAGATGAGGTCACTTGGAGCGTGTTACTAGATCAGTAGGGCACTGGGAGTGTGTTGCTATTTACATGAGGTCACTGTGAGTGTGTAATTATTTAGATGAGATGACTGGGAATGTGCCGCAACTTAGATGAGGTCACTGGGCGTTTGTTAATATTTAGATGAGGACACTGGCTATGCCTTACTATTTCAGGAGGTCACTGGGAGAGTTTTTCTATTTAGGTGATGTCACTGGGAGTGTGTTACAATTTCGAGTAGTCACTGGGAGTGTGTTACTGTTTAGGTGAGAACATTGAGCATTGTTAATATTTAGAAGAGGTCACTTGGTGTGTGTTACTGTTTAGATGAGGTCACTGGGCATTTGTTACTATTTAGATGAGGTCACTGGGCATTTGTTACTATTTAGAAGAGGTCACTGGTGTGTGTTACTATCAAGATGAGGTCACTGGGCGTGTGTATGTGTTGCCATTTAAATATGGTCACTGGGAGTGTGTTATTTAGGTGAGGTCACTGTGAGTGTGTAATTATTTAGATGAGATCACTGGGAGTGTGCCGCTATCTAGATGAGGTCACTGGGTGTTTGTTAATATTTAATGAGGTCACTGGCTATGCAATACTATTTCTGGAAGTCACTGGGAGTGCTCTTCTATTTAGGTGATGTCACTGGAAATGTGTTACAATTTCAAATAGTCACTGGGAGTGTGTTACTGTTTAGGTGAGGACAGTGAGCATTGTTACTATTTAGAAGAGTCACTTGGTGTGTGTTACTGTTTAGATGTGGTGACTGGGCATTTGTTATTGATAAGATGAGGTCACTGGGCATTTGTTACTATTTAGAAGAGGTCACTGGGTGTGTGTTACTATTTGATGAGGTCATTGGGAGGGTGTTACTAGTTAGATGTGGTCACTGGGCTTTTGTTACTATTTAGAAGAGGTCACTGGGTGTGTTTTACTATTAAGATGGGGTCACTGGACATTTGTTAGTATTTATATGAGGTCACTGGGAGTGTGTTACTATTTAGATGTAGTCACTGGGTATTTTGTCCTATTTAGATGAGTTCATTGGGTGTGTGTTGCTAGTTAGATGTGTTCACTGGACATTTGTTACTATTTAGAAGAGGTCACTGGGTGTTTGTTATTATTTAGATTATGTCACTGGGCATTTGTTACTACTTAAAAGAGGTCACTGGGTGATTGTTACTATTTAGATGAGGTCACTGGAAGTGTGTTACTATTTTGATTAGTTCACTGGGCGTGTGTTTCTATTTCAGGAGGTCAATAGGAGAGTTTTAATATTGAGGTGAAGTCACTGGGAGTGTGTTACTCTGTAGATTATGTCACTGTGCGTTTCATACCATTTAGATGAGGTCACTGGGAGTGTGTTACTATCTTGATGAGGTCACTGGGAGTGTGCTGCTATTTAGATGACGTCACTGTGTGTCTAACTATTTCGATGAATTCACTGGGTATGTGCCACTATTTTAGAAGGTCACTTGCAGTGTATTACTATTTAGATGAGATCCCAAGGCATTTGTTACTATTTAGATAAGGTCATTGGGAGTGTGTTATTATTTCAGGAGGTGACTGGGAGTGTGTAAATATTTAGAAGAGGACACTGGGTGTGTGTTACTATTTCAGGAGGTCACTGGTAGTGTGTTACTCTTTCTATGATGCCACTGGGAGTGTGTAACTATTTAGAAGAGGTCAACGGGTGTGTGTTACTATTAAGATGAGGTCACTGGATATGTGATGCTATTTAAATGAAGTCCCAGGGAGTGTGTTATTATTTAGATGAGGTCACTGGGTATCCTTTACTATTTAGATGAGGTTACAGAGTATGTGTTACTATTTCAGGAGGTCACTGGGGGTGTGTTACTATTTAGATGAGGTCACTGGGAGTGTGTAACTATTTAGAAGTGGTTACTGTGTGTGTTACTATTAAGATGAGGTCACTAGGTATGTGTTGCTATTTAAATGAAGTCACAGGGAGTGTGTTATTATTTAGATGAGGTCACTGGGTATCGTTTACTATTTAGATGAGGTTACTGAGTATGTGGTACTATTTCAGGAGGTCACTGGGAGTGTGTTACTATTTAGATGAAGTCACTGGGAGTTTGTTAATATTTAGATGAGGTCACTGAGCATTTGTTACTATTTAGAAGAGGTCACTGGGTGTGTTAGTGTTTAGATGTGGTCTCTGGGCATTTTGTCCTATTTAGATGAGGCTATTGGTGTGTGTTACTATTTAGATGAGGTCACTGGGAGAGTGCTACTAGTTAGATGATGTCTCTGGGCATTTGTTACTGTTCAGAAGAGGTCGCTGGGTCTGTGTTACTATTTAGATGAGGTCACTGGGCATTTGTTATTATTTATATGAGGTCACTGGGAGTGTGTTACTATTTAGAAGAGGTCACAGGGTGTGTGTTACTATTTAGATCAGGTCATTGAACATTTGTTACTATTTTGATAAGGTCACTGGGAGTGTGTAACTATTTAGAAGTGGTCACTGGGTGTGTGTTACTATTAAGATGAGGTCGCTGGGTATGTGTTGCTTTTTAACTGAGATCACTGGGAGTGTTTTACTAGATCAGAAGGTCACTGGGAGTGTGTTACTGTTTAGATGAGGTCACTGGGAGTGTGTTGCTATTTAGATGATTGCACTGTGTGTCTCTAACTATTTGGATAAATTCATCAGGTATGAAGTCACTTCATTATTTCAGGAGGTCACTTGAAGTGTTACTATTTCAGGTGGTCACTGGGAGTGTGTTACTATTTAGGTGAGGTCACTGGGTATGTGTTACTGGTTCAGGAGGTCACTGGGTGTGTGTTACTATTTCAGGAGGCCACTGGGAGAGTGTTACTATTTAGATGAGGTCACTGAGAGTTTGTTACTATTTAGAAGAAGTCACTGGGTGTGAGTTCCTATTTAGATGTGGTCACTGGGAATTAGTTACTATTTAGATGAGGTCACTGGGTGTGTGTTACTATTTAGATGAGGTCACTGGGAGTGTGCTACTAGTTAGATGATGTCTCTGGGCGTTTGTTACTGTTCAGAAGAGGTCACTGGGTCTGTGTTACTATTTAGAAGAGGTCACTGCGCATTTAAGATTATTTATGTGAGGTCAGTGGGAGTGTGTTACTATTTAGAAGAGGTCACAGGGTGCGTGTTACTATTTAGATCAGGTCATTGGACATTTGTTACTATTTTGATAAGGTCACTGGGAGTGTGTAACTATTAAGATGAGGTCACTGGGTATGTGTTGCTATTTAAATGAGGTTACAGGGAGTTTGTTAGTATTTAGATGAGGTTACTGGGTATTGCTTACTATTTAGATGAGGTTACTGAGTGTGTGTTACTATTTCAGGAGGTTACTAGGAGTGTGTTACTATTTAGATGAAGTCATTGGGAGTTTTTTAATATTTAGATGAGGTCACTGAGCATTTGTTACTATTTAGAAGAGGTCACTGGGTGTGTTAGTATTTAGATATGGTCACTGGGCATTTTGTCCCATTTAGATGAAGTCATTGGGTGTGTGTTACTATTTAGATGAGGTCACTGGGAGTGTGTTACTAATTAGATGAGGTCTCTGGGCATTTGTTACTATTTAGATGAGGTCACGAGCTGTGTGTTTCTATTTAGATGAGGTCACTGGGCATTTGTTATTGTTTAGTTGATGTCACTGGGCGTTTGTTACTATTTAGAAGAGATCACTGGGTGTTACTATTTACATGAGGTCACTGTACATTTGTTGCTGTTTGGATTAGGTCACTGGGTCTTCATTACTAGTGTTCATTGGGTGATTGTTACTATTTAGATGAGGTCACTGGGAGTGTGTTACTTGATCAGGAGGTCACTGGGAGTGTGTTACTGTTTAGGTGAGGTCACTGGGAGTGTGTTGCTCTTCAGATGAGGTCACTGGCTATGTGTTACTATTTCAGGAGGTCACTGGGAGAGTTTACTATTTAGGTGAGGTCACTGGGTGTGTGTTACTATTTAGATGAGGTCACTGGAGTGTGCTACTAATTAGATGATATCTCTGGGCATTTGTTACTGTTCAGAAGTGGTCACTGGGTCTGTGTTACTATTTAGATTTGGTCACTGGGCATTTGTCCTATTTAGATGAGGTTATTGGGTGTGTGTTACTATTTTGATGAGGTCATTGGGAGTGTGTTACTAGTTCGTTGAGGTCACTGGGCATTGTTACTACTTAGAAGTGGTCACTGGGTGATTGTTACTATTTTGATGAGGTCACTGGAAGTGTTTTACTATTTAGATAAGGTCATTTTATGTGTGTTACTGTTTCAGGAGATCAATGGGAGAGTTTTAACATTTAGGTGAGGTCACAGGGAGTGTGTTACTCTGTAGATGAGGTCACTGGGTGTTTCTTACTGTTTAGATGTGGTCACTGGCAGTGTGTTACTATTTTGATGAGGTCACTGGGAATGTGCTGCTATTTAGATGAGGTCACTGGGCATTTGTTACTCTTTAGATGAGCTCACTGGGAATATGTTACTATTTCAGGAGGTCACTGGGAGAGTTTTACTATTTAGGTGAGGTCACGGGGTGTGTGTTACTGTTTAGATGAGGTCACTGGGTGTCTGTAACCACTTAGATGTATGTGTCCCTATTTCAGGATGTCACTGGGAGTGCGTTACTATTTAGATGAGGACACTGGGAGTGTGCTACTATTTGGATGAGATCCCTGGGCATTTGTTACTATTTAGATGAGGTCAACGGATGTGTGTTATTATTTCAGGAGGTCACTGGAAGCGTGCTGCTATTCAGATCAGGTCCCTGGGCATTTGTTACAGTTTGGATGAGGTCACTGGTAGTGTGTTATTATTACAGGAGGAGACGGGCTGTGTGTTACTATTTAGATGAGATCACTGGGTGTTTGTTACTCGTTAGATGATGTCACTGGGTATGTGTTACTATTTCAGGAGGTCACTGAGAGTGTTTTACTATTAAGATGAGGTCACTGGGTATGTGTTGCCATTTAAATATGGTCACTGGGAGTGTGTTATTATTTAGATGAGGTCACTTGGAGCGTGTTACTAGATCAGTAGGGCACTGGGAGTGTGTTGCTATTTACATGAGGTCACCGTGAGTGTGTAATTATTTAGATGAGATGACTGGGAACGTGCTGCAATTTAGATGAGGTCACTGGGCGTTGTTAATATTTAGATGAGGACACTGGCTATGCCTTACTATTTCAGGAGGTCACTGGGAGAGCTTTTCTATTTAGGTGATGTCACTGGGAGTGTGTTACAATTTCGAGTAGTTACTGGGAGTGAGTTACTGTTTAGGTGAGAACATTGAGCATTGTTAATATTTAGAAGAGGTCACTTGGTGTGTGTTACTGTTTAGATGTGGTCACTGGGCATTAGTTACTGTTTAGATGAGGTCACTGGGAGGGTGTTACTAGTTAGATGTGGTCACTGGGCTTCTTTTCCTATTTAGAAAAGGTCACTTGGTGTTTGTTACTATTTAGATGAGGTCACTGGGCATTTGTTACTATTTAGAAGAGCTCACTGTGTGTGTGTTACTACTTAGATGAGGTCACTGGGCATTTGTTCCTGTTCAGAAGAGGTCACTGGGTGTGTTTTACCATTAAGATGAGGTCACTGGACATTTGTTATCTTTTATATGAGGTCTGTGGGAGTGTGTTACTATTTAGAAGAAGTCAATGGATGTGTGTTACTATTTAGATGTGGTCACTGGGTATTTTGTCCTATTTAGGTGAGGTCATTGGGTGTGTGTTACTATTTAGATGGGGTCACTGGGAGTGTGTTACTAGTTAGGTGAGGTCTCTGGGCATTTGTTACTATTTAGATGAGGTCACGAGCTGTGTGCTTCTTTTTGGATGAGGTCACTGGGCATTTGTTACTATTTAGAAGAGATCACTGGGTGTTTGTTACTATTTACATGAGGACACTGTTCATTTGTTGCTGTTTCAATTAGGTCACTGGGTCTTTGTTGCTACTTAGAAGAGTTCACTGGGCAATTGTTACTGTTTAGATGAGGTCACTGGGTGTGTGTTACTGTTTAGATGAGGTCACTGGGAGTGTGTTACTAGATCAGAAGGTCACTGGGAGTGTGTTACTGTTTAGATGAGGTCACTGGGAGTGTGTTGCTATTTAGATGATTGCACTGCCTGTCTCTAACTATTTGGATGAATTCATCAGGTATGTGCCACTATTTCAGGAGGTCACTTGAAGTGTGTTGCTATTTAGAAGAGAACACGGTGAGTCTGTTACTATTTAGATGAGATCCCTGGGCATTTGTTACTATTTAGATGAGGTCACTGGGCGTTTGTTACTCGTTAGACGATGTCACTGGGTATGTGTTACTATTTCAGGAGGTCACTGGGATTGTGATACTACTTAGATGAGGTCACTGGGTATGTGTTACTGGTTCAGGAGGTCACTGGGAGTGTGTTACTATTTCAGGTGGTCACAGGGAGTGTGTTACAATTTAGATGAGGTCACTGAGAGTTTGTTACTATTTAGAAGAAGTCACTGGGTGTGAGTTCCTATTTAGATGTGGTCACTGGGAATTAGTTATTATTTAGATGAGGTCACTGGGTGTGTGTTACTATTTAGATGAGGTCACTGGGAGTGTGCTACTGGTTAGATGATGTCTCTGGGCATTTGTTACTGTTCAGAAGAGGTCACTGGGTCTGTGTTACTATTTCGATGAGGTCACTGCGCATTTGTTATTATTTATGTGAGGTCAATGGGAGTGTGTTACTATTTAGAAGAGGTCACAGGGTGTGTGTTACTATTTAGATCAGGTCATTGGACATTTGTTACTATTTTGATTTGGTCACTGGGAGTGTGTAACTACTTAGATTTGGTCACTGGGTGTGTGTTATATTAAGATGAGGTCACTGGGTATCGCTTACTATTTAGATGAGGTTACTGAGTGTGTGTTACTATTTAGAAGAGGTCACTGGGTGTGTGTTACTATTAAGATAAGGTCACTGGGTATCGCTTACTATTTAGATGAGGTTACTGAGTGTGTGTTACTATTTCAGGAGGTTACTGGGAGTGTGTTACTATTTAGATGAAGTTATTGGGAGTTTTTTAATATTTAGATGAGGTCACTGAGCATTTGTTACTATTTAGAAGAGGTCACTGGGTGTGTTAGTATTTAGGTGTGGTCACTGGGCATTTTGTCCTATTTAGATGAAATCATTGGGTTTGTGTTACTATTTAGATGAGGTCACTGGGAGTGTGTTACTAGTTAGATGAGGTCTCTGGGCATTTGTTACTATTTAGATGAGGTCACGAGCTGTGTGTTTCTTTTTAGATGAGGTCACTGGGCATTTGTTATTATTTAGTTGATGTCACTGGGCATTTGTTACTATTTAGAAGAGATCACTGGGTGTTTGTTACTATTTACATGAGGTCACTGTACATTTGTTGCTGTTTGGATTAGGTCACTGGGTCTTTGTTACTAGAGTTCACTGGGCGATTGTTACTATTTAGATGAGGTCACTGGGTGTGTGTTACTTGATCAGGAGGTCACTGGGAGTGTGTTACTGTTTAGGTGAGGTCACTGGGAGTGTGTTGCTCTTCAGATGAGGTCACTGGCTATGTGTTACTATTTCAGGAGGTCACTGGGAGAGTTTACTCTTTAGGTGAGGTCACTGGGTGTGTGTTACTATTTAGATTAGGTCACGCGGAGTGTGTTACTATTTCGAAGAGGTCACTGGGCGTGTGTTACTATTTCGATGAGGTCACTGGGCATGTGTGCTATTTAGATGTGGTCATTGGGTGTGCGTTATTATTTAGGTGAGATCACCGGGTATCGTTTCCTATTTGGCTGAGGTTACTGAGTATGTGTTACTATTTCAGGAGGTCATTGGGAGTATGTTACTATTTAGATGAAGTACTGGGAGTTAATATTTAGAAGAGGTCACTGGGTATGTGTTACTATTTAGATTTGGTCACTGGGCATTTGTTCTATTTAGTTGAGGTCATTGGGTGTGTGTTACTATTTAGATGAGGTCATTGGGTGTGTGTTACTATTTAGATGAGGTCATTGGGTGTGTGTTACTATTTAGATGAGGCCACTGGGAGTGTGCTACTATTTAGATGAGATCCCTGGGCATTTGTTACTATTTAGATGAGATCAACGGATGTGTGTTATTATGTCAGGAGGTCACTGGGAGTGTGCCGCTATTCAGATCAGGTCCCTGGGCATTTGTTACAGTTTGGATGAGGTCACTGGTAGTGTGTTATTATTTCAGGAGGTGACGGACTGTGTGTTACTTTTTAGATGAGGTCACTGGGCATTTGTTACTCATTAGATGATGTCACTGGGTATGTGTTACTATTTCAGGAGGTCACTGGGAGTGTGTTACTATTAAGATGAGGTCACTGAGTATGTGTTGCCATTTAAATATGGTCACTGGGAGTGTGTTATTATTTAGATGAGGTCACTTGGAGCGTGTTACTAGATCAGTAGGGCGCTGGGAGTGTGTTGCTATTTACATGAGGTCACCGTGAGTGTGTAATTATTTAGATGAGATGACTGGGAACGTGCTGCAATTTAGATGAGGTCACTGGGCGTTTGTTAATATTTAGATGAGGACACTGGCTATGCCTTACTATTTCAGGAGGTCACTGGGAGAGCTTTTCTATTTAGGTGATGTCACTGGGAGTGTGTTACAATTTCGGGTAGTCACTGGGAGTGTGTTACTGTTTAGGTGAGAACATTGAGCATTGTTAGTATTTAGAAGAGGTAACTTGGCGTCTGTTACTGTTTAGATGTGGTCACTGGGCATTAGTTACTGTTTAGATGAGGTCACTGGGTGTGTGTTACTATTTGATGAGGTCACTGGGAGGGTGTTACTAGTTAGATGTGGTCACTGGGCTTCTTTTCCTATTTAGAAAATGTCACTTGGTGTTTGTTACTATTTAGATGAGGTCACTGGGCATTTGTTACTATTTAGAAGAGGTCACTGGGTGTGTTTTACCATTAAGATGAGGTCACTGGACATTTGTTATCTTTTTTATGAGGTCAGTGGGAGTGTGTTACTATTTAGAAGAAGTCAATGGATGTGTTTTACTATTTAGATGTGGTCACTGGGTATTTTGTCCTATTTAGATGAGGTCATTGGGTGTGTGTTACTATTTAGATGAGGTCACTGGGAGTGTGTTGCTAGTTAGATGAGGTCACTGGACATTTGTTACTATTTAGAAGAGGTCACTGGGTGTTTGTTACTATTTAGTTGAGGTCACTGCAAGTGTGTTACTATTTAGAAGAGTTCATTGGGTGTGTGTCCCTATTTAGATGAGGTCACTGGAAATGTGTAACTATTTAGAAGTGGTCACAGTGTGTGTGTTACTATTAAGATGAGGTCACTAGGTATGTGTTGCTATTTAAATGAAGTCACAGGGAGTGTGTTATTATTTAGATGAGGTCACTGGGTATTGCTTACTATTTTGATGAGGTCACTGGGTATCGTTTACTATTTAGTTGAGATTACTGAGTATGTGTTACTATTTCAGGAGGTCACTGGGAGTGTGTATTTAGATGAAGTCACTGGGAGTTTGTTAATATTTAGATGAGTTCACTGAGCATTTGTTATTATTTAGAAGAGGTCACTGGTGTGTTAGTATTTAGATGTAGTCACTGGGCATTTTATCCTATTTAGGTGAGGTCATTAGTTGTGTGTTACTATTTAGTTGAGGTCACTGGGAGTGTGTTACTAGTTAGATGAGGTCTCTGTGCATTTGTTTCTATTTAGAAGAGGTCACTGGCTGTGTGTTTCTATTTAGATGATGTCACTGGGCATTTGTTATTATTTAGTTGAGATCACTGTGCATTTGTTACTATTTACATGAGGTCACTGTGCATTTGTTGCTGTTTGGATTAGGTCACTGGGTCTTTTTTTGCTACTTGGAAGAGTTCACTGGGCGATTGTTACTATTTAGATGAGGTCACTGGGAGTGTGTTACTGTTTAGATGAAGTCACTGGGCGTGTGTTACTAGATCAGGAGGTCACTGGGAGTGTGTTACTAGATCAGGAGGTCACTGGGAGTGTGTTACTGTTTAGGTGAGGTCACTGGGAGTGTGTTACTGTTTAGGTGAGGTCACTGGGAGCGTGTTACTATTTAGATGAGGTCACTGGGAGTGTGTTGCTATTTTGATGAGGTCTCTGGGAGTGTGCTGCTATTTAGATGACGTCACTGTGTGTTTGTTACTCTTTGGATGAGGTCACTGTGTTTGTGTTACTATTTAGATGAGGTCATTGGGTGTGTGTTACTATTTAGATGAGGTCACTGGCAGTGTGTTACTATTTAGCTGAGATCCCTGTGCATTTGTTACTATTTAAATGAGGTCATTGAGAGTGTGTTATTATTTCAGGAGGTGACTGCGAGTGTGTTGCTATTTCTATGAGGCCACTGGGAGTGTGTAACTATTTAGAAAATGTCAATGGGTGTGTGTTACTATTAAGATGAGGTCACTGGATATGTGTTGCTCTTTAAATGAGGTCCCAGGGAGTGTGTTATTATTTAGATGATGTCACTGGGTATCGTTTACTATTTAGATGAGGTTTCTGAGTATGTGTTACTGTTTCAGGTTGTCAACTGGGAGTGTGTTAGTATTTAGATGAGGTCACTTGGCATTTGTTCCTATTTAGTTGAGGTCACTGGGCATTTGTTACTATTTAGAAGAGATCACTGGGTGTGTGTTACTTGATCAGGAGGTCACTGAGCATTTGTTACTATTTAGAAGAGTTCATTAGGTGTGTGTTACTATTTAGATTTGGTCACTGGGAGTGTTTTACTATTTTGAAGAGGGCAATGGGTGTGTGTTACTATTAAGATGAGGTCACTAAGTATGTGTTGCTATTTAAATGTAGTCCCAGAGAGTGTGTGATTATTTAGCTGATGTCACTGGGTAACTTTTACTATTTCAATGAGGTTTCTGAGTGTGTGTTACTATTTCAAGTTGTCAGCTGGGAGTGTATTAGTATTTAGATGAAGTCACTGGGAGTTTGTTAATATTTAGATGAAGTCACTGAGCATTTGCTACTATTTAGAAGAGGTCACTGGGTGTGTTAGTATTTAGATGTGGTCACTGGGCATTTTGTCCTATTTAGATGAGGTCATTGGGTGTGTGTTACTATTTAGATGAGGTCACTGGGAGTGTGTTACTAGTTAGAAGAGGTCTCTGGGCATTTGTTACTATTTAGAAGAGGTCACTGGCTGTGTGTTTCTAATTAGGTGAGGTCACTGGGCATTTGTTATTATTTATTTGAGGTCACTGTGCACTTGTTGCTGTTTGGATTAGGTCATTGGGTCTTTGTTTCTATTGGAAGAGTTCATTGGGCGATTGTTACTATTTAGATGACATCACTGAGCGTGTGTTACTGTTTAGAAGAGGTCACTGGGAGTGTTTTCCTAATTAGATGAGGTCACTGGGAGTGTTTTCCTAATTAGATGAGGTCACTGGGAGTGTTTTCCTATTTAGATGAGGTCACTGGGAGTGTTTTCCTATTTAGATGAGGTCACTGGGAGTGTTTTCCTATTTAGATGAGGTCACTGGGAGTGTTTTCCTATCTAGATGAGATCACTGGGTGTCTGTAACTATTTAGATGAATTCACCGGGTATGTGCCACTATTTCAGGATGTCACTGGGAGTGTGTTACTATTTAGATGAGAACACTGGGAGTATGTTACTATTTAGATGAGATCCCTGGGCATTATTTACTATTTAGATGAGGTCAATGGGAGTCTGTTATTATTTACTTGAGGTCAATGGGAGCATGTTATTATTTCAGGAGGTCACTGAGAGTGTGTTACTATTTAGATGAGGCCACTGGGTGTGTGTTACTATTAAGATGAGGTTACTGGATATGTGTTGCTATTTAAATGAGGTCCCAGGGAGTGTGTTTTTATTTAGGTGATGTCACTGGGTATCGTTTACTATTTAGATGCGGTTACTGTGTGTATGTTACTATTTCAGGAGGTCACTGGGTGTGTGTTACTATTTAGATGAGGTCAATGGGAGTGTGTAACTATTTGGATGTTGTCACTTGGAGTGTCATGCTATTTAGATGAGGTCATTGGGCGATTGTTACTATTTAGGTGAGGTCACTGGGAATTTGTTACTATTTAGATGAGGTCACTGGGAGTGTGTTTCAATTTAGATGAGGTCACTGGGTGTTTGTTACTGTTTCAGGAGGTAACTGGGAGTGTGTTACTGTTTAGATGAGGTCACTGGGCATTTGTTACTATTTAGATGAAGTCACTGGGAATGTGTTACTAATTAGATGAGGTTACTGGGAGTGTTGTACTATTTCAGCAGGTCACTGGGAATGTGATACTATTTGAGGAGGTCACTGAGAGTGTTTTACTATTTAGGTGAGGTCACTGAGTGTGTTACTGTTCAGATGTGGTCACTGGAAGTGTGCTGCTATTTAGATGAGTTCACTGGGTGTTTGTTACTATTTCAGGAGGTCACTGGGAGTTGATTACTGTTTAGATGAGGTCACTGGGTGTGGGTTACTATTGCAGGAGGTCACTGGGGGTGTGTTACTATTTAGATGACGTCTCTGGGTGTGTGTTAAGATTTGGCTAAGGTCACTGGGACTGTGTTACTATTTAGATTAGGTCATTGGGCATTTGTTACTGTTCAGATGAGGTCACTGGGCGTGTGTTACTATTTAGATGAGGTGACGGGGGAGTGTTACTATTTCAGCAGGTCAGTTGGACTATGTTACTATTCAGGAGTTCACTGGCTGTGTGTTACTATTCAGAAGAGGTCGCTGGGAGTGTGTTACTATTTAGATTAAATCACTGGGCATTTGTTACTATTTAGATGAGGTCACTGGGAGTGTTATTATTTCAGTAGGTCACTGGGAGTGTGTTACTATTTCAGGTGGTCACTGGGCATGTGTTACTATTTAGATGTGGTCACTGGGCATTTGTTACTAATTACATAAGGTCACTGGGAGTGTGTTACTATTTAGATAGGTCACTGGGAGTGTTATTATTTCAGTAGGTCACTGGGAGTGTGTTACTATTTCAGCTGGTCACTGGAGTGTTACTATTTAGATGAGGTCACTGGAGTGTTACTATTTAGATGAGGTCACTGGAGTGTTACTATTTAGATGAGGTCACTGGGAGTGTTACTATTTCAGCAGGTCACTGGGAGTGTGTTACTATTCAGAGGAGGTCGCTTGGAGTGTGTTACTATTTAGATGAGGTCCCTGGGAATGTGTTACTATTTAGATGAGGTCACTGGGCGCCTGTTACTATTTCCGGTGGTCACTGGGAGTGTGTTGCTATTTAGATGAGATCACTGGGTGCATGTTACTATTTAGATGAAGTCGCTGGGCATTAGTTACTATTTAGAAGAGGTCACTGGCTGAATGTTACTATTGAGATGATGTCACTGGGAGTGTGTTACTATTGAGATGTGGTCACTGGGAATGTGCTGCTATTTAGATGAGGTCACTGGGCGTTTGTTACTATTCAGATGAGGCCACTGGGTATGTGTTACTATTTCAGGTGGTCACTGGGAGTGTGTTACTATTTAGATGAGGTCACTGGGCGAATGTTACTATTTCTGGAGATGACTAGGAGTGTGTTACTATTTAGGTGAGGTCACTGGGTGTGTGTTACTATTTAGGTGAGGTCACTGGGTGTGTGTTACTATTTAGATGAAGTTGCTGGGCATTACTTACTATTTAAAAGAGGTCATTGGTTGAGTGTTACTATTGAGATGAGGTCACTGGGCATTTGTTACTATTTAGATGAGGTCACTGGGAGTGTGTTACTATTTCAGGAGGTCACTGAGAGTGTTTTATTAATTAGATGAGGTCACTGGTCATTTGTTACTGTTTACATGAAGTCACTAGGAGTGTGTTACTATTTCAGGTGGTCACTGAGAGTGTTTTACTATTTACATGAGATCACTGGTCATTTGTTACTATTTACATGAGGTCACTGGGATTATGTTACTATTTCAAGTGGTCACTGGGAATGTTTTACTATTTCAGGTGGTCACTGGGAGTGTGTTACTATTTAGATGAGGTCACTGGGCGTTTGTTACTATTTACATGAGGTCACTGGGAGTGTGTTACTGTTGCAGGAGGTCACTGGGAGTGTATTACTATTTAGATGAGGTCACTGGGAGTGTTATTATTTCAGTAGGTCACTGGGAGTGTGTTAATATTTAGATGAAGTCACTGGGAGTGTGTTACTATTTCAGCTGGTCACTGGAGTGCTGCTATTTAGATGAGGTCACTGGGAGTGTGTTACTATTTCAGCAGGTCACTGGGAGTGTGTTACTATTCAGAAGAGGTCGCTGGGAGTGTGTTACTATTCAGAAGAGGTCGCTGGGAGTGTGTTACTATTTAGATGAGGTCCCTGGGAATGTGTTACTATTTAGATGAGGTCACTGGGCGTCTGTTACTATTTCAGGTGGTCGCTGGGAGTGTGTTACTATTTAGGTGAGGTCATTGGGTGCATGTTACTATTTAGATGAAGTCGCTGGGCATTAGTTACTATTTAGAAGAGGTCACTGGCTGAGTGTTACTATTGAGATGACGTCACTGGGAGTGTGTTACTATTGAGATGTGGTCACTGGGAATGTGCTGCTATTTAGATGAGGCCACTGGGCGTTTGTTGCTATTCAGATGAGGCCACTGGGTATGTGTTACTATTTCAGGTGGTCTCGGGAGTGTGTTACTATTTAGATGAGTTCATTGGGCATTTCTTACTATTTAGCTGAGGTCACTGGGTGTGTGTTACTATTTAGATGAGGTCACTGGGTGTGTGTTACTATTTAGATGAGGTCACTGAGAGTGTGTTACTATTTAGATGAGGTCACTGAGAGTGTGTTACTATTTAGATGAGGTCACTGAGCATTTGTTACTTTTCAGATGAGTTCACTGGGAATGTGTTACTATTGCAGGAGGTCACTGGGAGTGTGTTACTGCTTAGATGAGGTCACTGGGAGTGTGTTACTATTGCAGGAGGTCACTGGGCGTGTGTTACTATTTAGATGATGTCACAGGGTGAGTGTTACTATTTAGATGAGGTCCCTGGGTGTGTGTTGCGATTTGGATGAGGTCACTGGGAGTGTGTTAGTATTTAGATTAGGCACTGGGCATTTGTTATTATTCAGATGAGGTCACTGGGCATTTGTTACTATTTAGATGAGTTCATTGGGCATTTGTTACTAGTTAGTTGAGTTCACTGGGTGTGTGTTACTATTTAGATGAGGTCACTGGGAGTGTGTTACTATTTCAGGAGGTCACTGGGAGTGTGTTACTATTTCAGGAGGTCACTGGGAGTGTGTTACTATTTAGACGAGGTCACTGGGTGTTTGTTACTATTTAGTTGAGGTCACTGGTCATTTGTTACTATTTAGATGAGGTCACTGAGCGTGTGTTACTATTTCAGGTGGTCACTGGGAATGTGTTACTATTTAGATTAGGTCATTGCGAGTGTGTTACTATTTCAAGTGGTCACTGAGAGTGTGTTAGTATTCAGATGAGGTCACTGGGCTTTTGTTACTATTTAGATAAGGTCACTGGGAGTGTGTTACTGTTTCAGGAGGTCACTGGGAGTGTGTTACTATTTAGATGAGGTCACTGGGAGTGTGTTACTATTTAGATGAGGTCACTGGGAGTGTGTTACAATTTCACGTGGTCACTTGGGAATGTTTTACTATTTAGATGAGTTCACTGAGCATTTGTTACTATTTGGAAGAGGTCACTGGTTGTATGTTACTATTTTGATGAGGTCATTGGGCATTTGTTACAAATTAGTTGAGGTCACTGGGTGAGTGTTACTATTTAGATGAGGTCACTGGGAGTGTGTTACTATTTCAGGAGGTCTCTGGGAGTGTTTTACTATTTAGATGAGGTCACTGGGAGTGTTGCTTTATTGTATCCATTAATACCCCTTGTACAGATACCTCTACAATTAGTTTAAACAACATGGAAAACCCCCAAGAACCTGTCCCCAGTACAGAATTCCCTTGGATTTGATGGACAACCACAAGATCAAAGAAAATAAACAGACCTTCTACAAAAGTTCCCCAAAATTGACCCAAGTATGCCACTTCAAACCCTCCTCCTCCTGCTAGCCAAAATTAGTACCTTCAATTCCAAGCTGAATCCTTCCGAGACTTAACAGCTGTTATCCTTTAGCCAAAACAATATAATTACAACTTGTTTAAATCTGATAAGATACAGACAAAACCACTTCGCCTTTGTCCCCAAAGCTTACACCACCCTCAGATCAGTATCGCTCCAATTTGGCTGAAACGCTTAGAATCCCCAACATGGCTGGCCTGTCCAATTTTGATTGTCGGTCCTGAGCCAAGGTGACCAGTCCTGACCCATCTTCCGACAGCAGCCCCTCCCCCATTCCGATTTGTTTGTCTTTTTATAATGATTCCCAACTCAGACATATCACACATATTTCCTGTTGTTCATGCTGTTCCAATGTCCGGTAATTAAACCCCTCTTAGTTTATTTCATGCATCGACCAGATGAATATGCTCAGCTCTCATTGTTTAAACAACCTTCCTGCTGCTTCGAGACAATATAGTAACAGCACCTGGCTCCAAGGTTGATGAAGGTTTGAAAGACCCATTCCTTTTCTCGAGAGGAGCTAGTCATGGTTACAATGGTCAGATTCTGGTGCCATTGTCTATGATGCCTGCCTTGGTTGTATTACGTCAATTTTATTACAGTGGTGGCATGTTTCTTGTACCATTGATCCGGGTAATCAGTCCCTTAACTGCATTAGCCAATGGCAGGTAGTGAAATTTCCCTGGTACCATTGATTGCAATCAGTCAATGTCCAAATCCTTTGAATGAGCCACTGGGCGGAATCATCCCAGATTTATACTAAATGTGGTAGCAGGCAGGGAAAATAATGTTTTACCCACTGGTCACAATGACGCTTTTTAACGCCGTACCATCCCAATCCTGCCTCATTAATCATGCATTCCTGGAAAACACACCGTTTCACTGGTGGGCAGCCTCCGATTCACTCGCCATGCTGTCGTCTCACTGCTTCCTCACTATAAAGTGCAGCCGCACGCACACCTCTCAGTGTTTCCAGCCCACAAGTGCTGCACAGAAGACGTGGACCCGAAGAGCAAGAAGAGTGCAGCCCCCGATTCAGTGTTGTGTCCCTGGAACACCTTTTGGATGGAGTGGAGGCATCCCACTCTTGCTGCAGGATAAACAGCAACATCACCAATCCGGCTTGGGAGGCGGTGGCAGTTGGGGTCAGCGCCAACGCCCTGTAAAAAAGGACAGCCACCCAGTGCCACAAAAGGGTGAATGATCTCTTCCATTCCGCCAGGGTAAGTCACTCTTCTCAGCACTCTCACCTCACACACTCACAAACCCATCACACATCCACAGGGCCCTCACTCACTGCCAGGTCAAGGGATATCATTATTCATTCTCTCACACACACGGTCATTGTCCTCATCCCATCCGCAGGACTACTCACCACCCACACATGCCGGGCATACTTATCATCTGGCCTGGCAGGCATCCTGCTTACACTCTCTACATCTCCCAATCGTGGGCTGGAAGCACTGAGAGGTGTGTGCCCGGCTGCACTTTAACTATGGCGTTCACAGATGTGATGTGAGGATCTATGTCTGCATGTTGTCATCATCCTCCATGAATCGAGCTGCTATGAAGGCCTCCCAAGCGCGACTGCCTCGTCTGGCCAATGCAACGGCCTCATTGGCCACACCCTCACCTTTGAGGACCTCCTCACCCTCATCCCCGTCAACATCCTCATTGGAGGAGACCTCCAGCTCCTCCATCTCCTCCAAGCCAGTTCCTCTCCTCATTGCAGCGCCAGGTTATAAAGGGCGCAGCAGGCGATGACAAAGTGTGACACCCTCTGTGGACTGTATTGCAGGGCTCCACCAGACTGGTCCAGGCACCAGAACCTCATCTTCAGCATCCCGATGGTTTGCTCCTACAAGTTGTAAGCTGCAGCCTGAGCCTCATTATCCCGTCGCTCTGCTGCAGTCTGAGGCCGCCACATGGGTGTCATCAGCCACGGCCTCTGTGGGTAGCCCTTGTCCCCGAGAAGCCATCCCTGCAGCCTCTGTGGACCCTGGAAGACGTCAGGGATCTGTGACCGACTTGAGAATGTAGGAGTCATGGACACTCCTGGGAAACCATGCGCAGACCTGCAGGATGTGTTTGTGGTGGTCGCACACCAGCTGCACATTCAGTGAGTGGAAGCCCTTGCGGTTGATGTAGTCACCGTGTGTTGTGACGGAGACCTGAGCACCATGTGAGTGCAGTCGATGGCACCCTGCACCTGTGGGAAACCTGAGATCTGGGCAAATCCATTTGCTCTTGTATCCTGGCTGTACTGGTCCTGGGCAAAATGCACAAAGTTCTGTGCCTTTGCAAAGATGGCACTTATGACCTCATGGATGCAGTTATGGTTGGAGGCTTGTGAGATCCCACAGAGTCACCTGCGGAGCCATGAAAGGAGGCACAGGTGTAAAAATTTTCACGGCCACTGGCAGTGGATGCCCTCCATGTCCCCGTGGCACCAAATCCTGCAACTTGGCAGATGTGACTGACCAGTTTCCGAGGCATGTGCAATCTTTAGTGCCACTGGTTGTCGGTCATCTGCAGGAATGGCAAACGCTGTCTATAGACCCTGGGTCTAGCTAGGCGCCGACCAGCATTGGCTCATTGTGGCTCTTCTGCAGCATGCATGGAGCCCGAGCCGCCCCCTCTTCCTGAGGGTGCTGCTCCTCCCACTACGCAGCCAGGCACCTCCATTACTCTCTCCTCCATCATCTCTGCTGCCTGTATGCCACAAAGCAAATAGCTAGTTCACCAGACTTTATGCTCCTGATGTACTCCTCCTGCAGGATGAAAGAGAGACACACGTGGTTAGCATGGGTGAACTAAGAACCTGTCTTGGTTAAGGCTGAAGACTCCTTAGCACATCCCAGAGAGTGCTGGCTACTGTAGTGAGCTGTATGGCTGTCCAAAACCCACCCACCTCTGCCCCACAGGGCAGCAGCTTTGCCCATTGAACTGCATGCGGCGCTCTGAGCTCAGGCGCAGGCATTCTCCTAACTCGCACTGCAAGGCTGCACTGTTAGCTTGAACCATGGGCGGGACTGGTCCAAACTGGGATGATGGCATTACAAGGGACTGTGAGCACCTCCACCAGTGACTGCTCCATGGCCAACTTTAGCAAGGAGATTGTACAACGTGCCCAGTTGTCCAACTGTTCTTCAGCCCACTAAAATGCTCATTAGTTTGCAGCCTGTGCCCGAGGGGTGAAAAGCTCTGGAGCACTTGGTGGCACTTTCATGCCTTTGTGTTGCCTGAGTAGGCAGATAAGCTAGAGACCCAACTCCACACATGTCAATGTGGCTGTGTCTGAACTGTCTCAGCTGCAGAGGAATGGTCACTTTATACAAGGTTTCCCTAATGCATGGCTGCTTCCCCTCTCCCACCTCTCCCTACCCTGCAAGCTCTCGTGCACTACCATCAACTGCGGTGCAGCCCTTGCCCCCACCACCTTGCGCGCCTCCCCCCCGACTCCCCTTACCCACCCCCCCCACCGGAGTGCTACCCTTGCACCCTCCAATTCCACCGCCCCCTTCAACTCACCTCAACCGCAGGGCAGCCTTTGCCCCGTCACTGCACCATCAGCCAGCCGGGAAAATGCGACTTGCCTGTGCCCTCGCCTGAACGCGCGGTGCCTCAACCTCAAGCTCCAACAGGCGACCCGGGCGAGCACTGTGCACTCACCTCCGAGTTCCCCTCAAAGTGCAGCTCGCCAGGAGCATGCCTTATAAATGCTGCTGTGAGACACATTGGCGTGCAATCACACTCATGTGGATGGATGAACCAGCATGAGGGGGATGATTCTGGCAAGCAGGGCTTATGATGATATGCAGATGTATTACAATGAAGGTCCCGATTTGCGGCAGTGGGAAACGCGGTTCACATTGACGGGCTGAATGGGTGATTGCAACCTGGATTCACGATGTCGTGAAACCAATTTTTCACTTTCCCGCCATTTTGTCCACTTACAACTGCTATGACGCTCGATGCCAATGGGTACAGAAAATTCTGCCCACTGCCTTTTACTAAGTGTCTTGCTGCGCACTCCTGTGCTGTTGGCAGCAGTTTGGCTTTTGTATTTTATGGTTCGAAAAATGAGGTCAAAACATATCCGTGGATTTGGATTTTATGTTCCTTAAATTTCCCAATTGGGGAGGGGATTCTGATTGTACATCTTGAAAAAACCAATGCATGACAAATATCCAATGCTTTTTAAAGCTTCTAAGGTGGGCGTGTTATAATATTTGCAAAGCAAAATTTCTTTCTGCACAAGTTTACAAAGCGAATATTTATATTTGTTTGATGGGTTTGTAAAAATCAGATAGGTCTGTCTGACAAATGTGATTTCAATACAACTGCGTCATCTAATGAGACAGGTTTTGAGTCTATACTCCCCTCCTACTCCTACATAAGTTACACCTTTCATGAATAACAATGAAATATTTGTTTTCCCTGCTTTTACTGGGATGGTACGGTGTTAGGGCGAGCTGGCCTAGGGACCAATGGACACGTACGCCTGGATTTTCACCAAGACATGAGGCCTTGGGTGCCCTTTAAAAATGGTGAGTGGGTGCCGATTCCGAGATTCCGGACCCAAGTCCCGGGCTGGCTGATCTTCAGCAGTGTCTTTAAAGGGTGCAAGCTGGTTCCTGTCAAAAGCCCACACCCGGCACTCCCAACCTGGCCGCCTCCATTGCGGAGATAGGAATGTCCTACTCCTCCGCAAGTTTCATGGAGTCGGGCCAGGTTTTTAAGTGTCGTGGTTCACGGCCCTGCAGCGGAGTTATGAATGCGAGTATGCATGATGGTACCTTTAAAAGGTAAGTCCAAATGGTCCTCCTCGTGCCTCCCCCCCCATGTTAATCTATGGTGCTCCCATGCCCATTGACCTTCATACACCGGACAGAGCCAATAAATCCCACAGTGACAGTAGGAAGTATAAAAAAAAGCTTTGAAGAAATTCATTCGTTGCTTGCTTTCCACTATGTTAAAAGCAGGTCATTTCACAACAGGTCAATAAAAGTGTCAATCATCCTGACTATTTAAAGCATCAGTGACAGAAGCCAGGAGCTCTTGAAACCATTTAACCTTGTGTAAATAAACACTGTGAAATTGATCATAGAGATCAGAGATCCAGAGGTGTCAATCAAGAAATGTTTCCTCTGGGGTGGAGCTGTTTCAGCAAGAGTAATGGATGTCCAGGCTCTCAGCCAAGCCTTAAGACCATAAGACATAGGAGCAGAAATTAGGCCATTCGGCCCATTGAGTCCACTCCACCATTCAATCATGGCTGATAAGTTTCTCAACCCCGTTCTCCCCATAACCTTTGATCCCCTTACCAGTCAAGAACCTATCTATCTCGGTCTTAAATACACCCAATGACCTGGCCTCCACAGCCTTCTGTGGCAATGAATTCCATAGATTCACCATTCTCTGGCTAAAGAAGTTTCTCTTCATCTCTATTCTAAAAGGTCTTCCCTTTACTCTGAGGCTGTGCCCTCGGGTCCTAGTCTCTCCTACTAATGGAAACATCTTCCCCATGTCCACTATATCCAGGTCTTTCACTATTCTGTAAGTTTCAATCAGATCCCCCCCTCATCCTTCTAAACTCCATCGGGTATAGACCCAGAGTCCTCAAATGTTCCTCATATGTTAAGCCTTTCACTCCTGGGATCATTCTCGTGAACCTCCTCTGGACCCTCTTCAGGGCCAGCACATCCTTCCTGAGATACGGGGCCCAAAATTGCTCACAATATTCTAAATGTAGTCTGACCAAAGCCTTATAAAGCCTCTGCAGCACATCCCTGCTTTTATATTCTAGTCCTTGCAAAATAAATGCCAACATTGCATTTGCCTTCCTAACTACCGACTCAACCTGCAAGTTAACCTTAAGAGAATTCTGGACTAGGACTCCCAAGTCCCTTTGCACTCCAGATTTCTGAATTCTCTCCCCATTTAGAAAATAGTCTATGTCTCTATTCTTCCTACCAAAGTGCATGACCTCACTCTTCCCCACATTGTATTCCATCTGCCACTTCTTTGCCCATTCTCCTAACCTGTCCAAATCCTTCTGCAGCCGCCCTGCCTCCTCAATACTACCTGTCCCTCCACCAGATTGTATCATCTGCAAACTTGGCCAGGATGCCCTCAGTTCCTTCATCTAGATCATTAATGTATAAAGTGAAAAGTTGTGGTCCCAACACTGACCCCTGCGGACCTAGTCACCGGCCGCCATCCTGAGAAGGACCCCCTTATCCCCACTCTCTGCCTCCTGCCAGACAGCCAATCTTCTATCCATGCTAGTACCTTGCCTTTAAAACCATGGGCTCTTATCTTACTGAGCAGCCTCCTGTGTGGCACCTTGTCAAAGGCCTTCTGGAAGTCCAAGTAGATAACATCCATCGGCTCTCCTTTGTCTAACCTACTCGTTACCTCCTCAAAGAACTCTAACAGATTTGTCAGGCATGACCTACCCTTGATGAAACCATGCTGACTTTGCCCGATTTTACCATGCACTTCCAAGTATTCTGAAATCTCATCCTTAATAATGGACTATAAAATCTTACCAATGACCGAGGTCAAGCTAATCAGTCTGTAATTTCCCGTCTTTTGCCTCAGTCCCTTCTTAAACAGGGGGATTACATTAGCAATTTTCCAGTCCTCTGGGACCCTCCCTGACTCCAGTGATGCCTGAAAGATCTCCACTAACACCTCCACTATTCCTTCAGCTATCTCCTTCAGAACTCTGGGGTGTAATCCATCTGGTCCAGGTGATTTATCCACCTCAGACCTTTCAGTTTTCCTAACACCGTCTCCTTGATAATGGCCACCATACTTACCTCAGCCTCCCGACTGTCTTGAACTTGGGGATGTTACTTGTGTCTTCCACCGTGAAGACTGACACAAAGTACCTATTCAGATCCTCCGCCATTTCTTTGTTCCCCACTACTACTTCTCCAGCGTCATTTTCCAGCGGCCCAATGTCCACTTTTGCCTCTTTCCTACCCATTATATATCTAAAAAAACTCTTGCAATCTTCTTTTATATTACTGGCTAGTTTACCCTCATATGTAATCTTCTCCCTCCTTATTTCTTTTTTAGTTGTGCTCTGTTGGTCTTTGTAGGCTTCCCAATCCCCTGGTTTCCCACTGCTCTTCACCTCATTGTATGCTTTCTCTTTAGTTTTTATGCTGTCCCTGACTTCCCTTGTCAGCCATGGTTGCCTCATCCTCCCTTTAGTATGCTTCTTCTTCCTAGGGATGAATTTTTGCTGTGTCTTCCAAATTACTCCCAGAAACTCCTGCCATTGCTGTTCCTCTGTCTTTCCTGCTAGGCTCATCTCCCAGTCAATTCTGGCCAGCTCCTCCCTCATGCTCAGTAGTTGCCTTTATTCAACTGTAATACCGTTACATCTGATTCCAGCTTTTTCCTCTCAAATTGCAGGGTAAATTCTATCATATTATGGTCACTTCCTCCTAAGGGTTTCTTCACCTTAAGCTCCCTTATCAAATCTGCCTCATTACACATCACTAAATCTAGAATTGCCTGTTCCCTAGTGGGTTTCACCACAAGTTGCTCCAAAAAGCCATCTCATAGACATTCCACAAATTTCTTTTCTTGGGATCCACTGCCAACCTGATTTTCCCAGTCTACCTGCATATTGAAATCCCCCATGATCACTGTAACCTTGCCTTTCTTACACACCTTTTCTATCTCCTGGTGTTTCTTGTGCCCCACATCCTGACAACTGTTCGGAGGCCTGTACATAACTCCCATTATGGTTTTTTTTTACCTTTGCGGTTCCTCAACTCTACCCACACAGATTCTACATCATCTGAGCCTACGTCGTTTCTTGCTATCAATTTAATTTCATTTCTCACTAACAAAGAAACCCCACCCCCTCTGCCAACCTGCCTATCTTTTCGATAGGATGTATATCCTTGGATATTTCGCTCACAGTCCTGATCCCCTTGCAGCCATGTCTCCGCAATGCCCACCACATCATACCTGCCAATTTCAATCTGCACCACAGCTCATTTACCTTATTTTGTATACTGCGTGCTTTCAGATACAACACCTTCAGTCCTGTATTTCCCGGCCCCTTTCTCATTGTCGTCCCTTTATCTGATGTGCTTGAAGTTAGATTCCTAGCCCTTTCCAAACACTCCGTCCTATTTGTGGAAGGGAGCACAGTTAACGTTCGAGTTCACGTGACTTTTCAACAGAAGAGTTCAACAGTTCTATTGAAGAGTCATGCGGACTCGAAACGTTAACTGTGCTCCCTTCCACAGATGCTGCCAGACCTGCTGAGTTTTCCAGGTATTTTTATTTTTGTTTTCAATTTCCAGCATCCGCAGTTTTTTTGCTTTTTTGCTTTTAACTCTGTCCTATTTTGTGTTCTGGAGACTTTAAT
The DNA here is from genome assembly GCF_017639515.1 of Carcharodon carcharias. Taxonomy (NCBI): domain Eukaryota; kingdom Metazoa; phylum Chordata; class Chondrichthyes; order Lamniformes; family Lamnidae; genus Carcharodon; species Carcharodon carcharias. The sequence goes on along the minus strand of NC_054484.1, from coordinate 90,589,427 downwards.
AGCTTCTCCTGGGCTCTCCTTTTTTTTCAGTTTTTTCATAATTTTCCATGAAGTTGAATCCTCCCCCCCCCCCACCCCAACACGCTAACCTGCTGCTTTGTTTCCCATTAGTCATACTTCTTGGAGTTTTACCCTTCCCTCCCCCACCTCTTTCTAGTTTAAAGTCCTATTGACCACCATGTTTACCTTTTTCACTAGAACATTGGTCCCAGATCGGTTCAGGTGAAGACCATCCCAATGGTACAGATCTCTCCTGTTCCAATACTGATGCCAGTGCCCCACGAAATGGAACCCCTCTTTCCCACACCACTCCTTTAGCCACATGTTTACTTCCCTTATTCTCACGTCCCTTGGCCAATTTGCACGTGGCTTGGGTAGTAATCTGGAGATTATAACCCTTGAGGACTTGTTCTTTAATTTAGTTCCTAGTTCCTGATAACCCCCAAACTGGTCCTCTTTCCTAGTCTTACCTATGTTATTTGTCCTGACATGGACCACAACAACTGGATCCTCCCCCTCCCTCTCCAATATCCTTTCAAGCCGGTCAGAGATGTCCCTCACCCTGGCACCAGGCAGGCATCATACCATGTGGGACTCTTGATCCTGCTTACAAAGGAAGCTATCAATTCCCCTAATTATAGAATCCCCTACAACTACCACTTATCTTTTTGCTCCCCCCTCTTGAATGGCCTCCTGTGCCATGGTGCCGTGGTCAGCTGGCTCATTCTCCCTACAGCCCTCTTCCTCATCCACACAGAGAGCAAGTACCTCGTACCTGTTGGACAAGGTCAAGAGCTGAGGCTCCTCTGTTCCTGAACACAGGATCCCTCTACCTGCCTCACTTGCAGTCACACACTGCTGACCCTGACCACTGACCGGACTTGAGGTACTTAATCTACCGGGTGTGACCGCCTCCTGAAACAAAGTGTCCAGGTAACTCTCCCCCTCCCGGACTTGCCACAGCGTCCGGAGCTCAGACTCCAGCTCATCAATTCTGAGCCGGAGTTCCTCCAGCAACCAACACTTGCTGCAGATGTGGTCACTGTGGTTCGCAATGGGATCTGCCGGCTCCCACATCATACAGCTACAGCACATCACCTGCCCAGCCATTTCGACTTAGATAATTAGTCTATTAATTAGCTCTGCAGTGTTTTCTTTTTTCAAATTTGTTGCAAATTTCCTACCAACCAATCAGGTCACAGCTTTCCTGTGATGTCAATTTTTCAGTTTTGGCTTAAGTTACTCTGTGCCCCGAGGTCACCTCTCCGGTGCTCCTCCCTCTGAGTCTGTTTCCTGGAGACAAGGCCATGAATCCCTGAGGTAAGCTAGATTTATACTCACTGCTCCGGTGCTCCTCCCTCCGAGTATGCTCCCAGGATTTACTCACCAATCAGCTGCTTTTTCTTTAAAATCCACTTTCAGAAGAGTGTCCCTTGCAGGTCTGGTGCACTCCTGAAGGCACTGCCTCTTCCTCTCTCTTTCCTTTAGGTTTAAGGAGGAGGGAGGGATGGAAACACTACAGCAATGTAATGTTTGGGGCTATTCCGTTCTTTGACAGTGGAACCTCCTGAATTCCCTCCTGAGTTGCGGTGTCTGCGGTGACTTCTCCCAGAATTTTTTTTTGAAAAATATACTTTATTCATAAACTATCTGGAACAACATTCCAAAACATTTCAAAATCACAATCACAAAAGTACAATCAGATTCAACTTTTACACATGTATCACAAGGTGCGTCAATACAATCAATGAATGTTACAATCATTTCAATCTGGTCAATGCAGACAATCAGACAATGGTATTTAAGTTATCAACATACATCATGTTGCACTCTGAGGTGCTTCAATACAATTATAATATAATTAGTATTCACTGCAGACATTCATTTTGAACTGTACAGCCCGAGGGGCTCTCGACAGTTCCCAGCCCCTCGGTGCACTGTGGCAGAAAGGTCTTAGACAGCGACCTTTCCCCATTGCGCCTTTGTGGAGACTGCCCAAAGCTTTAGTGTGTCCCTCAGTACATAGTCCTGGACCTTGGAATGTGCCAGTCTGCAACACTCGGTCGGGGACAACTCTTTGCCCTGGAAGACCAACAAGTTTCGGGCAGACCAAAGAGTGTCTTTCACCGAGTTGATGATCCTCCAGCTGCAGTTGATGTTTGTCTCGGTGTGTGTCCCTGGGAACAGCCCGTAGAGCACAGTCCTTGTCACAGAACTGCTCGGGATGAACCTCGACAGAAACCACTGCATCTCTCTCCAGACTTCTTTGCAAAGGCACAGTTCACAAGGAGGTGAACAACGGTCTCGTCCCCACCACAGCCAGCTCGAGGGCAATATGCCGAGGGGGTGAGACTCCTGGCATGTTGGAAGGATCTGACAGGGAGGGCCTTTTTCACCACCAGCCAAGCTACGTCTTGGTGCTTGTTGTAAAGTTCTAATGCATCAGTCACTTCTCACCAGTGCCCTCTGTTGGATGGTCTTCCTCCTGTTTAGTGCAAGAGTCCTTCTCTTCGATTCCCTCCTGAGTCGCAGTGGCTGCAGTGACTTGTCCCAGAATGCTTCAGTCACTTCTCACCAGTGCCCCCTGTTGGATCGCCTTCAGTCTGTCCACAAGCATGACCCAGACCTCCCTGTCGCTTGCCATTTCAACACTCTACTCTGCCCTCATGCCCACATGTCCGTCCTTGGCCTGCTGCAATGTTCCAGTGAAGCTCAATGCAAACTGGAGGAACAGCACCTCATCTTCCGACTAGGCACTTTACAGCCTTCCAGACTGAATATTGAGTTCAACAATTTTAGATCATGAACCCTCTCCTCCATCCCCACTCCCTTTCCGATTCCCCTTTTTTCCAATAATTTATATAGATTTTTCTTTTCCCATCTACTTCCATTATTTTTAAATGTATTTCCATCCATTGTTTTATCTCTACCTTTTAACCTATTTTGATCCCTTCCCTCTACCCCACCCCCACTAGGGCTATCTGTACCTTGCTTGTCCTGCTTTCTACTCTTAATGTCACCTATTAGCACATTCCTTAGATAATATCACCACCTTCAACACCTCTTTGTCCTTTTGTCTATGACACCTTTTGGCAATCTCGTCCTATCACTGGCCCTCTATCCAGCTCTACATGTCCCACCACCACTCCCCCAACCCCTTAAACCAGCTTATATTTCACCTCTTTTCTATTTTTCCTTCATTCTGTTGAAGAGTCATAAGGACTCGAAACGTTAACTGTGTTCCTCTCCGCAGATGCTGCCAGACCTGCTGAGTTTTTCTTGGTATTTTTATTTTTGTTTTGGATTTCCAGCATCCGGAGTTTTTTGCTTTTACCTCATTATATGTGCTTGGCTGAGATCCCAGGCATCCATTACTCTTGTTGAAATAGCTGCACCCCAGAGAAAACATTGCTTGTGATTTTTATTATTGATACTTTAAAGTGTCTGGGTGGTTGGCACTTTTATTGCCTTGTAGTGAAATGACTTTTTTTTCACAAAGTGGCAAGTAATAAATTATGATTTTTAAAAGCCTTTTGAACACATCCTACTGCCACTATAGGTTCATTGGCTCTATACTGCGTACAGTGGGTCATACGAGCATAGGAACAAGGAGCTGGAGTAGGCCATTCAACCCCTCAAGTCTGCACAGCCATTTAATAAGATCATGGCTGATCCAACAGTAACCTGAAATCTGCATCCCACCTACCTCCGATAACCCATCATTCTCTTTATTACCAAGAATCTACCCACCTTTGCCTTCAAAATATTCAAAGACTCTGCTTCCACCACCTTTTCAGGAAGAGAGTTCCAAAGAGTGAAAAAAGTTCCCCTCATCTCTGTTTTAAATGGGTAACTCCTTATTTTTAAACAGTGACCCCCAGTTATAGATTCTTGGACAAGAGGAAACATCATCTCCACATTCACCCTGTCAAGACCCCTCAGGATCTTTATATGTTTCAATCTGTCACCTCTCACTCTTCCTAACCCCAGTGGGTACAAGCCTAGTTTGTTTTTACTCATAAGACAACCCACCCACTCCAGGTATTAGTCTAATAAACCTTCTCTGAACTGCTTCCAACACATTTACATCCTTCCTTAAATAAGGTGACCAATACTGTACACAGTACTCCAGATGTGGTCTCACTAGTGCCCTGTACAACTGAAGCATAACCTCCCTACTATTCTATTCAATTCCCCTCACAATAAATTAAACATTCTATTAGCTTTCCTAATTATTTGCTGTATTTGCATTCTAGCCTTTTGTGACTCATGCACCAGGATACCTAGATCCCTCAACACCTCAGAGCTCTGCAATCTCTCACCATTTAGAAAATATGCTTCTCTTTTATTCTTCCTGCCAAAATGGACAATTTCACATTTTCCCACATTATACTCCATTTGCCAGATCTTTGCCCACTCACATAACCTATCTATATATATTTTTTTTAGCCTCCTTATGTCCCCTTCACCTTACTCTCCTACCTAACTTTGTGCCATCAGCAAATTTGGCAACCATCCCAACCATCCCTTCATCCAAATCATTTATATAAATTGTAAACAGTGATCCCTATGGCACACCACTTGTTACATCTTGCCAACTTGAAAAAGACCCATTTATGCCTTCTCCCTGCTTCCTGTTAGCCAGCCAATCTTCTATTCATGCCAATATGTTACCACCTTCACCATGAGCTTTTATTTCCGCAATAACCTTTGATGTGGCACTTTATCAAATGTCTTCTGGAAGTCTAAGTACAAAACATCCACTGGTTCCCCTTTATCCACAGCACATGTTACTTCCTCAAAGAACTCCAATTAGTTGGTTAAACATGATTTCCCTTTCACAAAACCACGTTGACTCTGCCTGATGAATTTGAGCTTATCCAATTGCCCTGCTATAACTTTTTAAATAATAGGTTCTAACATTTTCCCAATGACAGATGTTAAGCCAACTGGCCTGTAGTTTCCCGCTTTCTGTCTCCCTCCCTTTTTGAATAATGGAGTTACATTTCCTATCTTCCAATCTAATGGGGCCTTCCCTGAATCTAGGAATTTTTGGAAAATTAAAACCAATGCATCAATTATCTCCCTAGCCACTTCTTTTTGGATCCTAGGATGAAGTCCATCAGGGCCCAGGCACTTGTCAGCCCTCAGCTGCAATAATTTACTCAGCACCACTTCTCTGGTGACTAATTTTCTTGACTTCCTTCCCCACTTCTATTTCCTGGTTTATAGCTGTTTCTGGCATGTTACTTGTATCTTCTATAGTGAAAACTGATGTAAAATACCTGTTCAGTTCATATGCCATCTCCTTGTTTTCCATTATCAATTCTCCAGACTCACTTTCTATAGGACCAATGCTCACTTTGTTAACTCTTTTCTCTTTTAAGTATGTATAAAAACTCTTACTATCTGTTTTTACATTTCTGGCTAGCTCTCTCTCGCACTCGAATTTTTCCTACCTTATTAGTCTTATAGTCATTCATTGCTGTTCCTTATATTCTGTCCAATCTTCTGGCCTTCCACCTATCTTTGCACAGTTATATGCTTTTTCTTTAAGTTTGATATTATCTTTAACCTTTCTAGTTAACCACAGACGGTGTGTCTGTCCCTTGGACATTTTCTTGCTCATTGGAATCTATCTATTCTGTACATTCTGAAATATCCCCTTAAGTATTAGCCACTGCATCTCTATTGACCTATCCCTTAACCTAATTTGCCAATTCACTTTCGCCAGCTCGGCTTTCATGCCCTCATAATTGCCATTACTTAAATTTAAAAGCTTAGTCTCAGACCCACTCCTCTCTGCCTCAAACTGAATGGTCATGGAAGTGCCATAGCTTGGCATCAGGGGTATGAGGGGCCATGGATACTGGGCATAGTCTGGCATGGGGCATGAGGTGGCATATATGGGGCATGGGGAGAGTATTGGTGGGGGGGTGTGGTGGACAGAGGGTTTGAGGTGTGAGGGATGGACACGCCTTTCTGTTTTTATTTTAACTGGGACAAAGTTCCATAGTACCGAGGTGGGCCTTTTAAACAACCGCCCTCAGCACTCAGCAGCCCCTGTGACCACCTCCAAACTTCTGCCCAGGTCGGCTGGCCCGACTCCAGCCTGCATCTGCACCCACACCACCCTCCCCTCCCCCTAACACCCCGGGAATGAAGATCATGCCTTTGCTGGCACTTCCTCCCAAGGCAGGCAGGCCAAGCTGGGAATTTTGCTAACTCCTGCCATCTGCCTGGAGGGTGAAAATTCAAGCCGTAAAGTCAGAGTTAGAACAGCATTAGAGCCCGTTAGTGAGGAGAGATCACCAGGAAATAAAATTCACATCCTGTCTGAATATACAGTTAGAAAGATGTAACTCGCAGAAGATATGAGGGCAGCTGCTTTCTTTGATGACCATGTAATGTTGTTAATCCTCTAAGCTTTAATCAATGTTAAAAATTTCAGGAAGCCTAATTGCTGGGAATTGACTGTTGCTGTTTGGCCTCTTGTATTGTGTGTTAGTTACTGCCTCGAATGGGAATTGAAATTGAACACGCTTTGGAGATCTCCACTTTCCCGACGCTCTGTCACTGAATTCAATTACTGTGCAATTAGTTCAGCAGAAGCTGCAGCATCAAAATGCTCAAACGCTGTGGAAACAGGGACACGGCTCCGTCCTGTGAAGGTCTTATTTTTTTCTGATCAGTGCAGCCACGGAGCTAATTCTTTCATCCAAGGAGCAAATGCAGCCCAGTATTTTGCAGAACACCTGCGGTCTGTCCGCAAGAAAGACCCAAACCTCCCTGTCGCTTGCCATTTTAACACTTCACCCTGCTCTCTTGCCCACATGTCTGTCCTTGGCTTGCTGCATTGTTCCAGTGAAGCCCAACGCAAACTGGAGGAACAACACCTCATCTTCCAACTAGGCACTTTACAGCCTTCCAGACTGAATATTGAATTCAACAATTTTAGGTCTTGACCTCCCTCCTCCATCCCCACCCCCTTTCTGTTTCTTCCCCCTTCCTTTTGTTTTTTTTCCAATAAATTATATAGATTTTTCTTTTCCCACCTATTTCCATTATTTTTAAATATTTTTAAATCTTTTATGCTCTCCCCACCCCCACTAGCGCTATACCTTGAGTGCCCTACCATCCATTCTTAATTAGCACATTCATTTAGATAATATCACCAATTTAACCTATGTGTTCTTTTGTTCTATTGTTGGTGACATCTTTTGATGATCTGCTTCTACCACTGCTTGTTTGTCCCTACAACCACACCAACCCCCTCCACTTCTCTCTTTCCCTCTCTCTCCGCCTCCCCCACCCCCCCACCCCACCAACACACCTTAAACCAGCTTATATTTCAACTCTTTCTTGGACTCGAACTCAAGTTCTGTCGAAGGGTCATGAAGACTCGAAACGTCAACTCTTTTCTTCTCCACCGATGCTGCCAGACCTGCTGAGTTTTTCCAGGTAATTCTGTTTTTGTTTTGGATTTCCAGCATCTGCAGTTTTTTTGTTTTTATCTCTGTGTTTAATTAACTGCCACTGCTCTTCAAGAAATGCCAACCTCCTTGAAGAAGTTCTGTTCTTCTCTGCGACAAGATTTCCGTACCTCTCTTTTGCCTTGCGCACCTTCATTGCTTTCCACTTCCCTCCTGGTGTTTGACAAGGTGTTTATTAAAACCCGCTTTCACAGCCACATCTCCTTTCTCAGTGACTGTCTCCGTCTCCGACTTACCCCACGTGGATTTCAACTGAAATTCCACCCCTCATGTTTCGAACCCACCCAGGATTACAGGTATCTCCGGGACATAAAACGTTTCTCGGACTGCTGTTCCCGTCACATTCTGAAATCCACACTCAGTGCCATGCACCGCCATATGAACACACTCGACCTCTCCCTCCAGCAGCACCGTCGTACCCTTTTTCAAAGCTGCGCGTGCCCCCAGTTTCATTTTATTCTTCGGCTCATCCGACGCCTCAACAAGAAATTTTTTCTCTTTCTCTCAAGTGCTAAGGAACGCAAGCTCCAACAACTAATCGACACCAACACCCATCTAGGACCCTCCACCCCTGCCTGTCCCTCCGTCCCCACCCCATCTTCCAATCCCAACCCCAGCCGTGTATTCACTATACCCCCTGACCTTCCCCTCTCCGATGCTGAACGTTCAGTGCTCAGCAAAGGACTTAGTTTCATACCTTACGCCCTCACCTCAATTAATTTCATGCTTGGCATGATGCTGAACTCTTCTTCTGCCGTCTTCATCTCAGTGCTCACTTCTTTGGGCAGGAGTCCTTTCCCCATTCAGTGGATCCTTTCACCCACCTCCAATATTTTCCCTCCACCTGGACCCCTCCCTCTGGATTCTTACCTTCTCTTGATCTTTCCATTGAGAACTGTCGGCGCGACATTAGTCACCTCAATTTCTCTGCTCCTCTCACCCATTCTAACCTGTCTCTCTCTGAACTTACTGCACTCCATTCTGTCAGGTCCAACCCTAACATTGTCATCAAACCCGCTGACAAGGGTGGTGCTGTTGTTGTCTGGCGTACTGACCTCTACCTCGCGGAGGCTGAGCGTCACCTCGCAGACACTTCCTCCTACCTCCCCCTGCACCATGACCCCACCACTGAACATCAAGCCATTGTTTCCAGGACTGTCATTGACCTCATCTCCTCTGGAGATCTTCCTCCCACAGCTTCCAACCTGATAGTCGCCCAACCTCGGACGGCCCGCTTCTATCTCCTACCCAAAATCCACAAACAGAACTGCCCCAGTAGACCGATCGTCTCAGCTTGCTCCTGCCCCACAGAACTCATTTCTCGTTATCTTGACTCCCTTCTCTCTCCCCTTGTCCAGTCCCTTCCCACCTACATCCGTGATTCCTCTGACATCTTACGTCACATCAACAATTTCCAGTTTCCTGGCCCCAACCGCTTCCTCTTCACCATGGACGTCCAATCCCTTTACACCTCCATCCCCCACCAGGATGGTCTGAGGGCCCTTAGCTTCTTCCTCAAACAGAGGCCCGAACAATCCCCATCCACCACTACTCTCCTCCGTCTCACACTGAACAATTTCTCCTTCAACTCCTCTCACTTCCTCCAAATAAAAGGTTTGGCAATGGGTACCCGCATGGGCCCCAACTATGCCTGTCTCTTTATGGAGTATGTGGAACATTCCTTGTTCCAGTCCTACTCCGGCCCCCTTCCACAACTCTTTCTCCGGTACATCGATGATTACTTCGGTGCTGCTTCATGATCTCGTCGGGACTTGGAAAAATTTATTAATTTTGCTTCCAATCTCCACTCCTCCATCATTTTCACATGGTCCATCTCTGACACTTCCCTTCTCTTCCTTGACCTCTCTATCTCAATCTCTGGTGATAGACTGTCCACCAATATCCATAACAAACCCACCGACTCCCACAGCTACCTCGACTACAGCTCCTCACACCCCGCTTCCTGTAAGGACTCCATCTCATTCTCTCAGTTCCTTCGCCTCCGTCGCATCTGTTCTGATGATGCTACCTTCAAAACAGTTCCTCTGACATGTCTTCCTTCTTCCTTAACCGAGGTTTTCCACCCACGGTCGTTGACAGGGCCCTCAACCGTGTCCGGCCCATCTCCCGCGCATCCGCCCTCACGCCTTCTCCTCCCTCCCAGAAACATGATAGGGTCCCCCTTGTCCTCACTTATCACCCCACCAGCCTCCGCATTCAAAGGATCATCCTCCGCCATTTCCGCCAACTCCAGCATGATGCCACCACCAAACACATCTTCCCTTCACCCCCCCTATCAGTATTCCGTAGGGATCGCTCACTCCGGGACACCCTGGTCAACTCCACCATCACCCCCTACTCCTCAACCCCCTCCTATGGCACCACCCCATGCCCACACAAAAGATGCAATACCTGCCCCTTCACTTCCTCTCTCCTCACCGTCCAAGGGCCCAAACACTTCTTTCAAGTGAAGCAGCATTTCACTTGCATTTCCCCCAACTTAGTCTACTGCATTCGTTGCTCTAAATGTGGTCTCCTCTACATTGGAGAGACCAAACGTAAACTGGGCGACTGCTTTGCAGAACACCTGCGGTCTGTCCGCAAGAATGACCCAAACCTCCCTGTCGCTTGCCATTTTAACACTCCACCCTGCTCCCTTGCCCACATGTCTGTCCTTGGCTTGCTGCATTGTTCCAGTGAAGACCAACGCAAACTGGAGGAACAACACCTCATCTTCCGACTAGGCACTTTACAGCCTTCCGGACTGAATATTGAATTCAACAACTTTAGGTCTTGAGCTCCCTCCTCCATCCCCACCCCCTTTCTGTTTCCCCCTTCCTTTTGTTTTTTTTCCAATAAATTATATAGATTTTTCTTTTCCCACCTATTTCCATTATTTTTAAATATTTTAAAATCTTTTATGCTCTCCCCACCCCCACTAGAGCTATACCTTGAGTGCCCTACCATCCATTCTTAATTAGCACATTCATTTCGATAATATCACCAACTTTAACACCTATGTGTTCTTTTGTTCTATTGTTGGTGACATCTTTTGATGATCTGCTTCTACCACTGCTTGTTTGTCCCTACAACCACACCAACCCCCTCCACATCTCTCTTTCTCTCTCTCTCTGCCTCTCCGCACCCCCCCCCCGCCCCCCCCACACCTTAAACCAGCTTATATTTCAACTCTTTCTTGGACTCGAACTCAAGTTCTGTTGAAGGGTCATGAGGACTCGAAACGTCAACTCTTTTCTTCTCCGCCGATGCTGCCAGACCTGCTGAGTTTTTCCAGGTAATTCTGTTTTTGTTTTGGATTTCCAGCATCTGCAGTTTTTTTGTTTTTATCCCAGTATTTTGCTGAACTGCTGTGCCTTTGCACTCAGAGATGCCCCGATGACAACATCGAGTTTTCATTCACTCAATCCAATTATGTTCTGAACATTAAATTAACCAGGGCACTGTCCAGTGTTGTATTTCTGCAAAACAGTAATTCAGTGTCATCCAAGCACTAATTAGAAACTCTTCCAAGATAGAATTTAATGAACAATGCATTCACAACATGAATGTTTTTGTAGTGCCATTGCCATGGTTATTTACCCATCTTGAATTTCATCGAGTCAGAGAGCCCATGATGTCTCTGCCAGTTCCTTAAGGGACCTTATTTCCCCACAGCTCAGCAAATGTTTCCGTTTCAAATATTTACCCTTCGCCCTTTTGAAATCCATTCCAGATCACAGCCGTTCACTGCCTAAAGAATTTCTCCTCATCTCCCCTCTCATACCTCTTCAATTTTACGAAACAGGATTATCCATATGGAGAAAGCATCAGAAATCTCCTACCTGACCCAAATCCTCCTCCCAATGTCAGCCTCACCATTCTGCAGCTTTTGAATGTTGACTGCCATTGCCTGGCTCTTGTCAGGTACCTGCCAGCTTCACTGAGGTGAGGACTAGAAGGATACGGGTGGTGAGTGCCTTCATACCTACCACAGGAGCCTCAGCAAGCAGGGCCCTCTGCCCCAAAGCCCTTCCCCCTTCCCCCAACCCCATGAGGCCTATGACCTCACCCATCCCCACACACTAATTCCATCACCTGGTAGCAAACTCCACACACCCTCGCAGGGCCCAATCTCCATATTCCCACAATACCCCACCTCCTGCCCTACACAGGCCTCTGATCTATCCTACCTCAAGGCCTCCCACCTCACCCATTCTGTGGGACTAACCACCCTGCTCCCTCCCCCAGGATCATAATGCCCACCATTGCACCTCCCTTCTTGTTCCCCCCAACTCCACCCTCTTGGTCAACCTCTCATTCTCCAGCCATCTCCCCACTAACCCTATATCACTGACTATCCTACCCCCTACCCCAATTCAACCCCATTGTTAATTTCTCAAAGGATGTACTGCTGGCTCCCTGCCTGACTGAATACCCAGCTGTCAGTCAATCAGCACTGTCGGTGGGCAACCAATTGCTGACACCACTAACCTGGGAGGGAATTTGAGGAGGTGGGTTCCTCGTAATTTCCTGACTTTCTGACTGACCTGGTCCCAATGAATAAATTTAGTGAAAATTCTGCCCAATAATTCCAATGATTCCATAATCCCACCCTCGATAAGCTTCAGTTCATCTAGAACTCTGCTGTTCATATTCCATCCAAATAGTTTTGCTTAATATCACTCCGAATCTCACTGACCAATGCCATCTTCTTGCTCATTCCTCACATTTAGAGTTCTCACCCTCGTGTTTAAATCCTTTAATAGCCTCACCTCCTCCTCTAACCTCCCTCAGCCCTGTTAAGCCTCTGAAATTGCTCTGCTTCTAACTGAGCTTCTATGTAATCTCTACCATCACCCCTCCCTTAAGTTGTGCCTTCAGTTTAGGTCCCAGGTATTCTATCTCTAAAACTCTCCACCTCATCACCCCCACACCCAACCCCCTCTCTCTCTATCTTTATCTCCATCTTATAAAATGCTGACCAAAATCCATTGCTTTGACCAGAGAGACACCCATCATAACATCACCTTCTTTGGCTTGACATTCATTGTGTTCTTAATGTCTCTGTGAAGAACATTGGGAGAACTTGAAGGCACAATGTAAGTGCACATCATTATTGTCAGTTCCTCTTTCTCTAGAGGATGTGGATGTACTCAACAAGCCCACCCTCTTCCACGCATGGTGTCACTAGATATGCCGTTAGCCCACCCCTCCCCAGGCACCTAAGGGATGAAATATTCTTAGAGTGTAACACAAAACAGGCGACAATGAAGCCCATTGCCCAAAAAAACAGCCCTCCTGGACCTTAATTGGCCTGTTGAGTTCACTAAAATTGGGGGGAAGATGGTGGTGTAGGGGTGACATCAATTATCTAGTAATCCAGAATCTGAGGCTAATTCTTTGTGGGCATGGATTCGAATCCCACCACAGCAGCTGGTGGAATTTAAACTCAATTAATAAATCTGGAATGTAAAGCCAGTCTCAGTGATGGTGATCCCAAGTAAGGATGTTATGCTTCAGTTATATAGGGCATTGGTGAGACTGCATCTCGAGTACTGTGTGTAGCTTTGGTCTCCTTATTTAAGGAAGGATATAAATGCATTGGAGGCGGTTCAAAGGAGCTTTACTAGATTGATACCTGGAATGAGTGGGTTGTCTCTTGAGGAAAGGTTGGACAGCGAGCCTATTTCTAGTGGAGTTTAGAAGAGTGAGGGGTGATTTGATTGGAATATACAAGATCCTGAACGGCCTTGACAAGGTGGACGTTGAAAGAATGTTTCACCTTGTGGATGAGTCCAGAATTATGAGGCACTGTTTTAAAATTAGGCATCACCCTTTTAGAACAGAGATGAGGGGGACTTTTTTTCTCACCCGGGTTTTGCAAATTTGGAATTCTCTACCTCAGAAGGTGGTGGAGGCAGGGTCATTTAATATTTTTAAGGCAGAGGTAGATAGATTCTTGTTAGGCAAGGGAATCAAGGTTATCAGGGTTAGATGGGAGTGTAGAAATCGAAACATAACAAGATCAGCCATGATCTTAATGGATGGTGGAGCAGACCCGAGGGGCCGAATGGTCTATTCCAGTTCCTATTTCTTATGTTCTATCATCAGTTGTTGTGATAAGCCATCTGGCTCACCACCCAGAGAGAAAAAATTGTCAAATCCCAGTAAGAATCAGTAATGCCAGTGTTCCATTTTAAGGTACGTATCCAAAACCAGTTTTACTGATTCCTTCATTTTTAAATTTTAAGGGTTTTTCATTCTGGGTAATATCCTTTAGGGAAGTAAGTTCCTTCCTTTAGACAGGTAAATCTGCTGTCCTTACCTGGTCTGGCCTACATGTGACTCCAGACCCACAGTAATGTGGTTGACTCTTAACTGCTTTATGAAATGGCTTTAGCAAATCACTCAGTTCAAGGGAAAATACAGATGGGCAACAAATGCTGTCCTTGCCAGTGACACCCCCATCCCATGAAAGGATAAGAAAGATGGGACAGTGGGAGGCCCTACAATTGATCTCCATGCCATTGGATTATATGGGAGATGAGGCGATGGCGGATGTGATGTTATCCAGGTTTTGTTATTAGGATCCCTATTGCTGGAAATGCATCTGTGCAAAGATAGTGTGAACACAGATCTTCCATTTCTAGATGTCACTGGTTCTCCAGGGTCAAAATAATTGTCATTTAGATGCCAAATGTGACTTCATTTCATTCGGGATGGGGACATTTATTTTTAAAAATCTAGCACCTTCAGTGCTTGTGGTTCCTTCATCCCAGCACCCACAGCCCTCCACTTCTGAAATACATTTCAACATAAATATGACTAGTACAGCCAATCTCAAACTGTCCACAGCTCACCGTTGCTGAAGCCATAGGTTCTCCTTTTAATTTCAAGTGCTTTTCATCTACTGCTGCAAATGTTGTCCTGTTACTTTAGGGAACTGTAAACTTGGAGAAGGGAAACATCTCAGCTCCATTGTTTATAGCTTGGTCTGGCTTTCCTTCACCATTATTGACAATTCCTGTTTCACTCGAGAGTAGTTCATGATTAATCACACTCCTCATTTTGCTTTTGCCAGCAATATTTTACTATCTGTAAGGGGCCCAACTGATATGGTTGTAAATTAAATCTGCAGATGTTTTTATGTTGGAACTTTGCTGCTCATGAAATCAACTGAAAGTCAAACAGTGGTGTTTTCCACTTTCTCTGGAAATAGATCTCTCATTTATTTATCTGAGCAATTTCTACCATTGCCTAAGGTGTATAAAGGAATTGATCTTCTGATAATCAAGTATGAATTGTTAAGCTTACAGCAAGAGCACTGTACTAACAATGTGAATATCTCATGTGCCAGTATATCATTGGAGATTTTTTTTTTCTTTTGGAAGGATAAATTCAGAAGGTCTTACACATGCTCCCCATACCCCTTCCATGTCCCCACATCCCCATGCCCCTTCCATGTCCCCATGCCCCTTCCATGTCCCCATACTCCTTCCATGCCCCCATGCCCCTTCCATGTCCCCATGCCCCTTTATTCCAACTCATGCCAATTCATACCCCCACCCATCTCCATGGCTCCTTTGAGCCCTGATACCAATTCACGCTCCCGGCCCCCTGCACTCCTCATGGTCTATTATAGCCCCATGTCAACTCATGCCAACTTAAGGCCCTTCCATGTCCATTCAACCGGTATACACAATGTACGGAACCAATGAGCTATATAACAACAATGGCATGTGTGCAACTGGTCAGAAAAAAACATCCATTCATAAACTTTCCTTTGAAAAAAAAGCTGTTCTTACAATACTACAAAAGTATCAATCAGACAAACCATTAAAGTACGAATAGCAGAGGCTTCAAACACTTAACGCCAATCAGTCGTGTGCAAATAAACTTCGAGACATTGACATTGAGATCACAGAAAACAATTTATTAAAACCACTTAAAGAGATCAATCAAGCAAAGTCAATAGTTTTCTCCATTTGTCATAACAGTAACCCCTACAGAGATAATCATTTTATGAATCTGGACTTTCAGCCAGGCATGCATAATAAACGTTTTAATTGACACTGGATGGCCTCATTATGCAGGCTTGCCTATGACTAATACTCATAAAAGAATTATCTCAGCAGGTTGGTTCTGTTTTGAAAACTGGAGCGAACTTTTGACTTTGCTTGACTGACATTTTTAAGTGGTTATAATAAGTTGTCCTTCCTGTGATTAAGAGGTGTGAAGTGTTTGAAGCTTCTGCTCTTGATACTTTAATGGCTTGTCTGATTGACTCTTATAGGATTGTAGGAACAGCAGGTTTATTTTCAAAAGAAGGTTCCTGAATGTGTATTTTATTAAGCAGTTCCACATATGCCAACGTGACCATATGGCTCATTGGTTCTGCACATTGTTTATATGGTAATTCCTACTTAACATTGTAGCTGAGTTCCTGAAAAATGTAACTTCAAATGAAACAATGTTAAACAAACTAGATTTTCCCATTACAATCATTTTAAACCTGTAGTTAGGTTCTGTAGAAACTTTCTCATCAGAAAAAAATTAAAACATTATACACTGTAAGTTGAAATGCTTTACATTGCCAAATTCCTATACTCATAAATGAAATGACTTTGAAGATAAAATAAAACTTAAAATATAGAAGATGGATGCTGACTCTTTTTGCTTACCTCCCGCTCACCAACTTTGTAGCTCGCTGCCCTTCCAGCTGGTCACCTCTCCCACCCTCCAACCTTCCGTTTGCTGCTTCTCCCGCAGTCACCACTGATCATGCTCACGAGTTTCTCTCTTGCCGAACCTTCCTTCCACCGAGCTTCCCTCTCACTGCCTCTCCCGCATGCCACTCCCTTCTCGTGAGCCCTTGCTGTGAGTGAGGGCTTGCAAGATAAGCAGCGAGAGTCAGGAAGAGCAGCTTGGAGTCGCAGTGCTGGCTGCAAGCTGGGGGAGCAGGGAGAGAGGGGGTCAGTGAGAAGGAAGGTAGGCAGCGGTCAGGAGAGTCAGGGAGCAGGAAAAATGGCGCTGATCAGGTCACAGATCCAGCGTGAGTAACCAAAAACAAAACTTCCAATGCTATACAAAAATACATGTACTATTAGTTGGCTGGTGTTAAAGTGGGGGCTTACTGTCCTGGATGAATGGGCATGGATGGGCCATGAGTTGGCATGGAGAGTATAAGGAGCCGTGGCGTGTTTGTGAGGAGGAATGAGCTGCCATGAAGTTAGCTTGGGGAGTGGATGGTGGATGGTGGGGTGAGGGGGTGAGGCCTAATGGGCCTAACAGCTTTTAATACAGTTGGGCCAATGTCCCAGTGAACCAAGACAGGCCTTCTAACCAGCCTGCCTTGGCACTCTGCTGCCCTCATTGCTATCCATGCACTGCTTCCACAGTTGGTGGACCCAGATCTTTCTCACACCCGCCCCCTTCTCCAGCCCCTCCCAGAGTGAAAATTGTGATATTCAAGGGCCTTTCTACTGAGGTGGCCTGGTGAGTCAGGGAATTTCCTGGCTCGACTTATCCACCTTGGTATTGAAACTCCGGCCCATGAACCAGTCTGATGGCCTAACTCCCGAGTACACGAAGGACAAGTGCTTTGAAGTCACCTACAGGCAGAATGGGACAGCAGCCTGTGTGACACCCAGATTATGAAAGCTCCCATGAGTGGATGATCCATCTTAGCCTCCTCCTGAGGTCACCAACATCTTAGATGTCCCATCTATAGCCACAGTTCACTCTGTGTGATATCAAGAAACGGCTGAAGGCACTGAGCACTGCAAAGGCTATGGGCCCTAACAATATTCCAACAATAGTATTGAAGACTTGTGCTCCAGAATTGCCGCACCCCTAACCAAGTTGTTCCAGTACAACTACAACTCTGGCATCTATAGAAAATTGTCCATGTATGCCCAGTCCACAAAAGGCAGGACAAATTAAAACTGGAAGGTATTGTTGGCAGTTCTATCAAGTAGCATGTACATAGCAATAATCTGCTCACTGACACTCAGTTTGGGCTCCACCAGGGTCACTCAGCTTCTGATTTCATTATAGCCTTTGTCCAAACATGGACGAAAGAGCTGAACTCCCAAGGTGAGGTGAGAGTGACTGCCCTTGATATCAAGGCAGCATTTGACCGAGTGTGGCATCAAGGACCCCTAGCAAAACTGGAGTCAATGGAAATCGGGGGAAAGCTCTCCAAAGGTTTGATTCATACCTAGCACAAAGGAAGGCCATTTGTTGGAGGCCAATCATCTCAGCTCCAGGAGATTGCTGCAGGAGTTTCTTAGAGAAGTGTCCTAGGCTCAACCATCTTCAGCTGCCTCATCAATGACCTCCTTTGCATCATAAGGTCAGAATAGGGATGTTTGCTGATGATTGCACAATGTTCAACACCATTTGTGACTCCTGAGATACTGAAGTAGTCCATGTCCATATGTAGCAAGACCTGAACAACATTCAGGCTTGAGCTGATAACTGGCAAATGATACTTGCGCCACAGAATGACCATCTCCAACAGGAGAGAATCTAACCATCGCCCCTTGACATTCAATGGCATTACCATCACTGAATCTCCTACTATCAACATCCTGGGGGTTACCATTGACAAGAAATTGAACTGGACTAGCCATATAAATACTGTGGCTTTGAGTGCAGGTCAGAGGCTGAGAATTCTGTGGAGAGGAACTCACCTCCTGACTCCCTAAAGCCTGTCCATGATCTACAAGGCACAAGTCAAGAATGTGATGGAATACTCCCCACTTGCCTGGATGAGTGCAGCTCCCACAATACTCAAGAAGCTTGGCACCATCCAGGACAAAGCTGCCTGCTTGATTGGCACTTCATCCACCACCTTCAACATTTATTCCCTCCACTACCAATGTACAGTGGCAGCAGTGTGTACCATCTACAAGATGGACTGCAGGAACTCTCCAAGTCTCCTTCAACAGCACCTTGCAAACCCATAACCTCTACCATCTCTAAGTACAAGGGCAGCAGATAGATGGGAACACCACCACATGCAAGTTCCCCTCTAAGTTACTCACTATCCTGAGTCGGAATTATATCGCTGCTCTGTCACAGTAGCTGGGTCAATATCCTGGAACTCCCCTCCTTACAGCATTGTGGGTACTTACTTCAGATGGACTGCAGCAGTTCAAGAAGGTGGTGAGTCGCCACTTTCTCAAGGGCAATTAAGAATGGGCAACAAATGCTAGCCTTACGAGCGAGGCAAACATCCCATGAAAACAATTTAAAAAACAAATTGCTGGGGAATTTTTCTTGAGTTTATTTTTGTATGTGTCATAAGCTCTCTTCTCAAATGAAAATATAACTACCCTGTGAGCAGGTCTCCACACCAACCTCCACCCATCCTACTTCATCTTACCCCGTCAACCTATCCTTCTAATCTCTAATGTACTTATCTAGCTTCCCCGTAAATGCTATTAATTTCAACCATACCATGTGGTAGCAAGTTCCACATTCTCACCACTCTCTGAGTAAAGAATTTTTCACTGAATTCCTTATTTAACTTATTAATAATTATCTTATATTTGAGCATTTCTGAAAAAAGGGCTCATAATGTAACTCAGTTATACTTGCTAGAAGCTGCATGTATTCATATGCAGGGACCTGTCCTCTGCAGGAAAAAGGAATATGTCCAGGCATTGCATCTTTTTGCATAAACTGAAGCATGAGGGAAAATAGGTCTCTAGTACATTCACCATGGTAACATTTAGACAATCAGAGCTGACTTCCAAACCAATCAGCACCTCTTATCTCATGCAGTATAAATTGTTGTTCCCTTTGAAATTTGCTATTCTTGTGTGTGTCCTGATGAGTGCAAGATGTAAAGCTTCAGCAGCATATCTCTTTTTTCAGCAATAATCAAGTTCTGTAATATCAGGTGACTATCTTATATTTATGACCCCTAGTTTTGGACTCCTCACCAGTGGAAACATCTTCTCCATGTCTACCCTACTGAACCCCTTCAGTAACCCCCAATCTTCTCTTTCCTAGAGAAAAGAACCTCATCCTGTTCAATCTTTCCTGATAGTCATACCCTCTTAGTTCTTGGATCATCTTTGTAAATCCTCTGTGACAATGAAGCCAGAGATAGCAGAAGCTTCTCAAGTAATATGGAGTGAGACTAAAAGTTTTACAGACCTAAATCTACCACCTATTATTGTGTAAGAAACAAAAAAGGCATACTTCTCATTGCTAATGCTCTTGGAGATAAGCATTAAATTGAACCATTGTGTGGAAACAATACTGATTTGTACTCTGAGCTGGCAATCTGCAGCCATTGTTTATTAAGGATAATTAAGCATTGTTAATAAATCCCCATACCTTTTATAATAAATAGCATTGCATGGCACTGTGCCAGAATATCACTTAGCAGATGAAGCAGTGAGAAGCAAATTCAGAGGGGATGTAGAGTGTTCAGTTGGCGTCACCAATCTCCCAGTTAGACACTCGCAATGCTGACCTGACCCTGCCCTACTCCTGTGGGAGCTGAAGGGTGTCAAGCACTGTATACAATAATCAATAAGGCACTCTTGTTGGCCATGCATAGCAAGGAAAAATGATTACCTCGGTGTGAGCACACAATGACATAAGTGTTCCCTGAAAGATTGGCCTCATAGCTGCTTAATAAACTCGACTTTGCAAAATCAATGAAAGACTCCCTACAGTACAATATAACCAATAACCACACTTGGTAAAATTAAAGTGGGCTGAGCGTGTATCATCCTAATTATTCAGCTCAGCCTCATTCAAATGTGCAAGAAGTTTAAACTTATAACTTATTTTACCATTCCTGGCAATAATTCTGCTCCCCAAAGATTAACAGTCAATGATCACCATTTCTTTTATAACTGCTGATTTCACTCTTTTATTTGCTGGTTGAGGACCTAAAAACGAAAGAGGAATTTCAGCAAAGGCTAAACTATCCCAGCAGCAGAGCAGAGAATTTATAAAGGGTAGGTCTTGGCTGATGAATGCGATTGAATTTTTCAGAGGTGACTGAAGTGACAAAGAGGGAAATGCCTGTGGATGTTATTTATATGGACTTCCAGAAAAAGAAATCCCTCTTAAGAGACTATTAGCTAAAGCTGAAGCTCATGGAACTGAAGGCAAGTTATTGGCCTGGTTAGGAAATTGGCTGAGTGGTAGGAAACAGAGAGCAGAGATAATGGGCAGATAGTCTAATTGGCATATATAAGTAGCGGTGTCCTTCAATGATCAATGCCGAGGTCATAATTATTCATCATATTTATCAATAACTTAAATGATGGGATAAAAAGTCACATATCCAAGTTCCTCACTGACACAAAGATAGGCAGCATTCGTAAGCAGCAGAAACGGAAGTGAAAAATTACAGATATTAATAGCTGAAGTGAAAGGGCAGAAGTCTGGCATGTGGATTTCAGTGCAGGCAAATGGAAAGTCATTCACTTTGGACCTAAGAAAGGATACACTCGGAAACTTCCCAAATGGTGAAAAGCTAGAAATGGCGGAAGTCCAAAGAGACTATGGGGTCCAGGTACACAGATCATTAAAATGCCATGAATAGCTGCAAAAAAATCCAAAAGGTTCATGGAAATTTGTACCTTTATGTTTAAAGGGCTAGAATACAAGAGGTTAAAGGTCATGCTTCAGCCAGAGTCGAGGTTAGACCACACCTGGAATACTGTGAGCCATTCTGGGCACCAGACCTTGGCAAGGACATATTGGTCTTGAACATAGTTTAGCATAAATTTCCTAGAATGATATCTGGACTCCACAGGTTGAATTATGAGGAGAAACTACACCAATTAGGGTTGTATTTGCTGAAATTTAGATGGTTAAGAGGTGACTGAATTGAAGTTTTCAGGTTATCATGGGGAACAGACAGGTTAGACAGAAAAAAACTAAAAGGAGCATTGCTGCAGGAGTGTCATTCACGGACAGCTTTCTATCATTCCTGCCAATGCAACTGAGCTGTATAAAATCACCTACAGTAAACCAGGCCTGAGGCAGGCCTTCATCAGTCCCAAGACCTGTCTCTGTGCCTGACACTGTTTCTGCCCACAATTGTGCCTCTGTGCTGCTTCAGGAGGTAGCAGCCTCAACTCCAGCCCATTTCCCAATTCAATGGCATGAAAAAATAGTGGACGGACGTGACCAGCCAGAAAGTGGGATCACGACATCGGGAACTGGCCCGATTCCTGATTCCTTTCTCAACCATGAAAATCCGGCCCGGTGTGTGTGTGGGTGCGTATGTGTGTGTGTGTGTGTATGTGTGTGCCTGTGCCCATGCATGTTCATGTGAGTGTAACTCAGCATGTACAAATGGCCAGCAATCTGCCATTTGTGTATCCCTTCTGTTTTATTTTCAATTGCACCTTGTTTCACACTTTGAGTTCCCCTTTTGCCACAAAGATTTTTTTCTTCTGATTATCTCTCCCTCCTTTTAGTTTGGTAAACAGAGCTTTTGACATCCCCAGGATGTTCCAAAATTCTTCTCAGTCAATGAAATATTTTTTTCGAATTGTACTCAGGGGACAGTGGGGAGCGTCCCTACCTCTGGGTTAGTAACTCCATGCTCAACTCCCACTCCGGGACTTAAGGGCTGTTAATGTTTTAATGGAAGTTGAGTTTGTAATATGGTCAAATCAGCCTGAAATCCTTCCAACATGGCAGATGGCAGACGGTAAGAGCAGGAGAGCTTCCTGGTCAGCCATAATGCAAAAGTCAATGGTAAACCACTGCAGTACTTTGCCAAGCATAATCATGGACCAATCCAATGGAAGTCCATGGTCACCAATGTCCTCTTAGGACATGGTACCTGAAGGAGGAGGAGGCGCTGTGGTGGCCAATTTGTGCACATCAAACTCCCATGATGATAATCCATCCTAATGATGATGGTTGAGGGGATGAATATTGGCCAGGACACCAGGGAGAAGTCCCGGGCTCTTCTTCAAATTACCACCATGGGATCGTTTACCTCCGCCTGAGAGGACAGACGGTTTACTCAATCTAACGTCTCATCTAAAAGACGGCTCCTCTGACAGTACAGCACTCCCTCAGTCCTGCACTGGTGAGCCAGGCTGGATTGTGTGCTTAAATCTCTGAAGTGGAGCTTGTCACAATCGGACTCTGAGGTAACTGTTCCCACTGAGCCACTGCTGACACATCACTCTGCCCAGAGAACACCAGCTTCTTAGTAATCCTATCTTTGTAGGGACAGGTTAAATGGTTTTTAAAAAACAAAAATAAAGGGATGCACAAAGCAGAGACACCACCAGTTTCTAACTGCTATGACAGGACAGTGCTGACACAGAGAGAAATCCAGCCGTGCAATCACATTGGAATTATGCAACCAAACAATATTTTATGCCCTTGAGCCCACGTGCAAATCTGTCTTGAGTTACTTAAATTATGTATGATCAATGATTTCAAAAGGAAATTGGATGAGCTCTTGAAGGAAATAAATTTGCAGAGCTACGGGAATAGAACATGGGAGTGGGAGCAGCTGAATTACTCTACAGAGAGCCAACGTGAACTCGATGGGACGAATGGCCTCCTTCTGTGCCGTTATGACTTTATTTCCTTTTATTTCCCACAGGAACAGAAGGTTTAGAAGGTATCGTCATGGGTCCCAGTCAGATCAGTATGAACGTTACTGACACCACAGCATGGGCTACAGCGATGAACAACTTGGGAATAGCCCCAGTGGGACTAACCGGTCCACCGCTGGTATCAGGTAAATATGTTTGATGCAGCATTGAATCCTAACCCTTCTAAACTCAATTAAACATATGCCTCCAATATTCACAAAAACCTGTGGGGTTGCAGGAGGCCCCTGAAGATCAAAGCACTAGGGGCATAAGATTTAGGAGCAGGAGTAGGCCCTTTAAGCTACTCTGCTATTCAAAAAGATCATGGCTGATTTGGTTGTGGTCTCAACTCCACTTTCCTGTTCGACCCCCATAACCCTTAACTCCCTTGCCGTCAAAAATCTGTCTAACTCAGCCTTGCATAAATTCAATGACCCAGCCGCCACTGCTTTCTGAGGAAGAGAATTCCACGGACTAACGACCCTCTGAGGGAAAAAATTCTCCCATCTCCGTTTTAAACGGGACACCTCTTATTTTTAAACTCTGTCCCCTCATTCCTGTCTCCCCAGAAGAAGAGACATCCCCCAGGTATCCACCCTAACAATTTCCTTCAGAATCTTATATAGTTCAATCAGATCACCTCTCATTCTTCTAAACTCAAATGGATATAAACCCAACCTGCTCAACCTTGCTGCATAGGCTCCCGAAGGTTCCTGAAGGTCCTTCAACTTTTACCTCATGCAGCATTCCATGATTTTCAGACAGAACCTCTGAAGAGTAGTGGGAACTTCTTATGTTCCTTTGGGATGTTGATTATCAACACAACGGGGTGGATGACTTTCAGACAGTTGTGGTTATGAAAATTAAACTTGAACACTGTTGAGATAAGAGACTTGCTGTCGAAGCTCTTCGTCTTGCACTCATCAGGACAGTTTGCAAGAATACCAGCAGTAAAGGGAACAACAATTTAGACTGCATGAGATGGGAGTGCTGATTGGTTGGCAAGTGGACGCTGATTGGTAGAGGTGTTCCCATGGAGAATGCATCAGGGAGCAGTTAACTGCCAAGCTTTTGTGAAAATTCAAACCAGGCAGCTTGACTCTGGGCAAGATATTGCCATGGAGAACAAAGCAGGAAATGGTTGTCCCCCAAGCTTTTGTTTAGTTGAAATTAATCTTAAATTGGTTTTCAGTGTAATTCTTAGCAAAATCAGCATTGTTTAGCAAGTGAGTATGAGATTATCAGTCAGGCTCATAGTGTGGCTCACTTACACATGCTAGAAGCTACATGTATTCACACATTGGACCCTTTACTTTCCAGTCAAAAGGAGCTTGTCCACACTTTGTACCTTTTTCAGCTAAACAAAAGCTTGGGGGACAGCCAAGGTTCACTCCCCATGGCAATACCTTGACCAATTAGAGTCGATCTACTTGGTTTGAATTTGAACAAAAGTTTGGCAATTAACTGTTCCCTGGTGCATTCCCCATGGCAACACCTCTACCAAACATATTCCACTTGTCAACCAATCAGCACTCTCTTCTCTGGCAGTATAAATTGATGTTCCACTTTTGGTATTCTTGGGAGCTGTCCTGATGAGTGCAAGACAACAAGCTTTGACAGCATGTCTCTTTTTTCAGCAATACTAAAATTAAATTATCAGATGGCAGGTGCAGTGCTGTGGAATGTTAGGTTGTAGCAACTACAACTTGTTCTGATACCACTCCCAAAATCAACATCCAAGTGGAATATAAACTAAGGAAATACCTGTACCTGTAGAAGCTCCAGCTATTGTAGTGAGCAAGGAGCAGTAGGAGGCTCAGTAAGCTCTTACTAATATTGCAGATACTGGAAATCTGAAATCAAAACCAAAAAGAAACACTGGAAATATTCAGCAGGTTAGGCAGCACCTGTGGAGAGTGAAACAGAATTAATGTTTCAGGTTGATGCCCTTTCATCAGAACTGGAAGAAGTTAGAAATTCATCAGTTTATGAGCAAGTTAGCACATATAAGTTCTTATTAAGGACTGAGTAGTGGGTTGCCAGGGTACAAATGTTAATAAGGTCCTCTGTTGCTTTTCACAGAGGTGCTAACCCATTATTAAAATAGCAGAGAGGGAAGATTGAGAATAATGCTTTCACTTCACCATTAGTATGGACTCTCTAGGCCTAATGTAGCCTCTTTCTTCTGTACCATTAAGCCTCTATGACCTAAGTATACCAAAGCATAATTTTGGTTTAAGATCCGATTTGAAGCTCTCAGAGAAAAGTAGACAAAGCTGCAAGTTAGCTGCTAGAAGCATGCAGGGCCAATGTAAGAGTATTAGGCATCCAAGCCTTGCACATCACCACCCATCTCCCTCCACCCCCTCCCTCCCACAATTAACCTTTTCAAATGAATATTGTGTATTAATATTGAGAATAATATTCTCAATCAATTAAGGCAGTAAGCAGGTAAAATGTCAGAGAACATACAATGCACAGTTATCGTAATCACAACAGAACTAGCACAAGTGGAGATTTTTTGAAATGTGTGTTCTATTTCTGTCATTTTAGATTAAATTGTTTTAGTTCAAATCAATGTTGTGGCTTATTTTATATCTCTGAGCTATGCAGAGATGACACACCAGCTTATACGTGTGTAGGAATTTGATTTACAGTGCTTTAACTTGTCTGCTCTCTCATGCTTTCAGGGCTGATGCAGCCACTAGGCAAAATAGGTGGTCACCCAGAGTTACAAAATGTTTGGCGGGGGGTGGGGTGGGGGGGGGGGGGGGGGGGGGGGGGAGGTGGGGGAGGTGGTGGCGGGGTGGGGGGAGGGGGGGCGGTTGCGGTGGGGGGAGAGAGTTAGGGAGTGGCAAAAAGCTGAATGAACTATTCCTGAAACTAAACAGGTTTTAACAGTGGGAGTGAAAGGTCTAGATCTACTAATACACATCCACATAAACTGACATACACATAGACTTCCATGTATTCACATTGCAGTCTTTCCCAAAATTTCATATTCCCCATTCTGTTTATGTGACAGTTTAAGAAACTTGTACGTCCAATCGATTATTCTAAGACTCTGAATCAGTAAATAATATCAAAGAATGCAATTTAATCTAGCCCACACTATCATAGTGATTATAGATTCTGTAAATTGCGCATAAAATCATCCAGTAACTCTTGCAGGAACACATCATGTGATGTGCATCTCTATGATGTGCATCTCTTCTAGTACAGATGCTGTAAAAAGTGTAGAAAAGTGAGAATGTACAATCAGTATCATAATATTCTCCTTTTTTATGTCAAATAAATATGTAATTGTAAGTGA
Organism: Carcharodon carcharias; assembly: GCF_017639515.1. Classification (NCBI taxonomy): domain Eukaryota; kingdom Metazoa; phylum Chordata; class Chondrichthyes; order Lamniformes; family Lamnidae; genus Carcharodon; species Carcharodon carcharias. Next base: position 90,563,019 of record NC_054484.1, on the reverse strand, counting down.
CGAATTTGTATTCATACTAATGCTCAATATTCATTTTCGAAGGTTCATTGTGGGAGGGGAATATGGGCACATGGCTGAATGTTTGCCGAGGGTGCCTAATGCTCTTGCACTGGTTCTGCATGTTTCGAGCAGCTGGTTTCCTGCTTTGTTTACCTTTCTCTGAGTTCATACCCAAGCTTAACTAATCAAGCACAGTAAGCATCAACAGTAAACAGAGTCTCATAATCAAACAGAGAACAAATAAACAATTGAACACTACAGATATCGGATAATTTGAGGCAGATGTAGTCAGAATTTGTACACTGAGGTCTCACAGGAACTGAAATAAACATAAAAACACCACACATCATATATAACCATGTTTTAGATACAAGCTAATCAAATAAATAATTAGCACACCTTTTGAATAAAAAGGAAATGAAACACACGGAAATTCAGATCAGGAGTAGGCCATTCAGCCCCTTGAGCTCGCTACATCATTAGAAGGAAATAATTAAATTTAGATTATTCCTTTCATGATCTCAAGATGTCTCAACGCACTTTACAGCCAATGGAGTACATTTGAAATGTACTTACTGTTGAAATTGAGAAAATATGCCCACAAATTTATACACCACAAGATCCCAAAAACAACAGTCTGATAATGTCCAGATAATGGCCTAGCAAGCAACTCAGTTGTATCAAACCGCTTAAAAGTCTAAAAGGGATGAAATTAGATGGACAACCTGGCATCAACCTGGGCACTGGAAACAACAACAGCAACCTCAGCCCTGCTGACCCTGCAAAGTCCTCCTTACTAACATCTGGGGGCTAGTGCCAAAATTGGGAGAGCTGTCTCACAGACTAGTCAAGCAACAGCCTGACATAGTCATCCTCACAGAATCACACCTTACAGATAATGTCCCAGACTCCACCATCACCATCCCTGGGTATGTCCTGTCCCACTGGAAGGACAGACCCGGCAGAGGTGATGGCACAGTGATATACAGTCAGAAGGGAGTGGTCCTGGAAGTCCTCAGTATCAACTCAAGACCACATGAAGTCTCATGTCATCAGGTCAAACATGGGCAAGGAAACCTCCTGCTGATTACCACATACTGCCCTCCCTCAGTTGATGAATCAGTGCTCCTCCATGTTGAACACCACTTGGAGGAAGCACTGAAGGTGGCAAGGGCACAGATTGTACTCTGGTTGGGTGGACTTCAATGTCCATCACCAAGAGTGGCTCAGTAGCACCACTACTGACTGAGCTGGCTGAGTCCTAAAGGACATAGCTGTTAGACTGGGTCTGCAGCAGGTGGTGAGGGATCCAATAAGAGTGAAAAACGTACTTGACCTCATCCTCACCAACCTGCATGCTGCAGATGCATCTGTCCATGACAGTGTCGGTAGGAGTGACCATCGCACAGTCATTGTGGAGACAAAGTCCCGCCTTCACATCGAGGATACCCTCCATTGTGTTGTGTGGCATTACCACCATGGTAAATGGCATAGATTTCGAACAAATCTAGCAACTCAAGACTGGGCATCCATAAGGCGCTGTGGGCTTTGAACAGCAGCAGAATTGTACTCAAACTCAATCTGTAACCTCATGACCCGGCATATCCCCCACTCTACCATTACAATCAAGCCAGGGGATCAAACCTGGTTCAATGAAGAGTGCAGGAGGGCATGGCAGGAGCAGCACCAGGCATACCTAAAAATGATGTGTCAACCTGGTGAAGCTATAACACAGGACTACTTGTGTGCCAAACAGCATAAGCAGCAAGTGATAGTTGGAGCTAAATGATACCACAACCAACAGATCAAATCTAAGATCTGCAGTCCTGCTACATGCAGTCATGAATAGTGGTGGACAATTGAACAATGGCTGAAGGAGGAGGCTCCACAAATATTCCCATCCTCAGTGATAGAGGAGCCCAGCTCATCATTGCAAAAGATAAGGCTGAAGCATTCTCAACAATCTTCAGCCAGAAGTGCCGAATGGATTTTTCATCTCGACCTCCTCCAGAGGACCCCAGCATTACAGATGCCAGTCTTAGGATAACTCGATTCAATCCACGCGATATCAAGAAATGGCTGAAGGCACTGGATACTGCAAAGGCTATGGGCCCTGACAACATTCCGGCGATAGTACTGAAGACTTGTGCTCCAGAACGTGCCGCGCCCCTAGCCAACCTAGCATAAAGGAAGATGGTTGTGGTTGTTGGAGGTCAATCATCTCAGCTCCAAGACATCACTGCAGGAGTTCCTCAGGGTAGTGTCCTAGGCCCAACCATCTTCAGCTGCTTCATCAATGACCTTCCTCTCATCATAAGGTCAGAAGTGGGGATGTTCGCTAATGATTGCACAATGTTCAGCACCATTCATGACTCATCAGATACTGAAGCAGTCCATGTTCAAATGCAACAAGATATGGACAATATCCAGGCTTGGGCTGACAAGGTTAACGTTCGTGCCACAAAAATGCCAGGTAATGACTATCTCCAACAAGAGAGAATCTAACCATCACCCCTTGATGTTCAATGGCATTACCATCACTGAATTGCCCACTACCAACATCCTGGGGGTTACCGTTGACCAGAAACTGATCTGGACTAGCCATATAAATACTGTGGATACAAGAGCGGGTCAGAGGCTAGGAATCCTGCGGTGAATAACTCACTTCCTGACTCCCCAAAGCCTATCCACCATCTACAAGGCACAAGTTAGGAATGTGATGGAATACACCCCATTTGCCTGGATGAGTACAGCTCCATCAACACTCGAGAAGCTTGATACCATCCAGGACAAAGCAGCCCGCTTTATGGGCACCCCTTCCACAAACATTTATTCCCTCCACCACTGACGCACTCAGTGTGTGCCATCTACAAGATGCAAAGCAGAAACTCATCAAGGCTCCTTAGACAGCACCTTCCAAACCCACAACCACTACCATCTAGAAGGACATGGGCAGCAGATAGATGGGAACACCACCACCTGGAATTTCCCTCCAAACTACTCACCATCCTGACTTGGAAATATATCACTGTTCCTTCACTGTCGCTGGGTCAAAATCCTGGAACTCCCTCCCTAACAGCACTGTGGATGTACCTATACGACATGAACTGCAGCGGTTCAAGGAGACAGCTCACCACCAGCTTCCCAAGGGCAATTAGGGATGGGCAATAAATGCCCACATCCCATGAATGAATCAAAAGATAATCTATTTTTGTGACATTGATTGAGGTATAAACTGTGGCCAATACACCATGGATTACCTGGCACTTCTTGTAGTCCCTTGCATTAACTGGAGAAAGCAGATAGGATCCCAGTTTAAAATCCCATGCTAAATACAGCACCTCCAACTCTGCGTCACAAACTCAGCACTACAATGAAGTGTTGGCCTAGATTTGTATAGCCAAGTCTTCAAATAGGACTTGAATCTATAACCCTCTACCTCAAAGGCAAGCGTGCTACTAGCTGAGCCACTGCTAACATGGTCAGTGCGACACAATCAATCATCACTGATCTGTATCCTAACTCCATTGACCCACCTCAACTCCATATCTCTTGGTATCCTTGTCTAACTAACGTCTCATCACCTTAGAGTTGAAAGGTTCATTTGATCCAACATCCACAGCCTTTTGGGATAAAGGGTTTGAGATTCGCACTGCCTTTTGTGTGAGAAAGTCTTGACTTCTTTTCTGAACGGCTTTTAATATGATGTCCCCTTGTTCTTGATCACCCCACTAGAGGAAATAGTTTCTCTTTATCAAATCCTTGTGCCATTTTAAACACTTCGGCAGATCACCCCTCAGTCTTCTAAATCAGGGAAATCTAAGCCAGGTTAATGCAACCTGTCCTCATAACTTAATCCTTTTAGTCTCAGGATCATTTTGGTGTATCTTCTCCAAAGTATATCCTCCCTAAGTTGCAGTGCCCAGAACGGAACACAGTCGTGCAACTAGGGCCTGACCAAGGTTCTTGCCAATTAAAGAATTAATTAAAGCTCTAAAGTTGGTGCCTCAATGAAGCATTATGTCTTTTGTTCTCTAAATGCTCACAGTTTTAACCCCATTAATGGCTTCCTGTTCCACGTGTGCAAATAGGTCACACTGAATTCTGCCGACGTCTGGCGTCTTGTTAAATGATGTCAGCAGAATATAACGTTAGCACCAGCTTGAATGATTTTGAGATTTTGCATATTTTCAATGATCACACTGCAAATTAAAGCCATCTCGACGAGGTTTCAGAGTACATCCAGGAACTGTGATTGTGCTAAAGGAGAACTTGATGTGAAACTTTCAGAGATGGCTGCTAATCTCTAGAATCACTTCTAATTGATGATCATTGATCATATCTGAACTCAGTTACTATACAGATGGTTACAAAACAAAGGAGGCCATTCAACCCATAGTGCCTGTGCTAGCTCTCTGAATGAGCAATTTGCCTAGTGCCACTCTCCATGTAGTCCTGCACATTCTTCCTTTCCAGATAATAATCCAATTCCATCATGAATGCCTTGATTGAACATGCCTCCCCTCCAAAGCAGTGAAAAACTCTCAGAAGAAGACATGCGAGCAAATTCCTTTCACTTAGTTGAAGAAGCAGTCATCTTGGATCAGTAGTTAAATGCCGCCCATCCTGTCAGTTTCACAGTCCCGTCAATGCCCACCCTGCTCTCCCCTTGTTGACCCTGGCGAGAAGAGAGGGAGCTCCAGGACTTTGAAGGAAAGGCGATATCTTTCCAAGTCAGGGTGGTGAGTGACTTGGAGGGAAACTTGCAGGTGGTGATGTTCCTATGTGTCTGCAGCCTTTGTCCTTCTAGATAGTAGTGGTCATGAGTTTGGAAGGTGCTGTCTAAGGAGCCTTGGTGAATTCCTGCAGTGCATCTTGTAGATGGTACACACTGCTGCTACTGTGCGTTGGTGTTGGAGGGAGTGAATGTTTGTGGATGTGGTGCCAATCCAGCAGACTGCTTTGTCCTGGAGGGTGTCAAACTTCTTGAGTGTTGATGGAGCTGTACTCATCCAGGCAAGTGGAGAGTATTCCATCACACTCCTGAGTTGTGCCTTGTAGATGGTGGACAGGCTTTGGAGAGTCAGGAGATGAGTTACTCACTGCAGGATTCCTAGCCTCTGACCTGATCTTGTAGCCACAGTATTTATATATGGCCAGTCCAGTTCAGTTTCTGGTCAATGGTAACCCTCTAGGATGTTGATAGTGGGGGACTCAGTAATGGTAATGCCATTGAATGTCAAGGGGCGATGGTTGGATTCTCTCTTGTTGGAGGTACTTGTGTGAATGTTACTTGCCACTTGTCTGCCCAAACCTGGACATTGTCCAAGTCTTGCTGCATTTGGACATGGACTGCTTCAGTGTCTGAGGAGTTGTGAGTGGTGCTGAAAATAGTACAATCATCAGTGAACATCCCCACTTCTGACCTTATGATGGGTGGAAGGTCATTGGTGAAGCAGCTGAAGATGGTTGGGCCGAGGACACTGCCCTGAGGAACTCCTGCAGTGATGTCCTGGAGCTGAGATGACTGACCTCCAACAACCACAACCACCTTCCTTTGTGCTAGGTATGACTCCAGCCAGCAGAGAGCTTCCCCCTGAACCCCATTGACTCCAGTTTTGCTCGGACTCCTTGAGCCACACTCGGTCAAATGCGGCCTTGATGTCAAGGCCAGTCATTCTCACCTCACCTCAAGAGTTCAGCTCTTTTGTCCATGTTTGAACCAGGGCTGTAATGAGACCGGGAGCTGAGTGGCCCTGGTGGAACCCAAACTGGGCATCAGTGAGCAGGTTATTGCTAAGTAAGTGCTGCTTAATAGCACTGTTGATGACCCCTTCCATTACTTTACTGATGATGGAGAGCAGACTGATGGGGCGGTAATTGGTCAGGTTGGACTTGTTCTGCTTTTTGTTTACAGGACATACCTGGGCAATTTTCCACCTAGATGGGTAGATGACAGTTTTGCAGCTGTACTGGAACAGTTTGGTTAAGAGTGAGGCAAGTTCTGGAGCACAAGTCTTCAGTACTGTTGCCAGAATATTGTCACGTCCCATAGATTTTCCAGTATCCAGTGCCTTCAGCTGTTTCTTGATATTATGTGGAGTGAATCAAATTGGCTGAAGACTGACATCTGTAATGCTGGGGACACCCCGAGGAGGCCAAGATGGATCATCCACTCGGTACTTCTGGCTGAAGATTGTTGCAAATGCTTCAGCCTTATCTTTTTCACTGATGTGCTGGGCTCCCCCTTCATTGAGGATGGGGATATTTGTGGAGCCTCCTCCTCCAGTGAGTTGTTTAATTGTGCACCACCATTCATGATTGGACGTGGCAGGACTGCAGAACTTAGATCTGATCCTTTGGTTGTGGAATCGCTTAGCTCTTTCTACCACTTGCTGCATATGCTGTTTGGCACACAAGTAGTCCTGTGTTATAGCTTCACCAGGTTGACACTTCATTTTCTGGTATGCCTGGTGCTGCTCCTGGCATGCCCTCCTGTACTCTTCATTGAACCAGCGTTGATTTCATGACATGATGGTAATGGTAGAATGGGGGATATGCCAGGCCATGAGATTACAGATTGTGTTCAAGTAACATTCTGCTGCTGCTGATGGCCCACAGCACCTCATGGATGCCCAGTCTTGAGTTGCTAGATCTGTTCAGCATCTATCCCATTTAGCATGGTGTTAGTGCCACACAACATGATGGAGGGTATCCTCAATGCGAAGATGGGACTTCATCTCCACAATGACTGTGCGGTGGTCACTCCTACCGATTCTGTCATGGACAGATGCATCTGTGGCAGGCAGGTTGGTGAGGATGAGGTCAAGTATGTTTTTCCCTCTTGTTGGTTCCCTCACCACCTGCCGCAGACCCAGTCTAGCAGCTATGTCCTTTAGGACTCGGTCAGCTCAGTCTGTAGTGGTCTTACCGAGTCACTCTTAGTGATGGACATTGAAATCTGCCACCCAGAGTACATGCTGCCCCCTTGCCACCCTCAGTGCTTCCTCCAAGTGATGTTCAACTGAGGGTGGTACATGGTTGTCAGCAGGAGGTTTCCATGCCCATGTTTGACCTGATGCCATGAGACTTCATGGAGTCCAGGGATGATGTTGAGGACTCCCAGGGCTATATACCGCTGTGCCGCCACCTCTGCTGGGTCTGTCCTGCCAGTGGGACAGGATATACCCAGGGATGGTGATGGTCGTGTCTGGGACATTATCTGTAAGATATGATTCCATGAAGATGACTATGTCAGGCTGTTGCTTGACTAGTCTGTGAGACAGCTCTCCCCATTTTGGCACTAGCCCCCAGATGTTAGTAAGGAGGACTTTGCAGGGTTGACAGGGCTGAGTTTGCTGTTGTCTTTTCCGGTGCCTGGGTTGATGCCGGGTGGTCCGTCCAGTTTAATTCCTTTTTTGTGACTTATTAGTGGTTTGATACAACTGAGTTGCTTGCTAGGCCATTTCAGAGGACAGTTAAGAGTCAACGATATTGCTGTGGGTCTGGAGTCACCAGACCGGGTAACGACAGCAGATTTCCTTCCCTAAGGGGACATTAGTGAACCAGATGGGTCTTTCCAACATTCGACAATGGTTTAATGGTCATCGTTAGATTTTTAATTCCATACTTTTATTGATTTCAAATTCCACAATATGCTGTGGTGGGATTCGAACCCCACAGAGTTACCCTGGGTCTCTGGATTACTAGTCCAGTAAGAATAACACTATGTCACCATTTTCTCCACTTTAAGTTGATTTTTGCCATACTGTCTGGCTCAAAACAAGAACTAGATTGAACTGGGTCTGTACACATCACTTCAGTCTCTAGTGCAACTATGAAATGTGGCCCCTTGAATGCTTACACATAACACATAGTTCCTAGCTAAGTAGTTTCTAGCTATTTACAGATATTTACAGATAATACAACAATATATAACTTAGCCTCCTGCATATTGACACCCAGCAAGCTGGCATTTTAAAATATCCTTGAATTTTCCTGGTGGAGGAAACAAATACTGAGAAAAGAAGTGAATACACAGAGTGATTTGAACCAGGCCAGCCAAGCAGAAACTGGCTGGTTGGCAGCTTGAAGTGAGATTTTCCCACTATCTCTGATATTAACCTGCTGGAGGATGGAATGTTGGTGGAGGGAGGTCAAAACCTTTTGGATAGATGCAAATTGGAGTCCTGCTTGGTTAGCGGCAGCTGGTGGGAAGGAGAAAGAGAATCCCCCAAGGTTAGTGGAAGACGTTCCTCTGTGGGATAGATAAAGAGTCAGAAGTGCTGCACAAGGGTAGCTACAGCATCCCCTTCCCTCAACTCCTCCCCACCACCACCTCGAGATCCTCTCACAAACCCCCCATGCATCCCCACTCCCGTTGCCCTCACAGGAGAAACAGGTATAATCATTGTCATCTCTTGCTGTCTCTGGCAGGTGGGAAAATTTCCTCACCATTTAATACTGAAAACCCATTGTGAGTTAAAGCTACCCAACCCCTGCCCCCGCACCCCCCCCCCCACCCCCTGCACCCCCCCACCCCCCCCCCCCCCCCCCCCCCCCCCCCCCCGCCAACACCCTTCCCCACTGTGTCCTCTCCTGACTTCACCAGTATCATAAATATGCACTCCAGTAGTAAAACCATGCCAACACTTACAATCACAGATCCCTGCATGCTTAACTGTCCGGATTCTCTGTGTTTTGACACAGAATTTTCAGCACTGGTGAAAAGCATGTGGCTTTGAGAAGAACAGAAAAACTCAAGCCAAGCGATTTGATTTCCATATGCAAGCAATCTGCCTGTACACTTAACATCATCAAAACAAGTGAATGTGACGCTCAAGCCAGGCTTCACGCTGTTGCTGGCCGGCACCCCCCATTTAACAGAAATTGAAGGAGCATGGATTTGACAGGTGAATCTACACAGCTGAAAGGCCCATGATGTGTTTTCTCCTCATGTAGTGCGTTTTGCTGTTAGCATCATCTGTTAGCACTGGAATCCAACCAAAATGACAGCCATTAACTTAGGAGAACCAAGTTAGGTATTATTCTACAACTGTACCGAGGGAGTCCTGCACTGTCAGAGCTGTCGTCTTTTAGATGAGACAATAAACCAAGGCCGCCTCCCTTCTAAGATGAATGATTTAGACCCCACGGCATTATTTTGGAGTAGAACAGGAGAGTTATCCCTGGTGTCCTGGCCAATATTTATCTCTCAATCAACATCACAAAATTAGGTTTTCTGGTTATTATCTCATTGCTGTTTGTGGGAGCTTGCTGTGCGCAAATTGGCTGTTGCCTTTCCCAGACTACAACGTTGCCTGCGTTTCAAGAGTTTAGTGAAATCTGCATAAGCGGGCACACCCCAGCGGAAGAGACCCACTATAACTGGGCACCTATTGCTAGGCATCATAATTTGCCTGACAAAGCATACAAGAGCCAATCTGAAAGCACAGGCACTCTCAAATTATGATCCAGGATTGAACAAAGGACTGAATGTTTGCATGCCTGGATCCCCAGAATAGGACTGCCACTATGTATGCTGGGCTCTACTGAAAATGTTTACAGCTACATATAATGACTATCTTGAAAGCAAGGACACAGGCGAAAAAAAATAGATGGTGCCAATCTCTAAAATGTCCACAATTTACAGGTTTCACTCTATTGGCCGTGAAGCACTTAGGGACATTCAGAGTTCATATGAAAGGCGCTTTTTAAATGCGAGTTCTTTCTTTTCTGACCATTGTCAGGTTTGTGTCTGCTTGCAATATGCATGTTCAGTATAAACACAGAAGGGTAATTCTTGCAAGGCTACACTTCCACTGTTGAGCATTGTTAACAGAAGTGGAGATGAGGGAATATATTGTCACCGTTAGTGCCCAGAATCAGGCACAAGGCACTTGATGTTTGATTCTTTAACCTGTGTTCCAATACAGGGAGTTTCCATATTGAGAGTCTTGCTTATAATGTGTTTGCAATCAAAGCAAGGTGTTTTATGGAAAGGTCGCTAACACACAGTGAATCAGTAGAAAGACTAACTGTTGTAATACGTCTTTAAGAGATAGCAGCATGACATCACCAGAAGGGAAATGTGTCATGTGATCCAGTCTCAGTTTCACTTTTGCTTTTGAACAGAGCACACACACACAACTCTTCTGCTGATGTCTTCAAGCTTTCTATCTATCTATAAATGTTCTAATCTGGCTGTTCTAAATACATAAACCCACAACATGTTTTATATAATCCCTTATGAATGATTGCTGTTTATATCAGTTTAATAGCACAACAGTAACATGAATTTTCTTCTGTCTACAGACCCCATCTGTGTCCCAGCGTTTGAACATGGCCTAGGGCTAATGGCAGGAATGGCACCAGTCAACCCCATGATGACTGGGATTAGCTTACTGCGACCGGCTGTCCCACCAGGGTTACCAGTAATGAAAGAAATTATCCACTGTACAAGCTGTACCCTCTTCCCAGCCAACCCAAGTAAGCCTAAGAATCACATCACTGTATAGCTTGGATATGTCTCAGTAGGTTGGGGTGGGGGGAATAAAGGTTGAGAGGTTGTAAGCTGAAATAGTTTTTAGAGTCACAGATAAACTGCCACCGTATGCTTAATTGAGATCTGATGTGTCCTTATTTCGGAATGGTCAGTGTTCGTATGGGAACTAACTGTACCTATCTACTAAAGCTGATTTATACTCTGTTGTATGTTATAGATTATTCTCCTTAAGAGGATGCTTTCAGCCTATGTTCTGACCTTGGGACCACATAGCTGTGCTTTACTTCAAAGAGCGCTCTCAGTTGAGGCCCGGGTTTGTGAACGTAGGCGTATTCAGGACATGATGAGTACGTTGAAACCCTTGAGCCTGCTCAGCCACTCATTTAAATCATGGCTGACCAGCACCATGATTCCATTTTTACCCACCTTTGCTCCTTCGCCCTTGACATCCTTACCTAAGAGCAATCTGTCAATGTCCGTCTTGAAAATTGCAACTGCTCCAGTGCCCATAGTCTTTTGGGGTGGCGTGTGCGAGAGCAACCACATTTCTACTCCCTGCTGTGTGTAGAAAAAGTGCTTCCTCATTTCGCTCCTGAATGGCTTAGTTCTAGTTGTAAGATTCCGTCCTCTTGTTTTTCATTACCCCACCCACACAGGGAGCAACTTCTCTACATCTCGATCAAATCCTTTTAACATTTTAAATACCTTGGTCAGATCATAGCTCAGCCTTCTAAATTTGAGGGAAACAAGTTTATGCAACTGGTCCTCATACTACTGTTACCACCAAGATGGGAGGAACGCACGAATTATCCAGCCTCACTACTCCGCAGGCTATTCAAATGTTTAATTTTCTCACCAAAAAGGCCAATTGATTATCTATATCTCTAGTACCCAGAAGATGAGAGACGCTGACCAGGCTTCTTTCAAAAAACTCAGAATGAGTAATTTATGTCAAAACAAAGCTTCTTTTAACAAGCTGCAAGTACTGGTTAACACACCATTGTAATCAGGAATTATAACTCTCTATCTCTTCCTGAAGAATTCCCCCAGCACACACACACACACACACACACACACACACACACACACACACACACACACACACACTAACAGACAAACAAAGGACAAACAGATAGAGTCTCTCTGCAGAGATGGGCTTTGGGGGATGGACGTTATAAAATAAAGGATAAAGTCCACGACACTGTTGACCTGCAGTTCCCTCATGTGAAGATAGGCCACTGGTCCTGGTGGATGCCTCAAGTTCTTACCAACTAGTCCAGCTTTGCAGGTCCAAATACAGGCCAATTACGGTCAAATGAGGGTTCTCTGCCAAAGGTTGATAGCCACACACACAATTTCAGGCAGGGTAGAGAGAGGGAGCTGGCTAGGGTAACCTTCCTTCCGCAGCTTGTTCCCCAACAAAACTGCCTTCAAAACAAGCAGGTTCACAACTTAAGTTTTTTTCTTCTCATCCATGTGATTTCCAGCAAGTTACCAATCTTTTTCAGTTTTTTTTCCCCCATCAATTAAGTTGATTGCAGTTCAAAACAAACAACCAGATCTTCCTCAAGTAGCATAAAGGTCAGGTGATTTCTTGGAAGAGGCCTCCTTGTTTACAGCTCCAAGGTGAACTCATGATCTTTTAAAAAAAATCCCAAGTTAGTATCCACATGTCCCGATCATGCCAGGTCCTTCCATTTCGTAAAAGGAAAATTCAGTCTTGAGAGGTATAATTCTAACATAACCCTCTGAGCCCAGGCATCATTCTGTGCAGCACCCCTGATGATGCTATATTCTTCCAGAGGTGTGATGCGCATCATTCCCTCTTCATTGTAATTCAACCTTATTGAGATTATAGCCAATGTTCCATTAGTCTTTTTGGTTGTTTTTTGTATCTATCTCTTAGCTGTTGGTGATTTAGACTTCCCAAATCTCTACAACTCCTAAAGTTCTCAACATTTAGAAATTACTTGGATTCATCTTTCTTGGATTCAACGTGGATGACCTCACACTTCCTCACTCACATAAATCTGTCCATGTCCTTTGCATCTTCCTGCAAACATTTACACAATGTACTGTACCTCCTAACTTTTTATTGCTGAGAAAAGAGATACGCTATCAAATCTTTCTGTCTTGCACTCTTCAGGGTAGCTCACAAGAAATTACCAGCATTAAAGGGAAAATACAATTAATGCTTTATGAGGAGAGAATGCTGATCCGTTGGCAAGTGGATTGCCATGGAGAATGTAGCATGGAACAGTTAACTGCCCAGCTCTGTTCAAATTCAAACGGGGCAGATCTGCTCTGATTGGTCAAGGCATTGCCCCGGGGGATGAGCCATAGAAAGGCTGCTCCCCAAGCTTTTGTTTAATTGAAAAAGGCACAAAGTGTAACTTGTTCCTTCTGCCTACGAAGGCTAGGACCTTGTGTGTGAATGTATGTGGCTTCTAGCACGTGTAAGTGAGCCACACTGAGAGCCCAACTGATAATCTTAAACTGGTTTTCAGGACCCTGTCCTTTGCGGATGGAAGAAACATGTCCACAAGAAAAAACATCCTCCCCAGTGACACCCCCATCTTGAGAATGCAGAAAAGGCATTTATATAGCTCGGCTCTGCTGCTGAATCTCTCTGCCCAGCTAAAGCATGATTGCCATCCCAATTTGATTGGGCACAGGTGCCCGTTCAAAATATATGAATAACCCTGGCCCTGAGATTTGTAATGCAGTCAAGGTATATCTGGGAATTAGAACCGATAGGAATTGCAGCCATGTTTGCTTTTCCAATTATGATGGTTAATCCAGGAGGAATATAAGGCAGGTATGTTTATAGAGTGACATGTTACAATCTGGAAAGCACCATCTGAAAGATTGAAGAATAACTTTCAAAATGGAATTGGACACATATAAATTCAAAGGCGAGAAATGTCCAGGACTGTGGGGAGTTGTGTGGGGAGTAGGCTAATTGAATAGACCTTTCAAATAGCAGGCACAGGCATGATGGGCTGAAAGGACTCTCCCTGCACTGTGATTCTATGAATACAACATTCAAAGAATAAAGAAAGAACTTTTGAGATTTCGAGAAAGAAGAAATTTTGAGATTGTCACCTATTCCAGAAAGGATTATGCCTCAGTTTACTTTATGAGGCTGGCATGAAGTTAGAAACCCAGAGCAGCTTGTTGAGCATCTGTGGAGAGAGTAGACATGTGGGCATTTTATTTGCAGACCTTTTTCAAAAATTGGCTAGGTTGGTTCACAAAGAGTTAACTCCCAGGGAGAAGTGAGAATGTGGAACTCACTGCCCATTGGAGTTGAAGCATTAACATATGTAAGGGGAGCCTTGATATGTACACAAGGGAGAAGGGACTGGAGGTATATATAGACAGGGTGGGGAGAGGCATTTAAAGCTGGGTGTGTGGGTCTTGGAAATAGCAGCACTGGCGTCAAATCAGCATTGGATACTGATTATGTCATCATCTCACTGCAGCTGGTAATAATTTGGTGTGCATGCAAACCTCATTACCAAGATGGCATCAAATGCTTTAAAGGATAAATAGGGCTGTAGAAAGGAATTGAATCCAATAAAAAGTAAGGGAGTGTCTGGATGAAATTTCTATTAGCAAAAGATAATAAGCTTTGTGAATCAAAACAAAGGCCAGAGTTCAGAAACTAATAAAACATTCTGGGAACATTATTATTTGAAAGGGAATAATGTGTAGGCCTATGAGGAGAAGGCTAAAGGGTTTGCATTGTTCCTCCTTCTGAGCTGTGACCATTCTGTGATTCTGCAAGTCAAAGGAAGCTTATGTATCAACACCATGGGCCATTTTGGCCAAATATGTTCCTGTGCTGTACATGCAATGTCATTCAATGTAAATATGCACAAGCTATCTTGTTCCTTAGAACAAGTCAATTGGGATACAAGACAAATTGACCATTCTGAAAGGTATTCATTCTCATGTACCAGATCAGTTTTGAGACAATGGAAGCCATTGAGCACATTCCAGAGCTGTATGCCTCTCATAGTGTTGGAAAAATGTCATTCAATCTTCCGACAGACAGCTAATTCAAGACATTCAGAACCGAGTGATGGTTGCGGGATCAGCATCTGTCCGTTTATCTCTCCAGAACAGCCTGCCTTGGTTGAGTCCAATACTGTATAGTCAGATTGAATTCAAAAAGGTTTCATTTTATGAGGCGAGTGCTGATGAGTTCAGGGGCTACTGATATGTAACTCTTTTGAGTACAAACATGTTTCCATCTGTTCCTATTCAGATGAAGTTACAATGTTTCATAGTTTGCCATTGTGAGATTTGAATTTTTGATCTTGGGGTTACAAGCCCAGTACCATAACCACTTGGCTATTTAGGCCAAGCCCGGTTAAGAAGATGTAACTCTTTCGAGTACAAACCTGTTTCCATCTGTTTCAGATGAAGTTACATTGTTTCATAGTTTGCCATTGTGAGATTTGAACTCTTGATAATCTTTTAAATCTTTTAAATTTGAACTCTTGATACTCTTTTGAGTAAACCTGTTTCAGATGAAGTTACATTGTTTCATAGTTTGCCATTGTGAGATTTGAACTCTTGATAGTTTTGCCATTGTGAGATTTGAACTCTTGATACTCTTTTGAGTAAATCCGTTTCCATCTGTTTCAGATGAAGTTACATTGTTTCATAGTTTGCCATTGTGAGATTTGAACTCTTGATACTCTTTTGAGTAAACCTGTTTCCATCTGTTTCAGATGAAGTTACATTGTTTCATAGTTTGCCATTGTGAGATTTGAACTCTTGATCTGGGGGTTACAAGCCCAGTACCATAACCACTTGGCTATTTAGGCCAAGCCAGCTAGTGATTTGTAAAGTCAGTTCTGTCAATGTCTTATCAATTACGCTGTTAAGCTTGTTAATGTCAATTATATTGTTCAGGTTTGCTAATGTCAATCACATTGTTAAGGGAAACAGGTGATGGGTATTTGAACACATATAAATAGGGGATAGCTGGGACACTGGGTGTTTGTGAGGAGTATTGAAACTGAACTAAGTCAATAAAGGCTCTTAGCAAGGAAAGGCTTTGTGTTTTAGTTTTGATTTCACCAACTGGTGTGGATCCTGTTAGCCCATAATCAGGGGAAAAAATCATCCATACCAATTATTTTGATGGTACGGAGTAGTAGGAACTAGGCAAATCTCACTGTGAAAATTGATAAAATGAACCCCTATGTTGGCTTATTGTGTAGGTTGCAATTGTAAACATATTTATCAATTTGTCTTCACACAAGGTAACATGTGAGAATATAGAATCTGAGGGATCAGCTGATATGATCCTTGAGTAACATTCCTGTTTGAGTCAGTTTCGTTAATGTTTAAGCAGATGAGCAATTAAAGTGAAAATCCAGATTGTAGTGGAAATGGAGTCCTCTTATGGGACAGCTCAGTTATCTCGAGTGAAGATTCACTCTCTATAATAGAGAATTATAATAGCATTTGCTTCATAACTAATTACTCCATCGATTGTTTTTCAACATATTATAATGCTCAGTGTAGCAATGGGTAATTCATATCACATTATTGGGCAATCTTTGAATATAATCAGGCACTAGGTCAACAGGATTTACCATTGCTTTTCAGAAGAGAAAGGGGATGCATCCTGGTGAGAATTTCAGAGTATCAGAGGATGAAAGCCAACTGATACAGGCTATATCATTCAAAGTGCAAGTCTCATTCACTTAGTCTGGTTTGTGTCACTGTAACCATGTGAGGAATATCCAAAACACAGCTCGCAGTACTGTGCCTGCTTTCAAGACACAGCTCGCAGTACAAACAGAACCAATAAAAAAGAGAGGGCTTGAGCAATTTCCCTGACCTGATTCAGTTGAGTCTTGTGCTTTGGATCTGTAGATCTTCCACCGCCAGCCACCCGTGATCGACCACCTGGCTGCAAGACTGTGTTTGTGGGGGGCTTGCCGGAAAACGCTGCTGAGGGAGTCATCCGTGAGGTTTTTGAGCAGTGCGGGGATATAACAGCCATTCGCAAAAGCAAGAAGAACTTCTGCCACATCCGCTTTGCTGAGGAGTTCATGGTGGACAAGGCTATCTACCTGTCAGGTGCACTGTTTCTGTCTTTCCCTTCATCTCTCCCTCTGTGACTGTTGTTACTGCTCGCTGAAACAATACTGGCACTGTAAGTGAAAGGTGCTAAGGATCAGCAGGTATTCCATGGCTTCCCTGGGAAATGTTATTCTGATCACTGAGTCTGACTGGAGAATTACAAATGGCAGATAGAGCAGTTAAACAAGTTACCCTAGACCGGGACTTTCCGGCCTGGCCATGGTGGGATCTGCCATGGGGAATGCAGTGGCCCAGCCAGAAGTCCAGCCCCTAGCCTTTACCAGGTGGGGTTGGGTGGCCAGGGCCAATCAGGCAAGCCCTGATGAGTGGGCAGCGGGATAACAATTGAAAGGGCAGGGGGGCATTTTCAAGAGAGGGCAGGGTTTTGTCCTGTTTGCAGGGAAGGGGAATGGGGGCCCTCCATTAGGCACAGGGGATCTGATCTGGTGGGAATGCACCCAACCCTCCCACCAGGATGCTGGCAGACTCACCACCTGCCTATGGTAAAATTACAGCAGTGGTATGAAAAGACCCTTAAGTGACTATTAATTGGATGGTTAAGGCCTCAGTTGGACAAAGGGAAGGCCAACATCTACCCAGGCACTCTTAAAATACCAGAATAGATGGGTAGACAATGTGCACGGTACTCCCCACCATCCCACCTGATTTTACGCCCCTCCCCATCCATTCCTGGGAGTCGGTAAAATTCCTACCCGAGGCCGGAGTTTTTGGAAACTTGCTCCACTCACCCTCAGGATGGTGAAGTTGATATCCAGACTGAGTGTGTAAAAGCAATGCGAAGAGTTTAAGCATTTATACATGGTTATCACACATGGCTACTCTTTCAACAATGTGAAATGTGCTCGACCATTTTATCCATGAGTCGAACTTTTTATTAACTCCTCTAAAGAGCTTTCACATTTACAATGTTGATCTTTTACTTGGCAGCTTGTCAGTTGGCAGAAGTGACAACTTGGCAAACATATAGTTTACTGGGTAGCTACAACCTCCAAGCACAGCACTGTCATGATGCACCTTAATGAACACACATGTAATTCATGCTACAGCATTTCATGTTGAACTGGAAAAGGTGGTCCAAAATCCTTTTACTTACCTTTTGAACTCTTCCCGCCTCCAATCGATGGTTCACACCTCCCTGCAGATGGTGTAAAGCTTGTCAGTTACTAAAATCTGGCCACCTCCATGAAAATTTTTAAAAAATTACCAGAGCCTGGCTCTTAACGATCCCACAATGCTGTCAATTGCCTGGTTAAAAGGAGCATGTCGATTTCAGGGCTCGCTCCCTCCCCCCAACCCTTGTGAAACTGGCTCCGGGCAGGGAGGGAGGCGGGGCCTCTGGACACCAGCTGTACATTGTGACTCATCCTATTTTTTTGCCATGGTGACCACTCCAGACAGCCAACTATCCCATCTGTCCTTTTAGATAATCTGGACAGAGGTGACGCTAAAAGGAAGGCGTAGCATTTTTCATAAGCACCAGATCTCAAAGTGCTAAGCCAATGAAATGCTTTTTAGGCAAACTCATTGTTGTAATGTAGGAAACATGGAAGACAATTTGCCTTCAGCAAACTCCTGGAAATAGTAATGTGATAATGGAATGGCCAGGCAATCTGGGGTTCTTTTGTGATGTTGATTGAGGGATAAACATTAGCCAGGACACTGGGGATAAAGTCCCTCTCTTCTTTGAATTATTGCCACAGGATCTGTATCAGCACTTGTGAGGGCAAATAGGGCTTTGGCTTAATGCTGCATCTGAAATACAGTACCTCTGACAGTGCAGCATTCCCTCAGCACTACACTGGACCGGCAACCCAGATTTTCGTGCTCAAGCCCTGGAGTGGGGCTTGAACCCAGAACCTTGTGCTACCAATGTCTGATACTTTAACTGGGTTAGAGAATCTAAGCAAATAAACCCCCAGTTACTTAAGGAAAAAAAACATAAATTTATATCACATGGTTCACAATTCCAGAATATCCCAAAGCACATCACTGTAAATGAATGACCTCTGAAGTGTGGTCATGCACTATTGGACTGTTACTCTGCATCTATTCTGACATTGGGATCCAGATTTTCATGGGCACCTGGGGGCAGGGTTTATTTACACAGCTGATTTGAAGAGTCTGTTTGTTTACTTGGGAGGCTTATGGGTTATTCAGTGGCTTCCAACTGTTATACTAGGGTCTGTGAGTCCTGGAAAATCAAGCACCTAGAGGTAGGGATTGTACAGCTGCTGGTGCCATTGCCCATACCACAGCTAAGCCTTAATAACAAACACCACTGGTTTAGTTTCTAAGGATGTGTGTTCACTTTTAGGCTATCGCATGAGGCTGGGATCAAGCACTGACAAGAAGGACACAGGTCGCCTGCATGTGGACTTTGCTCAGGCCCGAGATGATTTCTACGAGTGGGAGTGTAAGCAGCGGATGTTTGCAAGAGAGGAACGTCACCGGCGCATGTTAGAAGATGAGCATCTGAGGCCACCCTCCCCTGCACCGATTGTGCACTATTCAGAGCATGAAGCCAGTCTAATGGCTGAGAAACTCAAAGGTACTCCTGAATCTATTATACTGAAACAGTGTTAAACTGGGCTCTTCAGAGGCTGCATGTATTCCATTCTAACTTCATCTATTTTAAGTATATTTAGCAGATGCCAAGTGGAGTCATCATTGCACAGCCAAGACAACAGCCTTAAAAACATTTCTCCTAAACAATGTGAATATCTAATGTATCGCTTACATCAGACAGACACAATTGATCACAGGACTTCTGCTGAAACATGTGACTTCTATGGAATTGTTTTTGACCATGCGTAAAGTTATCAGATGTTAATGTTCCTGAACTTCAAAAGATAAATATGAGCACTTCCTTCATTCAGTTGAACACACATCATGTGTGCGTACTCGCACATACATACACACACGCGGACACACGGACACATGCACACACACACTCACACACACGGACACACAGATACATGCACACACACACACGGACACACAGATACATGCACACACACACACACACACACATACAGACACACACACACATATACATTTACACAATTCCATATGCACACACATACGCACAGCCACATATGCACATGTATACACACAGTCACATGTACACATATGCATATACACTTAAAGCCATACATGCACACTCAGTCACACATACACCCATGCACAGTCACAGATACATGCATACACACACAGTCACACATACACACTCAGTCACAATACAAACATGCACACAGTTGCACACAGTGACACATACACATACATACATTAGGGCTCACATGTACACAGGCAGTCACAAAAGTACATGCACAATTCACATGGAAATATACACACATGCACACAGTTCCACATGTACACATACAATTTAACAATCCCACATATATACAGTCACACATATAAACACATTCACACACACGTACACACACAGTCTCTCACACACACACACACACACATACATTTACACACATTTACATAAGGTCCTGTAAATACACGCACTGTCACACAAACATACACATGCACACTTGCACACAGTCCCACAAGCACACATACAGATTAATAACCCCACATGCATACAATTACACATGTACACACATACCCTGACAAATATGCGCACATATACACACGTGTATATATGCAAACATGGGCACCTACACGTGCAGTCCCACATATACACATGTGTATATAAAAAACATAGGGCAGGATTTTCCATCCACGTCTGTTGCTGGGATCGTCTGGTCCTGGTTGGCCCACCGAATACCCCCAGCTGGTCCGCATGTGGCTTGGCTGGAAAATCCCGGCCATAGGTTGAGGTGAGGTAAGATTTGTGAATAATTCCAGTCTGTGGAGTGTTTTACTTGTTTCACTTCTGGCCCCCAATGTCAATACTGAGCAACTCTAAATCAGATACAGTGCAGAAAATTACTGAAATATGCTGCCCCAACAATGTGCCTTAACCCCAAATTCAGAAGAGCACTCCTATTGCATCAGTGACATGTCAGTTTATTAGGTTAACAATGTGTGCTGTGTTTAAACTATTGAAACCCAATTCACCTATTAAGCAATACAAGTGGACCAAGCAAAGAAGCACTCTAGTTCTTTGTTGGTGAATTGAGTCAAGTCTGTTAGCCTTTTTCCACAATGATAATACCTGTTTGTTCACTGAAATATGCACAGGAAGGTGCTGAGAGAAATTGCTGTTTAGACTGCATTTATTGCAAAATCAGTAAATGGGTTAAAAAACTGCATTCAGCCATTTTCGCAAGAACATTCCCCTATTATTAATGCAAAAAAAATCTTTATTCTGAATCCTTAATGATCAGATTCAAGCCCAAAAAGCAAAATCATTTTTTTCATAATGATAATACTGCATACATCAGATTGAGAATAATTTGAGGCAGTTGTTAATTTTGGGGGGTATTTTCTACCCACCTTATTCTAGATCTTTTTGGCTCCTCTATTTCAGATCATTTCTCACAAGTGCGTCCCAGCTCACTCACTAATCGTTCAAGAATATCCTCACTAGCTTTGATATCTATGTTAGTTTCCCAAAACCTGCCAAGAAGAATTAAGGGAAGAGCCTTTCCCTTAATGATATTTGACCTTTGGAATTCACCTCTAGCTCCATTATCTATTAGCAATAGAACCTCAAAACAGTAGACTTAATTTGTGATTGAAGCTGTCGAGTGAATGCATTGTTTATGTAACTTCTCAGGGAAATTACAGCAAATAGAAGCCTTGCTGCAGTTGCAGAGAGTTTTGGTGAGACCACATCTGGAATACTGTGTGCAGTTTTGGCCTTCATATTTAAGAAAGGATATTCTTACATTGGAGGCGGTATGGTGGAAGTTCACTAAGTTGGTCCCTGGGATGAGGGGGTTGCCCTATGATGAGAGGGTCAGTAAATTGGGTCTATTTTCCCAGGGGTTTCGAAGAATGAGGGGCAATCTCATTGAAAGCTACAAAATTCCAAAGGGATTTGATAGGGAGGATACTGAGAGATTGTTTCCACTGGTCGGGGAATCTAAAGCACAGGGGCACCCTCTCAGGATAACAGGCCGATCGTTTGGGACTGAGATGGGGAGAAATTTCTTTGCTCAAAGGGTTGTGAGTCCTTGGAATTCTCTAGCCCAGAGGGTTGTGGATGCTCCATTGCTGAATATATTTAAGGCTGGAATAGACAGGTTTTTGGTCTCTCAGGGAATCAAGGGGAGCGGGCAGGAAGGTGGAGTTGAAGCCCA
Organism: Carcharodon carcharias; assembly: GCF_017639515.1. Lineage (NCBI taxonomy): Eukaryota > Metazoa > Chordata > Chondrichthyes > Lamniformes > Lamnidae > Carcharodon > Carcharodon carcharias. The sequence continues at coordinate 90,541,131 of NC_054484.1, read as the reverse complement.
AGATCAGCCATGATTGTATTGAATGTCAGAGCAGGCTCGATGGGCCCTGTAGAATACTCCTGCTCCTATTTCTTGTGCTCTTGTGTTGCAATACAAAACAATTAAATTGAGCTATTTGAGGTAAAATTGCAATAGTGAGGTATTTCTGCCACTTTATAAATCATTGGTGCAGCCACATTGAGAATACAGTGTACAGTTCTAATCACCATATACAAGAAGCCCATTGCAGCTAATGAAAGGATACAGATAAGAACAACCAGAATGTGTGAGTGGATGGACGGATTGGATTATGAGGATTGATTGCATCAATTAGGCATTCTCGCACTGGTGGCGAAATGTTGAGAAGTTTGTTGTTCTCTTCTGATTCTAAAAGGACTAGATAATGTAGATCATGACAAGTTATTTCACCTTGTCCAGAACAGTAGAACCAAAGAACAGAGCCGGCCCTTGAAGGGGGAAAATTCAAATTTAATCTAGGGATACATCTTAACTGTGAGCGAGTGATCAATCTGTGGAACAGGCTTCCTAGTGAGTCGTTGGGAGTACAGGTAGAAAACCAGTCTCAAAACCGGCTGTCCAAAAACCAGAGTTGTCCAAAAACTTGACATTTTTAGAATGTGCCATACATAATTTTATTTTTTTACTTTGCTCAATTAAAATTAACCTATGTGCCGGGAGGAGATGATGTAGCGGTATTGTCGCTGGACTAGTAATCCAGAGATGCAGGGTAATGCTCGGGGGACCTGGGTTTGCATCGAATTTGAATTCGATAAAAATCTGGAATTTAAAAAGTCTAATGATGACCATGAAACCATTGCTGATTGTCATAAACACCCATCTGGTTCGCTAATGCCCTTAAGGGAAGGAAATCTGCCATCCTTACCTGGTCTGGCCTACATGTGACTCGAGGTCCACAGCAATGTGGTTGATTCTTAAATGCCCTCTGAAGAGTGGCAATTAGAAATGGGCAATAAATTGGACGCTTGCATCCAATGAATAAAAAAAAAATTGGCTGGGCAGATAACAAGCCTGCTGCACGCAGTGCCCAGCCAATTTTTTTTTTATTCATTGGATGCGAGCGTCCAATTTATTGCCCAATAATGGCCCGACCCGGAATGCCCAAATAACCCAGTCCAAATTTCAGCCAAATCCATATACCCAGGCTGCCGCTTTTGAAAGAGTGTGCATCTAGGCAGTAATGATTCACTAGGACATGACATTTGGTAAGTGGAGCATGCTTGGGAAAAACAAGGTAACTTTGGACCAATGGTTGCAAAGCTTTCCACCACTGGGATTTTCCTCACCTCATGTTTGGGTCTGTTGTAGACTCATTGATGGAGATTGATTGCCGTGGTTAGTCAACAACTCCGTTATCGTTCTGTCATGGGACTACCAGGAGAGTAAAGGTGAAGATGGATCCTGGTCATTACACAACAAGTAGTTCTTATAGTCCTGAAAAGTCGTAACCAGAATGCGAGGTTATTGTTTTATGAATAAGTTGCATCTGTGCAGTACTTTCTTTATTCTTTATTTCTAATCACTGTGGAAGCCAAGCTAGTCTGAACCATGTCTCTTAGAGATTTCAGCCCGACCCTCAGATTGAAACAGCTGCCTCTCTTTAAATATCCCTGTGAACTGGGATTCCAGGATTTGAGAAACTGTCACTGCATTGGAAAGTAACTGTCTGTCGCACGCATAACTGAACAAATAACACCGTGCGTGCCTGCGTTTATTCAAAAGCAGTTCTGCAGACCACTGAAGAACACGCAAGATTTAAATTGAGTTAAAACTGGGGAAGGTTCTGACAGTTGCTTCCAGTTCCTTGGGGTGTATTTTCACGGGGTTCCTTCGCGCATTTGGCATAACTTTAGCAAACAGCTGGAAAAAGTGCTGAAGAAATGCAATGATAGCGGCCATTCTCCTCAGCTTTCCATAGCTCTTCCATTTAAGTCCCCAGTGAACGAATGGAAACCTTTGGAAAATCCACCCATGACTGATGACTGGATTAAAGAAACCTCTGCTAAATTTAACTGAGAACTGCTTCATTACACCAAGGAAATTATAATTACTGTCCTTCTATTCGCAATATTAAAGCTCCGCTTCAGAACAAGTGAAGGAATAACAAGTTGAAGAACGTCATTGGCTTGAGTTTTCTTTATCATTAAATCGTATTCCCATCACTTTTGCCTTTTCCCAAGATGTGTTACCTTTCAAAACTTCAACAAAAAGCAAAATACTGCAGTTGCTGGCAATCTGAAATAAAAACAGAATGTGCTGGACACACTCAGCAGGTCTGGCAACATCTATGGGGAGAGAAATGGAGTTAACATTTCAGGTGTATGACCCTTCATCAGAACTGGCAAAAGTTAGAAATGTAACAGTTTAACGCAAACACAGAGGGGAGATAGGAGGGGAGGAAAGAGCAAAAGGGAAGGTTGAGGGTGGAAGACAAGCCAGATTAAATAACAAAAGAGATGCTGGTAATGGGACAAGTAAGGAAACAAAAGATGGCTGAGAAGAGATGTAAGTGGTTACAACAGAACCATCACCAACAGCTGAAGTCTGAAAAATGGGAGCAGTGTTTATGATCTGAAATTGTTGAACCTTTAATATTCTTGGTCTTGTTGTGCTAATACAGAATATTTACAGAGTCTGCGGAGGTAAGGAAAACATTAACTTTTATTTGAGAAATATCTTACGGTGACTTCAGCTTGCCCTGAGGCCCTTTATCATTAAATCTTATTTCAATTAAGCTTTTGCATCACTTTTGACTTTTCCCAAAATGTGTTACCTTTCAAAATTTCAACAAAAAGCAAAATACTGCAGTTGCTGACAATCTGAAATAAAAACAGAGCGTGCTGGACACACTCAGAAAGCAAGAGCATGAGACATTGCATCAATCCCTGTGAGGATGCATACTGTGTCTCATTAGCATATCACACAGCTAGTGTTAATCCCTTATACTACATCTCCCCCAAGGCTCTGACTTCAGTTTATTTTTTATAGGGATAACTGCTGTCCCAGTTTCACTAGCTTACCCAAATGGGTCCTCAGCTCCTTTGGAGGAGATTGGGAATTCAAGTCCTTCATGTGATCTCTTGGTCTCTGCTGGGCAGAAAGAGAATTGACAGATGACTCTGGTTCAGCAGTTAGGCCAGCAGCTGGATCTCTTGATGAATGCAGCATCTCTGGTCTGTTTGGTTGTATGGATGACTACTTCAACTGTGTAGGAGATTTTTCCTGTGTAGGAACCAGTGCATGTCTGTTCGGTCACACCGTAATACTTTCAGTTGGATTAATGTAGGACTGTGGATGTGGTGTCTGTTCAGTCATTTGTCCATAATGAGCTTGGTCTCAAATCCAAAGTGGCTGTCCTGATTGGTGGTCTGGTAGATTGCATGCTTTGTGACCTTTGCCATGGTCCAATATTTGATTCCTTCGACAGCACCTTCTAGACCCATGACCTCTACCACTGAGAAGTACAAGGGCAGCAGAGTCATGGGAACACCACCTGCAAGTTCCCCTCCAAGCCAATCATCATCCTGACTTGGAAATATATCACCGTTTCTTCACTGTTGCTGGGTCAAAATCCTGGAACTCCCTCCCTAACAGCACTGTGGGTGTATCTACACCACGTGGACTGCAGTAGTTCAAGAAGGCATCTCACCACCACCTCCTTAAGGGCAATAAGGGATGGGCAATAAATGCTGGCCTAGCTCACATACTGTGAAAGAATTAACAAAAATTTGACTGTAACGGTACTCATCCTCTTTCTCCCTCACCTTTTCCAAATCATCATCTTCTACATGTGGCATGAGTGTGTGTGGAAGAGTAGGGATAGAGTCTTCTTTCCATTTGGAGTTCACATGGTGCTAAACTATTTTGGAATGGAATTGAACAAAAGCTCAGACATGCAAGTTGGATGTTATTGTTCTTTTTTAACAATTCTTTCACTGTACACACTTCTCTTTCAGCTTCACCATTGGCTTGAGGATATCTTGATGAGTTGGTAGAACAATCCATACGATGTCGTGAACTCTGTATAAAGTATTCATTGGCAAACAGTGGTCCATTGTCTGAGATTACAAGGCCTAGGATTCCATATGTTGCAAAAATTTCCTTCCATGATTCAATCACTTCTTTAGACATGTGACCCTGCAGTTAATTGACTTCTATCCATCTGGACTACTACCTACTACAATCAAAAACATCTTACCTCTGTGTTCAAAGGTCTATTCTAAGACCTTCCCGTGGTGTTGATGGAAAGGAAGATCACATCAGCGGTTCTCTTATCTTCTGATGATGACTAGTACAGTAATAGAGTTTGATATCATCTCTTCCAACAGCTTTGAGAAACCCGGCCACCAAACAGAATATCTTGCTTTAGCTTAACATTTTTTGATCCCCGAATGTCCTTGGTGCAATTGTTGTAGTATATCGAGTCTCCGAACTCTCAGAATGACCTATCTCTAGTTATAGATGAGTAAATCATCAACTACACTGAAGCATCCCTCTCTGTTCATAGTACTGTCAGAGAATGGGATTATGTGGCATGTAAGTTGACTATCCTTTGACTCAGTACTCTCTGACCTGAGCATATTCTTCACCAGATTTCTGTGCATCTCCAATTTCATTTAGTCATTGAGTTGTTGAAGGTAGAGTTGTGTTTTTTGTCGATGCAAAGCTTTCTGCCTCTTCAACAAGGACTACACTGCCACGTTCAGGTCTTGTCACTGGGATGCAGGACAAAGCATCTACTATAGTCTGCTGCTTTCCCTGAACGTGCTTCATCAAATCTCATCATCCTCAGCCTGAGTCATTGTATTCGTGGAGGCATTTTTGTGAACTCCTTAGGATTTAAGAGTGTCACTAAGGGTTTGTGATTGGTCTCTATCTTGATGTGGAGACCAAGAATGTAATCTGCAAACTTTCCACATGTAGCAGCTAATGCTTCTTTCTCTATCACTGAATATCTCTGTTCAGCATCTGTCAGTGCATCAGATGCCTAGTAAACTGGTCTACGCTTTCCATCCATCTATATCTGAAAGAGTACGGCTCCCAATCCTGTAGAATCCTGCAACAATGATAATGGGTTGTTCTGGGTCATAGTGGGCCAGAATATCAGGTGATATCAGCATCTCTTTGATATTCTCTAAATGTTGTGCATCCTCCCAGCACCATGTATTGTATTGTCATAACAACTAACATAGTGGCTCATTGATGACAGCTTAGGTTGGGCAAAAACGTTCCAACTTGGTTTACTGTACCCATGAATCTCTGCAGCTCAGTCACCTTCCAAGAAACTGGAAATTCCTGGATTGCTTTTGTCTTCTGTGGATCAACTCTGACACCAGATGCATCCACAATATGCTGAAGTAACTTGACAATCGGTGGCGAGAATTTGCATTTGTTATTGAAGTCCTATTTTCTCTAGGCATCGCAGCACAGTGTGCAGTCGTGTCATGTTCTGCCTGTGTGGATCCATGGATCAGGACATCATCCATGTGACATATGACTCCATCCACTCCTTCTCGGATATTTGACATTGTCCACTGGATGATTTCTGGTGCTGATGTAATGCCAAAGGGTATTCTGTTGAAACAAAACCTCCAAACGGTGTAATGAAGTTTGTGAGCAACATGAGCTCTTCATCGAGAGGTAGTTGCCGAAAAACAATTTGCATCTAGCTTCTTGATTGACCTCTTTCCCAGTTTTGCTAGGCTCTCATCCACTGGCGACATAGGATGAACTTTGCGTTTAACTGTTTTGTTCAGCTGGGTAAGATGTACACAAATTCTGATAGATCCATTGGGCTTTGGTACTGGGACAATCCAAGAGACACAGCTTGTTATTTCTGTCACAAATGAAATAACTCCTTGCGTCAACAAAGAGTCAGCTTCCTTCATGATCTTTGGCGAGAGTGAATGAGGAACTTTTCTGGTGTAAACAGACACGCTGGCTTCCTTTCAGGACATAGAGTGATGTGGTATGCTGTCTTCAGCTTTCCTAGTCCTGTGAATAGCTGTGGAAATCCAGCTCTGAATTTTTTGGGCTGATCTTCTCGACTTTCCAGTTCCCCTACTCTGCAAATCAGATGCAAGTCGGTCCAGGCTTTCATGTTAAAGAGTGAACAACTCTGGCTCAGGATCACAAATAAGATTTCAGTGATTTTTCTCTCTCTATGTCAAAGGGTTGTATTCAGTTGTTCTATGACCATGAGTTCTAGACCTCCAGATTGGTGTTGTTTTTTGCATGATGGCTGAAGAGAATTTTTCTCCAACCAAGATTCAGCTCAGAAAGAACTGAAACTGCTGCACTGGTATCTAATCTAAAGCATGTCTTGTTTCCCTTTATTGGGTATCAGCACTCTAGTAGCTTCTGCTTGGTTCCTGTATCTCTTCGAGGAACGGCATCTCAATATCATTGATATCTTCTATTCAATGGATCTCACCACCTTTTGAAGGCTTTTCTTTTTGCTTATTCTGTACAAGCTTCCCTGCTGCAACACACGGCCTGAAATTGACTCTTCTTCCTGCAGGAATGGCATTCGGCCTGTTTGGCGGGACAGTTTTCATGCCTGCATTTTTTCTCACCAAGCCGATTACATTTAGCTGGGGTGGTTGATGGATGCTCTTCCCTGCCTCCCCTGCTTTGGTACAGCCACCTCTCTGCTTTTAAATTTAACATATTCCACTGAGTCAGTCAATTTTGGGGTTTGGTTCTCCCTGTCACCCTGAATCACCACTCCTGACCTCAGTCTGTCTGCGCAGTTCAATTATCTTTGCTAAGGTTAAATCATCTCTCACCTGCAAGTGGCCAGACAATGCTTCAACGCTCCGACAACAATTCTCTCCCTGATTTGTTCATCCTCTAAGCTGCCATATTCACGGTTCTCTGCCAGCCTGTCCAGATCATTGATAAATGTACCAACACTTTCCCATTGACTTTGGGTGTACCTGTTAAATTTGGCTGCTCGACAATGGTATTCTTTTGCAGATTGAAGGAGGCATCAAGTGCTTTTATTACTTCATTGTGCATAGCTTTGTTGCTGTCAATCCCTTGCCTGACTAGGATAGCATTTGCACAGCCACCCATTTTGTATAATAGTATACTGACCTGCTTGCTGCTCGGCTTTGTTACAAGACCTGATACAGTGCGACACCTGACTACTCTTTGGTGCCAATTCAGAAACAATTCAGAAACAATTTGCACTTATACACAATGGTTTGCATTGAGGTGGAATTGGAAAGCACGGAAGTGATGATTACTTCTGACTTCCAATGGCGTTCAGTCAAGATGTCATGCATATCAATGGGAGAATTTGTTGTTGCTATGTTCATACACAATTGGCTTGGGCCATTTTGACATTATTGTCTCAAAAATCACACACGCTGTTGTGACGTTTGCTACCAGCCATTAAAAGAGAGTAACTGTTTTGTTTTTCAGTCTCCTTTTGTCTCGTTGTTGAGTGTTTGTAGCAACTATTCTTGCAGTAAGTATATTAGCGTGCTGCTTATTTCCCTGGTGGATCTGTGAATGCAGAGTGCAAGCTGTTTGATGTTCTACACAACTGCAATATCTGATTCCTCCGCTAATGGGAAGGGACTATGCACTGATGCAATTCAATATCCCTGATAATCAGATGGGTCTGTGTGTCTGTGGTGTCTGATTTCCTTGACAGTATACCTGTTTTCTCCCCATCATGTTTGATTTTCTCTCGACCCATCTCCAGCCCTTGATTTTGCCACTAATCCAAGAAGCTTTTCCATCAACAGTTCTTTGCTCTTACAGTTTTCTCCTTTAACTGTATCATTATTCGACAATCTGTGTCCACTTAATGAAATGATAGAAACACCACAATAAAGAGAGAAGGCAGAATTACAGTGGGAACATAGATACTGAGACATGGTGTAAAGACGATGTGAAATAGAGATTGCTGTAGGTAATTTAATAATTTGCATAAAGACTAGGAAATATATAATACAACCGAATTACTCATAGTAATACAAACAAAATGTTCACTACGCTCTTGAGTAAAACAAGATTTATTTTTAATTTATTCTTTCAAGGGATCTAGGTGTTGCTGGCAAGGACAGCATTTGTTACGCATCCATAATTGCTCTTCAGAGCAGTTAAGGGTTAAAAGTCAAGCACATGGCTGTGGGTCTGGACTCACGTGTAGGCCATACCAGATAAGGATGGCAGATTTCCTCTCCTGAAGCTCATTAGTGATCTTAGTTGGTTTTTACAACAATCAATGCTAGTTTCATGGTGACTTTCAACTTCAGATTTTTTTTTAATTAATCAACTTTAAATTTCACCAACTACATGGCAGGGTTTGAACCCATGTCATAGGAATATAGGAAGTAGGAGCAGGAGGAGGTAATTCAGTCCCTTGAGCCTGCTCTGCCATTCAGTTAGATCATTTTTCTTGCACTACCCCCATATTCCTTGATACCTTCAGTATCTAGAAATCTATCCATCTCTGTTTGGAACATATTCAATGACTGAGAATCCACTGGGGTACAGAATTCCAAAGATTCTCCACCCTCTGAGTGAAGGAATTCCTCCTCATCTCAGTCATAAATGGCCTGGCCCTTGTTCTGAGACTGTGGGCGGAATTGTCCCAGATTTGCACTAAATGAGGTAGTGGGTGGGTAAACCGATGCTTTATCTATCGGCCGTCATGGCGAGCTTTTACACCGTGTCATCCCAAACCCGCCACATTATTTATACACTCCCAGAAAACATGCTGTTTCGATGGCGGGCGGGATCTCATTCACCAACCTGCCATCACCTCGCCGCTTCATCACGCCGGATGCCATATTTAAAGTACAGCCGCACACACACCTCTCAGTGCTTCCAGCCCAGGACTGCTGCACAGAAGACAGGATGGCCTCAAAAGACAAAAAGACTGCAGCCCCACACTTCAGTGACCCATCTCTGGAATGCCTTTTGGATGCAGTGGAGTCCGGCTGGGATGTACTGTCCCCCGCTCTGGCCGTAGGGTGGGCAGCGGCATCGCCAACCAGGCTTGGGAGGCCGTCAGCACCAACGCCCTTCAAAAGGGGACAGCCACCCAGTGCTGCAAGAGGATGAATGATCTCCTTGGTTCCGCCAGGGTAAGTCACTCTTCTCATTACTCTCCATCACACACACACACAACTGCATCATATTGTCTGCTCACGCCATCGATCATGGCCGACGCTAGAGGGCACGGAAAATTCCGCCCTGTGTCCCCTGGTTCTATATCCCTCAACCAGGGGAAGCATCCTTCTTGTGTCTACCTTGTCGAGCCCTGTAAGAATTCCGTATGTTTCAAAGGATTTTGCATGTGCCCCCAGAGCATTAGCCTGGGCCTCTGTGTTACTAGCCCAGTGACATTACCATTGCACTACCATATTCCCCCCCCTAATGGAGGTTCCCACCTTATAATGATAATGGTTCTTGGCAATGAATAAGAACAAAGATATGTAGATTCTCAGAAGGAAAATGCCAGTCTGGCAATCAACAAAGGATGAAGTAAATGAGAAGTGATTGAACTGCAACTCCAGTAGTCCAGGTAAGATTGCCTCATGCTCTGTAGCAGAGGTTAAAACACAAAATGTGAAAGGCTTAAGCTTTTTTGGTGTGGGCATCATAAAATCGGGTTGGGGTGGGAAGAAGAAGTTGAGGTAGAACTAATTTCTAAAGTCCAGAGAGAAATCCAATGGGAACCCCCTCAATGTAATGAAAATTGTTTGGGCATTGGGTATCCTGATTGTTGGGCTTGTCCAATACAGTTCTTCTGACATAGTTAGATACAGAAGAGGTCCAGTGATGGAAATATACAATTAGAAGGTAAGTATGATATTGAATCTTTCAGCTACCCCTGTTTTTGAACATTTATCGATCATTTATCATCTTTCTGGAGAATCTGTGTGACAATCCCTCCAATGCCAGGATGTCCTTCCTTAAGCAGAACTTGCAACTTCCACAGGTGACATTGGCTATACCAGCCAATGTCACCTGTGGAAGTTGCAAGTTCTGCCTGAGGCCACTGCCCCTGAGGTCCTTCTCCAGGTGTAATTCACTGACCTGATTTATTTCCTTGCTCACACTAAGATTTAGCAACACCTCTTCCTTTGTTAAACATACTGCTTGGGAAATGACTCCGGTACACATTTGAGAAATTTCAACCCAATTTCCCCACTTATGCCCTTCCTATTCCAGTCAATAAGTGGGCCATTAAAATCTCCTCGAGGTTTTGCCTTTGTCCATTACAGTTCACTCTGCAGCATGAATCCCCTCTTTCACCAACATTTTCACCCTTTCTCACCTATTTTGCCCCTCCTAAAAATATTATAATCCAAAATGTTTTATTTTCAGTTTCTGTAAGAGCTATTAAATCTATCGTTACTCTTTCTCTACACTCTGAGCATTATCATATTTCACCTTTTTTCCATTTGCATTGATGCTATTTCTTTTCCTTCTTTTCCTAGTCCAAGCTCACACTTCATTCCCATATCCCAGTATTTTCCCTGTTTATAACTGATCACTTTGATTTTCTTCTTCTGCTCCCTTTATTTTTCCTGCATGTCATCCTTTTCCATTAGTCTATTTACCTTATTTATTCTTTCATTCTAGCTCTCTCTGCGTTTATGTCCCTTTCCTTCCTGGTTTAAGTGGCAATCTGCTTTATCCTTTATCTGTTTGACCAGTACATGAGCTTCCTCCCTGTTCAGATGAAGCCCATCCTTGTGGAACAACGTTCCCAATGCCTTCTGAACTAGTGATAACGCTCCAGGAAATGAAAACCATTTTATCCTGACAGCATCTCTTTATTTATATATTGTGCTACATAATCTTCCTGACCTTCCCTAGTCTAGTATGTCATCCAGAGGTTACCATAAATTGAAGTCCACTTTCAACAATCTGGCTCTTCCATTTCAAGACTTCAGGCTATATTGTTCATACATGGACAGTGACGACTAGCTGCTCTTCCCAGAATCATAGGATCAAAGAATGATGCAACATAAAAGTAGGCCATTTAGTGCATCATGTTTGTTCTGTTTCTCGAAGTTATTCAATTAACCCCACTTTCTTGCTCTTTGCTCACAGCCTGTATTTTCATCTGCTTCAAGTATTTATCCAATTCTCTTTAGAATATTATCATTGAATCTGCTTCCACCACCTTTTCAGGCAGCTCATTCCAAGCCACAACAACTTGGTGTGTAATAACATTATTTTCCTCAAGTTTGCCTCTGGTTCTTTTGCTAATCACCTTAAACCTGTGTCTTCTGGTTATCAGTTCCTCCTGATTTCCTCTATCAAAACTGCCCATGATTTTGAACACCTCTATCACATTTCCACAGTGGCTAAAAATCTAAGAAGGAAGAAAAATTGAGCCGATTCAGCTTCAGATGCAGATTCGAGCTCTCAAAGCAGCCTCCCACTGTTGAATTTGATCAGAGTGAATGCATTTCACCAGTGATGGATGAAACTCTCTGAAGTCCTCGAACTGATTGCCGACAGAATTTGAGCAGAAAGCTTTATGCTCACAGCGCTTTGCAAACAATGTCAGCTAAATTTTCCTCAATGCCCTTGGTATTTGCAAGCAGGAGTTGGGTGCTTACGGTAATGATTTGTTTGGTGCAGAAGAAGCCTGCTTTTTTTTTTGCTCTCTATTCTTTTCCAGAAAGTAGATGTTAATTCATATTCTCCTGCTGAGCATCTAGACAGTGTAATCCTTGAGTGAGCTAGTTGGGCCCTGTGGGTCACAAATTGATGCAGGAAGCATGTTCATATTCTGGTCAACTGTGTTAAAATCAATGTCTGTGAGCAGGCTAATCAAAATTACGGCTGTACATTGAGATTAGAAACTTGAATAAGCAGCATAACAGATCATTAACAATGTATTAGTCTGCTGCTGAGGTACAACTATGTGTAACTGGTGGCCTTTTAAGGCCATGAAGTATACTTGCTGTACGGACATATCCTGAGGTAAAATGCAGGCTAATTGATGAGGTTTATTGTAGGGTGGCCGAGTTGTACTATTATTGATAGAGTTGATCTGCAGACACTTTTTGGGTGGAAACTTTAAGTTTATTTACAGTATACTCAGCAGCAACCACACGTGTGCTTTCAACTCCAACTCCATCTCTACACTGACTGCTGAGGTAGCCCGCACTGCTCTCCTATTGGTTACTATAAATCATGTGATCCTGCCTAACAGTATTATTCTTAAAGGTGCAATACACACTAAATAAAACCATAATTAATACATTCCTCCCCCTTTAACTCAGCTACACATATATTTACAAGTACATATTTTTCAAGACAACCATAATATTTATACTGTGTGAGGAATTTACAAGTTCAGTCTTTCAGGTGGTTTCCTGGTACGTGTGGAATGTCACAGCTCCATAACTTCTTTGTCAGGAACCTTTTCCAGAGTTGCCTGAACATCAGGTGCTTCGTTGGGCACTTGCAGTTCTGTATCCTCAACTCTTACAGGAACATCAGACATGTCTGTCCTGGGTTGAGTATCCTCAACAGGAAACAGACCCGGTCATGGTCACTGGAACCAAATCTTGGTGATTTGTCTCTCTCTTCCTGAAATGGCCCACATGTTTATGGATGATCCTGCCTCCCAACTCCACATGGTAAGATAGAGGTTTAGTCATCCGGTAACCACTTTGGTCCTTCCCCGAAATTTTTCATGTATACCGTCTCCCCCATAGTAAATTTCCTCTCGCGACTATGCCAGTCATGTCTAGTTTCCTGGCTTCCCTGACTCCTTTCCACCTTCCCCTCTAAATTTGGCATTATTAAGCACAATCTAGTCCTGAGATGGTGTTTCAACAATAACTCCGCAGGTGTGACACCTGTTGTTGTGTGAGGGGTAGTCCTGTAATGAAAAAGAAAATGTGCTAGCTTGGTTGCCAAGGCCTCACCAGTTAGCTTTTTCATACCTGTCTTGAACATTTGAACCACCCTTTCAGCCAGTCCGTTTGAGGAAGGGTGGTACAGTGCAGTTTTCACATGAGTGATACCGTTGATGCTGATAAACCATTGAAACTCAGCACTCGTAAATGCCGTGCATTTAATGGAAACTAGTACTCCTGGTACTCCGTGAATGGCAAAACTCTGACGTCGTTTCTCAATTGTAGCACCGCGTATACGCCCAATCATTTTAGATTGGGCATCGACAATAAACAGAAACATTGTTCCCAGGAAAGGTCCAGTGTAGTCAATGTGTAACCGCACCCAGGGTCTACCTGGCCAGTCCCATGGGTGTAACGGAGCTGTAACTGGCAATTTTTGCAGTTGCTGACATTGCACACAGTGCTGTACAAAACTATTTGGGCAGAATTTTCTGCCTGTCGGGCAGGCAGGTCCGACCCAATCTCTGGCGGGCGGGGAGCTGATCCCCGCAGGAGAAGTGGGCCCTGCCGCCATTTTACGTGGGCGGGCCAATTAAGGCTCGCCCAGCGTGAGGTCCGCTATGAGCTCTTTCACTCATGCACATGGTAGAGCGCACGTCTCCCTGAGGCAAAGCGTTGGCTCAGGGAGATCACCTGGACTTTGAAAAATATTAAAAATAGAAAAAAAAATCCCTTACATGTTCTCCTCATGTGACAATGTCAGATGAGATGGGACATGTTCATAAATTACAGTAAAACTTTATTACAATTTTTAAAACCCTGCAGAAAACTCATCTCGCCGGTGGATGAGGTTTCATGTTTTCTCTATTTGCCGCTGGGACTCCTGGCTGACCTGCCGACCTTAAGGTTGGACGGGCAGGTCCTTTAATTGTTTAAATGATCCTGTCAATGGCCTCAATTGGCCATTGAGAGGTCGGCGGGCCCACAGCTGATTTTGCTGCGCCCCTGCCTTCCTGAAAATTGAAATGGGGTGTGGTGACATCGGGGGTTCCAGCCAACATTATCCTGCATCATTTTACGTGTCAGCGAGCAGGCCCCGCCCCCTGCTCGCCAATAGCAAAATTCTGCCCTTTATTCCACCATCCATCCCAGGCCACCTGCGTCTTCATTCGGGAATGTGATTGACTCTTGAAATGGCCTAGCAAGCCACTCAGTTGTATCAAACCGCTAGGAATGAAACTGGATGGACCACGCGGCATTGACCTAGGCACTGGAAATGATGATGGCAATGACAAACACATCCCTCTTGACCCTGCAAACTCTGGGGCTAATGCCAAAATGGGGAGAACTGTCTCACAGGCTAGTCAAGCAACAGCCTGACACAGTCATCCTCACGGAATCGTATCTTACAGATAATGTTCCAGGTTCCACCTTCATCACCCCTGGGTATGTCCTGTCCCACTGGCAGAACAGGCCCAGCAGAGGTGGCGGCACAGTGGTATACAGTCAGGAGGGAGTTGCCAGGAGTCCTCAACATAGACTCCAGACCTCATGAAGTCTTCTGGCATCAGGTCAGACACAGGCAAGGAAGCCCCCTGCTGATTACCACATACCGCCCTCCCTTAGCTGATGAATCAGTCCTCCTCCTTGTTGAACACCACTTGGAGGAAGTGAGGGTGGAAAGTGTGCAGAATGTACTCTGGGTGGAGGACTTCAATGTCCATCACCAAGATCGGCTCGGTAGCACCACTACTGACTGAGATGGCCGAGTCCTAAAGGACATAGCTGCCAGACTGGGTCTGTGGCAAGTGGTGAGGAAACTAACAAGAGGAAAAAACAGGCTTGACCTCATCCTCACCAACCTGTCTGCCACAGATGCATCTGTCCATGTCAGTATCGGTAAGAGTGACCACTGCATAGTTGTTGTGCAGACGAAATCCTGTGTTCACATGAGGATGCCTTCCATCATATTGTGAGGCATTACCATTGTGCTAAATGGGATAGATTTCGAACAGATCTAGCAGCTCAAGGCTGGGCATCCATGAGGCGCTGTGGGCCATCAGCAGCAGCAGAATTGTATTCGAGCACTACCTGTAATCTCATGGCCCAGCATATCCCCCACTCTACCATTACTATCAAGCCATGAGATCAACCCTGGTTCAATGAAGAATGCAGCAGGGCATGCCAGGAGCAGCACCAGGCACACCTAAAAATGAGGTGTCAACCTGGTGAAGCTATAACACAGGACGAATTGCATGCCATACAGCACAAGCAGCAAGTGATAGACAGGGCTAATCGATCCCACAACCAACGGATCAGATCTAAGTTCTGCAGTCCTGCCACATTCAGTTGTGAATGGTGGTGGACAATTAAACAACTCACTGGAGGAGGAAGCTCCACAAATATCCCCATCCTAAATGATGGAGGAACCCAGCACCTCAGTGCAAAAGATAAGGCTGAAGCATTTGCAACAATCTTCAGCTTAAATTGCCAAGTGGATGATCCATCTCAGCCTCCACTGGAGGTTCCCAGCATCACAGATGCCAGTCTTCAGCCAATTCAATTCACTCCATGTGCTATCAAGAAACAGCTGAAGGCACTGGATACTATGGGCCCTAACAATATTCTGGCAACAGTACTGAAGACTTATGCTCCAGAACTTGCCGTGCCCCTTAGCCAAGCTGTTCCAGTACAGCTACAACACTGGCATCTACCTGGCAATTGCCCAGGTGTGTCCAGTACACAAAAGGTAGGAAAAGTCCAACCCGGCCAATTACTGCCCCATCAGTCTACTGTCCATCACCAGTAAAGTAATGGAAGGAGTATTAAGCGACATTTGCTTAGCAATAACCTGCTCACTGACGCCCAGTTTGGGTTCTGCCAGGGTCACTCAGCTTCTGACCTCATTACTGCCTTGGTTCAAACATGGACAGAAGGGCTGAACTCTGAGGTGAGGTGAGAGTGACTGCCCTTGACATTAAGGCAGCATTTAACTGAGTGTGGCATCAAGGAGCCCTAGCAAAACTGGAGTCAATGGGAATCAGCAGGAAAACTCTCCATTGGTTGGAGTCATACCAAGCACAAAGGAAGATGCTTGTGGTTGTCGGAGGTCAGTCATCGCAGCTCCAGGACATCACTGCAGGAGTTCCTCAGGCCCAACCATCTTCAGCTGCTTCATCAATGACCTTCCTTCCATCATAATAATCAGAAGTGGGGATGTTCGCTGATGATTGTACAATGTTCAGCACCATTCGTGACTCCTCAGATACTGAAGCAGTCCATGGCCGAATGCAGCAAGACCTGGACAATATCCAGGTTTGGCTGACAAATGGCAACTAACTTTTGCACCACGTAAGTGCCAGGTAATGACCATCTCTAAAAAAAGACAATCTAACCATTGCCCCTTGATGTTCAATGGCATTACCACTTCTGAATCCTCCACTATCAACAACCTGAGGGTTACCATTGACCAGAAACTGAACTGGACTAGCCATATAAATACTGCAGCTGCAATATGAGGTCAGAGGCTAGGAATCCTGCAATGAGTAACTCACCTCATGACTCCCCAAAGCCTGTCCACCATCGACAAGGCACAAGTCAGGAGTGTGATGGAATACTCTCCACCTGCCTGGATGAGTGCAGCTCCCACAACACTCAAGAAGCTCGACACCATCCAGAACAAAGTAGTCCACTTGATTGGCATTACATCCACAAACATTCACTCCCTCCACCACCGATGCACAATGACAGCAGCATGTACCATCTACAAGATGCAGTGCAAGAATTTACCAAGGCTCCTTCGACAGCACCTTCCAAACCCGCGGCCACCACCACCTAGGAGGACAAAGGCAGCAGATAGATGGGAATACCACCACCTGGAAATTTCCCTCCAAGTCACTCACCATCCTGACTTGGAAATATTTTGCTGTTCCTTCACTGTCACTGGGTCAGAATCCTGGAACTCCCTTCCTAACAGCACTGTGGGTGTACCTACACCACATGGACTGCAGTGGCTCAAGAAGGCAGCTCACCACCACCTTCTCAAGGGCAATTAGGTATGGGCAATAAATGCTGGCCCAGCCAACAACACCCATTTCCCATAAATGAATAAAAAAAGGTTCCCCACTGTCTACCAGCACCCATACCCCCTCCAACATCCTACTCCTTGTGGTTAAATTAAAACCTCCCCCAAAATTTCAAGGAAAAAGGTGATAATTAAGGTTTACAACTTTTCTTGAGTATGGCTTCCTCTATTGTGAATGCCAGTGCTATCACATTCTAATCTGTGCTGATAGAGCTCTGTCTGTACCAGGCTTTCTACCAGTGCTTCACACAAGACCCCACTGATATCACAATGCCTTGCACCGAGCGTTTCCAACTGTGGGTACGTCCATTCCTGGAGATTGCATACCACAATCTCCTGTCTTCAACCTCACCCCCATCCCCACACTCCCATCATTGGTCATCCATCCTCACCAATGTGAAGCCGATTGGATAATTCCCCACTGTCAATCAAATCAAACTTTTATCCCCCCCTCCATATTTTCATAACTGTTTAAAGTAAATGAAAAAGCCCATTATTTTTTTTAATAGCCTTTGGCTTCTTCTCCAGGATTGCTTACAGAAGTGTCCTGGAGATTGGGCAATCCTAGAGAGTTGAATAATTGCCTCATGCCTGTAAATGAAATTGAAGTTGTTGGCAAGCAGTGTATTTACTCTCTTCCCCTCTTCACTGTGAACAGAACAGACCTTCTGTGCCAAAGATGCAAGCACTTGGCCAATCCTTCAAATAAAAGTTGTCAGCTGACATACTGAGGAATGACCAGAGTTGGCTGTAGTGGGCTGTTAATGGAGTTTAATTCCTGACCCTTTGCTCTCACTGAAAATACGGTGCCTCCTTTACTGAATTTGTTCTTTTGCTTCCAGCAGAAGTGTAATTTTGGTGAATTCTGTGCTCATTGAAGCAAGAGTTGTTAGTGTTTTAAAAAAAAATTGAGCACTCTTTTACCTCAGGCAACCAGTGTCAGCAGGAAGCACCCTCAGGTCAATGGTAGCATTATGAGATACAGAGTGAGTTGACTCTATTTCTCTTCCAAAAAATTATTGAGCTGGCTTAATGAATATGAAAGCCTCCTGCACTGACTAGACATAATAGGGAAATCATAGACACCATTATCTGTCCATCTGTATAACGGTCCATTATACCTCTGTAACTACTATAGTACAGGGTGATATCCTTCCATCACCCTCATCCTGTGATCTCCCTGGGTTTTCTAGTTAAGTGCTAAATCATCACCCTCGTTTGTCATGGGTCCACACTCACTGGAACTGAATTTCCACAGCTCAGGTTCATTTCACATGACAGTCGCAATCATCAGAGACAGGAAACATTGGATCAGATTTTTGCTAATTGGGATTTTCCTATGTCATTAGGTGAGCCTCGGTAATATGTCCCCCAATACACACAGGCCAGGTCATCGGGCAGGCTCGGCGTGGGTGAGCGGGAGTGGCCGTGAATCGGACTGCCGCCTGCGATCGGGCCACGACCACCTTTTCACACTGGCCAAAGTCTGAATCGCGCGCTGCAGTGCTCAGTGCTGCCTGTGTTGGAGGGAGGAGAGCGAGCGTGGAACTCAGCACATGCACGCGGGCGCACGCAGTAAAAACTCCCTGAGGCACAGAGCTACCTCAGACAGCTGAAGCTTTTCGAACATAAAAAAATAAAGAATTTAAAAATGTCAATGACATGTCCCCTCATGTGGCTCTTTCACACAAGCAGGGACATGTTACAAATTAGGTTGAAAAATGTTTAATTTTTTTCAAATCACTGATCGAATCCTCATCCCGCCAGTGGATGAGGCTTCGCAAAAAATCCAAAGGCCGCTTGGCCTTTTCACCTGCCCGCCAGCCATAAGGTTGGACAGGCAGCTAAAAATTTCATTTATTACAACTTCAATGGCCTTAACAGGCCTGTTAATTGTCGGTGGTCATGCTGCCAACTCCTGTGCACGCCCACCGACCGAATTATCGTGCGAGTGCACGATGATGTCAGGACGCTCGCCCGCCCACATCATTTTATGCTCGTTCGGGTTGGGCGTGCACCCGCGCAATATTCTGCCCACAATTTTTGCTGGTGCGGGTGAGCAGGGGTTGCGCAGGTGCAGGATGAACTTCAGCCCACCGACCACGGAAGCAGTGTTGGTGGTCTCGGGGGCTGTGCTGAGTGCCAAGGTGGATCATTGGAAGACCCGCCTCATTTCTCTGCAAATTTGTCACAACTATTTTAGAAGATTTTAGGCCTTCTGGCCCTCACCTCTCGCAGCCCCTCACCCCCATCCCCTCCACCCCATGGCCCCTTATTCCTTCCATGCCAACTCATGGCCCACAACCACTCCCCATGGTCCCTTTTGCTCTCCAAGCTGACTTCATGCCAACTCAATGCCAATTCATGCCTCCTCCATTCTCATTCACCCAATATGCACAATGTACGTAATCAACGAGCCACATAATAACAACGGGCAGTGTGATTTGCTGAGAGAGAAGAAAACACCTATTCACAAAGCTTATTTTGAAAAAAGCCTGCCCTTCCTACAATCCTTAAAGTGTCAATCAGACAGACAATTAAAGTATCAAAACTATCAAAGGCTTCAAACACTTTACATCTCTTAATCTTGTGCAAATAAATTTGGGATATTGACAAGAGTGATCACAGAAAAAATACAACTTCCTATAATCACTGAAAGATGTCAATCAAGCAAAGTCAATAATTCACTTCAGAGCCCCCTGCTGAGCTAATGTTTTTATTGAACAAAAACAAAAATACCTGGAAAAACTCAGCAGGTCAGACAGTATCTGCGGAGAGGGATATAGTTGATGTTTCGAGCCCGTATGACCCATCAGAAGGATCATTTGGACTTGAAACGTCAGCTGTATCCCTCTCCACAGATGCTGTCAGACCTGCTGAGTTTTTCCAGGTATTTTGTTTTTGTTCTAGATTTCCAACATCCGCAGTATTTTGCTTTTATCTTAATGTTTTTATTGGCCTGGGCTCACAGGTAAGGATGAATAATGGACATGGAATGGGCATTGAGCTGGCACGGACACTTGGAGGTGACAAGGGGAGGAGTTGGGGGCAGGAGTTGGCATTGAGTTGGCATGGAGAGTATGGGGGCCATGGGGTGATGGCTGGGGAGGTATGAGTTGGCACTGAGTTGGCATGGACAGTATGCCAGGCCATGGGAAGTGGCTGTGGAGGCATTGAGTTTGCATAGAGGCCATGGGGTAGGTGAAGGAATGAGTTGGCACTGAATTGGCACAGAATGGAAAGGGCATGGAAGCCTGGGGAAAACCGTTTGACCTTACTTTTAAAATGTTCCCTCTGAGGGACTGTGAAACATGAGTCCTGGAGAATCTGGGCTGACTCCACGAAAATTGTGGGATCTAGGAGGTGTTTGAACTTGCAACAGAGCTGGCCAGGTCAGGGAGCGGGCTCGCTACCCGTATCCTTACCCCATGCCAGCAAAAATTAGGGGTGACAGGAATCGCAAAATCACACCCGCCCACCATTCTCAAATGGCTCCAAAGTCTGTGAAAATCTGGGCCTTTCACTCAGTCATTCCAGGTTGAACATGACCCCGGGTCCCAGTAAAAAGGTCAGTGTATAATTCAAAGCACTAAGCCCTCAGGAAGATTTCCATCACAATTTCCACCCCCCTTCAGCTGCTATTCCCTTCCTGTTCAGGTGGAGGCCTAGCCTTTAAAACAAATAGTACCTTAGCCATTGCCATTAGAAATTCTAAACTAGCCATAACCAAACACCCTTTCCATGATAGAACCCATGATTGTACAAGTCTTCTACCCTCTCCTTTGAGATTATATACTTCCTGAGATTGCACTTAATTAGGAAATAATAAAATGCTTAGTCAGAAATTGGTCAGTATTGTACCCATTTTTCAGAAATAAAGCATGTCAATCATGCCAGTCTTTAGCAGTGGGGTAGTCTACACCCAATCTGAGCAGGTATTGCTTCCACTGCTAAATTCATCTGGCTGCTTATCTAGTGCCCCAGACCAGCATCTAAACTGATGTTCAGTCCCTTAACGATCCCATTTAGGGACCCAACGCCCTCAATCAAGCAACTTGCTGCTGAGAAGCTGTAGATATTGGGTAGGCGTCCTCGAATTGAGCCCCAAAGCCCTCTGCCTTTACACGAACCCTGTAAACCGCTGCAAAATCTTCTCCCCCCATCAACATCCTGCCATTTGCCGGCGAGGAGGGAGTCCAATGTTAATCTCTTGGCCAAACTGCCCGTGGAGTCACAATCAGTGCCAGCAGATCAGCCTCAAGAACGCTGAGGAGGCCCAAGGACTGACATCCATCCATCCTTGGGCCTCTTCGTTCAGATACATGCACATCACACTTGGTCATGCTTGGTCATACCACACTTGTTCCTGTGCATGGTTATGGTCTCCATATCAAAGAAAGGATATACAGGCACTGGGGAAGGTACAAAAATAGATTTACAAAGTTGACACCAGAACAGAGAGGCGATAAATATCAGGCAAGATTGAACAGGCAAGATTGTCGCTTGCCATTTTAACACTCCACCCTGCTCTCTTGCCCACATGTCTGTCCTTGGCTTGCTGCATTGTTCCAGTGAAGCCCAACGCAAACTGGAGGAACAACACCTCATCTTCCGACTAGGGACTTTACAGCCTTCCGGACTGAATATTGAATTCAACAACTTTAGGTCGTGAGCTCCCTCCCCCATCCCCACCCCCTTTCTGTTTCCCCCTTCCTTTTTTTTTCCAATAAATTATATAGATTTTCCTTTTCCCACCTATTTCCATTATATAAAAAAAAACCCCACTAGAGCTATACCTTGAGTGCCCTACCATCCATTCTTAATTAGCACATTCATTTAGATAATATCACCAACTTTAACTTTAACACCTATGTGTTCTATTGTACTATTGTCGTTGACATCTTTTGATGATCTGCTTCTATCACTGCTTGTTTGTCCCTACAACCACACCCCCCCCCTCCACCTCTCTCTCTCTCTATCTCTCCGCCCCCCACACACACACCTTAAACCAGCTTATATTTCAACTCTTTCTTGGACTCAAACTCAAGTTCTGTCGAAGGGTCATGAGGACTCGAAACGTCAACTCTTTTCTTCTCCGCCAATGCTGCCAGACCTGCTGAGTTTTTCCAGGTAATTCTGTTTTTGTTTTGGATTTCCGCAGTTTTTTTTTGTTTTTATCTCTGTGTTTAATTGACTGCCACTGCTCTTCAAGAAATGCCTACCTCCTTGAAGAAGTTCTGTTCCTCTCTGCGACAAGATTTCCGTATCTCTCTATTGTCTTGCTCACCTTCCTTGCTTTCCATTTCCCTCCTAGCGTTTGACAAGGTGTTTACTAAAACCCGCTTTCACAGCCATATCTCCTTTCTCAGTGACTGTCTCCGTCTCTGACTTACCCCACGTGGATTTCAACTGAAATTCCACCTCTCATGTTTCGAACCCACCCAGGATTACAGGTATCTCCGGGACATAAAATGTTTCTCGAACTGCTGTTCCCGTCACATTCTGAAATCCACACTCAGTGCCATGCGCCGCCATTATGAACACACTCGACCTCTCCCTCCAGCAGCACCGCCGTACCCTTTTTCAAAGCCGTGCGTGCCCCCAGTTTCATTTTATCTTTTGGCTCATCCGACGCCTCAGCAAGAAACTTTTCTCTTTCTCTCAAGTGCTAAGGAACGCAAGCTCCAACAACTCATCGACACCAACACCCATCTAGGACCCTCCACCCCTGCCTGTCCCTCCGTCCCCACCCTTTCTTCCAATCCCAACCCCAGCCATGTATTCACTATACTCCCTGACCTTCCGCTCTCCGATGCTGAACGTTCAGTGCTCAGCAAAGGACTTAGTTTCATACCCTTACGCCCTCACCTCAATGAATTTCGGGCTCGGCATGATACTGAACTCTTCTTCCGCCGTCTTCGTCTCCGTGCTCACTTCTTTGGGCAGGAGTCCTCTCCCAGTTCAACGGATCCTTTTACCCATCTCCAATATCCTCCCTCCACCTGGACCCCTCCCTCTGGATTCTTACCTTCTCTTGATCTTTTCATTGAGAACTGTCGGCGCGACATTAGTCGTCTCAATTTCTCTGCTCCTCTCACCCATTCTAACCTGTCTCTCTCTGAACTTACTGCACTCCATTCTCTCAGGTCCAACCCTGACATTGTCATCAAACCCGCTGACAAGGGTGGTGCTGTTGTTGTCTGGCGCACTGACTTCTACCTCGCAGAGGCTGAGCGTCAACTCGCAGACACTTCCTCCTACCTCTCCCTGGACCATGACCCCACCACTGAACATCAAGCCATTGTTCCAGGACTGTCACTGACCTCATCTCCTCTGGGGATCTCCCTCCCACTGCTTCCAACCTGATAGTCGCCCAACCTCGGACGGCCCGCTTCTATCTCCTACCCAAAATCCACAAACAGAACTGCCCCGGTAGACCGATCGTCTCAGCTTGCTCCTGCCCTACAGAACTCATTTCTCGTTATCTTGACTCCGTTCTCTCTCCCCTTGCCCAGTCCCTTCCCACCTACATCCGTGATTCCTCTGACACCTTACGTCACATCAACAATTTCCAGTTCCCTGGCCCCAACCACTTCCTCTTCACCATGGACGTCCACTCCCTCTACACCTCCACCCCCCACCAGGATGGTCTGAGGGCCCTTAGCTTCTTCCTCGAACAGAGGCCCGAACAATCCCCATCCACCACTACTCTCCTCCGTCTGGCTGAACTTGTTCTCACGCTGAACAATTTCTCCTTCAACTCCTCTCACTTCCTCCAAATAAAAGGTGTGGCTATGGGTACCCGCATGGGCCCCAGCTATGCCTGTCTCTTTACGGGGTATGTGGAACATTCCTTGTTGCAGTCTACTCCGGCCCCCTTCCACAACTCTTTCTCCGGTACATCGATGATTACTTCGGTGTCGCTTCATGCTCTCGTCGGGACTTGGAAAAATTTATTAATTTTGCTTCCAATCTCCACCCCTCCATCATTTTCACGTGGTCCATCTCTGACACTTCCCTTCCCTTCCTTGACCTCTCTGTCTCAATCTCTGGTGATAGACTGTCCACCAATATCCATTACAAACCCACCGACTCCCACAGCTATCTCGACTACAGCTCCTCACATCCCGCTTCCTGTAAGGACTCCATCCCATTCTCTCAGTTCCTTCGCCTCCATCGCATCTGTTCCGATGATGCTACCTTCAAAAACAGTTCCTCTGACATGTCCTCCTTCTTCCTGAACCGAGGTTTTCCACCCATGGTCGTTGACAGGGCCCTCAACCGTGTCCGGCCCATCTCCCGCGCATCCGCCCTCACGCCTTCTCCTCCCTCCCAGAAACATGATAGGGTCCCCCTTGTCCTCACTTATCACCCCACCAGCCTCCGCATTCAAAGGATCATCCTCCGCCATTTCCGCCAACTCCAACATGATGCCACCACCAAATACATCTTCCCTTCACCCCCTCTATCGGCATTCCGTAGGGATCGCTACCTCCGGGACACCCTGGTCCACTCCTCCATCACCCCCTACTCCTCAACCCCCTCCTATGGCACCACCCCATGCCCACGCAAAAGATGCAATACCTGCCCCTTCACTTCCTCTCTCCTCACCATCCAAGGACCCAAACACTCCTCTCAAGTGAAGCAGCATTTCACTTGCATTTCCCCCAACTTAGTCTGCTGCATTCGTTGCTCCCAATGTGGTCTCCTCTTCATTGGAGAGACCAAACATAAACTGGGCGACCGCTTTGCAGAACACCTGCGGTCTGTCCGCAAGAATGACCCAAACCTCCCTGTCGCTTGCCATTTTAACACCCCACCCTGCTCTGTTGCCCACATGTCTGTCCTTGGCTTGCTGCATTGTTCCAGTGAAGCCCAACGCAAACTGGAGGAACAACACCTCATCTTCCGACTAGGCACTTTACAGCCATCCGGACTGAATATTGAATTCAACAACTTTAGGTCGTGAGCTCCCTCCCCCATCCCCACCCCCTTTCTGTTTCCCCCTTCCCTTTCTTTTTTTTCCAATTAATTATATAGATTTTCCTTTTCCCACCTATTTCCATTATAAAAAGAGAGAAAAAAAATTTATTTATTTATTTTTTTTTACATCTTTTATGCTCTCCCCACCCCCACTAGAGCTGTACCTTGAGTGCCCTACCATCCATTCTTAATTAGCACGTTCGTTTAAATAATATCACCAACTTTAACTTTAACACCTATGTGTTCTTTTGTATTATTGTTGTTGACATCTTTTGATGATCTGCTTCTATCACTGCTTGTTTGTACCTACAACCACACCCCCACTCCACCTCTCTCTCTCTATCTCTCTCCGCCCCCCCACACACACACCTTAAACCAGCTTATATTTCAACTCTTTCTTGGACTCGAACTCAAGTTCTGTCGAAGGGTCATGAGGACTCGAATTGTCAACTCTTTTCTTCTCCGCCGATGCTGCCAGACCTGCTGAGTTTTTCCAGGTAATTCTGTTTTTGTTTTTGTTTTCAACTCTCATAGATACTGACTGTATTCCTGGCTTACTGTCACAAACTGCTTGTATTTTCTAATTTATTACAAAGGATGGAATCTAGGTCTTGTGCCTGTCTATGAGTTATATCACTACCTATTGTCTCTCAATGCCCTCTCAGACAGCAATGTACAACCAGACTCTTATAAAAACAATTCCCTCACAAATGGCAGATTTAAAAAAACTATGAGTATTTGTCAGCAACTGCTTCACATGAACAGGTATAGCTGAGAAATATGTTATTAAATAATATCACAGTCATACCATGTTACAGCAGTGTCGGTGGACAATATATAATAACCATTTGCTCTGCTCTTGATTCATATGAAGCAGAGCTCCACACTTAAATGCCTTCATGCAGCACTTCTCACCAGCCACATCTACATTAGGCACTGAGCAATTATCTTGGTTAGATAACTGAGCAAACTTCATATCCTTGGCATTGATTTCCTGACATGTGAAAATCCAAGTGAATTTGAAACCACACCAATTTCTTTTCAGAATAATTTGATGTCTGTCTCAATCATCTTCAGGCGATATGCTCAGGAAATAGATACCGCTGTGATTATTTACACAGACGGTACGCTTTCATACACACAAGGCGAGTCCAGTATACACATGGATTCTGATCTAAATTCACACAATGTAGGGAAAGAAGAGCCTTCTATGTTTAAACTTAGTGGCCTAGGCTTTCCATCCCTTCAGTGTGTCTCCAACGGAGCAGATTTCTGCCATCCCCAGATGTCCCTTGACACCAGCCATGTTTCCAGCCCAGGATTGTTCACATCTGGAAAACAGGCTCCCTGGTCTCTGCCAGACAGCCATCACAGCCTGGGGTGGAGGTTTGCAGCATTAGGGATTTGATGACGTTAAGTGGAAGAGGTAGTCAATAGTCTGAGCCTGTGCACGGTCATGTACTAAGAGCACTAACACAGGTCAATCATCTTTCTTTGCCCTAAGCATGGACATAAAGGGCTGAATGACCTCCTTCTGGCCCTCCCCATATACTGACCTTTGATAGAAAACTAACATACAGATACAGCAAGCAATTAGGAAAGAAAATTGTATGTTAGCTTTTGTTACAAAAGGACTGGAGTAATAGAGTAAAGAAGGCTTATTACAGTTATACCAGGCACTGGCAGACCACACCTAAAGGACTGGGTGTAGGTTTGGTCTCCTTACCTAAGGAAGGAAATACTTGCCAAGAGAGAGAGTGCAATGAAGGTTCACTAGACTGGTTCCTGACATGAGGAGATTGTCCTGTGCGGAGAGAGTGAGTAGACCAAGCTTATATTCTCTGGAGTTCAGAAGAATGAGAGGTGATCAAATTAAAACAAATAAAATTCTTGAAAGGCTTGATAGGGTAGATGCTGAGAAAAAGTTTCCCTTGGCTGGACTATCCAGACACAAGGTCACAGTCTCAGGATAAGAGGCCGGCCACTAGGACTGAGATGAGGAGAGATTTCTTCACACAAATTGTTGTGAAGCTTTGGAATTTTCTATCCCAGAGGGTCATGGATGTTCAGTCATTGAGTATGTTCAAGACAGAGGTCATTAGACTTCTATGGGATTTGAGGGATAGCGGGAGAGCAGGAAGGCGGAGTTGAGATGGAAGGTCAGCCACAATCTTACTGAGCAACATAATAGGTTTGAAGTGGTCTATCCCAGCTCCTATTTCTTACATTCTCATGTTTTGGAACCAAGTGGCCATGGGCAGTGCTTTGATGATAATGTCACCGAACTAATAATCGAGAGGCACAGGCTAACCCTCCAGGGGCATGTGTTCAAATCCCACCACAGCAGCTGGTGGAATTTAAATTTAATTAATATTTAAAAAATCTGGAATTGAAAGCTAGTCTAAGTCATGGTGACCTCAAAACTATCATTGTTTTTATTCATTCCTGGGATGTGGGCTTCACTGGCTGGGCTAGCATTTATTGCCCGTCCCTAGTTACCCTTGAGAAGGTGGTGGTGAGCTGCCTTCTTGAACCGCTACAGTCCATGTGGTGTGGGTACACCCACTGTGCTGTTAGGAAGGTGTCCAGGTGTTTGATCCAGTGACAGTGAAGGAATGGCAATATATCCCAAGTCAGGATGGTGAGTGACTTGGAGGGGAACTTTCAGGTGGTGGTGTTCCCATCTATCTGCTGCCCTTGCCCTTCTAGATGGTAGAAGGGTGGGTTTGGAAGACGCTGTCCAAGGAGCCTTGGTGAATTTCTGCAATGCATCTTGTAGATGGTGCACACTGCTGCTACTGTGCGCCGGTGGTGGAGGGAGTGAGTGTTTGTGGATGTGGTGCCAATCGAGCAGGCTGCTTTGTCCTGGACAGTGTCAAGCTTCTTAAATGTTGTTGGAGCAGCACTCATCCAGGCAAGTGGGGATTATTCCATCACACTCCTGATTAGTGCCTTGTAGATGGTGGACAGGCTTTGGGGAATCAGGAGGTGAGTTATTCATCGCAGGATTCCGAGCCTCTGAGCTGCTCTTGTAGCTACGGTATTTATATGGCTAGTCCAGTTCAATTTCTGGTCCATGGTAACCCCCAGGATGTTGATAGTGGCGGATTCAGTGATGGTAATGCCAATGAATGTCAAGGGGCGATAGTTAGATTGTCTCTTGTTGGAGATGGTCATTGCCTGACACTTATGTGGTGCGAATCTTACTTGCCACTTGTCAGTCCAAGTTTGGATATTGTCCAGGTCTTGCTGCATTTGGACATGGACTGCTTCAGTATCTGAGGAGTCGCGAATGGTGCTGAACATTGTACAATCATCAGCGAACATCCCCACTTCTGACCTTACTATGGAAGGAAGGTCATTGATGAAGCAGCTGAAGAAGGTTGGGCCGAGGACACTGCCCTGAGGAACTCCTGCAGTGATGTCCTGGAGCTGAGATGACTGACCTCCGACAACCACAGCTATCTTCCTTTGTGCTAGGTATGACTCCAACCAGTGGAGAGTTTTCCTCCTGATTCACATTGACTCCAGTTTTGCTAGGGGTCTTTGATTCCACACTCAGTCAAATAAAGCTTTGATGTCAAGGGCAGCCACTCTCACCTCGGGAGTTCAGCTCTTTTGACCATGTTTGAACCAAGGCTGTAATGACCTCAGGAGCTGAGGGGCCCTGGTGGAGCCCAAACTGTGCAGCAGTGAGCAGGCTATTGCTAAGCAAGTGCAGCTTGATAGACTGTTGATGACCCCTTCCATTACTTTGTTAATGATGGAGAGTAGACTGATGGGGCAGTAATTGGCTGGGTTGGATTTGTCCTGCTTTTTGTGTACAAGACATACCTGGGCAATTTTCCACATAGCCGGGTGGGTGTACTGGAACTGCTTGGCCGGGGCATGGTAAGTTCTGGAGCACAAGCCTTCAGCATTATTACCAGAATATTGTCAGGACCTATAGCATTTGAACTATCCAGTGCCTTCAGCCATTTCTTGGTGTGACGTAGAGTGAATCAAATTGGCTGAAGATTGGCATCTGCTGGGGACCTCTGGAGGAGGCTGAAATGTATCATCCACTCATCATTTCTGGCTGAAGATTGTTGCGAATGCTTCAGCCGTATCTTTTGCACTGATGTGCTGGGCTTCTCCCTCACTGAAGATGCGGATATTTGTGGAGCCTCCTCCTCTAGTGAGTTGTTTAACTGTCCACCACCATTCATGAATGGATGTGGCAGGACTGCAGAGCTTAGATCTGATCCGTTGGTTGTGGGATCGCTTAGCTCTGTCTATCACTTGCTGCTTATACTGTTTGGCACGCAAGTAGTCCTGTGTTAAAGCTTCACCAGGTTGACACCTCATTTTTAGGTATGCCTGGTGCTGCTCCTGCCATGCCCTCCTGCACTTTTCATTGAACCATAGTTGATCACCTGGCTTGATGGTAATGGTAGACTTGGGGATATGCTGGGTCATGAAGTTACAGATTGTGTTCGAGTACAATTCTGCTGCTGCTGATGGCCCACAGCACATCATGGATGCCCAGTCTTGAGTTGCTAGATCTGCTCAAAATCTATCCCATTTAGCATGATGGTAGTGGCACACAACACAGTGGAGGGTATCCCTAATGTGAAGCCAGGACTTTGTCTCCACAATGACTGTACAGTGGTCACTCCTACCAACACTGTCATGGACAGATGCATCTGCGGCAGGCAGGTTGGTGAGGCTGAGTTCAGGTTTTTTTTCCCTCTTGTTGGTTCCCTCACCACCAGCTGCAGGCCCAGTCTAGCAGCTATGTCCTTTAGGACTTAGCCAGCTCGGTCGGTCGTGATGCTCCGAGTCACTCTTGGTGATGGCCATTGAAGTTCCCCCACCCAGAGTACAATCTGTGCCCTTGCCACCTTCAGTGCTTCCTCCCAGTGGTGTTCAACATGGAGGAGCACTGATTCATCAGCTGAGGGAGTGGGCGGTACATGGTAATCAGCAGGAGGTTTCCTTGCCCATGTTTGACCTGATGCCACAAGACTCCATGGGGTCCGGAGTCGATGTTGAGGACGCCCAGGGCCACTCCTTCCCGACTGTATATCACTGTGCTGCCACCTCTGCTGGGTCTGTCCTGCCAGTGGGACAGGACATACCCAGGGATGGTGATGGTGGAGTCTGGGACATTATCTGTAAGCTGTGATTCCGTGAGGATGACTGTGTCAGGCTGTTGCTTGACTAGCCTGTGAGACAGCTCTTCCAGTTTTGGCACTAGCCCCCAGATCTTAGTAATGAGGGCTTTGCAGGGTCGACAGTGCTGAGTTTGCTGTTGTCGTTTCTGGTGCCTAGGTCGATGCCAGGTGGTCCGTCTGGTTTAATTCCTTTTTTGAGGCTTTGTAGCGGTTTGATACAACTGAGTGGCTGGCTAGGCCATTTCGGAGGGCATTTAAGAGTCTACCACATTGCTGTGGGTCTGGAGTCACATGGGCCAGACCAGGTAAGGACGGCAGATTTCCTTCCCTAAAGGACATCAGTGAACCAGATAGGTTTTTACAACAATTGAAAATGGTTTCAAGGTCATAATTAGACTTTTAATTCCAAATTTTTTATTGAATTCAAATTCCACCAGCTGCCGTGGTGGGATTCGAACCCGGGTCTCCAGAGCATTACCCTGGGTCTCTGGATTACTAGTCCAGTGACAATACCATTGATATCATCAATTGTCCTAAGAACCCACCTGGTTCACTAATACCCTTTAGGGAAGGAAATCTGCCATCCTTACCTGATCTGGCCTACATGTAACTCCAGACCCACCGCAGTGTGGTTGACTCTTAATTACCCTCTGAAACAGCCTAGCAAGCTACTCAGTTTAAGGGCAGTTAGGGTTGGGCAACATACGCTGGTCTTGCCAGCGATGCTCTCATCCCTTGAAAGAATAAATAAAACTGAGCACATATTCTCAAGCTAAAGCTTCAGTGTGATGACAGGTATGTAGCATTATTGCAGATGCCAACATCTGGTTAAACTCGGAAACCTGACTGTCTATTACCCTGGCAAAACGTGAAGAAAAGCAAGGAGCAGTCCCAGCCAATATTTCAAACTTGCTTAAAAGCAGATGAAATGCTCATTCATCCCATACTGCTTTTGGTGTGATCCTTGTGTTTGCAGGCTGGCTGTTGTGTTTGCCCAGTGACTGTACTTTGTATAATATTGAATTGGACATGCTGCACTTTGTGACATTCTGGGGACATGATAAGGTGCTAAATACATGAGCCCTTTTCTTTCAGAGTGCTGCATTTAACTTACAACACAGTAACAACTCAAGTGTTCTATTCTGGTTTTTAAACCCCACTCACTGATCCCCCAATGGGAGCCATGGTAGTTCAGTTAGTAACACTCTCACCACTGTGTCAGGAGGTTGTGGGTTCAAGTCCCTCACCAGGGACCTAAGTACAAAATCTTGCCTGAGATTTCAATGCAATACTGAGGGAGTGCTGCACTGTTGGAGGTGCTGTCTTTCAGGTGATATGTTACCCTGAGGCCCCATCTTCTCCCTCAGGTGGACATCAAAGACTCCATGCCATTATTTGAAGACAAGCAGGGGATTTCTTTCTGGCCGATATTTATTCCCTTAACCCAGTCCTAAAAACTGAAGATCTGGCCTTTATCACCAGATGATTGAATCTTGCTGTGCACAGATTGGCTGGGCTCTGCTGCCATTCTCAAAAGCTTAGCAGTGACTACATTTCAAAAGTACTCCACTGGCTCAAAAATGCTTTTGGTCAACCTGAGGTCATAGAAGGCATTTCTTTTTTCTTTCTATCTACAGTGTTTGCTTATACTCCCTCCATCATGGACCGCATGTGCCTAATCTTTGAGAACTGCTGTGTTTGCCTCAGTTTGTGAAGGGTGGTTTCCTCCACCCACCACACTGAGATTTTGCTCCATCAATGACAGATGCTGTGGTAATGACAGTGATATAGCTTACCTCACAATAGATAGGATTTGACCGCTTTGGCTTTTGTTTCGTTAACATGAAAAGAAAGAACCCTTGACCCTTTCAAACCACATTACCAATCTACAGTGTTAGCTCCATTCTCATGAAGAGTGAAATCTCGTGTAGGATGAAATTGTGAATGGTGAACGTGCACCTGCGCAGAGATGGCACATGCACAGTGCGCACTTTCTACGTGGGAAAGGTGAGGGTTTAACATTCTAAGTCGTGGATGAGCAAAGTTGTGGGGCCACCAACCGTGATTTAGTGCACATACACATTCACACAGGCAAACAAATTCGTGATAGAAGGGCTCGCAAATGACGGGAGTTGACTGTAATTATTTCACTGAAACAGGTCTCCCAAAATGACCAGCGCTGCTCGTGACATTGAGGTTTTCTCGACTCATTCCTGGGATGAGGGGTTTATCTTAGGAAGAAAGAATGAACAGGCTGGGCCTTTGCCCATTGCAGGTTAGAAGAATGAGAGGTGATCTTATTGAAACATGAGATCCTGGGGGGAATTGATCGGGTGAATACCTGGAGGATGTTTCCACTTGTGAGAGGGACTAAAACCAGCGGGACATAGTTTAAGAGTAAGAGCTCTACCGTTTAAGACAGAGATGAGGAGAATTATTTTCACTCAAAGGGTTGCTAGTATTTGGAAGCCCCTTCCCCAGGGAGCAGTGGTGGCTAGGTCAGTGAATTCATTCAAGGCTGAGTTAGGCATATTTTTGATAGACAAGGGAGTCAAGGGTTATGGGGGAGGTGAGAGGAAAGTGGGGTTGAGACCACAAACAGATCAGCCATGATCTTACTGAATGTGGAGCAAGCTCGAAGGGCTGAATAGCCTACTCCTGCTCCTAAGTCCTATGTTCCTGTGTTCTTGCACTGCAGCAAAAAGATGACAAATTAAAAATAAATTAATTGATCACAACAGAACTCAAACCCATGGGATGGGAGGACATTAGAGGGAGGGGATGGCATGAAAGGGGTGGCATGACTGAGATGGAATGGAATGGGAGTGAGTGAATTGCATAAGAATGATGGCATTGCACGGGAATGGATGGCATGGAAAGGATGGATTGACATGAGAAGAGTGGAATGCCTTTGGAGGAGTGGAGGCAGGAAATGAGAGGAGGCATGGGAAGGATAGACTAGCATGGGTTGGGGATGGCATGGGAAGGGATGAATGACATGGGAAGGATGGAATGGCAGAGAAAGTGTAGGAGGGAGGAGATGGCCTTTAAGGGGTGGCATGGGATGGATAGAATGGCATGGGATGGGGATGGCATGGGGGGGGTGGGTAAGATGATAGAATTGGTTAAGTATACAAATTCGACTACTAATTCTGTTAGTTGAAATGAGTTTGTCTGTAAGGTTTAGAGTAGTTCATTCTAGTGACAGTATAGGTAAGGGATGAGTTAAAATGCAACTTCATGTGGCACTGTAATAACTTACTGTGAGTTGCCTGGGGGAGCTCCTTAGTTCAATTATTCCATTACTTCATTGTTTGGCACTGCTCAGTTGGCAAGATGCTACTCTGAGCAAATATTCCTGGACACAACGGTGTGCTCACAAATATCTGCCTCTACCAAGGGTTAGATAAAGAATAGTCATATTCACTCCATATGTTTGAATGGGCCACAAAGAATTTACCAGCCAGATCCTTGATTGAAACACTGATTTTCAGAGAAGATTTTTGGCAAGAGGATCACAATGTCCAGGTCAAAGAAGCAGTGTCAATTCTTTCACAGGGTGTGGGTGTCGCTGGTTAGGTCAACATTTATTGCCCATCCCTAATTGCCCTTGAGAAGGTGGTGATGAGCTGCCTTCTTGAGCCACTGCAGTCCATGTGGTGTAGGCACACCCACAGTGCTGTTAGGGAGGGAGTTGCAGGATTTTGACCTAGTGACAGTGAAGGAACAGCGATATATTTCCAAGTCAGGATGGTGAGTGACTTGGAGGGGAACATCTAGCTGGTGTTCCCATCCAACTGCTGCCCTTGTCCCTCTAGATGGTAGTGGTCATATGTTGGAAGGTGCTGCAGAAGGAACCTTGGTGAGTTAAGACCTTACTGAGGAAAGCTTGAACTGGACACACCTTTTTAATGGTCAAATCCCAAACATGGCCTCTCAGAGTTTACATACG
The DNA here is from genome assembly GCF_017639515.1 of Carcharodon carcharias. Lineage (NCBI taxonomy): Eukaryota > Metazoa > Chordata > Chondrichthyes > Lamniformes > Lamnidae > Carcharodon > Carcharodon carcharias. Next base: position 90,507,090 of record NC_054484.1, on the reverse strand, counting down.
CCTGCAGATTGGAAAATTTCAGCAAGTCAGAATATTGTTAAGAGATAATTTTCCATACGTTTTAGGGAACTCTTCGATTCAACCAGTTTTCATTTTGGGTGGATCATCACGTTTTTGTTCAGATTTATGCCAATTTACTTTGTACCACAACACCTTCTAAAATTGCCCATTCTAGCTTATCTTTGGAGGCAGATTCTGACTACCGTAAACCTTACCCAGTAATCCATTTGGGGATTTAAATGTGGTGGTGGATTTGCTGGTGGTTTTTCTCCACTCCCCCACCACTGGCAGAGTTTTCGCTACTGGTACACGTAATGGTGGTAGAGCCAGAGGAGCCCTGAGGAAATTCGGTCAATATATGGTACAAAGAACCTTTGTCAGAATCCTTGCCATGGTGGCTGATGCAGTTGCTGAGATTGTTCACACTGAGAAAAAAGGTTCAACAGGTGCAGAGCAATTTTAGGTGAGCGAGGTTCTCAAAAGCGCAGGGTGTCCTGGGAAGCTTGTTATAATCACATGAGGAGGGGTAAAAAAAATGACTCCCCTATCTTACCACTCCAGGCTTGACTGTAACAGAATTTTTTTGTGAATTTAGAGAGGATGAAGGTGTTTACACAATGTCTGTGCTTAACCATTTACGTGCTGATTGCAAATAAACCAGTCTGGCAGATGTTCTTGAGTATAGAACACAAACTGGTTAGTTTTTATTGAGCTATAATCCCACACAGCTAAGGTTATAAGGATAGTTAAAAAGGTAAAACGCATGCACAGACCTTCGCAACACACACACACACACACACACACACACACACACACACACGCACGCACATGCAAAGTTACAAGTTATACAGTAGGAAGTTATTTTTCTGCTGAATGAAAAACTCAATGCTAAAAGGTAAAAAATAGAGAGTTCGCTTATTATGAGTCCTTCGCTGGCATCCATGGCTGATGCAGAATTTTTCCACAGTGGTCTTCAAATTTCAGTGGAGTTGAAACCCAGGTATACCGCAATTCCTGGGGACAGTCTCTCTTTTAAAAATGTAATCAGCCTTTTGCAAAAGTTCATGATTTTTGCACCTGGTGTTCCTTTTGATGGAAATTCTCTATCTCTGTGCTGGATTTCAAACAGTAATAGAGGCAGGGTCTTGAACTTGGGAGAGATGGGGTAGAAATCATTACTGCTCCATTGACAGCCTTCTTTTGAACTTCTGCTTAGCAGTTTGCGTGTTGCAATAAGAAAATTAAAAAATGGTTACTCCAGGCACATGAACTCTCTCCCCATAATGATTTCAGAAAATAATTGATTAGCTCAAGTCTGGGTAGAGTGTGGCTATTGTTCCATGGCCTAGGTGATTAGATTCTGTAATGCCCTATCCATTAACTTCTGAATGATCCATCATCCAATTGATGAGATAGGAAAAACATCTTCCATATAGCTATTGTCCAGATAGAATTTTCTCTCTCCACTTGGGAGGTTACCTTGTAGAAATACAAATGCGAGGTCCAGCACAGTTTCAGTAAATCTTTTGAAGTAGTTCTTGCTATCAGCATGTGTGAAATACCCTAGGAGGATGTCAGGGCATGCCTTAATTGTATTCCACATTGGAACCTTCCAGGAAAACGTAATTGTAATACCAGATGTCAGATGACTTGTGGCAGCCATTTTAAGCCAGTACCTTTGTTTGCTTTTTAAAAGTCCTTTTAAAGCAGTTCAATGTGTATTTGGCCAGGCAATAAAATTAACGATTATATCGCTCATGCACATACCAAATTACTGTGACAATATGCCCAGGTCTGGGCACCTTACAGTAATCCTGGATTGTATTTTCCTCTTCTCACTAATTTTAGCAAAAAAAGTGGACTTGAATAAAAAAGTGGAACAACATTAGTCGAAAGTGTTGGCAGATTGTTCGTGCTTAGTGCTTATCCACAAATTCTTACAGTTCCAAAATGGATTAAGGAGCAGTAGTGAAAAAGGAGTGTAACGACAAGGTCATACTGTCTTCCCAACTTGCACTAGGCCCCATGGTTCCATGGCAGCTGTCATCCAAATCCTTGCCAGCAGATGGCGATGGCAGGGGAGTGCGTTGGGCAGAGGAATTGTTCAGCCCCTTTGGTGGAGGGAACAATGCCCTTGGCAGGCTTACGGGGGCATACCCAGAGGCCACAGACAGTGGGCTGAAGCTTGGGCAAGCAGGAACAAAGCTGGAGGGATTGGCTTGAGGCCTGTGTTGGTGCCTGGATTACAGGTGAGGGGAACTAAAGTGGGGATCCAGTTGCCAGGGGCCCAGGATGACAGTCTGGACAGCATGGAATCCCCAAGAAGCATTTGTGGCCTGGCTGCGGGTAAGGTAACCTGGCTCACGTAGCCCAGGCGAAGTAGCTGAAGGAGGTGCTAGAATCACACTGGCTCTCAACTTGCTGTCTCCGCTGCACTTCAACTCCAGTTTTAAACCCAAGCCCATTTTGCAAAGAGTAAAGGGATAGGGGGTAAAAGGACAAGGTTGGGAATCACAGCCCGGCCCTCTTGCTGAACTCAAGGTATTCTAGTTCTCATTGTTTAACAAATCTGCAACTCTGCTGATTCAAGGCAAGAAGTTGAGCTCTCAATGCTTTTTCTGTGTTGTGTAGTATTGAGGAATGGTCATCCACTGTAAGGGGTTTGTTTCTTTCGGATAATCTTTTTCATGAATGCACTTTTATATTATGTCCCAGTGGAGCAAAAAATACCAGTGAACTGGAGCCTTTGAATATTACAGGAGGCACTGTCCATGGTGTGAATGATGATCATCTTCAGCAATCTGCACCTCCACAGTCAAATCATGAAGTGAAGACTGCAGGATAAATGAATAATCTCTTAGGTGATAATTAATAATGCTTCACATCATTTCATTTATAATAAAAATAGATCAAGTTTTATGAATTAAGCATACAATCATGCTGTGTAGAAACATCAATTATCTCTCTCTAAGTCAACCTGTACGATCTTTTCTTCTGCATTAAACGTTGCTGATCTCGATATTTTCTACTGTGGCAAACTTGGAAATTTACATGCTGAGTTTCTGAATGATAATTTCTGCAAGATGGAGTGTTGTGGATTGCACAAATTAGCCAGAACATCACACCAGGGTCGATTTTGTGGCTCTTGCTATGACATGGAAACAGGAATAACTTAGCCCCTGGAGCCTCTAGCATCATGAAATGGTTGATCTGTGATGTAACTCCATGTACACGTCTTTGCCCCAGACCCCTTTATGCACCTGGATGACAAAAGTCTATCAATCTCAGATTTAAAATGTACAATTATCTAGCATCAGTTGTTGTTTGCAAAAACAGTGTGATGACCTTTGACCCAGAAGCAGTAAAGAAAATTGGTAATTTCTGTAATTGTTTTCAAGACTGCTTGAAAAGGACTTTTAAGAGTTTGCATCAATTGTAAAGGGATCCATTGTAATTTTCCTGGATAATAAGAAATACTGCTCCATGTGACCTGATGACCTTTGACATGGAAGCTACCAACAGGAAGGAAGATAAGAAAGAAGCCATGTGGTCAGATACAAAAGAGAGTTGCAAGACAAAGAAGAGCTGCAGACACATGGTTAAGCTACATGCAGAGGAGCTGCAGACACAAAGAGAAAGCAGGCAGCGATAGAAGGAGGATCACAGATAATTCTTGTAAGGAGAAGAAGCAAATCATGCAGGAAGAGGTCAGTTTTTTCTACTTGACAGTAAAGGAGAAAGGAACTCTTGGATGTACTGTGCGAGCTGGCTAAAAAGGTCCAAAACCTGGATAACTGTGTGAATAGCTCAGAGACGTTAAAGTGCTTGGTGCTTTCCCAGAAGTGGCCAAACTGTGAATGGTGGTTGGTCAGTTGGAAAGGAACTCTAGAAAGTTATACCATCAAGACTGTCATAACCCAAGGGAGAGAGGAAGCGTAGAAGTATTCCTTGCTGATGATTATCGTACCCGTGAAAGTTGATGGTGAAAGCTGTATTTGGATAGGATTCCTAACTAACTCTGCATGACTAAACACCAGCATATTGTGGAACAATGTAGCTACATAGTGCCACATGTCTGCAGGGAGTGATACGGCTGCTTATGGTTACATAAGACGTATGTTTGTGGCATTGACTATTTAAAGTGAAACTAACCTTTTTATTTGAAGGATTGTTTGCTTGTTAATTCAGGTGTAATTTGCATTGGTTTGGATTTGTGTTAAAGTAAAAGTTTCAAAATGGGAAATCTGGTTGATAATTCCTTCTTTTGTTGGGGGCCACTTGGTAATTTTCTGTTATTTTAGCTTACAGTTCCCCCCCAAAGGGATTGTCTCAAGATTGCCAAACCTCAATCACCCTTTGTGTGTTGAAATGTTTTCCAATTTTACTCCTGAGAGACTTGACTCTAGTTTTTTCATAAAATGTTGCCAGTCCCAGACTCCTCAGCCAACAAAATAGCTTCTCTCTGTCCATCCTGTCTGTTCCTCTTAATATCTTGAACACTTCAGTTAAATTGACCCTTAACCTTCTAAATTCCAGGAATACAATGCGAGTTTGTGTAACCTCTCCTTGTGACTTAAGCCTTGGGGTCCAATTATCATTCTGATACCTCTACACTGCCCTCGCTCTAAGGCCAATAGACCTTGCTAAGATGTGGGGCACAGAACTGCTCACAGTATTCCAGGTTTGGTCTAACCATGACTTCGTACAGCTAAAGAATGACTTCTAACCCCTTGTATTCTATACTTCTGATATAAAGATTGACATCCATTAGCCATTATGATTAGTTTATGTACCTGTTCATGACATTGATTGATCTGTGTACGTGGACCTCCACTGTTCCTGGATTTTCACCATTAAGGAAGCCACCCTGTTGTATCTCTTTTTAGGTCCAAGTGTATGGTCTCACTTTTTGATGTGTGCTGTCGCAAACTTTCTGGCCAAGCTAAAAAAAAATACTACAAACAGGTTTTTTTCAGTCTTTAAAACAAGTTATTTCTCGATTTGACTGATGAAATCACAAAAAAAACGCCTGTGGAAAATAAATGACAACAGTCACAAATTGAAGTATCTGGATGTAAGCAACTTTATCTTAGTCAGATCCTTTGGGGCAATTTGAAGCTGATCCACTCATTGGAAGATGGGTAGGGTTGAGTACAATGCTGGTTTTATACTCTGCCCAATTTCAACCTCTTCTGAAGTCATTTATTTGTTATATTGAGTGGAGTGTGAAGCCACCATTCTGCCTGATCCTGTGGGTTTTCTGCCCAGCCAGTTACCTTAAAAATACCCACTTTGCCTCATCCAAATGCTCACTTACATTGCAATATTTCCTGGGATCTTTAAACCTTCCCCGCTGCATCCCACACAATGGGCAAGAAATTTGTGCTGAGGGTTAAATTTCCAAAACACAAAAATGCAATCCGCCCCCAGCCTGCCATGAACGTGCCTATTTCAGAATGTACCATGGACGGGGATATTAGGACAAGTTGCCAAACGTTCAATCGGTGGGCTAGATTTTAAGGAGAGAGAGGTAGAGGGGTTTAGTGAGGAAATTCCAGAGCATAGCACCTAGACAGCTGAAGGCACAGCCACCAGTGATGGAGCATTTAAGATCAGGGATGCAGAAGTGTTTAGGCCTTGTGATGAACTTCCCCTGAAGAGATTGGTCAGTAATTATATGCTACTGAGGCTCCATTCCTCACACTTTCACGCTGTTTCAATCTAACACTGGCCAGCTAGATTTTGGAAGGCTCGGGAAATCCAACAGCTGAAGGGAGGAGAGGAGGGATGAAACCTGCAGTAAGTGCCTTTCCAGCACTGCTTGTGGGCCAGGAGGGGCAAGAGTACTTTCCCCTGGACCTCTTAGACTAATCTCCCCCACTCACACCCCACCATGACTACTCTATCAACAAGAATGTGCATTTATATAACCCCTTTAATGTAGCAAAATGTTCCAAGGCACTTAACAAGTATGCTATCAACAAAAATATTTTTGCCACTGAGGCTTGGAAGGGACTATTAGGACAGGACACCAAAATCTCATTCAATGAGTAGATTTTAAGGAGAGAGAGGTAGAAAAGGTTTAGTGAGGGAATTACAGAGCATAGGACCTAGGCAGCTGAAGGCCAGCCATCAATGATGGAGCGATTAAGATCAGGGATGCACAGTAAATCAGAATTGAAGAAGCTCAGATATCTTGGAATGTTGTGGGGCTGGTGGAGCTAACAGAGAAAGGGAGGGGTGAGGCCAGAGAAGGATTGGAAAACAAACATAAGGATATTAAAATTGAGATGTCGTTGGACCAGGAGCTAGGATAAGGCAGCAAGCGTGGGGGTGAGGGATGAATGTGACTTGGTGAGAGGTAAGACATGGGCAGCAGGGTTTTGGATCACTTAACGTTGGTGTAGGTGGAAGATGGGAGGCCAGCCAGCAGAGTCAAGTCTGGTGGTTACAAAGGCATGGACGAGTGTTTCAGCAACAGTTAAGATGAAGCATGATGGGATTCGGGTAATGTTACAGCATTAGAATAACAGAAAATGCTGGAAATAGTCAGCAGTTTAGAAGTAAACAGCCTTAGGGATGGAGCCAATATATGGTTGGAAGCGTAATAATTTAGTTAACTGAATCCTTACAAAATTTGCCCTAACCTATTTATTGGATATTAACAATAAGCTCTCAGCAAATGAGAAAGAATAGATTTAATTTGAGAAACTGAATAATTATGGATACTGTACCCAAGGACCGAAGGATGGCAAATATTGTTGTAATTTTTCTTTTAAAAGAGTTTAGCATGGAAATGGGGATTATTGCTCACACAGCCTAATGTTCATTATGAGAAAAAAGTTGGGCCAAGATGGAGTTTATTTCAATGTTCACCAAAGGAACACAGACCAATACCAGCTTCAGGAGGTAACTACATTTGATATCAAGAGCAGTAGAGGGGGTCAAATCTACAGAAAGCATTCAGTAAGGCTTCATGTACATGGTTTGTAAGATAGATTAAGGTTTATGGAAGTACTGACTTAAGTATGAATCGAATTAAAATAGGCTTCAGAGTAGAAAGATTTTTTTTTTCTGGAATCCCACTGTGGAATTGTAGTGGTGGGAAGGTAACAGGTTGAACTGGCATCAGTCTGTTTGCCCTTGTCTTGACCCCATCCAAAACCCCGAGGTTTCTTGAATAGTAAGACCATCAATACTTGTCCTGTGGAGCCAGTGGAATTTTAGAGCAGCTTCTTGCTGCTTCATCAGGGTGATGGTGGTGGGAGAGGGATTGCGTGAATGTGTACTTACAGTCCCTTTTCAACTTGCAATGGCCCCATGTAACATATTGACAAACTCAAAAGCTCTGATCAATTTAGCATTTGGCTATGGCACCTAATGGCCCTTGGATGGCAAGGATGGCTATTTCATGCAGGCGTGACTGCTACTGGCAGTACAAAAAGGCAAGACTGGTGAGGATTTTGGGGAGATGAGCATCCTGCCTCCAACAGGAGGTGGCCATAAGCAGAGAAAGCAACCCTCTTCCATGGTAATTTATCAGTGGTGCCAGAAAGGGGCGGAAACGGAGTCAGTGCCAAAAACTCTTCTACTTGCTAAGATAATGCTAAACAACATGGAATTTCTAAAGTGACAACTAAAAGCAGCCATAATAAATGGAATGGGTGAAGTTCTGGGACAGAAACGTATATATTCAGCCAGAGACATTTAGAATTAGAACTGCACCCACTATTAAACATGGATCCTTTATTATTATATATGGATCCTTTATTCTCTATTCTTTTCTCTTCCTAGCAGACTCTTTCTGCTAGTGCATCTGTGCGTGGTAACCTCAAGTGGACAAAATGCACAATGCAACTTTCAATACAATACAGAATGTGCTCAGGTTGGGAGTAAGACATTGCTGAGTGGAGTTCTGCAGAGGACTGTGGCTCTCCACATAATTCATAAAATAATATAATAAATACGCAACAACCTCTTCCACAAGATTTTCCAGTGACTCCAAGATCACCAGGTTGATATCAGGGAGATTCTCTGGAGATTAGAACATGCCATAGATAAACTGTGAGTGAGGAACTGGTGAGGACACAAGTTTGAAACAAATCCACAAGAAAGTCACAGGACAGGTTGATAAGGTGATTAAAAAGTCATATGGAATCCTTTCATTTATGAGCCAAGGAATAAAATATAAGAGCAGGGAGGATATACTGGAACTATATAAAACATTAGATAAGCCACAACTTGAGTACTGTGTACAGCACTGGTCACTTCATTACAGAAAAGATGTAATTGCACTAGAGAGGCTACAAAGGAGATTTACAAAGATGTTGCTGAGACTGGAAAATTGCAGCTATGAGGAAAGATGGGATAGGCTGGGATTGTTCTCCTTGGAACAGAGGAGGCTGAGGGGAGATTTGATTGTGATGTACAGAATTGTGAGGGGCCTGGATAGAGTGGATGGGAAGGGACTAGTTACTTTCACAGAGAGGTCAGTGACTAGGGGGCATAGATTTAAATTGATTGGTAGAAAGATTAGAGGGGAGCTGAGGAAAAAGTCTCTTCACCCAGAGGGTGGTAGGGTTTGGAATTCACTACCTGACAGGGCAGTAGAGGCAGAACCCCTCAACTTATTTAAAAGGTGCCTGGATGTGCACCTCAAGTGCCGTAACCTGCAGGGCTACAGATCAAATGCTGGAAAGCAGGATTAGGCTGGGTGGCTCGTTTTTCAGCCAGCACAGACATGATGAGCCAAGTGGCCTCTTTCAGTGCAGTAAATGTTCTATGATTCTATGTCTTGAGATTAGCTCCCGCCTTCCCCACAAGCTGCAGGAATGTGGAATAAACTTCTAGCAAAAAGTAATTATTGCTGTTTCGGTGAACATCTGGGTGCAAATCTATTCATAAACCAAATTAACAGTTATGAAGATAAACACAGTGAGAGATAATTGAATGTTCCCTGGAACATGCTGGGCTACTGAACCAAGGGGACCTCAGGAAAGCGTTGCCAAGGGAAATAACTGCTGAGGATGAATCACATCATTTATAAGGTTGGACAGTTAATCTGGAGTCCTGTTCCTTTCACAGACATGGGGAGACCATGGAAAACCTTTCTTTATTTTAGGGAGAATAAAGCATGTAGGCCAGAGTCCACAAGAGCAGACTTGCAGACTGGGTGTCATTTTCTTGTTCCATGCTTTCCCATATGCTTGTGTTCACCAATGTGTGTGCTAGTGTTCCATTAACAGGCTCATGTGGAGTGAATTTTATTTGTGATTGGTCCAAATGACGTGTGGGAACCAGAAAATGCCCAATGGTGGATTGCTAGCGAATTCACTGGTGTTGAAAGCTAAGATTATTTTACACTATTCACACTATTTAAACAGTGGAACATTGTATTTTAAAATAAATTAGCATGCTTCTCCTTTCATAGTCATGGTGTCACATGGCACAGAAGGAAGCCATTCAGCCTATTGGAATCATGTTTTTGTTTTAATTCTTTCATGGGATGTGAGTGTCGCAGGCATGACCAGCATTTGACACCCATCCCTAATTGCCCTTCAACTGAGAGGCTTGATTAGCCATTTCAGAGGGCAGTCAAGAGTCAACCACATTACTGTGGATCAGGAGTCACATGTAGGCCAGACCAGGTAAGGATGGCAGATTTCCTTCCCTAAAGGGCATTAGTGAACCAGATGGGTTTTTACAACAATTGTTTCATGGTCACTATCACTAAGACTAGCTTTCAATTCCAGATTTATTAATTAAAGTTGAACCTGTAAGCATTAGCCTGGGTCTCAGGACTACTATTCCAGTGATATTACCACTATGCCACCTTCTCCCCTAAATCTCATTGCAGCACAAACCAGTTCACCCCTTTCCTCCTGCTCTATCCCAGTAGCCCGACAAGTTTGTCTCCCTCAGGCGCCCATCCCATTTCCTTTTGACATCAATAATTGTCTCCATTTCCACCACCCTCCCAAGGAGCCAGTCCCTCATGGTGAATTCCCCAAAGTCTCCACACCTCTTTGTTTACAGAAACGCTGAAGTTGGATCAAGTAGGTCCTTGTTTGCAGCTGAAGTGTATTTGTTCCCTTGCAGACGAGAGCAAGTTCCCAGAAGCCATCTCGGTGCTGCTGGCTTGGTTTGAACGTGGAGAAGTGACACGGCGCTCAGCGAACAATTTTTATTCCATGATCCAGTCGGCCAACAGCCACAGTCGGAGGCTGATGAGTGAAAAGGCAGCACATGAGCAAGAAATGGAAGACGCCAAGGAACGATTCAAAAATGCTTTAGCACGGATCCTGACTGGATGTAAGTGAGATTTGCATATTGGCCTTCTCAATTCTGTTAAAGCCCCAGGGTAAGTACTCGTGCTGCAAGTTCTAGAACATGGGCCCATCTTACAGGACTAGATTTTCAGGTAGGATATCTTTCGCTTCATCTCTTGGAGTCAGAAGGCATTTTGTAGGAATTACGAACACTGACTATATAATCCACACAGCTACAGCTATCTTTTCACTGATCTTCAACTAGAGACTTTCACATCTGAACAAATAGGCTCAGCAGAATCATTTATAATAACATGTTTAATTGGATGGTATTAATTGCTAGATGGTAACTTTCCTACAGGGTAATGAACAAAATCTGTAGAACTGGAACAGACAACAGCCAACTGGATTGCTAACGTTGTGAACACCTTTTGGAAATTCAAGCAGGCACTAAACATCCTTCCCAAACCACATTGATCACCTGAAATGAGAACGTGCATCCCGCCACACACAGATAACAAGATAATGGAAGTGTTAGCAAATTATTCCAAAATAAAACCGGTTATTTTTTTTCCTTAAAGAGACATTGCTGGAATGCCGGTGAAGGTCACAGCTATCAGGTTAATAGATATAAAGAGTAGCTGGTCTAAAGGGTTGGCTCCATACATTTTTGGTGATGTCTAAATTTTGTTTTTCCCCATCAGGGACAATAACTAATGGACAGTAACTGCATTCAAAATGTGAAGATTTAAAATGATACATAACAAGCAAATGACTTCAGTTGAATTTGAAGGAAATACTCTTGAAAAATTAGGAACTAATGACCAGAGTTATCTCGCCGTTCCCAGCTTGATTCATTAAATCATCTTGGATCTTTAATGCAAAAAATTCTTTGATGCCATCTTAAGGGAATTCTGATTACTTCTCCGGGTGGAATTCTTTCTTGTTTTTATTCTAATTAATCAAATTCCATTCATGAGGAGCTTAATCTAAATACAAGTGATGTAAACAAAAGAAATTACAACTCACTAATGGCTCAACTCTCATGTAGCGAAGAAAATTACCTTGACAAATATGCCTTTCCAGTTGTAGATATTTTGCAAGATGATGGCTGAGGTGAAAACTGGGGACCATAAATGTAAAAGGGAGTCACTAATAAATCCAGTGGGGAATTGAGGAGAAGTTTCCTTAACTAGAGAGTGACAAGAATGTGGAGATCACTACCACGTGGAGCGGTTGAGGTGAATGTTATAGATGTATTTGAGGGGATGCTAAATAAACATGTGAGGGAGAAAGGAAATAGAAGGATACACTTTTAGGGTGAGATAAAGAGAGGTGTGGGAGAAGGCTCACCTGGAGCATAAATACCAACATGGATGTTTTGGGCCAGAAAAAGTGCTGCAAAATCCTACACAACTATGAACAGCTAAAAAATTAAATTTGAAGACTAATTTAATTAATAAGTAAAAAGTATTCTAATTTATTTTCGGAATGTTACATGCCTTTTTGTATTGTGTGAGTTTTTTTTGAAGTTTATATTATGTTTGTGAAAGAATACATTGGGTGAACTGTCGGCTGAGTTTTCCTAGCACGTGATTATGCATGGGTTGCAACTAGCATGTGCTTAAGGGACATCGCATGTTTTTTTGGTGCTAGCCTACGGTTACCTGGCTGGGGAGAATAGGTAGGCTGTCCAGAATGACTGGTGGTGGTGAATTAACTCAATAATCTGGGCCAGGTTCAGAGGCAGGTCCTTGATGGCCATTTACTTCTCTAGGACATGGTTTGTATGTGTTTGGGGAAGGCATGTGCATCTCGCAGGACCCCAGGAAAAGGAGGCCCGCATTGCTGACTACTTCCTAGGCTCTCATGGGTTGATATACCCCACATATTATTTAGTATGGGCTGTGTTAAGCCTTTCACCTCAACATTGGTTGTCGGGGCAAAGGGGGCTGTAGGTTGACATAGCGGGGGAAATGCCTCTTCTTGTGGCTAACAGTAAGAATTGTACCAGCTGTCATCCTGGGGAGGAATGCACTGGTGTCTGTCCATGAAGCAAACAAAGAAGACCTGGTCAAGTCTACAGGGATTGTGAGGCCAATTGCATTCTTTCTGGCCCCCCAGACTGTCACCTAGAACTATTGAACCTAGGTGTATATGGAAGAGTGGCTTTCTGGCCACCTGCTCCTCCTGGAGCCCTCAGTTGGGGAACAGGGCTGAGAGGAGATAGTGGAATTTGTAAAGTTTTATGAGGGCTGCAGTACATTCAGTGAAAGACCATTGTTCCCCTCCCATTTTTTTCTGCATGTAGCAGTATATAAAGACTGGTCTTCATACCTCTTCCACTTCTCCTTTCTCAAAGAATACATTTGTATTGTATTGTATACAAAGCATACAAACTAGACTGAACCACTGGGGACATAAACAGATATAAGGTATAATAACTTGATTTTGATGATAAAATATCAGACTCCATCCATAGATTTTTTTCCATAAGTCTGTATAAGTACACAAAGGGGTAAATAATGTTAATGGTGGAGACATTGAGGCATGAGGAGAGCCCATCTGCAGTTGGCATACTGTAAGTACAACAGAGACATTAGTTGGCAGGATTAAAGGCACCATTTCATTGATAATTTCCGATACCTATAGGGGTACCAACTGTGATTGAATGTATTCCTGGAGGCTCCATCACATGACCTGCCCCCACTCTCCAGCCTTTCGTTGGCCAGCATGTCCATCCTTGTGACACACTGCCTTCCTATGCCAATGAAAAGCAAAAAGACTCATTATTCCAATTGGATGATGCTTGAATGTCAGCCAAATAGCCTTTGTTCCCCATTTTCAATATTTTTATCTCTGGCAAAGAGAAATGTTCAAAGAAAATGATAAAAAGAAAACAACCGTTTTTAATATCCCGATGATTTTTTTTTCGAGGGTTGCATACAGTGGTGTCCTGGAGATTGATCTTCAATTCCTGGAGACTCCAGACCAATCCTGGAGGGTTGGCAACCCATGCTAGTCAAGTGCTAAAATTTGATTTTTCTTGCCTCAAGGATGATATAGTGCCTTTAATAATGTTTTAAAAGCAGCACAATGCTAGCCCCTGTGTGTCTCTGCTTTGTTTCCTTAATTCCTGATCAAAACATAAACTGGTTGTTTTGTTTGACTTCCTTGTTCACCAAAGTTGAGCAGATTGTTGCAGTTTTCAAGGCTGCTTCGAAGCAAAAGGTTTGGGACCATTTCTCAAAAGCTCAACGCAAGAACATTGATATATGGCGAAAGCAAGCTGAGGTTGGTAAATTCATCTTCTTCCAATTCTATCAGTGTCACTTGCTTCAAGAGTATATTCAACTCATTTTGAGTATGATATATTTTGCTCTTTTAGTATTCAACTCATTATCTTTTTTTTGTCAACCATTGCTTAAAGCCATGAGCATTTGCAGTCTATATTGATGCTGTAAAGTTCTGCATTGCTACTGGGGTTCCCATGACTAAATGTGCCAGTGTTTCTGAAGAATCCATCCACAGCAACAAGCATGAAACATCTTAGGTTTATCTACCATCCTTAACAGGCAGCATTCTAGCCAATAAATTACTTTGATCATGAAGTTTATTTCAAACAGGTGAACTATAGACAGTTTGCATTGTGCCCAGTAAAAACTATGGCTAATACGTGTTTAATGTAGGACCCCTGCTGCTGAGAGAAGAGACAGGAAGGTTTTTATTTTAGTATTTGCCCCCTAATCACAGATTTGGTAAAAATATTTTAAAGTACAGCTGTAGCCCCTTTATAAAATATTTGAATTCTTTTAATCAAATGATGGTAATTAATATATAAGCAAGTATCCATTTAGCGCTCTGACTGACAACAACTCCAGGATGTATTAAGATTCTCACAAGCTACTGTAATTTTCAGGGTGATTTTCTTAGCATTATAGCAATGAAATAGAACAAGTGAAAACTTTACCATTTAAAGTACACTCCTTTAAGTGCCTCATTGTCCCCCCATCTAGCCTGTCTTCCTGTTCTTTCATTTTCTTCAATTTAACTTTGCTTTGTTTCTAATGACAATAATTGAAATTTCTTCTGTTTTCTTTAAGTCAATAAGTTTTACTGACCTATTTTCTATGGTTTCAAGGTTGTCCTTGGCCATATACTCTTCTCCAAAGACAAACATTTCTAATCCCTTTGGATTCAGGATCTAAAAAAAAAAGTCCATCTGGTCATGTCATGAACCTAATGAAGCTAACATTTATTCACCTGCCTCAATGGTGGCTTTTCGCGCCATAGCAGCTCACCTCATGAATAATGCATTCTTGAGAAACATGCCTCTGACTCACCCGCCCCGCTGTCACCTCAGGCCTTCAGTAATCCGGGTGCCATATTTAAAGGCCGCCCGTGCACAGAGCTAGCACTCCCTAAGGGATCAGAAGCTGCTGTAAAGTCATGGCTGCCAAAGGGAGGAAACACGCAGCCCCCAAATTTAGCGACCCCTCCCTCAGGCACCTACTGAATGCTATGGAGGGCCGCCATGAAGTCCTCTACCCCCGTTCTAGCAAGGAAGGTCACCAATCCAGCATGGGAGGCGGTGGCAATGGTGGTCAGTGCCAACACCCTACAAAAGAGGACAGCCATGCAGTGCCACAAGAGGTTAAATGATTTCCTCCGCTCTGCCAGGGTAAATCATTCTCTTCATCACTCTCAACTCACACACTCACAAGCCCATCACATATCTACAGGGATCTCACTCATTGCCAGTTCAAGGGACATCACCATTCACTCTCTCACACCCTCATCTGCCCTGTGGATCAGGTCCTCATCCCATCCGTGGCACCACTCACCACCCACACATGCCAGGCATCCTTCTCATCTGGCCTGGCAGGAATCCTGCTTACACTCTCACCATCTCTATTCATGCAGGGCAAGCTGGCACCCAACAATAGGGAGAGGTTGAAGACCAATGGAGAAATGCCTGAAATCAAGGTCCTCACAGACTTTGAAAAAGAGCCATCCAGCTGGCCGTTGAGGATCTGGACCATTCCTGTGCTGATGGTGATGTCAGCGGTGCTCAACCAAGTGAGGATCCAGCAGCGCACCATTCATCAGACAGCCATACTGTGACTCAGTTCCCCTGTTCCGCAGACCCCTGCCATGCACTAATTATCTCTCCTTGCTTTCACAGGCACATCTGGGAAGCAGCTGAGGGGGAGCCAAGTCCTTGACTCAGGCCCTGAAGACACCTCAGAAGAAGAACTGACGACAGCCTCATTGAAGTCCCAGCACAGCGCTCACCCACACCCTCCACCAGCGCAGAGACACACACCTTGGTGGGACCTAGTTCTAGAGTAGCCTTGGGGTCACACTGTCTGATCCACAGCAGGTGGCAGCAGGAACTTCCCAGGCTTCCGGCACGCGGAGGACTGCTGGAGGCCAGAATGTTGCTGAGTCTGAGTCAGATGAGAAGCCTCTGGAGTCGGTCATACCTCAGTTGCTGGAGCTGCAAAGGCAAGCTCAGGAACATCAGAAAGGGATGTCTGCTGCACTCCTCAGATTGCAAGGCACAATGGAGGAGTCCATCTGCCTTCAGTCTGAGGTGATAGCGCCAGCATGCCAATGCACTGAGGTCAACAAGGCCCATGGAGACCTTGGCCCAGGACATTGGCCCTGTACTGCTGCACGGGCTGAACTCCATCACTGATGCCACAGTTAGCCTCCAACAGTGTTAGCTCAAGAAGGGTGTGGGGTAGATCGAGCTCACTCCCCTTCTCCTCAAGGAGTCAGCCAGGGGCACTCAGGCACCCATAGGGAGGAGGATCAGCAGGTACACCATGGGGCCATCCACTCAGGTGGCTCTGGGAGTGTCCAGCCCATCAGAATCCTCTCTTCCTGTGACCTCCGTAGCTCCAGATCCACAGGCCAAGAAGGGTGCCACTGCCACCTCGAAAGGGTGGACGCTGAAAGCAGGCTGGGGCCCTCCAGGTCTCAGCCCTCCAGAGGATGCCTGCCAAGGTCATCACAGACAGGGCGTCACAGTCAGCAGGCTGCATCTACCTCCGCTATGGATGTCAGGGGAGCACCAAGACGTAGTGGCAGGGTTAGGAAAGTTAAGAAGATGTAGTTGCACAGCCCGGGCATGGGTGTTAATCACTTGTACATAATGTTCACTATTGTAAATAAACTCCCAAGAATACCTCCTTGCCTTTGGCTCATAGTTATGATGTTTGTGTCACTCAGGTGTGAAACCTTGGTTCCTGCACAAGATAAAGGCAGGTGTCTCAGTCCAGGGCCTCTTCCCTGTTCAGTGTGCAACCTTCAGAACAAAGTGATGATTTGGCTTCACACTCACTGGACATGATGCCTGCACCTCGATGGTGCTGGTCATTGCTGTAAGAATGTTGTGGGCAGGCAGCACAGAGTTCCACCATTCTCTCTTTGAGGTGGGGCTGGCCCCCCCATCTCTTCAGCATCTGTGACTGGTGATGTTGTGCTCCTGAAGGTGACAGATGCTGATGGCTGGCAAAGGATCAGGTGCATTTAAAGTTTTAGGGCTACATCTCTAAGATATGACTTTGATCATGGAGTATAAGTGAGCTGCCCTCAACCAGACAGATGTCAGATATTCACAGAGGCAATGTGAAGACCATAAGACATAGGAGCAGAAGTAGGCTATTCGGCCCATTGAGTCTGCTCTACCATTCAATGAGACCATGACGAATGGTAACCCTCGACTCCACCTTCCTGCCTTTTCCCGTAACCCTTGACCTACTCAACCTCTCCGCATAAGAAAGTCCCTCCATACCCGGGATCAACCTAGTGAACCTTCTCTGGACTGACTCCAGTGTCAGTATATCTTTCCTTGGATAAGGGGACCAAAACTATTCACAGTATTTTAGATGTGATCTAACTAGTCCCTTGTATAGTTTTAGCAAGAGGTCCCTATTTTATACTCCATTCCCTTTGAAATAAAGGCCAACATTTCATTTGCCTTCCCTATTACCTGCTGAACTTATATGCTAGCTTTTTGGGATTCATGCATGAAGACCCCCAAAACCCTCTGTGCCGCAGCTTTCTGCAGTCTTTCCCCATTTAAATACTATTCAGCTCCTCTATTCTTCCTGCCAAAGTGCATAACCTCACATTTTCCCATATTATATTCTATCTGCCAAGTTTTTGTCCACTCACTTAACCTGTCTATATCCCTCTGTAGACTGTGTCATTCTCACCACTTGCCTTCCCACCTGTTTTTGTATCATCCGCAAACTTGGCAATAGTACATTCAAGTCTTTAACATGCATTGTAAATAATTATATCCCCAGCACTGATCCCTGTGGCACTCCATCAGCTACAGGTTGCCATTCGAAATTGCCCTTCTTATCCCAATTCTTTGTCTTCTATTAGTTAGCCAATCTTCTATCCATGCTAATATACTGCCCCCAACACCCTGGGCTCTTATCTTATTAAGTAACCTTATGTACGATACCTTATCAAAAGCCTTTTGAAAATTCAAATATATTACATCTACTGGTTCCCTTTTATCTATCCTGCTTGTTACCTCCTCAAAGAATTCAAATAAATTTGTCAGACATGATTTCCCCTTCATGAATCTATGCTGACTGTGCTTGATTATATTATACATTTCTAAATGCTTTGCTATTACATCCTTGATAATAGACTCTAACATTTTCCCAATGATAGATGTTAAGCTAACTGGCCTATAGTTACCTATTTTTTGTCTCCCTTTTTGAATAAGTGTGTCACATTGGCAGTTTTCTAATCCTCTGGGACTTTTCTATAAACTAAGAATTCTTGCAATATTACGACCAGTGCATCCACTATCTCTGTAGCTACTTCCTTTAATATCCTAGGATGCAACCCATCACGTCCAGGGGACTTAACAGCCTTTACCTAATGAGCTTCCCTAGTATTTTTTCTCTAGTGATAGTTATTATATTTACTTCCTACTCCCCCTTCCCTTTTGCCCCTTGATTATTTAGTATTTTTGGAATGCTATTAGTATCTTCTACCATGAAGACTGATGCAAAGTATTTATTCAACTCCTCTGCCATTTCCTGGTTTCCCATTATTATTTCCCCAGCCTCATTCTCTTAGGGGCCTATGTTCACTTTGGCCTCTCTCTTCCTTTTTAAATATTTAAAGGTCTTATTGTCCGTTTTTATATTACTTGCTAATTTACCCTCAAAGTTTATTTTCTCCCTCTTTATTATTTTTTTGGCCATCTTTTGTTGGTTTTTTAAATTTTCCCAATCCTCTGGTTTACCACTAATCTTTGCCACATTGTATGTTTTTTCTTTCTATTTGATACTATCCTTAACTTCCTGGGTGAACCATGGTTAGTTTATCCCCTCCCAGAATCTTTCTTCCTCACTGGGATATATTTTTGTTGTGAGTCATGAACTATTTTCTTAAACGTCTGTCATTGTTCATCAACCGCCTTTTCTGCTAAACTCCTTTCCTAGTCCACTCCAGCCAACACTGCCCTCATTCCATTGTAATTATCCTTATGTAAGTTTAGCACAGTTGCTTCTGATCCAAGTTTCCCACTCTCATACTGAATGCTAAATTCTACCATGTTATGGTCACTGTATCCTATGGGATCTTTTACTTTGAGATCATTTATTAAACCTGTCTGATTACACATTACTAGATCCATAATAGCCTGATCCCTGGTTGGATTAATAACATATTGTTCTAGGAAACCATCGTGAATACACTCTATGAATTCTTGCTGATGGATATCTCTGCCAATTTAATTTTCTCAATCTACATGAAGATTAAAGTCACCCATGATTAATGTAGTGCCTTTTTTACATGCCCTCATTATCTCCTGATTTATTCTCTGCCCTACAGTGTAGCTACTGTCAGGGGACCTATAGACTTCTCCCACCAGTGTCTTCTTCCCCTAGTTATTTCTTATCTCCACCCATATGGATTCTACACCTTATGATCCAAGATCATTTCTTGCTATTGCATTTATTCCATCTCATTCTAACAAAGCTACCCCACCACCCTTTCCTTCCTGGCTGTCCCTTTGAAAAGCCACATAACCCTGAATACTTAGTTTCCAGCTTTGATCTCCTTGTAACCATGCCTCTGTAATGGCTATAAGATCGTACCCATTAACTTCAATTTGTGCCTTTAGTTCATTTATTTTGTTCCGAATACTAAGTGCTTTTAAGTAATGAGCCATTAATTTTGCTTTTTTACCATTTTTTCCCCCTTTGACTGTATTTGCTGCTTTTTTTTATGTTTGTACGCTCTGTCCCTTCCTGCCACACTCCGGGTTTCATTACCTAAATTGCTGCCCTGCAAGGCTGCCATATCCTTTTGCTTTGTAAGCCTACGTATCCCCTCTCCAGGACACTCCGCCACTCTATTTGTTTTAAAGCCGTCTCTACAGCCCTAGTTATTCGATTCACCAGGACACTGGTCCCAGCACGGTTCAAGTGAAGCCCATCCCACTGGAACAGCTCCCTTCTACCCCAGTACTGGTGCCAGTGCCCCATGAACTGAAACCCATTCTCTCACACCAATTTTTGAGCCACGCATTTAACCTTATTTACCCTATGCCAGTTTGCCTGTGGTTCAGGTAGTAATCCCGAGATTATTACCTTGGATGTTCTGTTTTTTAATTTAGCTCCTCCTCGCAATCTCCTCTAGGTATGGCTGACTGCCTGTCCCAGCGTCCTCTTCTCACACTCTCCTATAGGTGCTACTGGCTGCCTGGCTCAGGGTCCTCCACTCGCACTCTCCTCTCTTAAAGATCTATGGAGTGTCCTCACTGCATGTCGTCATCATCCTCATGGAATCCAGTGACTATTAGGGCCTCTGCTGCATCTCCATGACATGAGCCTGAGCACTGAGGGTATGTGCACTGCCAACAGCCACACAGGTGCAAGGTGAGGATGTCAGGAGTGTCCTCGCTGCATCTTGTCATCATTCTTCACGAATCTTGCAGCTATGGGGGCCTTTCGAGCGTGCATCATCTGCCCAGTGTGATGGCCTCATCACGAGCGTCCTCGCCCTCAAGGACCTCATCACCATCATCCCCTTTAATGTTCTCCTCATCAGAGGAGTCATGCAGCTCTTCCATCTGCTGCTCAGCCAGGTCCCCCTCTCACTGCAGTGCCAGGTTATGGAGCACACAGCAAGTGACGATGATGTGGGACACCCTCGGTGGACTGTAATGCAGTGCTCTTGAGGACCTGTCGCGGCAACGGACCCTCATTTTCAAAATGTCTATCGTTCTCTCCATCAAAGTCCTGGTCACAGCCTGAGCCTCATTATACTGTTGCTCTGCTGCAGTCTGAAGCCGCCACATGGGCATCATCAGCCATGTCCTCTGTGGGTAGCCCTTCTCCCGGAGGAGCCAATCCTGCATCCTCTCTGGACCCTGGAAGGTGTCAGGGTTCTGAGACCTGCTAAGGATGTAGGAGTCACTGATGCTCCTTGGGAATCATGTGCAGAACTGTGGGATGCACTTGTGGTGGGCTGCAGACCAGCTGAACATTCAGTGAGTGGAAGCCCTTGTGGATGATGTAGTTGACCGCTTGTTGCCAATGATATTTAATCTGCAGAAGATGCTCACTTTTCACAAGGTTTTCCTAGTGTGTGGCTGGCTTCCCTCACTACCCCCAGCATGCGCTTGAGTGTTTCCTTCAGTAAATGATACGTGAGTGCAGTCGATGGCACCCTGCACCTGTGGAAAATCGGAGATCTGCACAAATCCCAGCGCTTGCTTCCTGGATTTCCTGATCCCGGTCAAAATGCCAGTTGTGTGCCATCGCGAAGATGCCATCCGTGACCTCCTGGATATACCTGTGTGTGGAGGCTTGTGGGACCCTTCGCAGGTCACCTGTGGAGCACTGGAAGGAGCCAATAGAAATTGAGCGACCGCCATGGTCGCTTTCACAGTCACTGGCAGTCGATTCCCTCCTTGGCCCCATGACACCAAATCCTGCAGCAGGTGAAGTAATCGACCAGTTCCCGAGCCATATGCAGTCTTCGGAGACACTGGTTCTCAGTCATCTGCAGAAATGACATGCGCCATCTATTGACCCTGGGTCTAGTGAGGTGCCTACGAGTGACAGCTCAGTGTGGATCCTCAGCTGTGCAGCCTTCATCTTGAGGGAGGTGCTCCTCCCTTTGCTGAACCTCGTGCCCCCACTGCTCTCTTCTTCTTCTCTGTAAACCATGAGGCATACCGCTAAAACACTAGGCTCCATGATCCTGATGTTCTCCTCCTGCAGGCTCAAAGAGGGAATCGCATGGGTTAGCATGGGTGTCCTAAGAACTTCTCTTGGTTAAGTCTGAAGGCCCCTTTACACATGCAGGAGAGTGCTGGCCACCACCTGGATATGCCAATGTGCAACGTGCTCATTGGCTGTCCGAAACCCCACCCACCTCTGCCCCACTCCACTTGACCAATGGGCAGCAGCTTTGCCCATTGGGCTGCATGCTGTGCTCCCAGCTCAGGCACAGGGGTTCTCCTAACCCACACTGCAAGGCTGCACTGTTAGCTTGAACCATGAGGGATACTGGTTCAAATGTTAATAAAGACATTGCAAGGGGCTGTGAGCACCTCCACCAGTGACTGCTCCATGGTCACCTTTCACAAGGGGTTTCTATGACTTGCCCAGTTGGCCAATTGTTCTACTGCCCCCTAAAACGCACATTAATTTGCAGTCTGTGCTGAGGGGTGAAACGTTCTGGAGTATTTGGTGACACTTTCATGCTTTTGTGTTGCTTGAGTTGGCAGGAAAGATTCAGAGGCCCAACTCCGAGCATCTTAATGGAGCTGCAGCTGAACGGTCTCAGCTGTGGAAGAATGCTCACTTTTGACAGCCGTTTCTTAGTGCGTGGCTTCTTCCCTCACTCCACCCAGCATGCACTTGAGTGTTTCCTTCAGTCTGTCTGTGCTTCCTTGCCCCCCACAGCCCCCTCACCCCTCTCACCCCCACAGTCTGACCGGCACTGCATTGAAAGCCAGCCAGGAAAATGTGACTTGCCTGTGCCCCTTGCGAACGCGTGGTGCCTCTTCCTTGATGCCCCATGGGTGATGCTCGTGAACACTGAGCAAGCTTGTGTGCACTCACCTCGGAATTCCCCTCAAAGTTCACGTCGCCAGGTGTACAGCTTTTAAAGGCAGCCGGGAAGCACGCTGTTCCGAAGTCACATCAACGTGGGGGGTAAATTTGACCTGAGTGAATGATTCTGGTGAACAGGGCTTATAATGAGATGCAAATGTATTAAAATGACGTTCCTGACATGTGGAGGTGGGAAACGTGGCCATTGATGGGCGGAGTAGACAACTGCAAACTGGTTTCATGAAAGCGTAAAACTGATTTTTGACCTTCACGCCACATTGTCCCCCTGCCCTGCCCTGCACCCCCCCACCCAGCCCACCATGACGCTCAACACTAACGGAGCCAGAAGATTCTGGCCGGAGCCTATGGCCGGGATTGGGGTGGAACCCACTGCGGATGGGACAGTAAATTCGGAGAGGCAGCCAAACACCCATTGACTTTGGGCGCGGCAGGATCGGAAAATCCCGACCTCTGTTTCAGGCTGGCGTTCTGATGATAGCTCATTGACCTGAAACATTAACTCTTTTCCCTCTCCCCAAATGCTGTCAAGCCTGCAATGCATTTCCAGCATTTCCTGCTTTTATTTCCAATTTCCAGCATCCGCAGTATTTTGCCCTTGATTTACTTTTCCTGATTCCGAGCACCTGGTGCTTGTTTGACATCCAGTTTGGCTTCTGGCGATTCACGTTGCCCTGCACCTCGCTTGGGTTCCATGTGACACCCTTCATTATTTCAGGAGTGGATCACACTGAGGATTTAACCAGTACCTCACAGAAACTCAGTGCTGGGCAGCTGTGACTTGTCAAATTGGGTTCCTAAAATCTTTCACACATGCCTTTGCCCCACCGGATGACAACACACCTTATCCATATTTGTGAATCGTGCTCTCTCTATTTCTTCTCAAGGGCGAGAGGGGGAGGGGTTTGTGGAAATTTAACCTCCTTCATCCCCTTGCACCCCATGACAGCAGAAAGAAAGGTGGGTTAAATTGGTAAATCTTCAAAACCCAATTCTAACCCACCATGATTATGTTTTAAGCACAATGGATTTGGGCAGCCTCAGAGCCACCCCTAAAGAGGTGCGTCTGTCGTTCTAGTATTTAAATCAGGCTCTGTGCCTGGCATTTTGGCAGGGTTTTAAAAATAGCACCTCAAGAATCCTGGCCTGCAAAATGGAGGCAGGACCTGGCACCTCCAGCAGCTGAATGCTTCTTATACTACTACTTGTGGACCAGGAGGAACAGAAGGGCTGGCCCTGACTCAGCAAGCAAACCTTCAACTGCAATTGTTGACATTTTTATTTGTTCACGAGGTGCGAGGGTCGCTTTTTGTGGACAGGACAATTTTCCGCATAGCCAGGTAAATGCAAGTGTTGTAGCTGTACTGGAACAGCCTGGCTAAGGAAGCAGCAAGTTCTGGAGCACGAATCTTCAGTACAATTGCCGGAATATTGTCAGGTCCTGTAGCCTTTGCAGTATCCAGTGCTTTCAACCATTTCTTGATATCACATGGAGTGAGTCGAATTTATGACGATTGACAACTGTGTTGCTGGGGACCTCCAGAGGAGGCCACAATGGGTCATCCACTCGGCACTTCTGGCTGAAGATAGTTACAAATATTTCAGCCTTACATTTGCACTGATGTGCTGGGCTCCTCCATCATTGAGGATGGAGATATTTTTGGAGATTCCTCTTATGGTTAATTGTTAAATTATCCTCTAGCATTCATGACTAGGTGTGGCAGGACTGCAAAGCTTTGATCTGATCCATTGGTTGTGGGATCACTGTCAATAGCATGCTGCTTCCACTATCTAACGTGCATGTAGTCAGTTGTAGCAATACCAGATTGGGACCTCAGTTTTAGGTATACCTGGTACTGCTCCTGACTCCTCATTGAACCAGGGTTGGTCCCCTGGTTTAATGGTAATGGTAGAATGAGGTTACAGATTGTGGTTGGATTTAATTCTGCACTGGTGACTCACAGTGTCTCATAAATGCCTAGTTTTGAGTTGCTAGATCTGTTCTGAATATATCCCATTTAGCTCAGTGGTAGTGCCACACAATACGATGAAGGGTATCGTCATTGTGGAGATGGGACTTTTTCTCCACAAGGACTATGAGGTGGTCACTTCTACCAACACTGTCATGGACAGATGCATCTGTGACAGGCACATTGATGAAGACAAGGAATCCTTTAGATTACTAGTCCAGTAACATTACCGCTATGCTACCATCCCCTGATCTCTGGCATGTAGTCAAAGAGCTGTTCCGGGATGGGAAGATATTCAACTTTCTCATGACCAATCTCAATTTAGTTGAATGGGCTGCTATCCATTCTTATTTTGGTTCCTGAACTGGAATTTCAGATGACTCTTGAACAAATATGGTTTTCCACCGCGCCACCTTATCCAGTGTTGCAACTGCCCTTCTTTAGAAGTAGTGGTGCAGTAGAGTTGGTCCTAATGCTGAGGATTAATTTAACAATCTTGCACTGTGCCATTATTTTTAATTGAAATTTGTGTAGTTTGAAGCTGATTTTCAACTAGTGTGGGCTACGGCTCAAAAGTAGAGTGAGTCAGAAGCTTGTGGGATCATTGGATCCTATAATTGGTTTATTTGATCCAAGATGAAGTCTGCCTCTTTCAAGTAGTTGGATGATGATTCAGTCCAAGGTAATGACCTCAACTTTCAGAGCAGTCCAATTGACCCAATAAAATATGTTTGAAAATATCACTGCAAGGTTGCTTTGATGCAGCACAAGAAATAATTAGATGCTTCACTGATCAGTTATGCATCAAAGTACCACTTGTTAGATAACTTTAAACGATAGTAAAGTACATCAATAGTAGCCTTTCTTCTTTGCTTGTCCCATGTTTTATTTCAGTAAGCTACTCCCTCAATCAATACTTTCACTGGCGGCTGTTTTTGTATCTTTGTAGAAGCACAATCAACAAATGGGCCTGAATAAATATCTAAAAAATGTATTGATTGAACCACAACTGAATCTGCTTTCCATTCTGTTTGAGTGTCCATCTCCAGAGCAAACTCTGGGCCAAATTTTTGAGTGTGTGGTTGGGTTTTGGCATCACCTGAGGTTGAAAGCTATTGGCCCTTGAATAAAATTGATGCTTGGAGGTGGTGAAATTGATAAAGGCAACTTTAAACAAGCAACAGCCTGAGGTCCAGCTGCCACTTTGGCTCCTGCACCTTTTCACAGATTCAACTTAAAACCTTAGAGTGAATTCCTTCTCCACAATTATCTGCCAGGTTAATAGTAGAGGGGATCGCTCAGTATCAAATTAACATTTCAAAGCAAGTATTCTGTATTGCATACTAAGAGATACTAAGGGATGATTGTGGTGAAATTGTATACAAGTATAAGGACCATTTACAATTTTACTACAGCTGACAGACAAGAGATCTTTCTCCATTGTGTTTATTTTAAATTCCACATGAGTAAAGCTCTCTGTTTGCTCTGCCGTGGAATCACCCGCCATTTCCACTTTGTTCTGCAGTATTTGTCCGTAATTGCTAGCTCTCTTCCTCATTAAGCTGTGGTTGGCTGCTTCACTATCCCATTCTTTCTTTGACATCTGTTTTATAATTGAGAATACATTCGCGGTATGGAGGAACTGTTTCAACTCGAGGTTCAAGATGGATCGAACTGGGTTTTCTGCTCCAGAGCATCTCCTCCTGCTCCACGCAGACCTTGGATGGATGATCTGTATCTAGTGTAGCTGAACTTTTCTCTATCTGTTTGTCCCCCTTGGGGTGTGGGGTGGGGAGAAACTCTTGGTGTTCACAGGTTTTACTGTTGAACCGTATTATTAGAGATTGATTTTTCAAGAACTTTCCAGGGCTTGGCTCTTGCAGTCCTTAGCATTTTCTGTTGCTATGTGCTTCACACACTTATCATGAGGCACAACTTGCTAAAACTCTGAGCTTGCAGTCATTGACTGAGTAGGGTAGTGCCAGACAGCCTCCTGTAATAGCACAGGCCACTGCAGTGGAGAAGGAAAGCAGACAAGTGTAAACAGGGCTGCTCGGTAACTGCTGCCCATTTGCCACCATCACCCAAACTAAACATCATCCGCATTTTCATCAGGATCATTTCCGTCAATGGGTTTCTCTTAATGTGATCCTAATATCCGCTCACAAGCACAAAATGCCACCAAAATAATATCACTAAAAGAAATAAGCCAGGAGAAATTTGGGAAGAATAATCTGCAAAATTCCTCTTTGACCTATCTAAAGAACTGCACAAGTCATCAGTCTGTTCCAGAAGTTCACTATTGTCTGGGAAAAGGAGCACCTCCTGACATCTAACCCAGACCTGTCCTTATACAAGCTAACATTGTGACATTTTGCCCTACCTCATCTTTTCAGTTGGAAGCAGCTATCAACTGGAGTCAGTCCATTCTCTTTCTCATCTTACAATCCTTGATCAGATCTCCTATTAAACCTCTGCTCTAGATCACCTGTAATATCAAACACCCAACAACACACAGCCACTCCCAGCTCAAGATTACCTGTAATATCAACAATCCAACACTGCCTATCGCAGCACCATATCACCTGTAATATCAAAAACAGGACAACATAGCACCTCCCAGCTTCTCCAAAGTGCAAATTCCAATTCCTTTAGGCCATCTTGATAAATAAGATGGTTTATACTGAGAATTGGTATCTCCACTGTGCCCTTTCCAAAGCCTTTCATTGTCATTGCATCTGCAAGATATTAATTGAGTAATTAATAAGTTCATTCCAAATGCAATGTATATTATACCTCAAAGGTTTGTTTCTGTGTAGATTTAATTAACTCAGGATGTATGACAGCAGTTACATTTTAACCAGCTGAAGTTATAAGTTACTTCTTGAGGTGAGTTGTTTGAATTATTTTGTCTGTTTGAGAAATGTGTGATTGACTTGAAGGTGGCATGCTTGATGAAATGGGAGGAAATCTGCTTTTCTAATTAAGGAGAATGGAAGAGTGCAGTTGTTCATTAACACACCGGTTAAAAAAAAACACAAGGGAGATGCTTAATTAGGCTGATGAAGAAGGTGTATAAAATGCTACTGTTATTTGTGTTATTGTGGGTTTGAAATGATTTTTTATGGCATGTCTACCTCATTAAACCAATAATTACGGTAAGTGACATAATACAGAGGCAGAACTTAGCAAAGTCTCCTGACCTCTGACATAACATTGTATTGACAAAATGATCTTTCCCTGAGGACCAGGATGTGGAGCAAGTTGTGGTAAGTTCACAGTATATCCCAGGGGACAGTAGGCTTTCATGAACACTGGAACCAGCTGTTTAAGTCCTGATAGAAAAAAAACTTCAAAAATCTAAAATTAACCAGTGCTTTGGGAACATCTGTTTAAAAGTATCAACGCTAGCACTTCAATCCAGTTCTATTTTCCAAATTCCACAAACAGGTATGAAATAAAGTTTTTATGCAATAGAAGTAAAAAATGATCTTTCAAACCAACTATAGTCACAATGGGACAAAATATAGCTGCTCCCAGCTCTAGATCACCTGTAATATCAAACGCCAGACAACGCACAGCCCGCCCCTGCGCTATACCACCTGTAACATCCACGACACAACAACAAACAGCCTGACCCAGCACTAGTTAACCTGTAATATCAAACACCCGACAACATTTAGGCCTCCAAGCACCAGATCACCAGAAAGATCAAACATCTGGCAACATACAGCCCATCCCAGGACCAAATCATCTGTAATATAAATCACGCGACAATGCACAGACCCTCGACATCACTTGTAATATCAAGCACCCACCCACACATAGACATTCAGAGCACTAGATCCACTGTAATATCAAACTCCAGGCAACACAGCCCCTCTGAGCAGTAGATCATCTTTAATATCTAACATCTGCAACACACATCCCTGCCAAGCACTAGATCACCTATAAGATCAATCACCCAACAACACAGTCCTTCCAGCTCTAGATCACCAAAAATTTGAAACACACCACAACGTACAGCCCCTCCCACCTCAACATCATCTGTAATATCAACAATCCGACATCACACAGATCCTCCCAGCGCCAGATCTCCTGTAATCTCAAAGCTGTATTCTTCCAGGTAAGAACAGTGGATCCTTGTCAATAAGAGACGTGTTCGTTTGGCGCTAACTTTATTTTTTTTAATTGCTGCTCATTCCTTCCTGAATTTATGGCAATTTAGTATCTCTCTCTTCAATAACAGGAAATCAGGAATGTGCATAATGAAGAACTTATGGGAATTCGTCGAGAGGAGGAGATGGAAATGTCTGATGATGATTATGAAGAAAGTCCTTCTAAATTGCCCCCAGTGGATGATTCTGGTAAGGCTTTTCCAGCTGTTTCCATCTGTTGCTTTATTATCTTCATGAAAGGGCTTAAAATTGGGAATGATGGGAGCCCCATCATGTATACGGGGCAAGTTCCTGGACCATCAGGCCCAGTATAACCTGTTATAACCAGCTAATCATATAACCTGGTCTCCCACTGCTCCCCTATGGATTCCAGAGGTCCCCAACCAATGCTACAGTGGGGACCCATCGTCCTCACCCACACCCGCACCCCACCACCCATCTCAGATCAACCATGTCCTAATCGAATTGTGAAGGGCTGAATGGGCGCTTTTTGTTCTGAGAATTTCTGGGACTGCTGTGATATCAGTGGATTATTCTGGATTGAATGAATGGCTGGGTGAGTCCTAATCGCATTGCTTTCCTGCTCACAGTATTGGTATAGCATTTCTGTCATTGCTCAAACACAATCACTTGCTCCCCATATTGAATACAAATGAAACAGTCCCACATTATCTGCAGCGTCCCGAAAGGACAGCACATAATATTCTCTGAAATCAATAGCGAACGAAACATAATTAGGAGAGTTTGCTATCTTGTGATAACTATTGATTCTCTTCGCTCATTCTCCTGCTATGCTTGACGCATGTGATGTCCCAAAAATATAGCTGGTTCCCAAATGCTGGAAAATGATAAGGCTTCCTTCTGGCGAACAACTTGCTTTAAATCTTGCAGCACCAAGTAATGTATCTCACATGTTTGACAGAATGTTAAAGAGTGTTAGAATCTGTTACGTTATAAGTTGTGAGGTGTGAAGCCTAATAGGAAACATTAACTTCTTGTCGTTATCGATTACTCTATAATCATAGACTGCCATTGCATTCTGCGCCCCTTTGTGCAAGTAATACCTATAGCACTGATCAGTTTTCTTTCAGTGTTCTTGTGTTTTACCCACTCAGTTTAAATTGTAGATTAAATTATCTTGTAACACACATACCTCCTCATTTAGCATCCTTTTCAGGAGTCAGCTGTCCCTTGCCCCATTGGCCCGAGGGAGTCACATGCTCAACACTCTAGAAGATGATGACTTAAGCAGGACTGTTGAATTTTATTGGCAGCCCCTCCTATTTCCCAAGGGAAGTGGCATGGACCCCATTAGCTCTGTGATCTCAGCTAATGTGTCTCTCATTATGCCAATGTCTCTTTTGAATTCACTTGGTACTACACAACAGAATCCCATCGATTCTCCTTGGCTTCTCACTGTACCGCGACAAGGGGGCACTACCTTCAAATCAGAGCCAAGACACTCAGGAGAAAATCCCGCAAACACTACCTCTCACAAAAGCTGGTCAAAGTGTGGAACTCTCTTCCATAAAGAAAGCAATAGATGTCAGCTCAGTTAATCATTTTGAATCTAAATAAGATCGATAGATTTTTACTAGCCAAAGGTGTTGCAGGATGTGGGGCCAAGGCGGGTGGATGAGGTTGGGTCATAGATTAGGCATGATATCACTGAATGGTGAAACAGGCTTGAGTTGCTGAGTGGCCTACTCCCTATTTTCACATTCTGGTTCATTGACAAGAAAGATCATTAAGCAAATGCAATACAGCGTCACGTGTGTTGGTAAGTCTTATGAAAAGGCTGCATCGGTTCTGTCAGAGGACATCAATCTGTAAAAACAGTCAATGTCCAAGTTCCTTTCCAAGCAGAATGTTAATCATTGCAAACTGTTTTAGGTTTTATGTAGAGATGAAAAGAAAGACTTGAAAAACCATTCAGTCCATCAAGCCCACCCCATCTAGAAATAAAGCAAAATACTGCGGATGCTGGAAATCTGAAATAAAAACCGAAAGTGCTGGAAAAACTTAACAGGTCAGGCAGCATTTATGGAGAGAGAAACAGAGTTAGCATTTCAAATTCAATATGACTCTTCTTTGGAACTGGTGCAGTCTCATGCACTATTGACCGCCATCATCAGCCCCATGCCACCACCCACCCACCTGCACGGTCACCCCCATGTAATTCTACAATCAACACTTGTATGAAATCTACAGTTATTGCCTGTAGTTGTGTGGGGGCTGGTTAACTCAGTTGGCTCGATGGCTAGCGTACGGTGCAGAGTGACAGCTTCCACGTGGGAATCTTTGTACAGGCTGTGGGAGATTGGGGAGGCCTGCCTCCTTGCCTTGACCCACAATTGATGTGGAGTGGTGCCCCTCAAGCTATATAAACAATTCTCTCTTTCAAATGGAAAGAGATGCCTGGTGTCCTTTGAGGACTACAGTTCTCTTACCATTATCATTAGTGTCTGTAGTAAATCTATAGTCAGTCTTTGTAAACCTGCATTAAGTGCTTGTAGTAAATCTACAGTCAGTCCTTGTCCTAAATCTACAGTCGTCTCTGTAGTAGATCTATAAAGATTGCCTGGAGTAAATCTATGGTCAAGTCTTATAGTAAATCTACAGTCAGTATCTGTATAAATCTACAGTCAGTATCTGTGTAAATCTACAGTCAGTGTCTGTGTAAATCTACAGTCAGTGTCTGTATAAATCTACAGTCAGTGTCTGTATAAATCTACAGTCAGTGTCTGTATAAATCTACAGTCAGTGTCTGTATAAATCTACAGTCAGTGTCTGTATAAATCTACAGTCAGTGTCTGTAGCAAATCTACATTCATGGTTTGTCATCAATGCACAGACAGACCTTATAGTTAATCTATGGTCAGTATCAGTAGCATATCTACAGTCAGTGTCTGCGCTCACTTGATAGTACAGACCTTGAGCATTGCTGGAAGTGACATGCTGTTGAAGCTTTTGGTCTTGCACTCATCAGGACAGATTTCAAAGAGGAACAAATTATACTGCATGAGAGAAGGGGGGCTGATTGGTTGGCAAGTCAGCTCTGATTGGTCAAGACGCTGCCATAGCAAATGCACCAGCGAACTATTGCCTCCCATGCTTTTGTTTATTCAAAAAAGGTGCAATGTCTGGGCATATTTCTTTTGCCTGCAGAGTACAGGTGCCTGCATGTGAACATATGTAGCTTCTAGCTAGCGTAAGTGACCCACATCGCAAGCCTGACTGATAATCTTAAATTGGTTGTTAGTGTAATTCTTAACACACTTGGAATTGTTCAGCAAGTGCTGTCCAATTGTAGAATCACAAATAACATTAGACATTATCTTCTGAGTTTTTCAAGCATGGGCTGGTTGAGTATGGTCAGTACTCAATCTATTGTGAACAGCCGAAGGGAGGTGCTGTTTGATACAATCCGCCAGTTGTTGAGACGTACGGCCTATGTACGTGGCATCACACTGGCACTGAAATTCGTTTGCTACATTGCTCATTCTGTGGTAGGCAGAATGTCTTTTTGGCTTGATGGGGAATCCTCTTAGTAGAAAACATCGCTTCTGTTGCCACTGCCTGTAAAAGGAGTATAAAAGGACTAGCTTCACCTGTTGTTCAAATTTTTAAGACAATTTACCCTTCCAGGGTAATCTGAGGTAGACTGGACAGTTTCCAGGACTGAAAGTGGCAGCCTTCTTTGGGATGCGCGATACATAGTGAGCAACAACCGGATTGGGTTACCCATGACCCTGCAGGATGGCTTTGATGCTCCCTACTTCAGCGTCAAGCTTGCACAGTAAGAAAATGGCTTGGGCCCTATTTACAAGGCTGTGGATAAAAACCAATCCTGTAGCACATGGAGCTGTAGGAATCCCAAGGTGTATATTGACCAGTGAAGACAGGATTGCAGTAGAGAACCCACTGGCAGATTTCTCAACCAGCATGTCGAAGAAAGGGAGCTCGTTTGATGCTCCATTTCAAAGGTGAATTTGAGCTGGGGATGGAGCGCATTGAGGGTGTAAGGAAATTCTTATATTCGATTGTGGCTTCAAATGTAGCACGTGTATCATCTATGTATCGGAAATATGCAAAGGGTAGGAGGTTGGGAGTCATTCCATCAAAAATGTGTTTCTAATGGAAACCAATGAAAATGTTTGTGAGAGTTGGCCCTAGAGATGAGCCCATGGCAACACCATCTATGTGAGCATATGTAGTGTTGTTAAAACTGAATTCAACTGCACGAGGTGCTAAGTTCATAAGTTTAATGAATACAGGTTCAGAACATGATGACGCATCTAGATTGCCATCATTTAGTGACACGCTGCAAATGTCTACCCTAATATTATCTACCACAAGCCTACCTTCACTGATCAATATACACGTTGGCATTCCTACAGTTGCATGCATTAAAAGACTGGCCTTTACTGATGATTTTGTAAATAGGGCCCGAGCCAGTTGCTCACTAT
Organism: Carcharodon carcharias; assembly: GCF_017639515.1. Classification (NCBI taxonomy): domain Eukaryota; kingdom Metazoa; phylum Chordata; class Chondrichthyes; order Lamniformes; family Lamnidae; genus Carcharodon; species Carcharodon carcharias. The sequence continues at coordinate 90,474,080 of NC_054484.1, read as the reverse complement.
GCAGACTTGATGCTGAAGCAGGGCACTTCAAAGCCATCCTGCAGGATAATGGCTACCCTGCTCAGATTATTGCTCACTGTATATCATACACACTCACCAATAGGCCTAAGGCTAACGCTTTCAGACCCGAAAAGTGTCCAGTCTATGTCGACTTAACCTGGAAGGGTAAAGTATCTCAAAAATTTGAACAACAGGTGAAGCTAGCCTTTTCACACTACTACCATGCAGTCACAATACGAGTGATGCTTTCCACTGGATGTTGCTGTCCAGCCAAAAAGACGTTCTACCTACCACGGAAATGAGCAATGTGGTATATGAATTTCAGTGCCGTTGTGATACTAGGTATGTAGGCTGTATGCCCCAGATGATACCAAATAACACATCCTTTCACTTATTCGCAACAGGCAGAGCATGGACCATACTCAATCAACCCGTGCTTGCAAAACTCAGAACATAATGTCTATTGTTAGATGTGATTCCAAGATTGGTCAGCATTTACTGAATAATCTTGAGTGCGCTAAGAATTACACTGACAACTTCAGTCAAGCTCGTAATGTAGCTCACTTATACTTGCTAGAAGCTACATATATTCATGTGCAGGGACCTGTCCTCTGCCGGTAAAAGGAATATATCCAAACATTGCACCTTTCTTGAATAAACAAAAGCAGCGGGACAATAGCTCCCTGGTGCATTTGCCATGGCAATGCCACGATCAGAGCTGATTTGCCAACCTTCTCTTATGCCGTATAAATTATTGTTCCCTTTGAAATGTGGTATTCTTAGTTCTGTCCTGATAAGTGCAAGATGAAAAGATTCGACAGCGTGCCTCTTTTTACATCAATATTCGGTGCCTATAGTAAATCTACGGCAAGAGCTTATAGTAAATCCACAGTGAGTGCTTACAGCAAATGTACAGCCAGTGCTTATAGTAAATCTAGTCAGTCCTTGCAGCAAATGCTCAAAGAATGCCTAAACTAAACCTACAATGAATTGCTGTATTAAGTCTAGAGTTAGTGCTTGGAGTAAGCCTTCTGTCAGCGTCCGTAGTAAATCTATATTCTGCCCTTCTATTAAATCTAACGCCAGTGTTAATAGTAAATTTGTAGTCTGCCCTTGTGATAATTAAGAAAAGCCAGCATGGATTTCTAAAGAGGAAAGCATGTTTAGCTAACGTGATTGACGATTTTTGTTGAAAAAACATAGAGGTTAATGAAGGCAGTTTGGTAACATGTCATATGAAAGAATGACTTGCATTCATTTAGCACCTTTCACAACCACTGCAAACCTCAAAGCGCTTTAAAGCCAATGAAAAACTTTTGAAGTGCAGTCACTGCTGTAATATGTCAGAAAGCTGGCAGCCAATTTCTGCACAGCAAGCTCGCAAAAACAGTTATGTGACAATGACCAGATACCTGTTTTTGTGATGTTGATTGAGGGATAACTATTAGCCAGGACCCCAGAGAGGGCTCTTGCTCTTTTTCAAAATAATGCTATGGGATCTTTGACATCCACCCCAGCAGGCAAACAGGGCCTCAGTTTAACACCTCATCTGAAAGACAGCACTCCCTCAGTACTGCACTGGAATGTCAGCTTTGAATTTTTATTCTCAAGGCATGGATTGGGACTTGAACCCAGAACCTTATGACACAGAAGCTAGAGTCCTACCAACTGAGCCACAGCTGACACTTGTCATAGGCTTGTCAGCAAAGTTGAAGTCCATGGAATAAAATGGGCAGTGAGTGCAAGGCTAGAAAATTGGCTGAGTGACAGGAGATTGAGATAGTGGTGAATGGTTGTGTTTTGGACAAGAGATGAGGCTCCCTGGGTGTCGTTACAAGGACTGCTTTTCTTACTCTCTATTAATGGCTTACATTTGGGTGTACTGGGGACAATTTCAAAATTTGCAGATGACACAAAAGTTTGAAGTATCGTGAACTGTGAGGAGAATAGTGTACGACTTCAAAAGGGCATAAACAGGCTGGTGGAATGGGCGGACAAGTGATAGATCAAATTTAATACAGGGAAGTGTGAAGTGATTCATTTTGGTAGCAAGAAAGAGGAGAGACAGTATAAAATAAAGGATACATTCAGGAGCAGAGGGACCTGGGGCTGTATATGCACAACTCATTGAAGGTGGCAGGGCAGGCTGAGAAAGCAGCTAATAAAGCATAGGAGATCCTGGGCTTTTTCCATGAAGGCATGGAGTAGAAAACAAGGAAATTATGATAAACCTGTACAAAACACTGGTTCGGCTTCAGCTGGAGTATTGTGCCCAATTCTGGGCATCACACTATAGTAAGGATGTGAAGGCATTAGAGAGGATGCAGAAAAGAGAACGGTTCTGAGGTAATCGACTTCAGGTACATAGATAGACTGGAGAAATTGGAACTGTTTTCCTTGGAGAAGAGAGGGTTGAGAGGATGTTAGATAAAGGTGTTTAAAATCATGAAGAGTCTGAACAGAGTAGACAAGAAGGAACTATTCCCATTGTTGGAGGAACCGAGAAGCAGAGGACACTGATTTGTGATTGGTAAAAGATGTAGTAACTGTGTGAGGTAAAACCTTTTTACACAGTGAGTGGTTGGGACCTGGAATTCGCTGCCTGAGAGTGAGGTGGAGGCAGGTTCAATCATGGCTTTCAAAAGGGAATTGGATCATTTCCCGAAGAGAAAACATTTGCTGGGGCCACGGGAAAAAGGCAGGAGAGTAGGTCTAGCTAAGTAACCCAATTGCAGAGAACTGGCACAGACATGACGGGCCAATAGCTTCATTCTGTGCTGTAACCATTCTATAATTCTATTAAATCTGCAGTCAATACTTGTATTAAACTTCCCATCAGCTTTCATCTGCAGTCAGTTCCTGTATTACATCCACATTTGGTACTTGCCATAAATCAAGTCAGTCCTTGAAAATATACAGTCAATCAAATGTCATAAATTCCACAGACAGTGCTTGTAGTATATGTAGTCAGTTATTGTAGCAAAGCTACAGTTAATCCTTGTAATAGATATACAGTCAGTGTTTGTAATAGATGTACCATCAGTATTTGTAATAGATATACAGTCAGTGTTTATAATAGATGTACCGTCAGTGTTTGTAATAGATCTACAGCCAGTATTTGTAATAAAGCTACAGTCAGTGTATGTAGTAGATCTACAGTCAATGTTTATAATAAATCTAGTCAGTATTTGTGTTAAATATACGGTCAATGTTTATAATAAATCTATAGTCAGTGTTTATAATAGATCTACAGTCAGTATTTATAATAAATCTACAGTCAGTGTTTATTTAGATCTAGAGACAGTTCTTAAATTAAGTCTTCAGTCAGCGTTTGTTTTTTTCATTCTTTCACCAGATGTGGGTGTCACTAGCAAGGTCAGCATTTAACACCCATCTCTAATTGTCCTTGAGAAGGTGCTGGTGAGCCGCATTCTTGAAATGCTGCAGTCCATGTGGTGTAGGTACACCCACTGTGCTGTTAGGGAGGGAGTTCCAGGATTTTGACCCAGTGACAGTGAGGGAACGGCGATAGAGTTCCAAGTCAGGCTGATGAATGACCTGGAGGGGAACTTGCAGGTGGTGGTGTTCGCATGTGTCAGCTGCATTTGTGGTGGTAGATGTCAGCAGGTTTGGAAGGTACTGTTGAATGTAGCATTTGCACCATTAGAAATTCTTGCCCTTTGTATTTTGAGTATTTTGACTCAGAATGTTGTGGGTTCAATCCCCCCCCCACCCCACCAGTTAAGAATTGGGAATTTATCTGACCTGATACTTCAATGCTGTGCCAAGGGAATGCTGCATTGTTGAAGATGCTGCCTTGTGGGTGAGAGTTTAAACTGAAGACCCATCTGCCTTCTCGGGTGTACAGAAATTTTTGTAAATCTCAGCTTTTGCCCAAAATATATGCAAAGCTGGCGGAGTATCTGCTGCACTTGCCTGCAACAGATGGCACGAGCAATGGTGAGCTGTCAGTGATGCTCACACTTCTAATGGGCAGCTTACCCATTGCGGGGAGACAAGACATCTGTCACATCTCCTCTGATTTAAAAGCACTCTTAAAGGGGCGATGCTTTTACTTGATACGACTGCAGTTATGGAAAATGAATGCTGCCATGGATTCCTGTCCCCACACCCCACCCGCGCTTCTCAGATGGTGTTGGAGCGGCACAGGTGGAGGAGTTAACCAGTAAGCTTCCCTACCCTGTCCCACCAACAGCAGTTCAGAAGTTGTAGAGGAAGGAAATGCTGGAAGTATTTCTCCTGTGACCTGACAACAATGCCAGGATAAAGTTAATGATGTGACCAGAGCTCCTGAGGTAAGACTCCCATTCACTGCTCTCTTATGCCCTGTACAGCCCTGCACGGCTCTCCTGTAGTTTCAACACTGACATACCATTTCACCTCCTCACTCAATCTCTGCCCCCCAACCACAGCAGCAACACACCTCCGTCTGCTTCCACTATTTCACACTGCTCCCCCTGTCCTCACACTGCCCCTTCTCCACCCCCCGCCCTCATACTGCCCCTCCTCCACACCCTGCCCTCACACTGCCCCTCCCCCATCCCCTGTCTTCACACTGCCCCTCCCCCATCCCCTGTCTTCACACTGCCCCTCCCCCATCCCCTGTCTTCACACTGCCCCTCCCCCATCCCCTGTCTTCACACTGCCCCTCCCCCATCCCCTGTCCTCACACTGCCCCTCCCCCATCCCCTGTCTTCACACTGCCCCTCCCCTACACCCTGCCCCTCCCCCATCCTCACACTGCCCCTCCTCCACACCCTGTCCTCACACTGCCCCTCCCCCATCCCCTGTCTTCACACTGCCCCTCCCCCATCCCCTGTCTTCACACTGCCCCTCCCCTACACCCTGCCCCTCCCCCATCCTCACACTGCCCCTCCTCCACACCCTGTCCTCACACTGCCCCTCCCCCATCCCCTGTCTTCACACTGCCCCTCCCCTACACCCTGCCCCTCCCCCATCCTCACACTGCCCCTCCTCCACACCCTGTCCTCACACTGCCCCTCCTCCACACCCTGTCCTCACACTTCCCCCACCCCCACATCCCCTGCCTCACACTGCCCCCTCCCCCACACCCTCTGCCCTCACCTGCCCCTCCCCCACACCCCCTGCCCTCACACTGCCCCCCTCCCCCACACCCCCTGCCCTCACACTGCCCCCCTCCCCCACACCCCCTGCCCCTCCCCCACACCCCCTGCCCTCACACTGCCCCCCCTCCCCCACACCCCCTGCCCCTCCCCCACACCCCCTGCCCTCACACTGCCCCCCCTCCCCACACCCCTGCCCCTCCCCCACACCCCCTGCCCTCACACTGCCCCCTCCCCCACACCCCTGCCCTCCACTGCCCCCCTCCCCCACACCCCCTGCCCCTCCCCCACACCCCCTGCCCTCACACTGCCCCCCTCCCCCCACACCCCTGCCCTCACACTGCCCCCCTCCCCCACACCCCCTGCCCTCCCCCTCCCCCACACCCCCTGCCCTCACACTGCCCCCCTCCCCCACACCCCCTGCCCTCACACTGCCCCCCTCCCCCACACCCCCTGCCCTCACACTGCCCCCCTCCCCCACACCCCCTGCCCTCACACTGCCCCCCTCCCCCACACCCCCTGCCCTCACACTGCCCCCCTCCCCCACACCCCCTGCCCTCACACTGCCCCCCTCCCCCACACCCCCTGCCCCTCCCCCACACACCCTGCCCTCACACTGCCCCTCCACCACCCCCTGCCCTCTCACAACCCCTTCCCCACACCCCCTGCCCTCTCACTGCCCCTCCCCTACACCGCCTGCCCTCACAATGCCCCCCTCCCCCAAACCCCTCCTCTCACACAGCCCCCTCCCCCGTACCCCCACACTGCTTCCTCCCCACACCTCTGCCCTCATGCTGACCCCCTCCCCCACACTGTCTGCTCTGACACTGCCCCCTCCCTCACAACCCCTGCTCTCACACTGCCCCCTCCCCCACACTGTCTGCTCTGACACTGCCCCCTCCCTCACAACCCCTGCTCTCACACTGCCCCTTCCCCCACACTGTCTGCTCTGACACTGCCCCCTCCCTCACAACCCCTGCTCTCACACTGCCCCCTCCCCCACACTGTCTGCTCTGACACTGTGCCCCTCCCTTACACATCTTTACCTCACACCACCCCCTCCCCAACACCCCCTGCCCTAACACTGCCCCCTTCACCCAAACCCCCTCCCCTCACACTGCCCCCCTGTCCCACACCCCCTACCCTCACACAGCACCCACACACCTCCTATCCTCACATTGACCCCGCCACACCCTTGCCCTCACACTGCCCCCCTCCCACACATCCCCTATCCTCACACTGCTTCCTCCACACATCGCATCCCCTTATGCTTCCCCCCTCCCCCACAACCCCTGCCCTCACACTAGCTGCTACTCCACAGTGTCCTAGTGGGGTACAGCAGGGATTGGTGCTAGGACCCCAGTTATTCACAATATATATTAAGATTTAGATGAGGGAATTAAATGTAAAATCTCCAAGTTTGCAGATGACACAAAGCTCGGTGGGAGGGTGAACTGTGAGGAGGATGCAGAAATGCTTCAGTGTGATTAGGACAAATGCAGGGCAGATGCAGAATAATGTGGATAAATGTGAGGTTATCTACTTTGGTAGCAAAAACATGAAGGCAGGTTATTATCTGAACGGTTATAAATTGAGAGAGGGGAATATGCAACAAGATCTGGGTGTCCTTGTACACCAGTTGCTGAAGGTGAGTATGCAGGTGCAGCAGGCGGTAAAGAAGGCAAACGGTATGTTGGCCTTCATAGCGAGAGGATTCGAGTACAGGAACCGGGATGTCTTGCTGCAATTGTACAGGGTCTTGGTGAGACCACACCTGGAATATTGTGTGCAGTTTTGGTCTCCTTACCTGAGGAAGGATGTACTTGCTATAGAGGGAGTGCAGCGAAGGTTTACCAGACTGATTCCTGGGATGGTGGGAATGACAAATGAGGAGAGATTGAGTCAGTTATGATTATATTTGCTGGAGTTCAGAAGAATGAGGGGGGATTTCATAGGAACCTATAAAATTCTAACAGGACTAGACACGGAAGGACAGGTGCAGGTGGTGGGGGAGTCCAGAACCAGGGGCCACAGTCTGAGGATATGGGGTAGACCATTTAGGACTGAGATGAGGGGAAATTTCTTCACCCAGAGAGGTGAGCCTGTGGAATTCGCTACCACAGGAAGTAGTTGAGGCCAAAACATTGTATGTTTTCAAGAAGGAGTTAGATATAGCTCTTGGGGCGAAAGGTATCAAAGGGTATGGGGAGAAAGCGGGAGCAGGCTATTGAGTTGGATGATCAGCCATGATCATATTGAATGGCGGAGCAGGCTCGAAGGGCCGAATGGCCTACTCCTGCTCCTAGTTTCTATGTTCTGTGCAAGCTGTGGTCACTTCAGAAAGCTGTGGCATCAACGTTGGAGGCTTTGCTGAAATATTTAAATCAGGACCCCGCCTGCTTCTATCAGGATCCTCGAATGTCTTCAGAGTCGGTGGAAGATAAACTACTGCTGGGCGGGAGCAATGTAGTCTTGACAGATAAGGGTACTCACCCTGGTTAGAACAACTCCCATACACCACTCTCAGTGGGCCAGAGGGGATTGAAATCAGTCTCAGTGTCTGGTCATTCATCCGAAACTGTACATTTACCTGTATAGAATAGGGATCATAATGTGCATCATTGCCTGTGAAAACTGTTTATTTTGCTTGCCAAGTAAGACCTATTTGTCAAAATGTTGCTGTTTACTGGGCATCACAAAAATGCAATGAGATGTTACATAGATGTGAGGTCTTTCATTCTTTGTCACATGTAAGGCTGAAATATGCAGAACATGGACTGTACAATTGGTGCTGGTGGCAGCTCACAGGACATAGGGAGTACAGCAGAGTAAAACCTGTCTCCAGCTATCCAACCTGTCACTGTTTCCTCTTCCAGAATAGTTGATCCAGAAAAAAAGACTTTGTTAACTCCTGCGTTAATGATTCAGCCACCACTCTCCAGCTAGGATGTTCTTCCTTGACAGCACCTGCTGATGTGTTCAGCCACTATCTGCAGATTGAATGCTCCTCACATCATCTGTATCGCGCTGCTGAGCTTCTCTGTCCCTGGCAGCGGGACAGGCACTCTTTGTACAGAAACACCACACACTTAGGGCAGAACTTTTAGATCGGCAGGTCCAGGATCGGCCGGGAATAGACCGCTGACTACGGTCAGCCCCCCGACCTCGATTTCACACTGCCTGGCCAGTTAACGGCCAGCGAATGTGAAGCTCGCGCTGAAATGCTCAGCGCTGCCGGGAGGAGGGCGGGAGGAAGGCGGGAGGAAGGCGGGAGGAAGGCGGGAGGAAGGCGGGCGCTGACATAAGTGCGGGCAGGGGGCGAGTGCGGAATGAAAATCTCCCTGAAGGCAGAGAGCTGAGGAGTTGAAAACAGTTAAATATAAGTTTGTAAAATCAAGAAAAAAAATGTCCAAGCATCACAGTCAGTCACCTGAACATTCACATGATAAAAATGCTGTCCATAGATCCCTTTTTTAATTATTTAACAACGGAAACCTCACCCCGCCCATGGACGAGGTTTCATTAAAAATGCAACTGTAAGGTTGGACAGACCATGAAAAATCGGTGACGATTAAACTTTAGTGACCTTAACAGGCCTCTTAATTGTCGGCAGGTTTACTTCCGACATTTGCACGTGCCGGCCAGCCGAAATATCACACGAGCACAGGATGACGCCGGGGTGCTCGCCCGATGTCATCTCGTGCGATTTGGCGTCTGATCGAGTGGGACACGCGCCCGCACGCCAACCTAAACACTCTGCCGTCAATCTTTCAGAATAACAAACCTGCATGTTAAGTTATAACAGGTGGAATTCCAGATCTTCCCCTCACTCCCCAAATGAAATAGTCTTTGCGTGATGGCCCTGGATTTGTTTCCAGAATGACGGTGAGTTTATTGGTCATTATTACCATGCGAGTTGTCCAGCAATTCATGGTAAGGAAGAGATACCTTGTGAATTGTGAATCGCCACATCTTGCTATGACGGTTTGCACCATCCTGCCGTTAGCTTCACGAAAGCGGCCATTAGCCCACAAACAAGCTCCATGAACTTGCTGGATTTGCACATTAATTACCCATTAAATCATCGGATGGTACTCATCCTCTCCAACTCAGCAAAGGAACAATTAAACAATAGAGTCTCAATCCTGCAGGTAGTAAATTGTTCTTCGAGATTTCAATGTTTTCTTTCCTGTCACTTTTTTTCTCTCCCCCTTTTAATCCAATCTTTCCTATCCACTCTGATTTGATCCTAATTCACCCCTCTTCCTTTTTCTTTCTTAATCCTTAAATCTCATTGGTTCCCTTCTTCACTGAAGTCACAGGTTTCCTGTTGTCCTCACTGTGACATTATCATCTCCTATTACAGGACAACTATTTGCACACTGAAAGGCGAGGAAGGAAGTATAACTAAATAGCATGCCATGAGATGCCCTGCCCTGAGCCAAAGTGTGTGCGTAATGCTATATTTAATTAAGTGAATGACTTTCATTCAATAAGTTCCAGAATCAAGTCCCCCCAATCAAAGGTGCAGTACGTTGTGCCATTTGGAGTTGTCTGATTTGGCTTCTACCAGATGTTATGGGTACTGACTCTCTCCCCATTCCCAGATGCTCACTCAAGTAAGGGTGCAACTGTTCAACCCTGAGGTCATTTACAAGCCCCACATCTAAATGGGCCCCACGTCTAGAAAGACTACATTCCTTATTCTTTTCCAGTCTGACTGCAACCCAGGCTTGTTTAAGCCAAAGGTTTGGTTTTTATCACACCTACCCCTTTAGGGCAAGATGGTGGCATAGTGGTCATGTCACTGGACTACTAATCCAGAAGCCCAGGCTAACGCCCAGGGGACATGGGTTCAAATCCCGCCATGGCAGCTGGTAGAATTTAAATTCAATGAATAAATCTGGAATTGAATTCTAGTTTCAGTGACAGTTGTCATTAAAAACCTTTTTGTTTCACTACCTGGTCTGGCCTACATGTGACTCCACAGCAATGTGGTTGTCTCTGAGATACCCTCTGAAATGGCCCAGCAAGCCACTCAGTTGAAGGGCAACAATTGCTGGCCTTACCAGTGATGCCCACGTCCCATGAAAGAAAAAGATGCTATCCCACACAAAACCCCACTTACTAATTATCCTAGTTCTCGTCAATCTGCACTAGCTCTACAGGACAAGATCGAATTTCTCCCCATTGTCACTCCAACCTACCTTAGCAGTCCACTCCATATGTGACTTCAACTCTTCCAGCTTTGATCTCCACATGTCCCTTCCTTCCACCCCATCATTAATGGGATGAGCCTTCTGCAACTGGGTCCCCTACATGTCAGAACACTGGCCCTAAATCCTCCTGCCTTTCTACCACTCTCTCCACCTTCCAAAGTCTCACAATCACACCTTTAGCCACCTCTTACCTCTTGTTTGACATGCTCTGAACTCCTGTGATATACCTTCCCCTTGGGGCATCTTTTTTATATTACGAGTATTAGCGGTGTTGGATAACATTAAGGATGGTGAAGGGGTTAAATCTGCAGGTACGAGGAGGCAGGAACTTATTGCAGAGAATGAGAGCTTTCATATATAGAAATTGGGAAGCTGGAGAGAAAGGTTTGTAGCATTGGTAAAAGCATTATGTAATATATATATGAAATTGTATAGCAATAGTTTATAGTTTAATCTGGGGGTCTGATGTTGGAGCATTAGCCTGCTACTGTTGGAAAGTCCTAAATAATTGCAGACTTCATTTTTTGATTTGGTTGCTGAAAATGCTTTTGTATTTGGGACTTTGATGAAATATTTGGACAATACAAATCTAATGGGAATTTAAAGAGAATGGAATCAACAATGGCAGCCAGAATCGTGTAACAAATGGACAAATGGGTCACGTAATAGAGTGAGCAGGTCTGGTAGAAAAACTGGTTAAGCAGAGGTTTCCTGATGCCATTTGCAGTGCCAACTATGTTCACCAGGGCAGGGTGAGGACAGCAAGGCAATCTCACCCGATCCCTGGTAAAAGCCAATTATGCTGGTCAAGCTCATTAAAGGGAAGGTTGAGATCCCTTGGGGCTGCTTGGTGCTGCTTGTGCTATCTGGGGAAGACCAGGTGATCAGTGGGAAGCCAGTCAAGGCCAGTCAGTCAAGGGAATTCCCTTGGCCCCAAAAAGGGATCTGTAGAGGGGCACTTGACCGTTGCCACACAGGTGCCCTTGGAGCAGGTGGCAGGGATAGTGTGCTGCAGGCACACGGGCAGTGCATTAGACAGTCACACTCCTGGCATGGCAGGGGTGGTGGGGGTGGGGTGTTGCATAAGAGCAGGAGGCAATGCTGTCAAGCACGATTGGGGCACTGCCTGAGCATGAGAAGACAGCCAGGCCCTCTGCTGGGACATTGTGCAAATCAAATTTCCTGAGATCTCTCAGTCTGCAGTATCATTACTCACACAGTAGGCACAGAAATTGCAGTTGGCTAGTCCTGCCTCCATTCCCACTCCCACTACCCATTCATTGGTCGCCAAAACCCTTCTCCACATCGATTGACTGATCACCCCCACGAAACTCAGGGCTCATTTCTGCTTTGCCCCAGCAACAGGAGCAGAATCCAGAAATGGTCCCAGCTCCTGTTTCCCACCCCACAAGGAAAATCCAGCCCAACATGGCTGACTCTTAATGTACTCAGGACAATCGGGAATAGCCACTATAAATAACTGTCCCAACACCCTGAGCAAGGTGAGACGAGGATACATGGATTTAAATGAATCAATTATTATAGCCTAATATATCATCAACATCCTTATCCTGCCCAGGGTTTCTATAACAACAGCCCTATTATTAATCCCTTCCATCATCTGCTTGTTAGCTCGTGTTGAATTATTTCTTGTCATATATTTCCTGAAGGAGAGCTCTTGTGACATAGTGGGCAGCACCCTTACCTCTGGCCCAGGTTCAAGTCCTACTTCAGAACTTGATGGCCAAGAAAGGTATGTTCATAATACAGGCAAGCAGGTTGATTATCAGCCTGTAAATCCTTCCAATACGCCTGATGGCAGGCAGTAAGAGTGGGAGAGTTTCCTGTTCATCCATACTGCAGAAGGCAATGGCAAACCACTGCATGGTTTGCCAAGAATAATCCTAGATCCATGGTCGCCAATGCCCTCTTAGGACTTGGTACCTAGGGGTAGGAGGATATTGCCTTGAATTCTTCTGAACTAAACAACTATGACCGCTTCAATCCCATCTTTTCCTGAACATTAAATTCATTCCTCTCTCATGTAGTCATGAGCCATGTTTCCATAATCCCAGAACCATCATACATATGCCTCTAATTCTAAAAAGGAGGGAAACGCCACATAAGGCATGTATGCTACATGCAAGAGAGCTCATTTTCCTTTTAATATTTGTGTTGCTTTACCTGATTTCCATTTTCCTTCAGGTTCCTTCTTTTCTCGTGACAAAGCTACAAGCTCTGATTAGTGAAATTCTTATCTTCCTTCCTAGAAGTTTAAATCATCTTCAGTTGGAAAAACTGGGCCTAAATTTGATGCATCCCCAAAATGAGACATGGAATTGAAACACACAATTAACCCAATGCCAATTTAGCACTTCCTGCTGTTTTAGATGATTCCAGTGTCCAGCCAGCACTAACTATACTGGTGACTGGCTGGATGCCTGAGTAGGAGACCAGTATCGTAAGTGGTTAGCTCCATTTAAAGCTCATCTGCACCTCCCCAAGGCAAGGCAAGGCTGGAGCCAGTGCTGGAAGTCCTACATGAGCTGAATATATTCTGGGAAAGACAGGAAAATGGATAGAATATGGAAGAGAGTGGGCTCTAAGATCATTGCACACTGTACTGGAGGCCTTGGTGGGAGAGATTCAAAGAAAAAAAGATAATGCATATCCACAGGGGACTAGGAGGCCCTCCAAGCTCAGGAGACAGTGAAAGCAGACAGCCCTGTGGATCAAAGGCAGGAGTCAAGCCTTGAGAACCTGGTTCAATGAGCTCACACTAGTGGTCAAGGTCAGTGAATGCATCTTCAATCCACATCCTACCCACTATGTACTAGCCTCCGACTCTAGTAAATTCACCATACTCATCACTCACCTATCAACAATCTCTATCAATCAGAACCATACTTAATACTCATATGCTTCACCACCCCCTCACACACCTAGCACTGTTGTAAAGCAATATCTCAAGCACTGAGAACTATTCAACCATAAAGACCACAGCATCCAATCAAACTGCATGACACTCACTGACACACCTCTCTCTCTTGCAGGACAAGGTGGCACACAACCAGAGGTAGCAGCAGCTAACCAAAGAGAACAGGCATGACTATGCCCTCATGCCCATAGTGAAGATGGCGCTGGCCATTATTAGAGGCCCATTGTCGAGGCTGTGCCCAACGATAGAGCTGAAAGGATTGAGAGGACTGCATCCTTGTTCCTAATCCTTCTTCTCATATTCCACTTCCCTCTCATTCCGTACAATCTTCTGATTTATAAACTGCCGATGGTATAAGCATGCACCTCCTATTATCCCCTCCTCTCTGCACCACAACTTTATCCTTGTGCCTTTCTCCTTTCAAGTACTCAAGAGGTACAACCTGGCCAAACATAAGAGCAAGAGATAACGATGGTGAAGATGCACCAAGATCCGATTTCATATACGCAGCTACCAGCTCAGAAACTGACAGTGTGTATCATTCAGAAGGCAGCCTAGGCAGGATCAGCACATGACATCATGACATCAGTGACTTTTCAGCCAGGATAGGCGGCACTTGTCATAGGGTGAGATCACACATCAATCCTGTTGCAGAGGACTCAGGTGAGGGCTTCAGTGCGGAAGACTACAAAACAAAGCCAATGGTCATGTATAATAAAATACTTGGTGTATTGGCAGGTCTGCCAGAAAGCCTGCACTCAATGTCAATGAACCTGGAGGTTTAGTGCAGAGCTTGGAGCTGATCCTTTCCAGCATGGAAGTGGTGGCCAACTCCATCAGCGCACTTGGGGATCCGAACATGATGCAGCTCCTGATGTCTCAGTTCTCACGGCAGCAGAAGCAGCTTTCACCAGAGTGCTGCAGTGGATGCTCAGACTCAAGCCCGATAGGGTCAGCTTGCTGAGGGGCATGCTTAGACTGCAGCCCCTATGGCTGTGAATATCGATGTTCAGAGGGGCTTGCAGGGCTAAACAGCAGCCCAGTAATCTGTGCTGCAGCTGATTACCAGGATTGCTGAGGCATGCCACAGGGGAGCAGCAATGACTCCGCAGAGTATAAACTTTCTGCCCTCTCTCAGGATGACAGCATGCGTCCTCCCACTGCCACTCCATCAGTGCCCTTGCCGTTGCCTCTCAGCCAGCCCAGACTGCCACTGCCTATGCTGAAGTGGTGCAGTCTGAAGCCAGGCTGCTTGAGGCCATTCTACCAGCTTGTCTGCAGTCTCCCCCCATGAAATTCCATAGCCTTCCTCCAGCTATGCTGCAAACACTGGGGTAGACCTGTGTAGGAGCACTAGGATAGACACAGGTACATGGAAGACAGGCACTAAGGGAATGCACAAAAGCTGATTAGTTAACGCAATGTATTTGGCTTTATAAATTTGGTTGGGAGTGTTTATTTTGCAGTATTTTTATTTTTACAATGTGGCCAAGTGGGCAATGTGACAGTCAGTGACAGAGGGAAGGTAAGATGTGAGTCAGTTAGTGAATGGGGAATTGGGATTGCAGTAACTGGTATCACACTCAGACAAGCGCTTTATAAATAGCCCAGGCAGAAAGGGGCTCTCTCTACGTTGCCTTGTCTCTTCCTATTGTTCCTGAGCGATGGCAAGGGCTATCCCCTCAATGGTGACATTGTACACCATTCCCTACACCATGATGAATCATCTCACCCCCTTTGCTGACTGTTGCACAGTTCCTCCAGTGTGACCCAGGCAATGGAGGCACCATTTTAATATATCAATAGTCTGTCCCATCACATTCCCATTGACAGCATTGGAGGCAGGATGCTTACATGTGTATAGGTTGTGCAGAATCTGCCACTTGGTCAATAGATCCCTCGTCATCCAGTAGCCAGTCTTTGGTTTGTTGTGGTATCACAGTATCTTAACAGTGCAGAAGGAGGCCATTTGGCCCATCGAGTCTGCACTGGCTCTCTGAAAGGGCATTCCACCTAGCCACACCCCCCCCGCCTTTACCCCGTAAATTGCACATTCTTTCCTTTCGGGTAGCAACCCAATTACTTTTTGAATACCTCAATCGAATCTGCCTCCACCACCCTTTCAGGAAGTTTGTTCCAGACTCCAACTAAGAGTGGTGACCTAAATGCAGCTTACAAACAGACTGCCACAGATGAAAGCATGTTGACCACTGCCGGGATACCCTGCATTATCTGCTGCCTTTGCTCTCACACGAGCTGGATGTTGAGGGAGTGGAATCCCTTTTAGTTACATGTTAGGGGCAGTGTTGATGTACAGTGTACACTAATCGATATGTGTGCAGTCAATGGCACCTTGCACCATGAGGAAGACTGCAATCTTCACAAGGCTGTGTCCCCACGGCCTTTCTCTGGCAAGTGAGAATGAAATGCACTTAGCTCTCATTGAATAGAGTGCCTCAGTGACCTCCCTTATGCAACAGAGGGCAGCAAACTGGGAAATGTTATAATTATCTCCCCCTGCAGCCTGGAAGGAGACAGATATATAAACATTCATTGCTATGGTCACCTCCAGAGCCACTGGCAATCCGGTCCTTGCCCTGCTCCGAGGCTGCAGCGGGTAGCAGTTTCCAGTGAGGACATCCTTACTGAAGCTCAACTATTTCACACGTAGTTCCTCACTAAGGTTCAGATAGAAGGATTGCTCCATGAGCACCCTGGGTGAATATGGCCTCCTGCTGAGAGCCTTTCTGTCTTCTTCCTCCCGCTTCTGGTATCTTGTCCTGCTCTGCATGGCCTCTGCTCATTCTCCCAGTCATGTTGTATTCCAAGGGGAATGCCCACTAGTGCACCCATGTCTGTGAGCTACTGGTTTATGCAGAAGCCTTGAAGTCAACTTAAACCCTTCAGCACCTGCCACACCACTCACTGTAGACTCTGGAACTTGAAACAATGATGAGAAGCATAAAAAAAGGTGTGGAATTGTTGAAAAGAAATCCACCAGTAGCCAACCTGTAAGCAGTTGATGATCCTTTTACATAGCACTGGTGGGAAGTCCTGCATTCTGTTTAGCACATGTTCAGCTCAGTGTGGGCTAGAGCTTGGAGCTTCAAAATGTCAGCACCGGCAGAGAATCATGCAGCGTTACCCACTGATTGACAACGTAACCTGCCAACACTGTATACTTCTGTTGGATGCTCCCCAAACTTACTCAGATTGCCTCAGCAATATGGTATCCAGCGTGACTCACCCCAAAGTGAGCACACACCTTGGATGTCATTTTGAGCATTAAATAGCACCTGTAGTGCACACAGAATGGGTGTTACTGATCCGAGTTTCACACCAGTGAACTCTCTTACCTTGTCCTCTAGAGATTAGCCCATCTCTCCTGTCAGATATCATTAGTTTGGCCAGAGCTATCTGCAGTTACTTGCTTCATTCTATTTGTGCACTCTTCCTTTTTTAAGAGATTGTTAATAACACACATTGCTTGACTTTACAGCCCCTCTCCATCACTTTCACTGCAATGTGCTCAAACCTACCTTTGTATCACTGTGTCTACCTCTCCTGTTTGCTAGGAATTCCCAAATGGATTATCAGCACTGGTCTTCTCTCACTCTTTGAAATAATTTCTCCTCCTAAATATCCACGCTTTGGCTCTTATAGACAAATCTCAGCTCTGTTATTCTACTGCTAACAACAATCTTAGCTGTCTGTAAATCCCACCTCGCTGCACTAATGTCCCTGTTCCTCACCACTTTGTTCCTCTTGCTCCACCAAAACCCCTTCTTCCTGAGCAACATTGCCAATGGTATCATTGGCTTAAACCTTAGACACGGTTACGTTGTGCTCTTCTACCTACCTTCTTTTGCCTCACATGACTGGATCCCAGCCCTCACTGTCACTTCCTTAAAGCTCTTTATGTCCTTCCTCTGGCTGGTGCCTTTCCCTCTTGCTAGTTGTCTCAATTAAGGTTAAGTGTATAATGGTGGGGAGCATTCGTTGGATAATTACTCAAGCACACATAGAGAGACACAGGTTTCCGCGGCTACATTCATGGCTGGTGTCCCTGGAGAGGGAGCACGGAGTATCCACTGGTATGATCAAGGCCATCCGCAACAAATGAGCTTCACAGGAGCTGGGGTGCTTCATCAAGCCCATATTGATATTTTGGTTTAGT
The DNA here is from genome assembly GCF_017639515.1 of Carcharodon carcharias. Classification (NCBI taxonomy): domain Eukaryota; kingdom Metazoa; phylum Chordata; class Chondrichthyes; order Lamniformes; family Lamnidae; genus Carcharodon; species Carcharodon carcharias. The sequence goes on along the minus strand of NC_054484.1, from coordinate 90,456,641 downwards.
TAGCTAAGTTTCCTTTGACACTTTCTTTTAGTTACAGTGCCCCATCACCCCCAACACACCCCCCCCCCACCCCACCTTTTAGTTAGTTTATTTTTTGATCATTTGTTTTATTCAAAAAGAATCTATAAATAGGAGATAGCTGGGACACTGGGTTGAGTGGGAGGAGTGCTGTGAGCCTGAACAAGTCAGTCCGGTGCCTCACTCACTCTCCTTAACATTTCTGGAGAAAGAAGGAGGAATAAAGAGACACTGGCTTCCACGGCTATGTTCACGGCAGGGTGTCCCTGGAGAGGGAGCACACAGTGTCCACTGGTACCCTTGAGGCTTCTGCGGCCAGTGGGCACCCTAGGGGCTGGATTGTATCATCAGTCCTGGATCAACTTTTTAAATTTAATTAATTAAGTTTCCTTAGAAAATTTTATTTTTGTTACAGCGCCCCAGCAGGGGCTGTCACCCCTTTTATTAGTTTATTTTAATTGATTTATTGGTTTTCTAAAAGGGCATAAAGAGACACTGACAGTGGGCTGTAGGGTTAGGAGGTATACATTGGAAAAGATTGCCTTTCTGGTTTCCTCCTTCACCAACTGGCTGACAGAAGTTTAACATCTCTGAGTCTAGTACTAGCCACGTATCATTGCTCAGGCTTTCAAACTCACCGAGCAGAAGGGAAAGAGACACTTCAAAGGCAACAGCAACTTGTATTTATATAGCATCTTAACACTGGTACCAAGGCACTTTTCAAGAGCATTATAAGACAAAATTTGATAGCTGACCATAAAAGGAGATATTGAGCCAGGCTGGTCTGGTCAAAAAGACAAGTTTTTAGAAGTGTCTTGAAGGAGGAAAGCAAGGTATAGAGGCGATGAGGGGTAGGCAGGGAATTCCAGTGATCAGGACCTAAGCAGCTGAAGATGAGGCCAGCAATGGTGGAGCGCAGGGGATGCTCAAGAGGCCAGAGTTGGAGGAGCACAGAGAACTCACACAGTTGTAAGCATGGAGGAGGTTACAGGGATAGGAAGGAGAGAGGCAAAAAGAATCCTTTGACTGTACACCTCACAGAAATGGTGAAAAGGAAAATTCATAGCCCAATTATTTCAGTGAGATTGCACAGCCAGGAACCTTTACCTCTGCCTCCAAAAACTTGTCTTCTTTACCTGCACTGGTTTTAAATCAGACTAACTGTTGTTGCTGGAGACCAAAGAATATAAAAAGATGACCTGTAACTGCACATTCTGTGGCTCAGTTGTAGCACTCTCACATCAGACTCAGAAATTTGAGGTTCAAAGTCCTACTCTAGCAACATTAGCACATAATCTAGCCTGACACTCCAGTGCAGTAGTGATGGAGTTCTGCACTGTCGGAGGTGCCGTCTTCCAGATGAGATATTAAACCAAGGACTCTGCATCCGGCCTCTCAGGTGAACATAAAAGATTCCACAGTATTATTTCAAAGAAGACCATCACTGAATATTACTGAAAAAACAGACCTTCTGTTGGAGCTTTACATTTTACACTCATTAGGACAGACACAAGAATGCAAAGTTTCAAAGGGAACAACAATTTATACTACACGAGCACCCCTTTTCTCATGCAGTATAAAGTGTTGTTCCCTTTGAAATTTGGCATTGTTGCATTTTTTCTGACAAGTGCAAGACAGCATATTTTGACAGCATGTCTCTCTTTTCAGCAATACTGAAGTTCTACCTGGTGTCCAGACCAATATCACTAAAACAGATCTAATCATTATCACAGCTCTGTTCATGGGAGCTTCCTGTGTGCAAATTGGCTGCAATGCTTCTGACAGTACAACAGTGATTACTTTTCAAAAGTATTTCATTGTCTGTAGAGTGCTTTGGGACATCCTGATGTCATGAAAGATGTTATAGAAATGCAAGTCTTTCTTTCCCTGAAAAATGCTTTTGGGCCCATTTCCCAGGCCAATAATGTTATCCGTTTTCTCCATTATACAGCTGTCCTGGGCCTGATAGGCCCCGTTAGTGAAATGGGCTCCTCTGTTTCACTGTTAAGCAGACTCATCAATAGCCCAAAGCTGACAAAATGAGATTCTCAACATTGACACTTGTGAAGGTTCCACTGGCTGCTCGTGCCATCACAACTATGATCAGCTGGCTTTCAGCTAATGAAATCAATCTGCACAAAGTTAATCCTAGTGAAAAGGTGTTCAGTATCATTGTAGGTAAAGAAAGCAATCATTGTCAATATTGAATTGGAGCTAGCTTGGCTTTGCTGTTCCAAATTGGGATGAAATTGACTAAACCAATTTTAAAGAGGATTGCAACAAGGTAATCATTGGACATAGAATTTGGAGACTTGCTGAGGTAATTTTCACCTTGTGCTATTGTGTAAAATAGATGGTAACAAATTGAAGTTCCAGTTTACACGACTACTGACTTTTATTTGTGTTGACTTCAATGCTCCCTTGAGAGTTGCCATACAATATCTCCACTTTAAGGAGCGTCATTCTGTCAGTTTCTTGCCCCAGAGAGGCAATCCCAGCGTGGCTTCAGGACGATTAAAGCCATTCACTACAGGCATGTGTCATCCCAGCACACAAGCCAAGCACTACCATAATGGGACCCATCCACATACTAAGCAAAGCGGGTGAGCATTTATGGATGTAAGGGCTAGTGTACTGTGCTACCTCTTGGATACGGGTGGAAAGCCGTCAAAGTTCATTAACAGAATCAGAGAATTGTTATAGAGCAGGCAGAGGCCATTCAGCCCATCATGTCTTCACCGGCTCTCTGAATGAGCAATTCACTTAGTGCTATTCTCCTACCTTCTCCCCATAGCCCTGCACATTCTTCCTTTTCAGATAACATCTAATTCCCTTTTGAATGCTTTGATTGAGCTGCACCCACCACACTCTCAGGCAGAGTATTCTAGACCTTAATCACTCGTTGCATGGAAATGTTTTTTCTCAAATCACTTTTGTTTCTTTTGCCAATTACTTTAAATCTGAGCTCTCGTTCTTGATCCTTTCACCAGCGAGAACAGTTTCTCCCTATCTACTCTGTCCAGAGCGTCAGGTAAAGTCATTGTGAGTGGTAGACAGGTGGCTCCACCATTTGATAAGATCATGGCTGATCTTATCATGGCCTCAACTCTACTTCCCTCTCTACCCAATAAACCCTTTGACTCTCTTGTTAGCCAGGAATCTGTCTAACTCGGCCTTAAGAATATTCAATGACCCTGCCTGCACTGCCTTGACACATCTTCTATTGAAGTGTAGGCTGTTGTAAATGTATTTCTCAAAGATGGAGAACTAGCTCAGGTGTGGAGGGGATAGCTTAAAATACTTTGGTGTCTTATAAAAGCCCTATCAAACATGCTTTTGTCTATTGGCCCCACAAACATTCCCAAGAAGGTGATATAAAGGCAATTCCCAATGTGTAGAGAGAGGAAGGTTTTGTGTTCTATTAAATAAGCACTATGGAGTAACACTTAAATTTACAGATTTGAATTGTTTTATGAGCTGCTTTATGAGTGTGGTGCTCAGTTTTAATGACTTTTTAAGGGTCTAACTGTTATACGAGCCTTTTTTTAAATTGAGATATATGTTTATTGAGGTGAAGGAGCAATTGCTTGTTTCTTCAACAAAACAAGTCAACATTAAAATAAATACACCACTCCAAAATATATTAAGGTGCGTGAAGCGTAATGTACCATTTATATATTTCACTTCACCACAAACAGAAAAAAATGCTTTCTATCTCAGCATAAAATAAATTGCATTCGCATAATCTTCTTTTACAATAACTATTTACTTTAGTACCATTCTGAACACAAATGCATTAAGTCTGAAAGTGTGTTTATGCAAGATATATATACATAAATAGAGAGATACATTAGAGAGCTATGGTTACGTTGGAAGATAGATAAATGATAGATGTGGCGAAATATCTAGATGGTTGTCAGATAGAGACATTTGGTGATTTGTGAATAAGTAGATAAAATATCTAGCTAGATACTGGGATGGATACGTAGACAGACGGTCCTGGTAAAATATCCACTGTTAAACAGACTTTCAATGGAACCCAGCAGTAGAGAGGTTAATATTTGGCCTCCTTTCTGTCACACCTTGCAGTGTGATGATGAAAAGTTGTTTGCTGTCAAGGGACAAACGTGTAGCTTGAAATCAACTGTCACCGTCAATTGCGGAATCTTGGGGGCTGTAGCGAGATTGTGGTTATCAGGAAGGCCAGATGATGGCTTTTATTTGGTAGTTCTTAATGATTTACTGAATGGCAGCATAAATTAGGCTCAGTTTGTTGAATCAGAGCTGATTGGAGGAACAGTAATGTTGTGCTGTCTTTGCCGAGAGATGTTTGACTGTCACTTCCCTTGTACATGGTGTCATCATGTCACCATTCTAGCTGCTCTTCCTCCACAGTGGGGAGCACAGTGGGGAGTGCCTTATAAACTAAAGCCTTTGTTGCCTGCAAAATGCCTATGGGCACTCCAGTTGGCACTTCAGGGCATTTTCTTCAAAAGACAGAAGTCCAGAGTGCTTGGGAGGAGGTAGCCCATTCCATGTCAATGCTGTGCTCATCATACAGGAAACTCAGTTCCAAATGTGAAAGCTGTTTGCAAACCTGAATGGACCCGCCAAGGTAAGGCTGCCCACCCTTATCATATACAGTACCAAGTGGGTAGGCAAAGCATCTTTGCCCCAAACTGTTTCCTCCCATCTCCAGAGGCTCCTGGTCACCACGTTTCCTCCTAATACTGGGTAGCAACTAGTAGAGCACATAATTGGGATGTAGAACACATAAACCATGCCCTGTGGTTGGCCAATCAACTTGGTCTGATTTAGAACCAATTTGACCCTACAGTTTCTATCTGCTACTGAAGAAGATGTCAGCACATCCAACCTTTTGCCTTTTACCAGCTTCAGTTGCATTTCAGGCTACACCATGAGCTGACTTGAGAGTCAGTAATGGAGGAGCCAATTTACATGTCCTGTCCCCTCTTCCACTAAACTCTTAGAAGTAGCCCCAACACACTGTTTCTCTGTGACATTGAAAAGAAGGATTCAGCTGTTTTTCTTGTGATATAAACATTTCCTCCATGGTTTGATTAAAAACGCAAGTAAAATTTCAAGCTACAAAGAAAGAGAGGCCATTCAATCCATCGCGGCTGTGCTGATTCTTTGCTGGAACTTTCCAATTCGTCCCACTCCTCTGCTCCATCCACTTAGACCTGCATTTTCTTCCTTTTCATGTATTTATTCAATTCCTTTTTTTCTCTTGACACTCAGAAGTCTGAGCTTTTGATTCTTTGGACCCACCTTTCATTGAAACATGCTTTCTACTGCTGGATTACAATTAGCCTTGGATTTCGCTGGTTCATTATCAATTTCAATAGACTTGCTTACCATCGCTGGAGATGGTCACACTCTATCTCCCACGAGGTCATTTCCTAGTTTGAAATAGGTATTATTAATAGGCAATTTTGGCACTACTCCAACAATAACATACCCATTGACTAAAGCACAGTTTAAATTCGCCCTACATAGTGGAACAGGTAAACAATTTTCATCATTGCCCTGTATCAATACACTTTTATTTAATGAATTCTCTGGAGGGAAATTCACATCTTTTGCTGACATCAAACTCTGAGCCGACCCTGTATCTCAAGGGATGACAATCTTTTTGGCCCATTTACCAGACAAAAATGGAGTTACTACACCATCAAATATAAAAATTCCCATAATCCGTTATATCCTGATTTACACCAACTGTAAAGACATTAGATGGTATTGGTTTCTCACAAGCTTTACTCACTGGTACAGCATTTTCTAGAGAAACACTAGAAATGCCCACAAAAACTATTGGCTTCGCTTTCAACTTCCAGAAATCAGCTTTCACATACCCTGCTCGGTCTCCTTGAATCATATTTGTTTTCCACACTGTCTCATTCGCTACTCTGAGAAGCATCTGTATTTTCATTTCCACTATCCCACTCATTGTAATTAGTGTTCTGTTCACTATCAAATTGTTTCTCTCTCCAGCTTCTGTGCGGGTTTTCAAAGCTTTGCTGCCATCCATGCGTTTGTAGGATACTTTGTAATGATCAGCTAAAAATATGGCTTCCCTTAATTTGGAAACTTTACGGTCTTCCTGGTTCCCACAGGAATACTGTTTTTAAATTGTTCCAGGAGCAACACCTCTCCAAGGTTTTCAAAATCTTGATCATGTTTCTTCACCTTATACCATGGCTGAAACACCATTTCATTTTCTCTAGCAAATTTCACATTCTGATTCTGTCTCTTCCTCAGATTTCTAAATGTTTGCCGATAAGCTTCTGGCCAACTCATACACATTAAGCACAGCAGTCTTAACTGGACGGTAATCTGCAGACTGTTCGTCAGAAAGTGTTGAAGTAACTTCCAATGCTTTCCCAGCCAAAATACTTTAATGAAATCACCCAAATTTCTTCTGGTTGCTATGACTTTGGAGCAATTTTTCTCAAACGATACAAAATGCATTTCAATTCCTCCCTCACTGAATTTAGACACGAGGTGGATATTCCTTGCCAAATCAAGACCATGGCCAGGGTTTTCTGGTCCCTCTGTGGTGGGAGCCGCTGTGGGATATGTGGCGGCCAGCCAAAAGTCCATTGGCTTTCGGTAGGACCGGACAATCCCAACGGCAGGCAAGGCCCTATGAGTTAAATCTGACCCTTCATCAAATCTGCCTGAAGCTCCATGTTCACATAATCAAAGCCCTTCTCTGTCCAGTTCAAATTTTCCAGCTTCCCTCTCTCTTTGCAACTCAATACTTTCCTTTACCTCTTTGAAATTCTAATTCAAGTTTTCACAGTTCTCTGTCTTACTCTCATCTTCCTCTCTTTTGAGTTCAATGTTTTTCATTTCTCTTTCTCTTTTGAGCTCAAGGTGATTCATTTGTAAACGAATCCCAGCTAACTCCATCTGCGCTTTATCTGGATTAATCTTTTCTTTCTCAAGGTTCAAGCATTGAACCAGTACCTCAACTACCTCTGCTTTTTTGGCATCTATTTTTAAATCTCTTTCCAAATTTTCTGCCATCACTTTTACATTAGCCTTTGTTAATTGTTGTAAGACACTTCATGTTTTTCAAGGAAAGTTTCAGCAATAGATATAACTTCTCAATAAATACAGCAAAAGTCATTGTGAAATCTTGTGGATGTAGACTATAGCTGATCAGTGTACTCATTTCAGCCTTGTGGATTCAAAATCCCGCAAGAGACCGATAACGTTTAAAAACAAATTCGAACTTTCAATTAACAGCGGAAAAGGCTGACACAACAATTGTGCGTTTTAAGATTTTTACTGTAACAAATGACTAAAACCACTATTAACTAAACACTATTTTTTGGGCAACTTATAATTTAAACTACAGGAAGAAATATCCCCTTTATACTTATCCTACATTGCACTCGCCACAGAATTGCAGACCTTATAGCAGACAGTCCACAGTCAGCTCCCAGGTTCCAATGGCTTCACTTTTTCCAACTTCACTGAGTAGTAACTTTAAGTGAACATCTGTAGCTGCTTCACTCAGTTTTCAGAGAATTTCCCAAATCCGATACCAGCAGTAAAACTTGGTCTGATGATTCTTCTTCCCTCCCCCAGCCACACCAGGATAAATCTCCTGAATTTCTTAGATGCCTGTGGAATGTGTCTTTTCAGATCGAGGCTATCTCTCACACACCTGGCTTCAGTAACTCACAATGAACCTGCAGCCCCTTCTCTCTGCTGACCACACCAACTGCTGTTCTTTTCCTCTATCTCTTTTCTCTCCTACCCAAAAACTAAGTGCCAGCAAACCTATTTACTATTAGCAGAGCTGCCCTTGCCCTTTGCTCCCAGATGTGAGAACTTTGCACCTTGCACAGCCGGTCCCCTGGCTCAGCCAGGCTTGTTGCCAGGCCGAATTCAGATCAATCAGATGGCCCCCTTCATTTTATTCTAAATATAAAGACATGGTCCAAAACATAATAACCTTATAAACCTCATAATTGTAACTAAACAGTTTCCCCCTGTTTACCGCATTAAAACCCTTCATAATTCTGAACATAATTCTTTATTACATCTTTCCTTAGCCTCTATGCTCTGAGGTGAACAGTCTCAGCTTCTCTAATCTCTTCAGGTGAACTTCCTCACCCTTAGTACTATTAGATCTCCTCTTCACGCACTCCAGGGCCTTGACATCCTTCCTAAAGTGCAGCCCATCATTTATTAAGATTTGATTCAACTTCTTTTGAACTATGGAGCCTATTCAAAGATCAGGAGAGGTTTCCCAAGGCCCTTGTTTGCTTACTCCGATTGTGACAGGAATGCTTGAGCAGGCAGGAACACTGGACAACCAATGAAATGGCCTCACACTTCATCAGTCCTGCTGGTCAGAAGAGCTACAGTTTAAAGAGGCAATTAATTAATGCTGTGCCAATTCACTGTGTACAATGCTTGTATGCCTATGGTCAGGCAGTAAGAAAGAAATTAATGTCCTACCCTGTGGTGAGATTGGTGGCAGGAGGGGCATTTAATCAGAGGGGAGGGGTGGTGAGTGATCACCCTGGCACCTTCCGGCCTCCACTCTGATTAAGCCCTTGGCGGGAAGGCCCATAGACGGCCCTCCCGGCCTGCTGCCAATTGAGGCTCCAAAGTGGGCAATTAATGCCCACTTAAAGGCTTTATCCTGCCAGCACTGGTATTAAATCAGCCGCGGGCGGGAGCTTTTGTCATGCAGGGAGCACACCAAGCAAACCCATGCAGGGTTGCTTGCAGGTTCCCAGGGTGGATGCTCCTCATTCAAAGGCACTCAGTGCCTGATCGAGGGACACAACATTGTGAAGAGGGGAGCCTGCTGAGAGACCCCATCCCCCACTTCTTCCACGACTGTCACACTGTTCCCACCATCACTCACCTGTGGCCTGGGACCCAGCAACGAACCTAGGCTTTGGGTGGGTGTTGTACCGACAGCAGCCACTGCCTCCCCGGTGTTGCTGTATTTTATAATTCGTTCATTGCATGTGGGCGTTGCTGGCTAGGTTAGCATTTATTACCCATCTTTAATTGCCCTTGAGAAGGTGTTGGTGAGCTGCCTTCTTGATCTGCTGCATATGGCATAGGTACACTCACAGTGCTATTAGGAAGGGAGTTCCAGGAAATTGACCCAGGGACATTGAAGGAACGGTGATATATTTCCAAGTCAGGATGCTGAGTGGCTTGGAGGGGAACTTCCAGGTGGTGGTGTATCTGCTGCTCTTGCCCTTTCAGGTGGTAGAGATTGCAGAACAAAAACAAAAATACCTGGAAAAACTCAGCAGGTCTGGCAGCATCTACTGAGAGGAACACAGTTAACTTTTCGAGTCCGAATGACCCTTCAACAGAACTAAGTAAAAATAGAAAAGAGGTGAAATATAAGTTGGTTTGGTGGATGGGGGCAGGGGGGTGCGGGACAAGAAGAGCTGGAGAGAGGGCCAGTGATAGGTGGAGATAACCAAAAGATGTCATAGACAAAAGGACAAAGAGGTGTTGAAGGTGGTGATATTATCTAAGGAATGTGCTAATTAGGGTAGAAAGCAGGACGAGCAAGGTACAGATAGCCATAGTGGGGTTAGGGTTAGGGGATGGGGTGAAAGAATCAAAAAAGGCTAAAAGGTAGAGATAAAACAATGGATGGAAATACAATTAAAAATAATGGAAGTAGGTGGGAAAAGAAAAATCTATATAAATTATTGGAAAAAACAAAAAGGAGGGGGAACATTGGAAAGGAGGTGGGGATGGAGGAGAGTTCATGATCTAAAATTGTTGAACTCAATATTCAGTCTGGAAGGCTGTAAAGTGCCTAGTCGGAAGATGAGGTGCTGTTCCTCCAGTTTGCGTTGAGCTTCACTGGAACAATGCAGCAGGCCAAGGATGGACATGTGGGCATGAGCGCAGGATGGTGTGTTGAAATGGCAAGCGACAGGGAGGTCTGGGTAATGTTTGCGGACAGACCGAAGGTGTTCTGCAAAGCGGTCACCCAGTCTGCGTTTGGTCTCTCCAATGTAGAGGAAACCACATTGGGAGCAACGAATGCAGTAGACTAAGTTGAGGGAAGTGCGAGTGAAATGCTGCTTCATTTGAAAGGAGTGTTTAGGCCCTTGGACAGTGAGGAGAGGGGAAGTAAAAGGGCAGGTGTTGCACCTTCTATGGTTGCATGGGAAGGTGCCATGGGAGGGGGTTGAGGTGTAGGGAGTGATGGAGGAGTGGACCAGGGTGACCCGGAGGGAATGATCCCTGCAGCATGCCGCCGGGGGGGGTGAAGGGAAGATGTGTCTGGTGGTGGCATCATGTTGGAGTTGGTGGAAATGGCGGAGGATTATCCTTTGAATGCGGAGGCTGGTGGGGTGATAAGTGAGGACAAGGGGGACCCTATCATGTTTCTGGGAGGGAGAAGAAGGTGTGAGGGCGGATGCACGGGAGATGGGCTGGACACGGTTGAGGGCCCTGTCAATCACCGTGGGTGGAAAACCTCGGTTAAGGAAGAAGGAGGACATGTCAGAGGAACTGTTTTTGAAAGTGGCATCATCAGAACAGATGCGACGGAGGCGAAGGAACTGAGAGAATGGGATGGAGTCCTTACAGGAAGCCGGGTGTGAGGAGGTAAGCTTGTAATGGATATTGGTGGACAGTCTATCACCAGAAATTGAGACAGAGAGGTCAAGGAAGGGAAGGGAAGTGTCAGAGATGGACCATGTGAAAATGATGGAGGGGTAGAAATTGGAAGCAAAATTAATAAATTTTTCCAAGTCCTGACGAGAGCATGAAGCAGCACTGAAGTAATCATCGATGTACCGGAGAAAGAGTTGTGGGAGGGGGCCGGTGTAGGACTGGAACAAGGAATGTTCCACATAACCCTTAAAGAGACAGGCATAGCTGGGGCCCATGTGGGTACCCATAGCCACACCTTTTATTTGGAGGAAGTGAGAGGAGTTTAAGGAGAAATTGTTCAGTGAGAGAACAAGTTCAGCCAGATGGAGGAGAGTGATGGTGGATGGGGATTGTTCGGGCCTCTGTTCGAGGAAGAAGCTGAGAGCCCTCAGACTATCCCGGTGGGGGATGGAAGTGTGGAGGGATTGGACGTCCATGGTGAAGAGGAGGCAGTTGGGGGCCAGGGAACTGGAAATTGTTGATATGATGTAGGGTGTCAGAGGAATCACGGATGTAGGTGGAAAGGGACTGGAAAAGGGGAGAGAGAATGGAGTCAAGATAGCAAGAAATGAGTTTCGTGGGGCAGGAACAGGCTGACACGATCGGTCTGCCGGGACAGTTCTGTTTGTGGATTTTGGGTAGGAGGTAGAAGCGGGCCATCCGAGGTTGGGATACTATCAGGTTGGAAGCTGTGAAAGGAAGATCTCCAGAGATGAGGTAGAGATTGCAGGTTTGGAAGGTTCTATTGAAGGGGTCTTGGTGAATTCCTGCAGTGTTTCTTATAGATGGTACACACTGCTGCTACTGTGCGTCAGTGATGGAGGGAATGAGTGTTGAAGATGTTGGATTGGGTGATAATCAAGTTGGCTGCTTTGTCCTGGATAACATCAAGCTTCTTGAGGTAAGTGGGGAGTATTCCATCACACCCCTGACTTGTGCCTTGTAGATGATGGACAGGCTTTAGGGAGTCAGGAGGTGAGTTACTCACCTCAGAATGCCCAGCCTCTGACCTGCTCTTGTAGCCGCAGTATTTATATGGCTAATCCAGTTCAGTTTCTGGTCAATGGTAACTGCCAGGATGTTGATAGTGGGAGATTCAGTGGTGATAATGCCATTGAATGTCAAGGGGCGATTATTGGATTCTCTTTTGTTGAAGGTAATCATTGCCTGGCACTGTGTGGCGTGAATGTTACTTGCCACTGATCATCCCAAGCCTGAATGCTGCTCACATCTTGCTGTATATGAGCATGGTCTGCTTCTGTTCAGACTGCTGCTGTTCAATAGTATTGCCAGCCTGAGACTGGCCTCCGGTGTCCTTGATCTGGAGAAGGTTCACCATTGTCCTGTTAAGTGCCTGAGTCCCACTTAATACAGTGGGCTTCCCTAAAAGAGGTGACATGGGGCTCTCAATAGCTTTCCAGCCAGCGAGCAGCACCCCTGTTGCCTCCTTTAAATACCACCCTATATTTTAATTAATTAGCATATTTACCCCTTCACATTTTGCTTGATACCAATAAACCATGAGAAGTTCACATTGTATATGAAACCATGGAAGCCTATTCATTGAGGATGTTTGACTTTAAATGAGAAGATGTTAAAATATTAGGGTCAAATTTCCCTGGTAGTTATACCAGCCACCTGCTACAGCTGCTGTGACATCCACCCAGTCATTCATAAAAAGATTATGGCCTAGACATAATAGGTCTTGACCTGATTTGTGCAACTCTGGCTGGATTTGTCAATGGTGGAATGCCCTCTTTCCCCTACACTAACACAAGGACAACTAAGTTTGAACGGATTGGACCAGGGGCGACTACTCTCTACACCAGGAGTTCCTGCTCCACTGGCCTATAAAGGATTCAGTGCAATATCAGAGTTCAGTACACCCAGTGAAATGAAGTGCACCGACATTAAGAAGGTTAAAAGTGGATGTGGTGGGGCTAGGAGATAGGTCCTGTTGCCATGTGGTGTTAGTGGTACCTGGGATGACATGATAGCAGTGCAGATGCCCACTGAACCAATCCCCCAATGCCAGTTTTGTGAGGTATCCTGATGATGTTACCACTGGGTACTGGAGGGTATGATACCACCATGCCTGCCAGGATTGGGTCCCATTGTTTTCCGGAGCCATGAAATCTGAGAAACTTCAGTTTTGATTTTACCAAATGTGATCATACAATTGCTAACTTATGCTAATAAAGCATCATAACTGGTTTGATCTTAACTAGCTATCTGGGTAACTGTATGTGTGCTTTCCTCCTGATTAGCCCAGGTTTTGCTGAAGTGAGGCACCTTGTGACATTTCCCAATAGATAAATTAGTCGCCTCACTCTTCAACTCGAAACCTTTTTGGAGGAAAGAGGCTGCAAGAGTGAGCAGATACTGGCGCAGCAGGATTCATGAGGCATCTGGGATCTTGGAGATCAACGGGACCCACAGTTTGTCTCCTTTACCAGTAAGATTGTAGGTTTCAGAAAATGGTGAAGACGATAGGATGAATTAGCAACAAATCAGGTACAGAATGAGAAGCAGAGAGAAGGAAAAGAAGACTGGATTAAGAAAGAAAAAAGAGACAGGAAGAAAAAGATTTTTTTAAACTTGTAATAACTTAGCACCTAATAGAAGGAGACAGAAAAATTTGAAATGTTTCCTTTCTGAGCTGGAGAAATTGAGTGCCATTGCAAGACCCTAAATCTCCTCAAATAGCGGTACTTGTACTGTTTTCATTCATGGAATGTAGAAATCACTGGCTAGGCCAGCTTTTATTGCCCATCCCTAATTTCCCTTGAGAAAGTGGTGGTGAGCTGCCTCCTTGAACTGCTACAGTCCATGTGGTGTAGGTACATCCACAGTGCTGTTAGGGAGGGAGTTCCAGGGTTTTTGACCCAGCGACAGTGAAGGAATATTTCCAAGTCAGGATGGTGACTGGCTTAGAGGGGAACTTGCAAATGGTAGTGTTCCTATGTGTCCGCTGCCCTTGTCTTTCTAGATGGTAGTGGTCATGGATTTGGAAGGTGCTGTCTAAGGAGGCTTGGTGAGTTCCAACAGTGAATCTTGTAGATGGTACATACTGCTGCCACTGTATGTTGGTGCGTGTGGGATTGAATGTTTGTGGATGGGGTGCCTATCAAGCAGGCTGCTTTGTCCTGAGCAGTGTCAAGCTTCTTGAGTGTTGTCAGAGCTGCATTCATCCAATCAAGTATTCCATCACACCCCTGACTTGTGCCTTGTAGATGGTGGACAGGCTTTGGGGAGTCAGGAAGTGAATTACGTGTCGTAGGATCTCTAGCCCCTGACTTGCATTTGTAGCCAAAGCCTTTATATGGCTAGTCCAGCTCAGTTTCTGGTCAATGGTAAACCCCAGGATGTTGAACGTGGGGGAATCAGTGATGGTAATGCCATTGAATGTTAAGGGTGATGGTTAGATTGTCTCTTGTTGGAGATGGTCATTGCCTGGCACTTGTTTGGCATGAATGTTACTTGTCATTTATCAGCCCAAACCTGGATATTGTCCAGGTCTTGCTGCATTTGGACATGGACTGCTTCAGTATCTGAAGAGTCATGAATGGTGCTGAACATTGTGCAGTCATCAGTGAACATCCCCACTTCTGACCTTATGATGGAAGGAAGATCACTGATGAAGCAGCTGAAGATGATTGGGCTGAGGATGCTGCTCAATGGCAATTAGATTTGGGCAATAAATGCTGCACTTCTCAACAATGCCCACATCCCATGAACAGCGAAACAAAATCCAGCAACTTTGTGAAACTCACAGGGAGGTTAAGAGTGAGCAGCCATTTCTGTGAAGCTAACAGGTGCAAACCATCCAGCAACTTGTGGTGATTTGCAAGTCACGGGGGTACCTCTTCCTTATCATAGTTTGCTGAAAGATTTATACATTTGTAGCGAAGAGGGCCACTAAATGTACTGTTATTTTCCCAGCAAGTTCTGGCCCAGTTTCTAAGTGAAGCGGAATTAAATTGTAACAAGTTGTTAAGCCACTCGTGGCTCACTAATGAACAAGTAACCACCCCTCCTGAAACCTCATTGAGTTAGTGTGAAATTGTTAACAAGGATCATGGATTCAGAATCAACACTCAGAAGGCAGAAGAATATTTTTCACAGCAGGTTGTGAGAACGTGGAATGATATAGCACAAGTGACATTGGAGCAGTGGCTGTAACATCAGTCAAATCGAAACTAGAGGAGTATATGAAAAGGAAGACCATGAAAGGTGAAAGAGCAGGGAAATGGGACTTTAGGGTATAGCTCCGGTTAAAGAGCCAGTTAAGTGAGCAGCAAGCACTCCTGCGTTGTCAGTTACATGATTTCAGACTCTCAAAGATTTCCAGTTTTACCCTGCTGATGCTGATCATGCATTCTATATATCCTCGTGTGTGCTGGGCATGATTAATAGTTGGAAAATTGGACTCAATGATTCCCAAATTTACAATCTGCATGACGGGTGGGAAGGCTCCCTGTTGGTGTTGTAAAGTGAGGAAATTGCATTTTATCTGTTCTTGTTCATGGACTAAAATCCACCATATAGATCAGTGCCTCTATCAAAAGGAAATCTGAGCTATCTCACAGCCCCAAGGATCTCCTTGTGAACAGTTTTGGGTAGATTTTCAATTCAGCATGGAGCGAGAAATTTGCATTGGTTTTCAATTCCATGGAAAACAGGGCAAATTAAAATCTGGCAGTTTGTATCATGGGCAAGTGCACCTCAATGTCAGCTCCGTACCCCGGTGGCATGGAAAATCTACCCTGACTTGTTTCAAAGTGGTCAGTCACCCAGGACAATGGAAAGCAGCTCGTTGCATTTTCAGAGTTACACGGAATGTGCAGCACAGAAACAGGCCATTCAGCCCAACCAGTGTTGCTCCACACAAGCCTCCTCCCGCTCCTGTTCAGTAAAGCAGCAGCTGTGGAGGTCTTATGGTGCAGTGGCTAGCATCTCCACTCTGAGCCAGACGTCTGGGTTCCAGTCTTGCTCTAGGCCTTGATGGCCTTAGAATGTGCATTCATAATGTGGTCAAACAGGTCAATTAGAAACCTGCTAATTCTTCCAATATGCCTATGGCTGCTGGAAAGAGTGGGAGTGTCTCCTGGTCAGCCAGAACTATGCGGTAGCTGCTGTGCAACAGCCTCCCCAAATTAGAAGCTCCATGTGCAGGTTCTTGCTGTGGGCAGTATTCTGTGGCAGGCATTCTCCTTACTTTGAGTGACTACCAAAGTGAGAAAAATCTCAATCTCCCATTCTTTTCTCTCCCGTGTGTTTATCTCGATTCCCCTCGAAGGCATCCATGTTATTCACCTCAATAACTCCTTGTGGTAGCAAGTTCCAGCTACTCTGCCAGGTAAAGGAATTTCTCCTGAATTCCCTGTTGGATTAATTAGTGACTAACGTATATTTATGGCCCCTATAGATCTAGTCTCACCCACAGGTGGAAACATCTTTTCCCCAGCTACCTTATGAAATAATTTCATAAACTTAAAGACCATTATCAAGTTACTGCTCACCTTTCTCGTTTCTAGAGAAAAGAGTCCCAGCTTGTTCAATCTTTCTGGATATTTATAATCTCTCAGTCCTGGTTTAGTGCAATCTTGTGATTAAAGTGACTTAACTGATACTCTCTTTGATTAATTTGTCACGAGAAGCCACCTAATCAGCTCCTGCCCTTGATATATGGTGAGTAATGTTGATGTGTGTCAGCACAGCTTCTTCACAGCTTTACTGCTGCAATAATCCATCATAAAGTTTCATCCACAAATTGACATTCACTGGACTGGGATTCTTCACTTTAATAATTCCAAGCATTTGCTGTGTTCGTTAACTGAAGAGTTGCCCTGCACATTACCACCCTGGCTCATCCTGTGTGGTATTATGCCCGTGTTTACATTATTCCCACAAAGAGAATGGAAAAGTAATGAGGCAGGTCTTGAGACTAAGCAGACACTCTCAGCATGTTTATTAACCAGTGCTGCAAAGTGATCACACCCCAACTGCAAGAGAACGATTCCAGTGTGATTGACACAATTAACGAAGATGGTGCCCCACTGATCAAGGACAGCAAGCTGTTTTTTCTTGTCTAGCTGCACCCTGCAGCCAACCTTCCAACTGCACAATGAGACAAGGCTGCCCATCTTTTATCCGTGCAGAAACTATGTTCTTGCAATTGTGAGCTTTATTGGTGCGCTGCAGTATGGCCGATGACAGAGAGGTCAGACTAAAAGCAAGATGGAGAATTAAAATCACAGATGACTGGAAGCTCACGTTCATGCTGCTGGCTGAATGGAGGTGCTTCACTGTGGTTACCCAGTCTGTATTTGGTCTCCCCAGTGTAGAGAAGACCACACTGTGGGCAGCGAATACAGTAGGCTAAATTGAACGAAGTACAGATAAATCTGTTTCATATGGAAGGAGTGTCTCAGGTCTTGGACTGTAAGAAGGAGCAGAATGCTTGCTTTAAAGAAACAGAGTTAATAATGTTAATTATTTCTGAACAGTGCTTCCTAGCTGGTTTGATACTCGGATTAGTCGATTCTGATATCATGGCACCATGTAAATGCATCAAGGTTAAGTCAAACATTTGGCCATGATTCCTGTTTGATGAGTTTTTCCACTCTACAATGTTGCTCGAAATATCAATGATATTGAATTATATTTTCAACTTAAGCACCTGCAAAACTCAGCTTTTAATTTCTCTAAACAAGAGGCTCCTGGCAGATGTGAGAGGATTACTCACTGCATTAATTCTGTTTCTGAAGGAAGGGTTTTCATTTGTGCTCACAGGGGTTTAGCCTCTTGTCCGTGCCAGCCATTGTTATTTAAAAATATTCAATTTCTTTTCCAGTAAGAGAAAGTCCTTTCTCTTCTGCTTTAACTGAGACCTTCCATTGATTTGGTACCCTCACCAGATGAACTACAGTGATGCAAATGAAGAAGCCTAGAACTACATTTAAGCAGCTACCTACAAATACAATCCTCTGTGATAGTGCACTATAAAGAAGGGAAAACAGATTTGCATTTACATAGCACCTTACACAACCTCAGGATATCCCAAAGTCCTCTGCATCTAATGAAGTACTTTTGAAGTGTAGTCGTTTGGAATGTGGAAACCTGGCAGCCAATTAACACACAGCAAACTCCTACAAGCAGCAATGTTCTAATGACTAGATAATCTGTTTTAAAAATGAGGGGTCAATGTTGAGCAAAGAACTACCTGAGAGAGCAGGCTGGGTCTCGATCTTATCTGAAAGATGACACCTCCGACAGTGTGCTCTTCCCTCAGTATGGCATTGGAGTGCAGGGCTAGATTATGTGCTCAAACACCTGAAGAGCAACTTGGCATTTGACTTCTAAACCAAAGGTGAGAGACTGACACTTGGCTTAGTTGGTAATGCTCTCACATAATTGACGGCAAATAAATGCTCAAAAGGGTGCTCAGAACATTTATTTCCTCTGTCTAGTCCCTGAATATTGCCACCCCCCCTTAAGTTGGCATGGCATTGTCCCTTACTGCTTATACTTCATGTAATGGGGCCACCAGCAGCAGGTGGTGATGTTTGGGGAGAATACCGAGTAGGGGAACTGATTGGTCCCTGTGGGCCCATCCCTGCAGGGAGAGGTGTGTTTCACAAGCTGAGAGGCTGAGCCAGATGCCATGAGGTGAGGGAGAAAGGTCAGGACAAGGCCAGGACTTGTGAGGGGCAGGAGCCTGGGGCAGCTTGAAGTCTCTGAGGGTGGCTGAAGAGGAATTGGGACCTAGTCAGATTGACTGGTAGCATTCTTGAGTCTGAGAAGCCTCAGGAGAGAGAGAGAGAGAGAACGGGACTGCAGCCAGGAACTGGGCAGCAGAATAAGCCTTGTGAGTGACTGCGTTGAGGAGCTGAGGCCCCGAATTGGGCAGAGATCTGGAATATCGGCAGTGAATATTCTCTGTAAATAGTTTGTTTCTTGGAGTTATGCTTTCCCTCCAGGGCTGAGATCACTTTGATGCCAGAGGAATAAACAAACCTTGTTTTATAACCTTTGTGAAGTCCGTGTGCTTAAATCACATGTCACATTTGGTCCAGATGCATTCCCTGCTGAAAGGAATAGGTGTACTGTTTTGACTATGTTCAGGTTTTCCTGGCATCCTGCTGGATACATCCTGTACTTTACCTTGTGAGGGACCTGTTTGTGAGTCCACTATATGGGCTTGCTGCTTCTCAATGCTTTCTCTCACCTCCTCTCACACCTTTTGCAGTGAGCATTCCTGGGGGAGTGAGGCACCAGTCCCATTGAGTATGTGCCTTCTCTCCTTGTGCCCATTACAGTCGATTCTCCGGCCAAACTCCGCACTTCACCAGTTTTATCAATTGGCGCCTGTGCTTGACTTCCCACTGCTGCTCCCACTGTTTTCCAAGCTTCCTAACTGCACTTCACAGCAGATTGTGAGATCACTGCTGTTTCTTTATCAATTGTTGACCCACTATGCCTGAATTATAGTCCACATTTTAACCCATGGACTAAAAACAAAAATAGAATGTGATATAGTGTACTGCTGGTAACCCTCTTAAAGACAAAAGTATCCCATAGATGAACCCTCCAGTCACGGACAATTGGCAGGCTTATACGTTTGAAAAGCAGGTGCAAGGAAACAGATGGTCCCTGGGATAAAGCTCACTTTCCAGATTGTCCAGGGGCCTCCATATACCGTTTTCCAGTCAGAATGATGGATTGGTTCCCAAATAGAGTTGTGAATTTAGGTTCATCAAAAATTAGGATGTAATTATAGGGCAGATCTCTATACTCCTAGCTTAGCTTTTACTCATTTATTTTTTATTCTTTCACGGGCTGTGGGCGTTGCTGGCTGGGCCAGCATTTATTGCCCATCTCTAATTGCCCTTGAGAAGGTGGTAGTGAGCTGCCTTCTTGAACTGCTGCAGTCCATGTGGTGTAGGTACACCCACAGCACTGTTAGGGAGTTCCAGGATTTTGACCCAGTGACAGTGAATGAACGGCAATATATTTCCAAGTCAGGATGCTGCGTGGCTTGGAGGGGAACTTCCAGGTGGTGGTGTTTCCATGCATCTGCTGCTCTTGTGCTTCTAGGTGGTAGAGGTCACAGGTTTAGAAGGTGCTGTCGAAGGAGCCTTGGTGAGTTCCTGCAGTGCATCTTGTAGAAGGTACACACTGCTGCTACTGTGTGCCAGTGGTGGAGGGAGTGGATTTTGAAGGTGGTGGATGGGGTGCCAGTCAAGCGGGCTGCTTTGTCTTGGATGGTGTCGAGCTTCTTGAGTGTTATTGGAGCTGCACTCATCCAGACAAGTGGAGAATATTCCATCATACTGCTGACTTGTGTCTTGTAGATGGCGGGCAGGCTTTGGGGAGTTAGTAGGTGAGTTACTTGTTGCAAGATTCCTAGTCTCTGACCTGCTTTTGTAGCTACGGTATTTATATGGCTAGTCCAGTTCAGCTTCTGATCAATGGTAACCCCCAGGATGTTGATGGTGGGGGATTCAGTGATGATGATGCAATTGAATATTAAGGCAAAATGGTTGGTTTCTCTCTTGTTGGAGATGGTAATCGCCTGGCACCTGTGTGGCGCATTTTTGAGCACATTTATAACTTTCATCAAACTACCGCTTATGTTTAGCCTTCGGCATTTTCAAAAATAATAGCGTCCCACATTACATATGTCCCCAGAGCATTACGAGATTAATATAAATGAAAGGTTATTTTCCTGAAGCACTTTACCCATCATTTCCCAGGTCAATGAAATGGGAGCTGACAGGATGTTTGAAATCTGTGGCACACACAGCCCCACCCAATGCTATCCTCATCCTATAGCCACATGTTGACACTTCCCTATAAGTATGACATGCAGCCGCATAAGGCGATATTCAGGCAAATGACCAAAACGTTGGTCAAAATGGCAGGTTTTTTGGAGTTTCTTAAAGGTGTGGAGAGATCACGAGGTTGAGGAATGTGGAGAGGGAATTCTGGAGCTTAAAGCTTTGGCATCTGAAGGTACATTTGCCAATGGGACAAATAAACTTAGGGGGGCTCAGGAGGCCAGAATTGAAAGGGTGCCGATATCATGGAGGGTTGTAGGACAGAGATAGGGAGGGCCGAGGCCTCAGGGGGAGTTTGAAATCAAGGTTGAGAATATTAAAATTCAGGCATTGCTTGACAGAGAGCCAACAGCAGTCACTGTGAAATGGATCAGAGTAGGAACCTCAGACGATTTTCTTCCTTTCCCCAAGTGTAACACCAACTGAGATCTGTTAACAGTGCAGTCCAGCAACTGGAGCTGGGAGTTGTCTGTTCTGTATGAGTCCGAGACTGAGACCTTGCCTCAGAAACACCAGGGACCCCGTATCACTTTTGCTCTGTAATGGAATGCAGTGGAGTGCTGCTAATCTAGACCAGTTGGGACTGAACAGGGCTCAGTTTATTCCAGCTTTCAAATTGCAATTTTAATTCACCATGACAGCTCTGGTGCAGAGCAGCAGATGCAGAGCAGCAAATGCCTCAAGTGTTTCCATTCCTCCTGTACTATGATATTTCTATGGAAAGGTCTCTTCTCGAGTTCTGACATCAGCTGACTCAAAGTGTTGATTTTAAGTTGTAAGCAGAATTTTAAACTTGGCTCTTTCATCCCCCTGTTATAGTTCATGTCTCACTCACAGCTCACTGCCATCAGTGTGAGGTAACGTCTGGGTATTTAATGAGCTGTTCCTCCTTCAACTATCTTATCGTACTCCCTCCAAATCTCATTGTTCCCAAGGACCCAGAAACTGGAGCCCTCACAGATCCGTATGACCTTGCAGACTCTCTCAGTCATGGGTCACAACAGAGTGCACTTTACTTCTCCGGAAGCCACTCCCTTGAGCATTGGTTCTGCAAAGTATTGTCAACTCAAACTAAATTCAAGTTCCAAATTAATGATCCCAGCCCTATAGGAGGCACCTCTGGTGCCATTCCCAATATTCCGATGCTCTGTCACTGGGAAATTAGGAATGAAAACAGTGCCCAAACCGCTGATCCACGCTCCCATCAACTCCACCTCCCAAAACATTGCTGATCATTTGAATGAAGTTCGATTTTGCACCAAAGGACCATATGGTGTGTTACAATTCACTCAGGAAGTCCGAGTTGCCGTGGCAACATACACTTTTACCTTGAGTCCGTATGATTTTTCATCAGAGCTGATGAAGAGTCATACGGACTCAAAACGTTAAATCTGTCTTCCTCTCCACAGATGCTGTCAGACCTGCTGAGATTTTCCAGCTATTGTTGTTTTAGATTTCCAGCATCCGCAGTATTTTGCTTTTATACACTTTTACCTGCATGTTGTAGCCTGGAGCTATGGGCAGTGATAGTAGAGGCTCCAGTTTCTTTCCATCACATGGCTGACCAGGAATCTCTACCGCTTTTACCACTGGTGTGGTGGGAAGGATTTGCAAGTTGATACATTATGAACACAGCTTCCCTTGGCCAGCAAGGGCAGGACTCAAACCCGGGGCTTCTGGCTCAGAGGCAGGGACGCTAACTACTGCGCCACAGGAGCACCTAACAAAGGAGCAGACAGCACAAAAATTCCCAACTGCTGTCATGAGGAAGCAATATTCCTTGTGACTTTGACAAGGAAATTTGTCACTAGTGGCTGTGCTGTTCATTCCTGGTAACCATGACAGAGAAACCTTAAGTTAATGGTAACATGAACAATTTGTCAGGGTCTTAACCATCAGAGAGTTCATTAACCTCTATGCAGGGAAGGAAACCTTCATTCAAAAAGCTTTCTCTCCAGGGCAGGGAAGCAGTCAGAGGTGCTTTGTTAGATCTGTAGGGCCTTGACTAATTGCTGTAAGACAGGTAAACTATTTTAACAGGAATCATTGGACACAGGCAGGGTGGCAAACAAGCATTTGCTGAACAACATACATAAAACACCCAATATTTTTAACAGGCTAGCGATTTAATTGTGTCTGTTATGTGCCCCTGTCCTTGTTTAATTTCACCCTCCAAGAGGTCTTATCCCTTAAACTAAGATTTTGGCTGTTCCTAATTTGTTCCTTCTCAAAATAAATGCCAAATGGAATGAAAATTCAGAGCAGCTCAGAGCAACAATTTGCCCACGGTCCCATCATCTATACTATAATATGTGTAGTATCATTTGCTACTCAAGTACAATTTTCCACAACAAGATTTTAGAGGCTGTAAAATGACAGCTCCTAAACAGACCTGAATGATATCAAATCACTTGTTGCAACACGCTACTTTCTGCAAATGTATCTTGGTGTAGGTGTGATTTAATTCAAGCAGAAGGCTTTAAACTGATCTGCACCAATACAGCTGAAGCACGTTTGACAAGCATTGAGGAAAGCATTAACAAAGCCTCTCTGATACAAGCAGCTCCTCAAGGGAATACTTGCTTTGTGAAATCATGTTGATGGCATGATTGGGCACAGTGTTAAATCCAAGTGCCCGTGTCTAAAACACCAAGCCTGAGATTGGGCACACATACTGTGTGAGGTTGCCATGCCAATGTGGGAGGAAGGAGACTTAATGTTCATCTGGGACTAGTGAGCACATTTAGATTTCAAGTGTTTAGCGAACTTAATATATCATTTTACTTCTGCTAATGTGCAGCATTTGATTTTTGAGACTGGGCAGCACATGCGTGTTGTTTTAAATTGCGTGCCCTCCTCATGTCGCATCTGGTCGTATTTTTTTGCCTGGAGTGACGAAATCTGCTTCAATTCAAATACAAGAGCAAAATACTGTGGAGGCTGGAAATCTAAATCAGAACAGGAAATGGGAATATTCAGCAGGTCTGGCAGCAGGTCTGGAGAGAGAAGCAGGGCTAAAGTTGAAACGCTGGGCAGATTGTCAGTGGGGTGACTTGGAGGCAGGGGGTCCACATCGGGACCATCCCCTAATGCAGATTGACTGCCCACCACATGGCCCTAATTAGGGGTGATTTTATTTTGCGACTCCCAGCAGTTTTACAGCAGCCAGGTTTCCCCCACCCACCCCAGCCCTGCAAGTGGAGGCTGCCAGCTTTGTGGAGATGGCCTCCCTAAGGCAGCCTGGGGAAGGGGGGCATCTGAGCCAGAGGCTCCATGCTCCAGAGAGATGGCCGCAGGGAGGAAAGGCAGCCTTCGCGGCCCCCATGCTCTAACCCTGGAGGGGTTTCCCCTCCTTTCTGCGGAGCCTTGCCCCTCAGTCATCAACCATGTTGAGGTGTCTTCATGTTCTCTTACCTGCCTCAGCAGTGCCCACCTTTGCCGTTGGGGTGTCCGAGGCTTCAGAGCTATTGACCCTCAGCTTCCAGAACCATCTTTAGCTGAATGGTGGGCCCGAATGCAGCCAGTTAGGACGCCACCTCCGAGCCTGTCTGTTGCCAGTAAATGCAGGCTCGGGATCCCCACTTGGTCCCAACATCAGCGTCCCAAAGCCCGTGGTAAAATCCAGCCCATTAACTCTGTTTCTCTCTACTGATCTGATGAGTATTTTCAACATTTTCTGCTTAAATGCTAAATAACTTTATTAAATTTGGGGAGGTTGACATGCCAGGTTCCTGATGTAGCTAACCTATGTTTTTTCTCAGATTGAGTCATTTAAACAACATGGAAAAAATCTCTGCATATAGGATTATACACAGGATGTACAGCACAGAAAGAGGACATTCAGCCCAAAATGGTCCATGCTGGTATTTATTCTCCACACAAACGACCTCCCATTTTGTGACTCCAGACCCACAGCAATGTGGTTGGCTCTTAATTGCCCTCTGAAATGGCCTAGCAATCCACTCAGTTCAAGGGCAATTAGGGATCGGCAACAAATGCTGGGCTTGCCAGCGATGCCTACATGTCATGAAAGAATAAAATAGAAAGTTCCACATTCCAACTTCCCTCTAAAGAAGACCTCCAGATGACTTGGATGAAGGGGCTGACTATTGTAGCCAAATTGGCTGATGGTACAAGAATAGGACAGCAAGTTGTAAGGAGGATACAAGGAGCCTACAAGGGGCTATAGATAGGTCAAGTGAGTGGGCAAAAAATTATAATATGGGAAAATGTTAAATTGTCCACTTTGGTTAGAAGAATAGAAAAGCAGAATATTATTTAAATGGAGGGAGCCTACAGAATGCTCCAGTACAGAGGAATCTGGGTGTCCTTGTACATGAATCACAAAAAAATTAACATGCAGATACAGCAAATGTTTGAGAAAATAAATGGAATGTTGACTTTTATTGCAAGGGGGATAGAGTATATAAGTAGGGAAGTCTTGCTACAACTGGAAAGGGCATTGGTGAGAACACACCTGGAGCACTGTGTACAGTTTTGGTCTCCTTATTTAAGGAGGGATATACTTGCATTGTAAGTGGTTTTGAGAAGATTCACTAGGTTGATTCCTGGGATGAAGGGGTTTGTTTTATGAAAGAAGGTTGAGCAGGTTGAGCCTATACTCATTGGAGCTTAGAAGAATGAGAGGCGATCTTATTGAAACATATAAGACTCCAAAGGGGCTTAACAGGATGGATGCTGGGAGGATGTTTCCTCTCATGGGCAAATCTAAAACAAGGGACACAATTTCAAAATGAGGGGTCTCCCATTTAGAATGAAGATGAGGAGGAATTTCTCTTCTTAAAGCCCATTCTACAACACTAGCACACTCCACAATCACCAGCACAATCCACTAACAGACTCAACAATCACTAGCGCACTCCACGATCACGAGCCCATTCCACAATCAATAGCCAACTCCATAATCATGAGCCAACTCCACAATTATTAGCATACTCCAAATTACAAGTCCAGTCCACCATCACAAGTCCAGTCCACAATCATGAGCCCACCCCATTATGTGATTATACTCCACGATCACTAGCCCACTCTGCACCTGCCATTATCTGGCTGTTAATGATGCACTCATTGATTTAGACCCTACCACACCACACGCCCTCTTTAATAGCTTTTTCCAAGTTGTATGTGGGGAAACCTGTATAACGGAATTTGGGAGAACTCTTTATCTTTAGCAGCCTTTGTGCAGACTTTGGCAGCATAAGGACATATTGAGGCATCACAGTCACCCCTGAATTGCAAAGCCACAATAGTACACATCTGTATGACTGGAAACTCATCCTCACATTCAATTCATAGATCAATTATCTTTCATCCATTAAGGACGAACAAAAGGGATTTTTGGCGGGGGGGACACAAATTTGGCATAGAATCATAGGGCAGAGATTTTCACTCAGCTGGCTGGCGTGTACCCGACCTACTCGTGAAATGACGCACATTAACGTCGGCAGTCGTGCGATAGTTCGGTCAGCGGGCACGCGCCAGAGCCAATAGCCTACCCACCGACAATTAAAAGGCCTGGTAAGGCCATTAAGTTAACAATTAAATTATTTGCTGCCCGTACAAACTAACGGTCGGTGGGCAGGCGAAAAGGCCAAGCGGCCTTTGCATTCTTTTGGAAACCTCATCCATGGGCGGGATGAAGCTTCCAAAAGCAAAAAATGATAAAATAAAAGTTTTTAAAATGTTTTAATAACATGTCCCTGCTCATGTGACAGAGTTACATGAGGGGACGTATTTTATTGCATTTTAATTATTTTTAATTTTCTTTTTCTTAACAGCGCTTCATCTCCCTGAGGCAGCTCCGTGGCTCAGGGAGACTACGAAGCACTCACTCGCGCACATGCGCAAACATTGCGCTCAGCCCCGCTCGCCCTCCTCCCTGTGTCCGCACAGGCAGTGCTCAGTGTGGCCTGCCAGGGTGAAACCGCAATCTGGTGCCGATTGCAGGCAGCAGGCGTCTTCCTGACCATCCCCGCCCACCAAGGGCAAAATTCTGCCCATAGAATGGTTACATCACAGAATGAGGCCATTCGGCCTATGTCTATACTGGCACTCTACAAGAGCCACTCTGCTAGTTTCATGCCCTTAACCCTTCCCAGTTGCCCTGCCAATCTTTTCTCTTCAGATAATTACCCAACTATTGTTTTAAAGCCTTAATTGAACCTGCCTCCACCACACTCTCAGGCAGTGCCTTCCAGGTCCTAGCCACTTGCTGCATGTATAAATTTTTCCTCATGTCATCTTTGGCTCTATTGTCAATCACCTGAACCCTCTGGTTCTCAATCTTTCCACCAATGGGAATAGTTTCTCCCAGTCGACTCTGTACAGACCCCTCATGATTTTGGACATCTCTATCAAACCTCTTCACTTCTCCCAGGCCCAAACTCCTGATGTGCCTCCTTGATACATGAAGCTGTGTGACTGCCTCGTGCTGAAATCCAAAACTTACAGCGTTTTCAATTGGGAAAAAGTAGATAATTAAGATTTCATTTGTATAAAAGTCAATACCTGGAAGAGAGGAATGGGAAGGCCAGTATAACAAAGTGGATTGATTAGAACATTTACAAAGAAAATAAGACCTGCATTTATATAGCACTCCTCATGACCAAGGGACCACTAGATGTCTCAAGTTGCTTTACAGCAAATTAAGCACTTTTTGAAGTGCAATTGCTGTTGTAATGTAGGAAACGCATTAGCTCATTTGTGTGCAGCAAGTTCCCACTAACAGCACTATAACAGTGACCTGTTTTTGGATGTCGATTAAGGAATGAATGTTGGCCAGGGAACTGGGGCTGACTTGCCTGCTCTTCTTCGAAATAGTGCCGTGAGATTGCTTACATCCACCCGAGTGGGCAGATGGGTTAACATTGCATCTGCATGACAGCACTTCCAACAGTGCGGCACTCCATTAGTACAGCACTGGAGTGTCAGCCTTGATTTTCGCAGCCAAGCCCTGGAGTGAGACTTGAACACAGAACTTTGTGATTCAGCAGCGAGAGTGCTCCCAGCTGAGATACAATTGGCACACTTGGGATGGCTAGAAGCATTTGGATTTTTTTTATTCATTGTAAAATGATTATGGAAAATAAATGTTAGAAGTATTCAAAAAATGCTGAGAGATATTTTAAACATTCTCAGGCTGATCATTCCAGAGACTGATTATCATAGTCATCTGTGTGGGAGTGGCAGGAAACAAAGCTTTAAAGGGATTCTTCCAACACAGTGCTATGGAAAAAACACCCAAACATACAAATTAGGAGCAGGAGTAGGCCATTTGGCCCCTCAAGCTTGCTCCGCCATTCAATAAAATCATGGTTGATCTGGCTGTGGCCTCAACTCCACATTCCCGCCTATCCCCAATAACCTTTGATTCCTTTGTTAATCAAGAATTGATCTAACGCTGCTTTAAAAATATTCAATGACCCTGCCTCTTCTGCTCTTGGGGGAAGAGAGTTCCAAAGATTGACTGAGAGAAAAAATTTCTCCTCATCTCTGTCTTAAATGGGAGACCCGCATTTTTAAATTGTGTTTAATTGTGTACAACAGTAGGGTGGCCGAGTTGTACTATTAATGATAGAGTTGATCTGCAGGCACTTCTTGGGTGGAAGCATTAAGTTTATTTACAATAAACTCAGCAGCTATTACATGTGTGCTTTCAACTCCAACTCAATCTCTACACTGACTGCTGAGGTAGCCTACGCTAATCTCCTATTGGTTACTACAGATCATGTGATTTTCCTTAACAAGAATTATTCTTAAAGGTACATTACACACTAAATAAAACCATAATCACTATATTCCCCTAGTTCCAGTCTCTCCCATGTGGGAAAACATCCTTTCAGCATCCACCCTATCATGTCCCCTCCGGATCTTATGTTTCAATAAGATCACTTCTCATTCTTCTAAACTCCAATGGATACAGGCCCAGCCTGTCCAACCTTTCCTTGTAAGACAAGCCCCCCATCCCGGGTATCCATTGAGTGAACAAAGCAAAACTCTGATTAATAGAAGAGATATCGCAGCTGGCTGCAGGATATCTGGAAGATGCGAAAGCTGATTGAGAAGACAGTGATGGGCTGGCTTGCCGTTGAGACTGGACAGCCTAGGGTACAGCCTGAAGTGGAAATAAGAACAGTCTCCAGCCTAGCCTCTTTCTTTTATATATCTTTCTTTTGATTTGGTGCTCAGTCTTGCCCTTCAGGCACTGTGTTTCTCCGCAAGAGAGATGTGTGCAGTGTTTTTCACAACCTCATTCTCAAAGCACTTTGCAGCCGATGATGTATTTCTGAGGCACAGTCACTGTTGCCAAGTGTGAAGGGGGGTGGGAGGGGGGTGGCCAATTTCTGATCCCTCAAGCAGCAATGTGACAATAGCCAGATCACCTGGTTCTTTTTTAGTGATGTTCGTCGAGGGACCAATATTGGCCAGGACACCCGGGGGTAACTCCCCAAGAACAGGGCCATGGAATCTTTTACATCCACCTGAGAGGGTAGACAGGGCCTGAATTTAATGTCACACCCAAAAGACAGCACCTCTGCCACTGTAGCACTCCCTCGGTACTGCCCTGGAGTGGCGGCCTAGATTGTGTGCTTGCGTCACTGGAGTTGAACTTGGGCCTTCTGCCTCAGAGGTGAGAGTGCTACCCAGAAATCTTCAGTGCAGGGAAACTGCTCTCTCAAACAATATGGCTCCAAGGGGTGAATTTTACGCATGCTGAATTCAGATTCCACCGCCACATCACTCACCCGCCGCCCCTCCCCTGCCGGCATATTTGAAGGAGGGAGGGCACATAAATAAAGCAGGCCATTGCCTCCCCCTCACCCTGACCTGCCCACCATGTTACAGGGTTGGGGAAGTGAGCAGGTACGGCATCAGGGAGCCCATCCATCCTTTGGCCTATTGAGGCCCTTAAGCGGCCAATTAATGGGAATCAGCTGACAACCAGCAGGGTTACTATTGAACACAGAGTAAACACCAGCGCTTCAGAAGCTTGAGAAAATCATCGTCTTTCACTCCTGGGCCTCCAAGGCTCTCAGAGTTGCTGCAAGCTCCACAGCATTACCATCCAGAGAAGCCTAACAATGGAGCAGTTGAAGAAAATAGAAATCCGTGCATTGCCAAGAGTGGAAAGAGTGCCCTGCACTGATGGCAAGGGTGTGAAGCCTTGTCTAATGTGTTGGGTTACCATCAAGACCACTGTTCCCCTCAAATCATATAAATGATCTTAATCCGTGTATAAGAGGCACAGTTGTCGAAAGTTACTGTTTCTGCATAAATAGGGAGGCAAAGCTAACTGTGAAGAGGACTGGCACCTACTCAGGAGAACACATCAGGCTTAGTCAATTGGCCAGAAATCTATGAGGAGAATTTAACGCAGAGAATTTTGAGCAAGGTTTGGTTTGAGAGGAAGAATAAGGAGAGGATTTTTTTTTCAAATGGCGACACTTTCAAAACCAGAAGAGGAGCAGAGTGACCTTTTGGTGCTCTGATTTTTAAAAGTGGAAGAATGAGTTGGAGAAGCTGTGGGGCACAAAATGAGTGTGGGCTGTTAGAATTTATAAGTGGTGACATCGAGCACAAAGACAAAGAGGCAATGCTAAACTAGTGCAAATCATTGGTTAGGCTGCTGCCAGGATATTGTGCCTCGTTCTGGATGCCCTCCTTTAGGAAAGGTGCCAATCAGACGGGGGGTGGGTGGCAGGGGAAGAGTATAGCAATGGGATCAGTCTTGAGAGATTGGTTCTGAAGAAAGAAGAAATGCCTTATGAGAAGGGGTGATGAAAACAGAATCTGTGATTGCTTTAAAAAAGGAAGTGGGTAAATATTCGAAAAAGAAAAAAATGTAAAAGGGTCTGGAGAAGGGGCAGGGGTGTGGGCCGAATGGCACCCTCTGTTATGTAAAATTCCTACATTAACCTTCTCTGATTCCTTAGGACGTAGAGTGTTGAGGCTATTTTTATGTGGATTGACATCTGAAGCATCCACTGCAGTGGCCCATGCTCTTTTGAGAGATGTTACCATTAGATTTACAATCTTTGGCATGTAGGGAGCTCGGCTGTAGATAGCCCCAGAGTCACCAAGATACAGGTCTGTTGAAGCATCTGCAATCTTCATGGATGCCTTCACATGTAACCACCATTTGGATTGGCACACCTTGCAGTAACATCAAAAACTGCTCATGCACAGTTAGTCAGCTCTTATATGTAGGCCTCATACAAAACATAGGGCTGAATTGTCCCCCTGTTGGGGGGGTTGTGCGGGGGCAGGCGCGATCAGCTGTGGGCAGGCCAATTAAGGTTCACCCAGCGTGAAGCTCGCCCATAAGCGCTCCCTGTGCGGATGGGGGGGGGGGGGGATTCCCAGAGTTGTTCCCTGCGCTCTTCCGCGCATATGCATGAAAGAGAGCAGAGATCTCCCTGAGGCACGGAGAAGCCTCAGGGAGATCGGTTTGACATGTGTAAATTTAAATAAAGGGAAATAAAAACTTTTAAAACATGTCCCCTCATGTGACTCTGTGGATGAGGTTTCATGAAAAATGCGAAGGCCGCCTGGGCTCTTCGCCTGACCCCCCCCCGCCAACCTCAAGGTTGGACAGGCAGCTCAGCTGATTGAATGAAGTACTGTTTAAATGGCCTTACTAGGCCTTTGACAGGTCGGTGGACGCGCAGCCGACCCGGGTGCTTGCCCGCGGAACTGAAAACCGGGATGACGTGCGCTGACATCGGGACGCACGCCTGATGTCACCATGCGTTATTTTACATGTCGGCGAGCTGGCCCCGCCCCCCCCATGCCAACCTGAAAATCCGGGCCTATAATTCCACTCATGCATAAAACGACTCAACTTTTCCAGCCCCAAAAATCATGTTATGGCATATTCTCGGCATATTTCAAACCCATTTCAACCACAACAGCCCGCCGTTATCCGGTTCTGCCTAACACGGGAATCGTACCGGGTGGAACAGATAATTTGACAGACCAGCAAAAAGTCTGTTGGCTTCAATTGGGATTTGTAGTCCCATAGTGAGCGGGACTGGAAAACTCCACCCAATATCTTACACTCACATTATTAGTCAGCCTCATTTTTCACCCCACAAATGCATGTTTTACTTACCCACACCTTGCAACTGGCACAAGGGATCAAGCAGGCGATACAGGCTCTGTTAAGAAGATGCACGGGAGTTTAAGACATGCCCATTCTTTCCATTGGAAGCCAATGACATTTCAAAATGGTGACCAACCAACACTACTCACCATTTTTGGAAGGATTTTTCAAGGCTTCTGGGGTTGATTTATATGCCGACATCTACAGTAATAAGAACTTTCCGTTGATTGGGCAAATGACCCCTTGGAGTTCAGGCTTGAGTGTGTTGTCTAAATGCAAGTTCATGACCGAGACACAAAACTACAGTAATTATTACCTTTATACAGCACACTGAGATCTCCTGCAGACCCAGGGGGATCAGGTGCAACTTCTGGAGGTGTTTTTCTTCTGACTGTTCTGGGGAAACTCTACTTATCCCTCCCACTAAAGTCCAGAATCTTCTCCTTTGACATCAAGTTGTCAATGATGCTCAGCAATGTGTAAGAAAACGAGATTCCTCCATACGAATCTCCAGGCTACGATATAATGGCTGTTTCAACGATACAAAAGAACAGGAGACAACCTGGCTCCTTATCCATTGGGCTTGCTGTCTCCCATTGTTACAATCAACCTGTGAATTTCAAACCCATCCCAGCTTGACAAGGCCTCAGAATGTGAACAGTTTAAAACGGCCGACGACTCGAAACTAAGAATGATTTGCTTAGGAAGCCAAATAAAGCAGATTTGAACAAGGGGTCTCACAATGGGCTTCAGGGATGCCTCCAGAATCACCTGCTTCATTGTCCCAGACTTCAGGTTATCATGGCCTGATCAAACGGACGCAAAGCTGGTTTTATGACACTCTCTGCTGTTGTACGCTGCTTTGTCTACTGTTGAAATGTCAGAGGGTCAAAGAGCACAGAGCACATAGAGTGAGATTTGAAGTGTTTTTGTCCAACTTGTGAATGAGCAGTGTAGGGTTATGTGAAGCCTAGGTTGGTAGGTTTCAGGAGGATTGAGCATAGTGCAGGATAATGGGTTAATAGTTATGGTACTGAGATAGTGATTTGTATCATGATGTAACAGTGACATGAGCAGTCACGTGCAAGAGACTGGGAAGAAAAGATGGAATAGTCTGCACAAGAGAAAGATGTACTTACCGAGAAGCTAAGAACGTGCTATAATGTAAATGTTTTAAGTTCTTTCACGGGATGCGGGCATCACTGGCTAGGCCAGCATTTATTGCCCATCCCTAATTGCCCTGGAGAAGGTGGTGGTGAGCTGCCTTCTTGAACCGCTGCAGTCTGTGTGGTGTAGGAACACCCACAGTGCTCTTAGGGAGGGAGTTTCAGGATTTTGACCTAGCGACAGTGAAAGAACGGTGTTATATTTCCAAATCAGGATGCTGAGTGGCTTGGAGGGGAGTTTAAATAAAATAATTTTTGAAGAAACCAAGTTACTTATAGGTTGTGGAGACCTTACCAATCTAGAACAGGCCACAAGTTACCCAAAGAGAATTCCAAATAATATTCAAAGTGAAAAAAAAACACAAACCACATAGAACCATAGAATCCCAGAATGGTTCAGTACAGAAGGAGTCGTTTGAATTCTGGATCTCTGCAGGTGCTACTCACCTAGTCCCATTCCCCAGCCTTGATCCGTGTCCTGCAATTTTTCTCTCTTCAGATGCTTAGCCAATTCCCTTTTAAAAGCCCCCTCCACACCATCAGGGAGTGCGTTCCAGATCCACACACTCACTGCTTTGAAACTTTCTTCCTCATGTTGCCTTTGGTACTGTTGCCAGTCACCTTAAGTCTGTGTCCCCTGGTTCTTGACCCTTCTGCCAGTGGGAACGGTTTCTCCCGATCTACTCTGTCCAGGCCCCTCATGATTTTGAAAACCTCTATGTAATCTCCAATCTCCTCTCAACCTTCTCCCCCAAGGACAGCAGCGTCAGTTTCACCAATCTATCCACGGAACTGAAGTCCCTCATCCCTGGAACCATCTTCTGTACCCTCTCCAAGGCCTTCAGATCCTTCCTAAAGTGTGGTGCCCAGAACTGGACACAGTGCTCCAGTTGAAGCTGAACCAGTGTTTTATGCAGGTTTATCATAATTTTCTTGCTTTCGTACTCTGTTCCCCTATTTATAACACCTAGGATCCCGTATGTGTTTTTAACCACTTCTTAATCTGCCCTGTGACCTTCAAAGGATTGTGCACAAAAACCCCAAGCCCCACTGCTCCTGTATTTCCTTTAGAATTGTTGCCTTTATTTTATATTGAATCTCCATGTTCCTCCTACCAGAATGAAACACTTCACATTTCTCTGCATTACATTTGATCTGCCACATTTCCATCTATTCTCTCAGCCTGTCTATGTCCTTTTGAGGTTTATTACTACCCTCCTCATGGTTCACAATATTTTTGAATTTTGTGTCTGTAAATTTTAAAATTGTGCCCTATAACTCAGGTCTAGGCCATTAATATAGACCAAGAAAAGCAGTGGTCCTAATAAGGACTCCTGGGAAATCCCATTACAAATCTTTCCCCTGTCTGAAAAACAAATGTTCACATTACTCTCTGCCTCCTGTCACTCAACCAATTTCACATCCGTGTTGCTACTGTTCCATTTATTCCATGAGCTCTAACTTTGCTGAAAAACCTGTTGTGTGGCATTTTATTAAATACCTTTTGGAAGTCAATACACACCACATCAAACACATTGCCCTCATCAACCCTCTCTGTTACCTCATCAAAAAACTATCAATTTAGTTTAACACAACTTGTTCTTAGTAAATCCCTACTGGCTTTCTTTAATTACTCCACATTCATCCAATTAACTGTTAAATTTTGTCCCAGATTATTGTTTCTTAAAGATTTCCCACCATGGAGGTTAAACTGACTGAGGGGTAGTTCTTGGGCTTATTCTAACATCCTTTTTTGAACGAGAGTGTAACATCTGCAATTCTCCAGTCCTCTGGCATCACCCCTATGTACATGGAGGTTTGGAAGGTTATGGCCAGTGCCTCTGCAATTTCCACATTTACTTTCCTCAGCATCCTCAGATGCATCTGACCAGTGCTGCTGACTTAACAACTTTAAATACCGCATTCAGCTTTTCTAATGCTTCCTTTTGGTGTTCAGTTGTTCTGTGTTTGATTATGTAAGCCTGTTTACTTTTGATGCTTATTTGCTTGATTAGTTAAGCGTGGGTATGGACTCAGGGAAAAGTAAGTAAACTATAGAAAGAGCTGGAAACCAGAGCTGAAGCATGGAGTAGACATTTTAAAGCATTGTGTAAAAGTCTTTAAATAAACTTCCTACACATGTAGAACTAGTGTCATCTCTGCTTAGATCCAAGATATAAAATTTACAATTCTCCTTCATCAATTTTTAGCCCACCCAGTGTCTCAACTATCTCCTCTTTCACTATGACTGAGGCAACATTTTCTTCCTGGATGAAGACAGATACAAAGTACTCATTTATTCTCTCAGCTTTGCCCTCAGCATGGAGCCTCAGTCAGGTCTAAAAAAGTCTTCTTTCCTAAGAAGAAAATTACAGATAACTAATAAGTGTTTGCGGTAGATGAGACCACACATTCTTCAAATTTACCCCAGAAGCTCCGAATTAGTTTGAAAAACACTTTCCCAAATAACCTTTGTATCTTTTATTTATGTACATTCACACTTTAAGGTGGGAGCACTTCATTTGCATCTGTATTTTTTTTTTTGTTAGTCATTATAGAGACCACAGGAGAAAAATCATCCGTCTGTAAAATATTATGTTGCCATGGAAAGTGCTATGGCAACCTAACATTTTAAACCACCCAAGCAATGATTTGTAACAGCAATCTAAATTTACATTTTATTCTAGACGCTTTAATTGACAGTCCCAACATCCGTTTTTGACAGTGTGTTGACACTCAGGCTTCAAACCTCTATTAACAGAAAGTAAAAGGAGATAAAGTGATTACTTGTGTACATACTGTCGGCATTCATTAAATATAAGATAGGAAGATGTGATGGAAGGCAAATCAGAGTACAGTCTGCTTGTGTGAGGGACAATTGAGAGAAGGGGCAGAGGAAATGGCTCCTTTTCATATTGACTTACATTCACGCACAATAGTGGATTGATGAGCGCTGCTTTAGATATCAAAGAATCACCTCTGATTGCCCAGAAATGACATTTGCTGGTGGGAGATTATAAATCACCCTGAATCCAAATCACAAAAGCAAACTTGGAGCAGCCTTCATCACCTGTGCCTTTGACGTGTCTCATTATCTGTGGGTTCAAAACGATTGCCTTTTCAAAATTTAATCCCAAGCTTTATTAAATTGTGTCTTGTTCAAAAAGAAAGGCAGAATGGTAGCAGCAAGCATCCCCTAAAATCACAAATTTCAAAAGCAAAATAAATCATCAAAGGGCGTTATATCAGCTGGTGTCCCAATCCAAAGGGATAGGTTTTCTGTTTGGGGCCGGGATCCCAATGTTGGGATCAAATACGGGTCCTGAGCCCACACTGTGCCGAGATAAATCACCCAATGTGATTTTTGTGGGTTTGTCCAATTAGTGGCCAGAGGGTGCGCTCTCAGTCCAGTTAAGGGCATTGGGTGAGGGTCTGCCGCTCGATTGGGGCCCTCCAGCGCTGAAGGAACTGCAGCCTGCCAATGCAGGTAAGGGAGAGAGAAGCCACCTCAAGATGGAGGCACTCTCTCAGCACTTCTCAAATATATGAAAATAAAAATGGGCACAGCTGCCCCTTTGAAGAGTGGCGGAGAAATCCTTTCCACAGGGTGGGCTGCAGGCCTCAACCACCGCCATTTTTCACTATCAGCAGTGGGGGGGAGGTGTTTGAAAGCAATCTGGAGCTGCATTTGTACAGTGTCTTTTATGACGCTGGGACGGGCCCTAAGCATTTTACAACCAATTAAATCATTTCAAAGTGTAGTGGCTGTTGTAATGTAGGAAGCGCAGCAGCCAACCTGCACACAGCAGACCACAATAAGATAGATGACCAAATCATTTGCTTTTTTCATGAAGCTCTTGTTTCGAAATAGTGCCCTGGGATCTTTCACATCCGCTTGATAGCATAGGGGGCACATCGGTATGGCATTTCGTTGGAATGATGGCGCCTCTGACAGTGCAACACGCCCTCAGATGTGCCGCTGAACATCAGCTTAGACTTTGTGCTCATACCTCTGAAGTCGGGCAGAGAATTTGCAATTAGGCCGAGGAAGTTATTAGTGGTTTATAAACCATTAATTCCAAATACTGGGATACCTGTCCCGTAATCTCCAAGAGCATAAATTGTACACTTTCAAAGGGATAAGTTGTCTCATGCCCTCCAACAATTTTGAAACTCGTCTCACGTGCACAGAATTATTTTAAAAACTAT
Source organism: Carcharodon carcharias (assembly GCF_017639515.1). Classification (NCBI taxonomy): domain Eukaryota; kingdom Metazoa; phylum Chordata; class Chondrichthyes; order Lamniformes; family Lamnidae; genus Carcharodon; species Carcharodon carcharias. The sequence continues at coordinate 90,419,598 of NC_054484.1, read as the reverse complement.
TAATAGTTGAAGCTCAAGAATTCAGGATGGTATATTCAAGGTTCTATGTGCAGAAAGTACATCCTATGAATAGACACTGGTATAATAACAATGTGATTATAGAGGCCCAAATTAGGTTAGGTAGGCCTGGACTTATAGGAAACATTCATTAAAGGTTAGTGCACAAGTTTAAAAAAGAATGTATTCTTGGTATGACTGCACAATGCATAAGGAATTGGCTGCAAGAGGACACAAAGGATTAGAGTGTCAGTCTAGTGAGGTGTACTTATTGGAGTTCCCTGGGGATCACTGGCTGATAGCATTGGGCACAGAATTGTCCTATTGTGGAGCAAATTGAAAATAAGAATTGCAGACTTTCTCAAACTGAACTGGAGGAAGCTGTGGCTCATTCGCTGTGGTATATCTACTGTATCTCCTCGTGATCAGGCTTAAGTAATAGTGTCCTTCTCCAAGTGATTCTTCAATCTCTCCAAGGTGGAGTAATTGCTGGGATGAGGCCAGATGAATGTTCTTAGGCTGCTTTATTATTTCAGAGTGAGTGGACAAAGAGCAAAGAGTTTATGGTTGGGAGTTCCTTGTTTCAATCAGAGCAACTTGTCATCCTGTAGTGACACAAAGTAATCAGCACGCTATGCTTCCCCACATCTTGTTTGACTTGAACAGAATAACCCTTGACCACACTCAGCAGCATTCAGAATTTTCAACCTGATCACTAACCTTATCAGCTTCTCTCCTGTACCCACAAAAGGTTACTAACCTGGTCAGTAATTATCCAGCCTTTGGGGCTGATTCTTGGGAGATGCTTATCCTCTGCGCAGCCCATTGGACTGCTGTTTCCTGACAAGTGGAAAGTACTCCCTCTCCAACAGTCTCTTCTAAATCACTTTTCATATAGACATGGGGTTGACTTTCCTCTGGGATTTAAAGGAGTATGTGGCATGCATTTTTCAGATGTAAAACAGGCCTGAAGCACACCAATTTAGCAGCGGGACAGCCTGCATTTAATCTGAGGAGATGTTAATTCCACTGCTAAATCCACGTGGAGTAATTTGAGTCCCTGGTGAGGGTCCAAAATCAAGCATTCATGTATTTGGGGGTCCTGATGCCTGCTGAAAGACTCCTCTCTACAAAACTGGTTCCTGGCAAGAGGGGCAGGCCCAAGGCCTGATCCACTCAGGGTTCTTCAGTGGTGTCTCTGTGTCTCCCTGCTCACACATGAAAACTGACCCAGAATCATTTCTAGACCCCATGTCTGCTATAACTCAATGGGGTAGCTTTCTCTATTCATATAGAATAGAGAATATAGAGAGGAAAGTCCACCCCAGTCAGTCATTGTTAAGGCGATGTAGATAAATTGCATAATTTAGGGCTCTCGTTGCAGAGCTTTGTGCAGTGACACCAAAGAAATTTACACACGTGGTTTGATGCACTTAATTCACAGGGTGCACTCTTCCATGATTATTCACTTTAGAGGGTGGGAAAGAACTATAGAGCCAGTGAACCGAACACGCTGACTTCTAGACACACCGGTCAAAAATGCATTTCCATTACACTAAGCATTATGCTGGAAGTGTTAATGAATATAATTTACTCTAGCTACTGACCAATCACTCACTGCTTGACAGGCCTCTGTCTGTGTGTGTGTGTGTGTATTGATGACCTGGCAATACTCATTAAATCAAAGAGAGGCAACTTAACATGACCTGCAAGAACACAGAGAGCATAAACAACAGAATCGATGGAGCTCTATTTACCAGTCAGGTTTCTCAGCTGGATTCACCTGAATATGTGATGAGGCAATTTTTTTTTTTATCCCTCCTTTGCCAATTGAACAATGAGGAAGTCAAAATAAAGTTGTCAACAGTGGTAAAGGATAACTTGGATTCGTGGCAGGAAAATTACAGTTTATTTGGTAATTGGTCACCTACCCCAAGGCTTGGAGTTTTTAATTATTCCCTATTTGGCCTAGAGAGTTAGTCGGAGGATGAGAGATCAGATTTCGTGCTCTGCAATCAAATATTGCACTCCAGCAGGTGCTGCACTCAACTAGACAGACTCCTTGTAACTCTTTCGAGTACAAACCTGTTTCCATCTGTTTCAGATGAAGTTACATTGTTTCATAGTTTGCCATTGTGAGATTTGAACTCTTGATCTTGGGGTTACAAACCCAGTACCATAACCACTTGGCTATTTAGGCCAAGTCAGACTCCTTGTAAGGTGCACATTGTGACCCTTTACATAATCACATCCTTTATGACGATGTGCTTATTGGCTTTATTATGCAGAATGGATCCAGCCCCATATAATGCACTGGTTTTATTGCATTGCCCTGGTTCAGCCTCTCTTTGAATGAAGATTGCAATGCAATGTCCCAAGGCGTCATATTGCTTCTCACTCCATTTAACTTTACAGAAGTGCTCTTACTTTGTATTCTTAACTAGAATGACGTACACCTCTTCGTAACTGACACGTTTCATCCAAACTGCATATTGACAGCAGGAGGCCGAGATTGATATGGGTCCTGTAGGGTACATCTGTGGCTTCTTGTCCCAGGTTCACTCTATTGCAGAGTCAGGCTTTACACTGCTGATCAGAATTCTGACCTCCCAATTAACATTTCAATGATACAAGTAGGTAAAGTGACAATCAACTGTCGTGTACCAGCATTTCACCCCAGACACTTTCATTTGTCCAATGATTATCATGGATGGCATTCTGGAATTTTCTTCAGCTCTAATTGAACCCTGAGAAGCACCATAAGCTGAATTTGCAAAAGGAATTTTAAACAGTTTAACATCTCCACAAACTGCAAAGAAAGAAAAATATAGGCCAGAGCTTTTGATGAAATACAGAACTGGTCCGGCCATTCTGCTGCTGAGTGTAAACTGCCACCTCAATCCCCATCTCAAACATCTGGGGCAGAAAGTTGTCCTTGGTGTTCAGGCTCGGCGAGAACAGGCAGGGGCAGGGACGGGGGTGCTCAGGTCTGGAAGGCAATTTCACGCAAGCGAGCCAATGAAAGCCCACCCAGCGTGAAATACGAGCGGCAGCGCTCAGCGATGCGTGTGCGGGCACAGGCTAGGGGGGCGCTGGAGTGGGGTGAGTGCGGCCTTCACACACACGCACGAGTGCACACTCCATAATCTCCCTGAGGCACAGAGCTGCCTGAGGGAAATGGAGGTATGTGAAAAAAATTTAAAAATAAAAATGTAATGAAACATGTTTCCTCATGTGACTCTGACACATGAACAGGAACATGTTATGAATGAAAAATTAAAATTTTTATTTTATTTTTGTTTGCTTTTGGAAACCTCATCCCGCCTGTGGATGAGGTTTTCTAAAAATGTGCAAAGGCCGCTTGGCCTTTCCATCTGCCTGCAGCGAAGCATTTATTTGAAATAACTTTTCAATGGCCTTAATGGGTCTTTTAATTGTTGGCGGGCAGGGCGCTGACTCCGGCACACGCCCACCGACCGAAATATTGCGCCAGTGCGCGATGACGTCGGGATGCTTGCCCGACCTCGTTGCACGACATTTTACGCTCAGTCAGGTAGGGCGTGCGCACCTCCGCCAAGCGAAAAATTTTACCCTGGTGCCAGTCGCTTTGCCTCAGCTCTATCAGCCCCTTGCTCCATGGCCATTTAAAATGACTGCCCCATTGTCATGTGATACCTTTGCCAAATTACTTGGGTGAATACAATACACACAGGTGGCCATTTTAACCCCCTCACCCAGCAGAAACGGAGCAAAGAATCAGCTCACACAGGAGAGAAAGAGGGCTTTCGGCCCATTGTACCTTATTCAGCTCTTTGAGGGAGCTTTAGTCCCACTTGCCTGCTCTTTCCCCGGAGCCTGGCAACTTATTTCCTTTTCAAGTGTCCAATGAATTCACTTTTGAAAGTTAATGTTGAACCTGCATCACCCTTACCGGTATTACATTCCAGGTAACAGCCCACTGCATTAAAATATATCTCCCCTCTTCCCTCTGGTTGTTATGGCATTTATCTTAAATCTGTGTCTTTCCACTCACCCTTCTGCCACTGGAAACAGTTTCTCCTTATTTACTGCTTCAAAACCCTTTCTGATTTGGAACAGCTCTATTTAAATCTCCCCTTAACCCTGTCTGTTCCAAGGAGAACAACCCTAGCTTCTCCACATGACTGTACTCCCTCATCCCTGCAGTCATTCTGCTAAATTTCCTCTGCACCCTCTCCAAGGCCTTCCGAAAGTGTGGCACCACAACACTCCACTGAGGCCTACCACTGTTTATGGAGGTTTAGCATAACTCACTTACTCTATTACTTCATGCCTTTATTTATAACGCCTGCAGGATCTCACATGTGTTTTATAAACAGCCTTCTCAACTTGTTCTGCCAGCTCAGGCTGCTTCCACTCCTGTTCTCTTACAGTCTTAATTGGGCCTACATTGTTAGCTGCCCAATCTCTCCTGTCTCAGGTAGGAGCCTCACTGATGCATGCAAACCAGGTCCAGTAGTGACCTTTGAACCAGCTCATTCACTGCTTCTCTCAACAGAATGTTGACTAGCTCTGATACCATTACGAGGTGCTCCCCCTCCACACTCCCCCACCCCTACCCCACCACAACACTGACCCCACCCCTAATGGATACAATAGAATTGTGAAAGGCCTGTTTCTCCTTTGGGGGCTTCTCAGGTGCTCATGGCTGGCGATATCTGGGAGCTGGAGCCTGAGAGGACCCAACTGCAGACAGCAGCACCTTGACCTCTGTGTGACCTAGCTGGCTTTCTGGCATGAGATGTGACATTAGTTGGGGCGGGGGGCTGGTGGGGGAGCAGAATCAGAGGCATTGTCGGATAAGGAAAATGCGTACCGCTGTCTCTGTGTTCCTGCCACTCCCATGGGGCTGTGTGGATCATCACTTCCAGTGGTGCAGAAAAATAAGATCACATGACATTTTGAAAGCCCCTGTTCCACTGATCTCTCCCACGTAGATGTCTGTCTCTCCAAGGCAAAGTCCAGAGTTTCCCTGGGCTCACCAAAGGTTGCTGATATTGTGTGCTGATGTGTGTCCCTGGCAGCGTCCCTTGAAGTGGTCAAGATAGACTGATGCTATACAAGAGGGTGCCACACAGGCGAGAAATGGACTCCTCCATCCTCTTACCCTTGGTGTTGAAGCTCGTTGGCCTGCCCACCAATACCTGGAACAGCTGCTTGTGTGAGAACAGCAACTGTCTTCCCATCACTGCGTCTCTGAGGTTCACACCATTATACAGCTGGAAGGGGAGGCTGCCCTCTGGGAGATGAGGGATGGTGGGGGGGGGGGGGGGTCACTGGTAGTGGGGGTGGGGTAGGGGGGTTGTTGTAGGGGGGCGGTCTCCTAGACCATTCCAGCACCTGCTGCTCACCAGGGCTGGGCTTTATACCATGTGCAGACACCTCTTCTCACTCCAATCTCTATGCAAGTGCTGAGAAGTGATGCCCATCACAGTTCCTCCTCTGAGGCACTCTCCTTCTACGGGGTGTGCTGGCTGAGAAGGACCAAGAGGAAAGAAAAAATGGTCAAGAGTTCAAACGGCTCTGAGAGAGAGAGAGAGGGTCTGAGTTAGTAATCATCTTGTGTAAAGTACAGTACCTGTGTGGGAGGGCTCCTGTCCGTGCTGGCAGTGTGAAGGAGCAAGGTGGGTGATAATGGTGAAGCTTTTCATGGACAGTTGCTGTCCAGAGTGAGAAAGGAACCATGTGAAAAGTTCCCAATTCTCTAAGAGCTACTGAGTGAGAAGAGGATGGTGTTAGAGGCTGTGAAAGGGCAAAGAAAAGCTGCACCTCACTTACCACTCCACGGTGACCTGTTCAACCCACCTACTGCCCGCCGTCCATCTCGGCACCCCATATGGAGAACCCTTCCTGAGTAAGATCTACCAGCAGACATTCTCTGGACCAAGGAACGGGAAACATGGGAAGTCACTCACAAGTTCCTTCTGCCAAACCCCATGTGTTGAATGGCAGGCTTTGAACTACTGCGGCCAGAGTGGTCCTTGTTAAACAGATTCAGGATGGGCCAGGGCCCCTGTTCAGCCAACCTCTACCGCTGGGGTCTCAGTACTTATTCATTTCAGGAGAGACACAAGAACTGCTGCACATTACCCAAGAGGTGTCCCCTCTACAGACTAAATTGTGAACGTGCACCTTAACCTCAACAAATGAGGAGGCTGTGACTCATCTTCAGGGATTTGCAATCGCTAAATAAATAAAACATACTTGAGGGCAGTACAGGCTATATGGATGCCGCTCATTCTTTCTTTCACTCCTTTTGTTCTTGCTCCTTTCCTTGACATACATGGATTTGTTTTATTTCAGAAAAATCTTCAGCAGCTATAAATTCCTGATGTGTGGTAATCATCTGCCAGCAGGTATAGGGTTAGTTTACAACAAGAGGCTGTTTTATTGGAGTCTCCTGAGGTGAGAGTACACACAGGGGATAGTAGCTGCAGTGCTAATTCCGCAACGAGCTGTTTGTAGGACCTGCCTACTTTAGTCAAGGCAAGGGTGACCGAATGAAAGGGCATGTTGCATTTTGACTCTTTTGGTTTTAGTATATTCCTCTTTCCACACAGGTCATGGCGTGTGAAAAATACTGGAGTCTTGTTTCCAAAACCATGTCAAGTGTGCTAATATCTGCGCCAACAGTCTGTTTTACAAATTGCAGTTTCTCATTAAACTGGCTAACATCTGCCCTCACTATAATTACACCTTGTATTACTAATCACTTGGACATTCAAGTCATTAGATAAAGCTGTAATTGCAGCAACAAGGAAGTGTGAGAGTTTTAAATTTAGCTAGTTCCCCAGGTAACTAACTTATCACAGCGTTTTGAGTTCCACTCTAGGGCCATCCTTATGCTGCACAGTGTTGTACCATCCACAAGATGCACTGGAACAACTCACCAAGGCTCTTTGACAGCACCTTCCAAACCCACGACCTCTACCATCTTGAAGGATAAAGGCAGCAGATAGATGGAAACACCACCACCATCCGGACTTGGAAATATATCACCGTTCCTTCACTGTCGCTGAGTCAAAATCCTGGAACTTCCTCCCTAACAGCACTGTGGGTGTACCTACACCACATGGACTGCAATGGTTCAAGAAGACAGCTCACCACCACCTTCTGAAGGGCAACTAGGGATGGGCAATGCCAGCGATGTTCACGTCCCCTGAATGAGTAAGAAAAAAACCACTCAAAGGAGGTGCTGATTTTCAAGCTGTACCTCTCACTACATTGCCAAGTACTTTACTTGGCTGAAAACTGCAGTATAAATGCAATCTTTATGTGAATAGCAGAGCCTTTCAACATTCCGTGTTAGGCCTGCTGTTGTAGAGTTAATGGTGCTACAGGCAAAAAGATGACATTTTAATTAAAAAGACTTCATAATCCAGAGGCAATGTTGAGCTCACAGACGTGCTTTTGCATGACTTTAGTGTGGTAAAAGTAAAAGTCTCCCCAAAGATGTTCAATTCCTGGGTACAAAACAGAGGAAGAAAGGGGTAAAAGATTCATTACGTCAGTGGCTGGATTTTCCTTTTGGGGTTGGGGCCTCAATGTCCGGGTCAAATGTGAGTCCTGACCCCGCACCGTGTCAGGAATAGTCACGTGACGTGATTTTTGCAGGATTGGCTAATTTCTGGCTCGGGAGTTCACTTGCCACACCATGGAGATGCCCTCTGAAAGCAGGTTTTAAAAATTGATTTAAAAACCACCACAGCTGCCTGGCCATGATTGTAGAGGGGGCAACCCTTCCACCGGGTGTCCAGCAGCAGGTGCAGCTACAGCCCAGTTGCCAGAACGAGTGCGTTGGGTGGAGTCCCTAGCGGCACGGAGCCCTGCACCTCTCCCCACTTTCAGCCTGGAGACATAACCAGACCCTTCCATCTCATTCTTATCCCTCAACCCTCAGCAACCACCCATTTTGAAGGGAAGCCTGAAGGACTAGGCATCAGGATCATCAATCCTCTGGGGCTTCCCTGGAATCTCCAGAGTTAAATCTCCAGGACATTATATCGGGCAGCCCAGGAGGAAAGTCACAGGGTATGGAAAAGAATGGACTTTTCATTTTCATTTTCTATGAACCTTTTCATTCATTAGTTATATAAATTACAAGAGACAGTGAAGGAAGGTTGTTTGACTCGACAAGGTGATTGTTAACAAGAGGCCACATCATGAATATCATGTTGCAGAGCTGCATCCAACCAGGGTTGGCATCGCTGGACCTAGGCCCACTTCATGATGAGAGAGGGAGGCAAGCACTAACAACAACAACTTACATTTATATGGTACCTTTAAAGTACAACAACAAAATGGAGGCTGAGAAAATCTCCACTCTTTTTCTTCACAGTGATTGGATACTATCTTGAGGCCCGCAGCTTTCTGGCTCTCAAACCAGTTATCTGCCCCACCCGCTTTTATGACTCCACCCTTAATCCATTTCTGTTTCCTCCCATGCCGTCATTCAGAGTGAGTTAGGAACAGTGCTGCCGTGATTGCTTGGACAGAGGTATATAAAATACTTTCGGATGCTTTATCCGGGAGAATATAGCGCAGCTACCGTCTGTGTGAGGGAACAATAGCAAGAAAGATTCCTAAACCCTCAGATACATCCTTGGAGGTTTTACTATAAGGGCTAAAAGAGATCAAATGTTAAGTATTGAGATCAGAAGGCCCAATGAGAAGGTAGTTCAGACTATGTGGAAACAGGGAGCAGGAGCTCTCAGTGATAACTCCATCACCCAAGTGTAGGAGCAGCTTCAATGGTCTCACAGAGGTAACCACAGTAAAGCCAAGTACACACTGTGTCCCACTGATGGAGCCTCCTTACTTCAGTTAGCATCTTCTTTCAATTAGCACCTTGAGTGCCAGAGAAAGCCCCTCACGCAAAAAGAACTTTCAAGCCTCATCTGAACTCACAGCCGCTCTCTCAACTTCCATTGCTAGCCACAGGGGGTGCTGCTACCATTGAAAAACAGTTATCGTAAAGGCAGATTATCTGCACATTAACAGAATGACAACTTTTGCCAAACGTCAGATTGAGGGGGTTATCATTTGGGGTTTTGAGTGCCATATGCTTTTTTTGCTTGCACCTATGGTAAGCCTGCCAGGCTGTGGAATTGGATAACTTGCTCCCACTCTCTGGTTGCGCTGTGAAGGGTAGGAACTGAGGGGCCATCAGTCACCTTCATTTTATAATGCTGAGTTGCTGCTTGACATATGCAGCAAAGGTCATCAGATGTTGCCTGGAAGGATCCAGTTGCAAAAAAAAAAATTAAGGGAGTGTTGACCCTGAGTGGTATAGAGAGTATAATTCTCCTGGTGGAGGTCAGCCACAAAATCTCTTCAATTGCCTCTGTGTACACAATAAATGATTAATGTCCTTTAATGTGTAATGAAGGCCATTTCCCATTAAAAAAATACATTCTTCGCTGATCATTCCCCATGAGCTTCGTTGTACAAAAACAATGATGAACGTATTTTTAATCTGTTTTTAATCATTTGAAAAGAAATGCTGACACATCCACTGTTCTGTAAAAATGATTCAATTCAATGTTCTAAAATTTCAAATTGTTGCCTGTGGAGAAATTAGATTTTAATCCTGCCGGCGTGGTGGAAACCAGCCAGTGGGACAGGGACCAGGCAGTGCCAGCTGTGGCTCAGTTGGCAGCACTCTCACCTCTGAGTCAGAAGGTTGTGGTTTCGAGAGCCCTTAGAACCATAGAAAAGTCATGGTGCAGAAAGAGGCCATTCAGCCCATCGTGTCTGCGCCAGCCAAAAAGAAATTAACCGTTCATTTTAATCCCGCTTTCCAGCACCTGGTCCATATCCTTGCAGGTTCCAGCACTTCAGGTGCAGATCCAAGTACCTCTTAAATGAGTTGAGCATTTCAGTCTCAACCACCAACTCAGGCAGTGAATTCCAGACACCCACCACCCTCTGGGTGAAAGTTTTTCCTCATGTTCCCTCTAATCTTTTTACCAATCACCTTAAATCTATGCCAGCTGGTAATTGACCCCTCAGCTAGGGGAAACAAGTCTTTCCTGTCTACCCTATCTAGGCCCCTCATTATTTGGTACACCTCAATTAGACCATCCCTCGGCCTCCTCTGTTCTAAGGAAAACAGCCCTAGGCTATCCAAAACAAAAACAAAAAGTGCTGGAAAAACTCAGCAGGTCTGACAGCATCTGTGGAGAGAGAGACAGAGTTAACATTTCAAGTCTGTATGACTCCTTCAGATTGGTCATACAGACTCGAAACATTAACTGTTTTTCTCTCCACAGATGCTGTCAGACCTGCTGAGTTTTTTCCAGCACTTTTTTGTGTTTGTTTCAGATTTCCAGCATCCGCAGTATTTTGCCTTTATCCTGGGCTATCCAATCTCTCCTCGTAGCTGCAGTTTTTGAGCCCTGGCAACATTCTTGTAAATCTCCTCTGTACTCTCTCCAGAGCTATTATGTCCTTAGTGTAATGTGGTGACCAGAACTGTACACAAAATTCCAGCTGTGGCCTAACCAGCGTTTTATACAGTTCCACCATTACATCCTTAAGCACAGAAGTCTAGGCTGACACTCCAGTGTAGGACTGAGGGAGTGCTGCACTGTCAGAGGTGCCGCCTTTAAATGAGGCATTCAACCGCACTCACGGGGGATGTGAAAGATCCCATGGCACTATTTTGAAGAAGATCAGGTGAGTTCTCCCTGGTGTCCTGGCAATATTTATCCCTCAACCAGAGTCACTAGAAACAGATTATTTGGTGATTATTATATTGCTATTTTACTGGAGCTTGCTGTGTGCAAATTGCCATACTTTATTAGCTATTAAGTGCTTTGGGACATCCTGAGGTTTTGAAAGGTGCTATATAAATGCAAGTTAATTCTCCTTGTTTCTTAAAATCTCCCCTCCACCCCACCACTAGATCCCTCATAATTTATTCTTGAGTCAGGGTCCAATTTTAACCTGACCTCCTGAGCAGGCAGCAAGAACTTGCAACCCAAGCTCACAGGGTCCTTTCAAGTGTATGCATATTGGCATCGAAATCCGAATGTAATATCAACCATGCAGCTCGAGCAGGAAGTGGCAAAAAGTTTCCATCTAGCTCAACCGAGCGACAAAGAGGGTCAAAAATGTCTTTGGCTGATTCCCTCCCACCGAGCAGCTGGCCCCACCACTTACCCTCTGTCAGCAACATACATGATTCTCTGCCACTTCCCGCCTGAATCAGGGGTTAAAATACCTTTAGGCCTCATTTCTGGGGCAATGAGTGAGATTCTAGAGGGCGAGTGTTACTGCTGGAAAGAGAGATGTGCTGCCAAAGCTTTTCATCTTGCACTCATCAGGACAAACACAAGAATGCCAAATTTCAAACGATCGCAACAGTATTTTGAGTCACCCTTGGGTAGCCTACAGTTCCCCATTGCTTTCTCCATGGCAACACCTGGGGCCAATCAGAGTCGATTAGCCAATCAATCAGCACCCTTTTCTCCCTCAGTAGGAACTGTTATGATTGTTTGAAATTTGGCATTCTTGCATTTGTCCTCATGATGAAAAGCTTCAGCAACATGTCTTTCTTTACAGCAATTTCTAAGTTCTGTATTACCAAGTGACTGAGAGTGTTATTCATCCACAGAAGTGGAAGATACAATCACTCTCATCTGAGGAGCCTAGGAACCCAGATCTCAGAAATCCAGAGTTCAAGAGATTAATGACTTGGGAAGCAGCGATCGATTGTGGCAGCAGCAGTGGTGTTGCCATGTATGTAGTGGAATAATAAATGACTAGGACAACCTCTAACACATTGCAGAGGCTTCCCAGAACCAATAGATGCTGTGCCAACTTGCCACAGCATCAAGGTGCCAGGATTAGTTCCTAAGGACATTGGTGGTTTCCACAGCAACAGTTACAAATAATTCAGTAGATGACCACTTTCAGAGGGTTCCCACGGTCTCACCAGGATTATTAGGTCAGTGATGATACCAACCAGTAATCAGGTGGATAGGTGGTCAAGGATCCAGGAGTTATGTCTCTAACAATCTGGATGGAACGGTTCCAGTCACCCACTGCACAACCTTATCTCGCTCAAGGAGCACTTGGTAAGAGTTTTAGGCTTGGAAATTCCATCGGAAAGGCAGTTGGTATGAAAGATGTGTATGGTGTTGGAGAAAGGGAGAACTGATTCTTTTTTATACTTCTTGCTGAATGTTGGTCGCAGAGGGATGTGAGTTCATGAGTGAGTTTGTCTTCAGGAGGGAGCTTAGTAAGTGACCGATTAGTAAGCTTAGTTCTGGGCAGCATACCTTTAGGAGGGTATATTGGCCTTGGAGCAATTGCAATGTAGATAACACTTGGTCCATGTGGACTAGTTTCCATTGCCTGAGGGATCAGAGATTATGCTACCAGAGGGGATTAATGTAAATGAGCTACATTATGAGCTTGACTGATCATTTTAAATTGGTTATTAGTATAATTATTGGCACACTCAGGGTTATTCAGCAGGTGCTGCCCAGTCACTGAATCACATCTAACAGTAGATGTTATGTTTTGTGTTTTGCGAGCATGTGCTCTTTGAGCACAGCCTGTACTCTGTCTATTACGAAAAGCCAAAGGAACATGCTGTTTGATTCGATCAGCTAATTGTTGGGACATATGGCCCACTTACCTACGCACCAGCACTGAAATTTATACATGACATTGCTCAATTCTGAGTGGCAATTTTATTTATTAAGTCAACCACTGAAATGTTCCATTTGTTCTCTTGTCACCCTGGTAGGATCCTTTCCTTCTTATTCCACCTCCCGTGACCACTGTGAGGATGTCTAGCTAAGATTGAATAGGTCTATAGACTCTGCTGATGATGGGAGTCACTTTGATTAAGTGTGACAGTGTAAACCCAGAACAAAAAAACAGTAAAAACTGGGAAATAAGAATACCGGTCTGAACTGGTCTTGCTTCTGGCAGGCAGGCAATAGGAAGTCGACAATTTACAAAGCTTGACTTTTATTTCCCTGTCGGGAAGAGACAACTTCAGCGAGGCCTGACCCTAAAGACCTTCAACTTCTTCCATGAGTTCATCTTCCTCTTCATAAAATGCAGATTAAGGCATTCCCATCAGAAAATCCACATGCAAAGTGTTCTCTGAATGGAGTTGAGTAAAACTAGTTGCAAAAAGGCCTGACTCAACAATGCGCCCCCCCCCCCCCCCCCCCCCCCCCCCGCCATGGTGTCTAAGCAAGGAAGTAAATATGAACTAAAATGGCCTCCTCAGTGTGATATTCACCTTGGGGATACTTTACAGCAGCACCTCCTGCCACTGATATAGCAATGACAAATTAGTTATGGCAGGTTTAGAGCATCTTTGGAAGGGAATGAAGCCAATTGGTTTGAACATGCCCCTTGACCTCTCTTCAGTATGTCAGAGCAGCCAGCTGGCTTCCTCAGCTCGGAGAGTACCGCAGGATTATTCAGAGGAGAATCCAGCTGCGGATGATGGGTTTGAGATGGCAAAACCTTAACAACAGCTTTGCTCTGTTTACCATCCCAATCAGGTGGAAGTTCAGTGAAGAATCCAGGCCATTGTTTTGTACTTCTTCTTTATCACTTATTATTGCTTAAGCCATGCAGGGCTATTGTGCTATTGGCCTCAACTGCTTTAGCCACAGCCTTTTGAAGAATTCAACATCTTTTCCATCAGTCAGCTTTTATACATCTGCTTGTGATTTGTCTATCCAGTAATGTTTTCCTCAAAGTGTTTGATATTTTCTGTGAGCGTTGGCATTTAAAGCACTGTTTGGGTAATGACTGTGGTGGATTTAGCCCAGGGCTCTACGCTAAAGGATACAATAGTTGAGCTATCTTTGCAAATTACCATTCAAACTCTCCCATCCCTTCCAAAGCTACCTTTCTCAAAAGTTGTTGCCATGGTGATTAGACCTTAGAATAGCTGAAATATTCCGTGGCCTTCTGCTTTACGTTCCAGTCTTTAAAATGATTAATTGGAAATGGGTGAGGGCTAAGGATTGAGCTATGGCTGGCTGTGCAACCTGCTCTGAGTGAGAGTCTCTGTCTGGAGTGTGACGCTGTCTGGAGTATTTCAAACTCCAATATGTTTATGAGCTTGAGAGGAACAGCTTAAGAGGCCTATGGGTATCTGTTTTAATACCCCTTCACTTTTCATTCTGTCAATGCAAGGATCTGCATGTTTCAAATGCATACCTCAGCTATTAGCTGGACTCCAGCTTGAACTGGAATTATTCCCATTCACTTCATTATGGCTTTATCTTGACTGAGCTATCACTCAAGTCATTCAACTGGATACAGTTGCAGTGCCCCTGGACTGTCCGACAGATGTGTTATCATTGGCCTTGCACAGATGTGTCCTTGGAGGAGTTAACCCCAAAGAAGACAGCTCAGAGATCCAAAGGGGGTATGGACAAAGGTTCAGCTACAAGCTTAGTTCTGGGCAGCAGACCTTTAGAATGGTATATTGGCCTTGGAGGGAGTGCAGTGTAGATTTACCAGAATGATACCAGGACTCTAAGGGTTAAATTACGAGGAGAGATTATACAAACTGGGGCTATAGTTTTGAGCTGCATGTTAGAATTTAGATTAAGGGTGATTTGATCAAAGATATTAAGATATTAAGGGAAACTAATAGGATAACTAAAGAGAAATGATTTTTGCAAGTTGCTGAGTCTCAGGCTAGGGGAGCAGAAGCCTAAAAATTAGAGCCACACCTTTGAAGGGGAAGTTCAGAAAAAAAATCTATTGTATATTTTATAAATTTGATTCTCCTCAACGCAATGCCAAGATGACACTAATTTCTAAATGTGCATGAACTTTATTTCCAGTGTTTATATAATAATTTAAGACGTCTTCTAGCTCAGCTTCCGGTAGCCCCTGTTCTGTATGTGTGTGTGTGTGTATATATATGTTTACTTTGCTGAGTCAACAGCCAGGCTTAACCAATCAAGCACAGTGAGCATAGATCAGTTAGCAGACTCACAATCAAACACAGAGCAAGTGTATACTACAGCTTTGACATGCAAAGGGTGGTACAAGTTTGGAACTCTCTTCTGGAAATGGCAGTTGATTCCAGATCAATTGTTAATTTTAAATCCAAGGTTGTTAGGATTTGTGAAGATTATGAAGAGTTATGGGGCAAAGGCAGAGATATGGGGCAAAGGGAAGAATATGGAGTTAGCTCACAGAACAGCCATGATCTTTTTCAAAGCTGGAACAGGCACAAGGGGCTAAATGGTCTCTTCCAGTTCCTATGCTTATCCATGAAATTGCCTGTCTGGTAACCTTTAATTTCTACTGAGTATTAAAACTTACTTAGCACGCAAAAGCTGAAAATTAACCCTTTCCTTAGAGTCTCAGTATTGGACTCCTGAGATACTTGAATGGACATGTACTGTATGTACTGACGAAGAACAGTGGAGGTAGTTAACATCTTCCATTCTCCCCCACTTTAGCTCTGGCTGTCCAAGCGCGTGCACTGAAGGAGGAGAATGACAGTCTGAGGTGGCAGCTGGATGCCTATCGGAATGAAGTGGAGCTCCTTAAACAGGAGCAGGGAATGTTCCAGCGCATGGATGAAAGCCACACCAAGGATCAACAGCTCCAGTTTCAACAACAAGCAATGCAGGGCATGCAACAGGTAAGTGAACACACAGAGAGCAATGCAGGACTTGCAACATACATGCAGCACCTCTGTTTCTCTCTCTACATTTGTTTCCTGATCTGCTGATTATTTCCAGCATGTTTTGTTTTTATTTCCAATTTCTACTATCTGCAGTATTTTGCCTCTGTTGTGCATGTGCGGGCAAGAGTGTGTGTGTGTGCTTGTATGTCTCAGTTAAAAAAGATGATGGCTAAGTATATTTATACTAACTAATAATCTGCTTGTACATGGCGCAGGGAAATCATTTGGCATGTGCACCAGCTCCATTACCTCAACCCTTGGAGTTTAGCCAGCCAGGGTGCAGTAGGAGGATTTTGAGGGACCATGAATCAGGGGGTGGTGGCAGAGGACCAACTCACATCCTGTCCGGCTGCAGCCCTCCCCGAGTCTGTATGTAAAAGAAGAGTGCGAGCTTGAGTAACCTCCTGCCCCGCCCCAGCCCAGCCCAGCAGAGTCTGGTAGCATGTGAAGTATGCAGCACCTTTAATAATCTTCCAGACCCTGGGAGGTCTGTTTTGTGAGACACCGCCCCCACCTCGTCCCCTAAGTAGCCTCCTTCTGACCTGCTGCTTTGATGGTCATGTACGGCGCTCCAGATGTTGTCACAACAATGGATTATCCATTCTATACTAGTTACCTAATTTAACCTGAGACACATTCTCAAGCTTTTGTTAAACATTTTCCAGTTCATTGACCTCAGTCACTTCATAATTTCAATTAATGTTAATGACATCATCTCATTGCTGTGACTCATTTATAAACTGAGGAATCACGGTTTGGAAAAATTACCATTGCTATCTGGACCATATCGATAATCCAGCATGTTCAGCATGACAGTGACAGAGGTGTTGCTGGATACAATCATAATTTGACATTTTAGCTGATGTATGTTAATATGGAATTTTCCAGCAGGAATTGCTCCTGGTAATGACAGCTGCGGCTCAGTCTTTACTGGATAAGTTTATGATTTGGATTAAAACTTCAATGAGTTCCAATATTGTCTTTCATAAAGAACCTTCACATTTTACTCCACATTCAGAAACATTCACAATGGCCATTTCTGAAATTGGTCTTGGGAAGGGAATGCTAAACAGACAGAAAGGCCTTCAGTTAATGGAGCTGAACAGTGGCCGTGTGGTATAGCAGGTTGCCGATATTATACCAACTGTGTACCAATCCTGACCAAGTCCAATTTCAGCAGTGCCGGTGAGGAACCTTTTTAATTGTGGAATAAAAAATGAAAAGCAATGTCAAATTTCACACCTGAAGTGTGTAATAATTGTGCAGCACTCATTTGATTCTGTGAATAACATCAGTGTTGTTTCTCATTAGCAACTACTCACACTGCAGGAGGAATACAGAAAGAAGGAATTAGAACTGGAGAAAATGAAGGAGGAAAATTCACATGTACAAGCATTACTTGCAACTCTTAAAGAAAAGGTAAATTGCTCTGTCAATATCGTTGCACATTCAGAGGATTACCTGGCCAAGCAGCATCTTTCAAGTGGAGTAACTCACTACAATTGAAGGATCCAACATTTTATCTTGTGAGCTTCTGTCTAATGTAAAACGGTGGCTCATTGATCTCAAGTTGATAGAGTATCTGATTTTGTGCATTTAATAATTATTTCTATTTGTTTACGGGGTGGGAGTGTCACTGGCCAGGCTATTATTTATTGCCCATCCCTAATTGCCCTTGAGAAGGTGGTGGTGAGCTGCCTTCTTGAATCGTTGCAGTCCATGTGACGTAGGCGCACCCACAGTGCTGTTAGGAAGGGAGTTCCAGGATTTTGACCCAGCGACAGTGAAGGAACAACGATATATTTCCAAAAACAAAAACAAAAACAGAATTACCTGGAAAAATTCAGCAGGTCTGGCAGCATCGGCGGAGAAGAAAAGAGTTGACGTTTCGAGTCCTCATGACCCTTTGACAGAACTTGAGTTCGAGTCCAAGAAAGAGTTGAAATATAAGCTGGTTTATTGTGTGTGTGTGGGGGGCGGAGAGAGGGAGAGAGAGAGAGGTGGAGTGGGGGTGTGGTTGTAGGGACAAACAAGCAGTGATAGAAGCAGATCATCAAAAGATGTCAACAACAATAGTACAAAAGAACACATAGGTGTTAAAGTTAAAGTTGGTGATGTTATCTAAACGAATGTGCTAATTAAGAATGGATGGTAGGGCACTCAAGGTTTAGCTCTAGTGGGGGTGGGGAGAGCATAAAAGATGTAAAAAAAAATAATTTTTTTTTCTTTTTCTCTTTTTATAATGGAAATAGGTGGGAAAAGGAAAATCTATATAATTTATTGGAAAAAAAGAAAAGGAAGGGAGAAACAGAAAGGGGGTGGGGATGGGGGAGGGAGCTCACGACCTAAAGTTGTTGAATTCAATATTCAGTCCGGATGGCTGTAAAGAGATTGTCGGAAGATGAGGTGTTGTTCCTCCAGTTTGCGTTGGGCTTCACTGGAACAATGCAGCAAGCCAAGGACAGACATGTTGGCAAGAGAGCAGGGTGGAGTGTTAAAATGGCAAGCGACAGGGAGGTTTGGGTCATTCTTGCGGACAGACCGCAGGTGTTCTGCAAAGTGGTCGCCCAGTTTACGTTTGGTCTCTCCAATGTAGAGGAGACCACAATGGGAGCAACGAATGCAGTAGACTAAGTTGGGGGAAATGCAAGTGAAATGCTGCTTCACTTGAAAGGAGTGTTTGGGTCCTTGGACGGTGAGGAGAGAGGAAGTGAAGGGGCAGGTATTGCATCTTTTGCGTGGACATGGGGTGGTGCCACAGGAGGGGGTTGAGGAGTAGGGGGTGATGGAGGAGTGGACCAGGGTGTCCCGGAGGGAGCGATCCCTACGGAATGCCGATAGGGGGGGTGAAGGGAAGATGTGTTTGGTGGTGGCATCATGCTGGAGTTGGCAGAAATGGCGGAGGATGATCCTTTGAATGCGGAGGCTGGTGGGGTGATAAGTGAGGACAAGGGGGACCAAGTTGGGATTGTGTGTGGCTTGGAGGGGAACTTGCAGGTGGAGGTGTTCCCATGTATCTACTGCCTTTCAGGTGTTGGAACTCATGGGTTTGGAAGGTGCTGTCTAAGGAGGCTGGGTAAGTTGCTGCAGTGCATCTTGTAGATGGTACATACTGCTGCCACTGTGCGTCAGTGGTGGAGGGAGTGAATGTTTGTGGATGGGGTGCGAATCAAACAGGATGCTTTGATCTGGGTGGTGTCAAGCTTCTTGAGTGTTGTTGGATCTGCACTTATCCAGACAAGTGGAGAGTATTCCATCACGCTCCTGATGTCTGCATTTTAGATGGTGGACAGGCTTTGGAGAGTCAGGAGGTGAGTCACTCACTTCAGAATTCCCAGCCTCTAACCTGCTCTTCAAACTACAGTATTTATATGGCTAGTCCAGTTCAGTAACTGGTCGATGGTAACCCCCAGGATGTTGATAGTGGGGGATTCAGTGATGGTAATGCCATTGAATGTCAAGGGGCAATGGTTAGATTCTCCCTTGGCTTCAAATTGTGCAATCATCAGCGAACATCCCCACTATTGAACTTATGATGGGGGGAAGGTCATTGATGAAGCAGCTGAAGATGGTTAGACCCAGGACACTGCCCTGCGGGACTCCTGTAGTGATATCCTGGTCCTGCGGATGAGTCATTCACTGCAACCATCTTCCTTTGTGATAGCAAGCTGTTGGGAAGGCAAAAAGTACCTTAGCTTTTATTACAAAGACTATAGAAGTAAAATAAATTTAATCACAGTTATACAGAACAGTTGTGAGGCCACATCTGCAGTACAGTGTGGAGTTTTGGTCTCCTTACTTAAGGAAGGGCATACTTATCCTAGAGGGAGTGCAGTTCACTAGACTGGTCCCTGGGATGAGGAAGATTGAGTAGGCCTGGTCTTTATTGTCTGGAGTTTAGAAGAACGAGAGATGATTGAACCCAAGCATATAAAATTCTTCAGATAGATAGATATTCCCTCTGGCTGGGAAAAATAAATCATGATGCCAGAGTTATAGGATAAGGGGGTCGGCCATTTTGAACTTTGATGAGGAGATATTTCTTCACTCAATGAATCTTTGGAATTTTCAATCCAGAGAGTTGTGGATGCTCATTCATTGAGTACATTCAAGACAGGTCAATAGATTTTTGAGCCTTAAGGAATTTAAGAGATATGGGGATAGTGTGGGAAGGTAGAGTTGAGGTGAAGAAGGTCAGCCATGATCTTGTTGAATGACTGAGCAAGCTCAAAGGGCCAAATAATCTACTCAAGCTCCTAATTCTTATGTTCTTTTGATTTTTCATTCCGTTCACAGTTTAATTGTTTTTTGTATTGAGGTTTGAGTGATATTCCAGTATGACAGTTTAGCGTCGGTACTTTTTAAAGGTTAAAGCTAACTTTCTGTCTGCAACTCAGTATCATTGCTAGTAAGGAGATTTTTTTTGCCATTTCTTAGATCTCTGCTATCTTTACTTTCCAAGCATGTAGAAAAGCACATCAGTTGTATTCTTTAACATATAATGGTCATTTTGCTGAGGTGTTATTCAAGGTTCGGCTTGGAGCTGCTATACAGTCATTCACTGCAATGAGACAAATTGACTGAAGCAGCAAATCACATGATGGACACAAGGTCAGAATACAGAATATCTTGCTGATATTGAAAGCTATAGGCCCAGCAGCATTGTCACTTTGACTCAGCTGGCATAACTCTTACCCGCTTGTCAGTAGGTTGCGGACCCAAGCACCCCTCCAGGTATTGAGCACAGAGCCCAGTGAGGACCTCAACAATGAGGGAGTGCTGAATTATCACCCAAAACTCTGCTGCACATGTCTTAGCTTGCACTAAGTCCTATACCCCTATCACCTCTACGCTTGCTGACTTACATTGGCTCTCAGTCAAGCAAGGTCTTGATTTTAAGATTCTCATCCTTGTTCTCAAATCACACCATGGCTTCACCCCTCCCTATCTTTGTTACCCCCTCCAACCCCACGACCCTCTTGAGATATCTGCCTTCATCTAATTCTGGGCTCTTGTGTATCCCTGATATAAATTGCTCCATCATTGGTTGCCTGGGCTCTAAGGTCTGGAATTGCCTTCCTACACCTCTCCGCCTCTCTATCTCACTTTCCTCCTTTAAGATACTCCTCTGACCAAGCTTTTGATCACCTGACCTAATATCTTGTGTCATACTTTGTTTTATAATGCTCCTGCAAAGCGCCTTGGATGTTATATTACATCAAAGGCACAATGTAAATTTTTGCCCTTGTGTCTCCTGGAAACGCCCTCAATTTAGTCGCAGTGCCAAAGTGCTTAAAACTGGCCTTCAGAATCAACACTGCAACATAAGTCAATGCATGTGTTGCAAGTATGCAGTTAAGTTGTCTCTGAGACTGCTAAGTTGACAGAGGAGCCACACGATTCAATCAAAAATACACTGTGTGGCTTATCCAGTGACGTGTGTGACTGGCTGTCCCTTCTGTATTTGGATGATCACAATTTAAAGTGGGGGCAGGAGGGAGAGTTATTTAATTTGGGTGTTGATATCAGTAGGACCTGCTGGTCTTTGACTTTTTAAAGAGCTCAGTTAGTTCCTGTAACTAACAAAATTATCAGAAGAAACGAGCAACTGAAATTATAGGTTAACATAGAGATCACAATTAACCATTGCTTATTTAACCTATTTGAGCAGCCAGAATATTCCAAAGCCCAGTATAAGATTTGCTTGCTTCATGATATATTCTTCAGTAGATTTTGTTTGGCAGTTTATCAGGTATGCTCTGTTACTCCTGTTACTCTCAAAGATCAGGGGAATCCTACTGAGGCACAGGACGGACCCAGTGGTGAAAATTTAAGGACCGATTTTCTGTCCATTATCCTGTCAAAACCTACTTATGTATTCAAGCCGGTAAAAATATTCTCAAGAGCATCAGGGGCCTCCAACACAACTGAAATATGGGGAAGCTGAAATATTGAGAGAGAGAATGGCAGAAACATTTAACAGTTGGGAGATACTAGGGCAGGGTTTTGTGGTGGGGGAACCCCAACATTGGGATGAAATGTGGGTCTCAACCCTGCACTTTTTCAGGAACAGTACATGACAGAGATTTTTTGCAGGATTGGCCAAATTGTGGCCGGAGGGCCAAATAAGGAAGGCGGGCAGGCTCCTGAAGCTTGAGGTCCAATATGAGGCCTTCCAAAATCACAGAATCACACAGTGCAGAAGAGGCCCTTCGGCCCATCGAGTCTGCACCGACACGAGTGAAACACCTGACCTACCAACCTAATCCCATTTACCAGCACTTGGTCAATAGCCTTGAATGTTATGACGTGCCAAGTGCTCATCCAGATACTTTTTAAAGGATGTGAGGCAACCCGCCTCCACCACCCTCCCAGGCAGCGCATTCCAGACCGTCACCACCCTCTGGGTAAAAAAAACTTTTCCTCACATCCTCCCTAAACCTCCTGCCCCTCACCTTGAACTGAAGGAGCTGGAGCCTGCCATTGCAGCTAAGGGAGAGAGCGGGTGTCACCGTCTTAAGACACGTTCTCAGCACATCCTGGGACTCCTAGAACTCCAAAATCCTGGAACTCCCTCCCTAGCAGCACAGTGGGTGTACCTACACCACAAGGACTGCAGCAGTTCAAGAAGGCAGCTCACCTACCACCTTCTCGAGGGCAATTAGGGATGGGTGATAAATGCTGGCCCAGCCAGCGAAGCCCGCACCCTGTGAATGAACATAAAAAATATTGACAAAACTGAAGAAAAGAAAGGGCCGAAGCTGCCAGGCCATCATTGCAGAGGGCAAACCCTTTCACAGGGCAGTCTGTGGTCACAGCTGTAGCCAGGTGGATATGGAGGCTGCAGTGAGGCCTCAGAGCAATCCAAGTGTGCTAGCACCCCAGGTCTGCCATTGAGAGGTTGCCTCTGAGCATCACTCATACTCCCGATGCATCTGGGAGCCTGCAGGCTGCCTGGAACATATATGATCAATGTCCTTGGGCCTTTTAATTCAGTTAACAGCCTGCCCTTGTGCCTTGTGGGCGGACAGCAAATCCAGGCCTTAACCAGCCTCCAGGAGAATCACCAGGAGTCGGGATCATGTTGTGGAATCAGCATGCCTGTTAGTGGCGGGAAACCCTGTGCCTGTTCGCCTCTCTTCTTGCTCCCATATCAGCACCAAAATCCTGCCAAAGTAATGACAACAATTTGCATTTATAAAGCTCATGGATAATGATCGGAAGCAGGAAAATGTGCAGGGCTATAGCGAAAGAGGAGGGAAGTGGGACTATTTGGATAGCCTTTTCAAAGAGCCATCACAGGCACGATGGGCCAAATGGCCCCCTTTTATGTTGCTTCTTTTTCTGATTCTATAATGTATAATACACGCGGCTGAGAACCATTTCTAGTGAGTCAGAGATTCAGTATGTCACCCCCTGTATATTAAGGCAGGTACGTTCTAGATTGCTTCATTTGATCATTACTGAATCATCCTCCCAAAGTTCAGGTAATGTCACAAATAGAAAAGTTTTCATCCTCATTATAAGGATATAATTGTGGGTTGGGGAAATGTGACTCTCTCCCCTCAAAGGCAGAAATGTTCAAAAATCTTTCTTTCCAACCCTTTGTGATGTCAATTAAACCAATGTAATTGATGACTAAATCAGACAGTATTGGTCAACTCAGATTTCTCCCTGAACCTTTGAGAGAGTTCATTATTTATCATGCTTCTCAAAACCTCCCACCCATGTTATTAGTTTTGCTTCCTTCTATACACAGATTTCTTTGCGAAACATATTTCTCAGTACCTGCCTGTTTTGCAAAGTTTAAATCCATCTGTGATTTCTTTCATTATAGTAAATGGTTCCATATTTGCTGCACAGCGTAGGCCAGGAATTGCTGCAATATTATCAGGACCGCTAGAAACTCCTCTCACGTCCTGTGCATCGGCATTTCATTAATGGAATTTAGCTCAATATTTAATTGATCTGAATTGAAGGGTTTAGTAATCCCAACCCTACATGAGGCCTGTGACAGTATCACTTAACCATTTTCATGCATGGCTTCTCCTGTCAGCCCAACTAACATAGCCTAATTATCTTTTTCCGATATTGACTTTCAGTTTTCATTGTAACATTGAGAAGCTGCAAGTAAACATGAGCATAATCTTCACTCAAAGCACCTTGCAGGCAATGTCAAATAGAGGGAAGTGCAGTTTCATACCTATCTTTTGGAAGGAAAGAGGATATTTTGGGTTAATTCTTGGTGTATTGTTGAACTTTATTCAAACTTTTTCAGTTTCTCTCTCAGTGTTGGAACCAAGGTCAATAGTCTATTGATGCTCTTCACCATGTTTGCCTGATCACAACTACCCAAAGAAATTTTTGATTCCAAACCTACAACTGCCAATCAATGCCAGTCTTTAGGTTGAGGCTCATTCATTGCTACTAGATAATTGAGGCCATCGGATGACAAATATCCTCACCACACACTTCTCGAAGACAAAACAAATGCATCAGCACAAGGGCTAGAGGCAGGAAGGCTATCTCTCTAAACATATAATACACTCCAAGTAACACTGGTTTGGCCTCAACTTTAACAGTGCCTCTAGTTCTGGGTGCCACACTTCAGGAGGGACGTGAAGGCATTAGAGGGGGTGCAGTAAAGATTCATGAGAATGGCTTCAGGAGTGAGGAACTTCAATTACGTAGATTGATTGGAGAAATTGGGACTGTATCCCTTGGAGAAGAGAAGGTTGAGAGGAGATTTGATAGAGGTGTTCAAAATCATGAGGGGTCTGGACAGAGAGATAGAGAGAAACTGTTCCCATTGGTGGGAACGTTAAGAACCAGAGGGGACAGATTTAAAGTAATTGGCAATAGAAGCAATGGCGACAGGGGGAAAATCTTTTTCATGCAGTAAGTGGTTAGGATCTGGAATACACAGCCTGAGAGTGTGGCATTCAAGGCATTCAAGAGGGAATTGGATTATTACCTGAAACGGAAAAATGTGCAGGGCTATGCGGAGTGGCACGAGGGGAATCACTCCTTTGGAGAGCCAGCACGGACACGATGGGCCAAAAGGCTTCCTTCTGGGCTATAACCTTTCTATGATTGTGTAATCCCTCCCACAAACCAAAGATGGAGAAGATCCAGAATATTAACATTCTTTATAATGATGGTTTATACTGTGCAATAAAGTTATTTGATCGTAATGTGAATGCTTCTCAACAAGCATCTGTTGTCTAATAGCCCAGAACTTGCTCATAATTTTCCTATCAATCTTAGTTAAACTGGCCTTCACTACAGATAAAAAGTGTCCACATCCTTTTTCTATATTAAACATAATTAATGCTGGGCTTATTGATGGAAGTGGAGTTCAAGTTTGAAAGCAAAATTACATTTCCAGCTTATGAGAAAAAGTTACTCTGTTATTTGTGCAAACAAATCCATGATATTCCTTGAATTATTTCCAATGGCGCTGAATCAATCACAAGTTTAATCGCATACACTGGAAGGATTCTGAATTCACGAGCTTCTCCAGCTTGCTGAGTAGAGATTAATTACAGAAATAAAGCTTTTGTCGTCTTGTTCCAGCACCAGTGATGCTATTGGCGAATATAACTTTCCATAAAACCTTCTGAAGATTTGAGTAATTAGTGCCTGCCCTTTTTGCACCATTCCTCTGTTCTCTGTCTCCCTGAGCTATGAACCTCTACGTGGGAGGATGCACGACCGTGTGCTCCTGGGACAGAAGCTAACTTTCCCCATTCCCTTCCCCACCCCTTCCCAGCTGGGAAGAAATCATAGATATAGTTCACACTCCATGGGGACCACACTTGTCCCTGGAGCGTGAACTAGCCACAGTGAAGGTGTACTGCTCCAGAATGGGTAAATCCGAGACCCAGTATCAGGCCAACAGACTGATGTGTTCTGTTAATTTATTCACTCACAGGATGTGGGCATCACTGGCTAGGCAAGCGTTTAGTGCCCATCCCTAGTTGCCCTTGAGAAGGTGGTGGTGAGCTGCCTTCTTCAACCGCTGCAGTCCATGTGGTGTAGGTACACCCGGTGTGCTGTTAGGGAGGGAGTTCCAGGATTTTGACCTAGCGACAGTGAAGGAACGGCGATATATTTCCAAGTCAGGATGGTTTGAAGCCAGGTTTGGAGGGGTATTTCCAGGTGGTGGTGTTCGCATGCATCTGCCCTTGTCATTCTAGATGGTAGTGGCCATGGGTTTGGAAGATGCTGTCGAAGGAGCCTTGGTGAATTCCTGCAGTGCATCTTGTAGATGATACACACTACTGCTACTGTGCATTGGTCGTGGAGGGAGTGAATGTTTGTGGATGTGGTGCCAATCAAGTGAGCTGCTTTGTCCTGGATGGTGTCAAGCTTATTGGGTGTTGTTGGAGCTGCACTCATCCAGGACAGTTTTCCATCACACTCCTGACTTGTGCCTTGTAGATGGTGGACAGGCTTTGAGGAGTCAGGAGGTGAGTTACTCGCAGCAGTATTCCTAGCCTCTGAGCTGCTCTTTATCGCTAGTCCAGTTCAGTTTCTGGTCAATGGCAACCCCAGGATGTTGGTAGTTGGGGATTCAGTGATGGTAATGCCATTGAATGGTCAAGGGGAGATGTTGGATTCTCTCTTTATGGAGATGGTCATTGCCTGACACTTGTGTGGCGCGAATGGAAGAGTAAATGATCTGTGGTGTGAACCGTGCAGCCAATACATTACTGCCTATTGTTATTGTCAGTGATAGCAGAGGAGAACACCCTGTGTGATTCACTGTGCCACTTTATCCTATTAACATAACAAGGGAGCTGGGCTACCACATCTGAACTGGGTAGGAGGGAAATTTACAAATCAGTCAGCAAGACTTAATATAAGCAGTGACCAAGTGTTAATGCAGCAATGAGGAAGGGTTAATATAGCAGGAAGCAAGGGTTAGTATAGCAGTGAGCGATAACTAATACAGTAGTGATCAAGGATTAATACAGCAGTGAGCGAGGGTTAATACAGCAGGGAGCGAGGGTTAATACAGCAGCGAGCAAGGGTTAATACAGCAGCGAGCGAGGGTTAATACAGCAGCGAGCAAGAGTTAATACAGCAGCGAGCGAGGATTTATGCAGCAGTGAGCGAGGGTTAATACAGCAGCGAGCGAGAGTTAATACAGCAGTGAGCGAGGGTTAATACAGCAGCGAGCGAGGGTTAATACAGCAGCGAGCGAGAGTTAATACAGCAGCAAGTGAGGATTAATACAGCAGCGAGCGAGCGTTTGTGCAGCAGTGAGTGAGAGTTAATACAGCAGCAAGCAAGAGTTAATACAGCAGTGAGTGAGGGTTTGTGCAGCAGTGAGCGAGGGTTTGTGCAGCAGTGAGTGAGGTTTAATACAGCAGCGAGCGCGGGTTAATGCAGCAGCGAGGGAGGGTTAATGCAGCAGCGAGTGAGGGTTTGTGCAGCAGTGAGCAAGGGTTAATAGCAGTGAGCGAGGGTTTGTGCAGCAGTGAGCGAGGGTTAATAGTGAGCGAGGGTTAATACAGCAGCGAGCGAGGGTTAATGCAACAGCGAGCGAGGGTTTATGCAGCAGTGAACGAGGGTTAATACAGCAGTGAGCGAGAGTTAATACAGCAGTGAGCGAGTTAATACAGCAGCGAGCGAGGGTTAATACAGCAGCGAGCGAGGCTTAATACAGCAGCGAGCAAGGGTTTGTGCAGCAGTGAGCGAGGGTTAATACAGCAGCAAGCTAGGGTTAATACAGCAGCGAGTGAGGGTTTGTGCAGCAGTGAGCAAGGTTTAATAGCAGTGAGCGAGGGTTTGTGCAGCAGTGAGCGAGGGTTAATAGCAGTGAGCAAGGGTTAATACAGCAGCGAGCGAGGGTTAATGCAACAGCGAGCGAGGGTTTATGCAGCAGTGAGCGAGGGTTAATACAGAGTGAGCGAGGGTTAATACAGCAGTGAGCGAGAGTTAATACAGCAGTGAGCGAGTTAATACAGCAGTGAGCGAGGGTTAATACAGCAGCGAGCGAGGGTTAATACAGCAGCGAGCAAGGGTTTGTGCAGCAGTGAGCGAGGGTTAATACAGCAGCAAGCTAGGGTTAATACAGCAGCGAGCGAGGGTTTTTGCAGTAGTGAGCGAGGGTTAATACAGCAGCGAGTGAAGGTTAATACAGCAGCGAGCAAGGGTTAATATAGATGGAGCGAGGGTTAATACAGCAGTGAGCACGGGTTAATACAGCAGCAAGCGAGGGTTTGTGCAGCAATGAACAAGGGTTAATACAGCGGTGAGCAAGGGTTAATATAGCAGACAGCAAGCCTTAATACAGCAGTGAGCAAGGGTTAATACAGCTGTGAGCAAGGGTTCATGCAGCAGTGAGCAAGGGTTAATACAGCAGTGAGCGAAGGTTAATACAGCGGTGAGCAAGGGTTAATATAGCAGTCTGCAAGCCTTAATATAGCAGTGAGCAAGGGTTAATACAGCAGTGAGCAAGGGTTCATGCAGCAGTGAGCAAGGGTTAATACAGCAGTGAGCGAGGGTTAATATAGCAGTGAACCAGGGTTAACACAGCAGTAAGCAAGGGTTAATATAGCAGAGAACAAGGGTTATAATAGCAGTGAGCAAGAGTTAATATTGCAGTGAACAAGGGTTCATGCAGCAGTGAGCCAGGGTTAATGTAGCAGTGAGCCAGGGTTAATGTAGCAGTGAGCCAGGGTTAATGTAGCAGTGAGCAAGGGTTTATATAGCAGTGAGTAACCGTTAATATACCAGTGAGCAATGGTTAATATAGCATTGGGCAAACGTTAATATAGCGGTGAGCGACCATTAATATAGCAGTGAGTAGGAGTTAATTTAGCAGTGAGTAGGAGTTAATTTAGCAGTGAACAAGGGTTAATACGGCTGTGAGCAAATATTAACATAGCAGCCATCAAATAATATAGCAGTGAGCAAGGGTTAATCTAGCAGTAAACAAAGGTTAATATAGCAGTGAACAAGGGTTAATACAGCAGTGAGCGAGTGTTAATACAGCAGTTAGCAAGGGTTAATATAGCTTTGAGGAAGGGTTAATATAAAGGGAAGCAAGGATTAATACAGCAGTGAGCGAGGGTTTATGCAGCAGTGAGCAAGGGTTCATGCAGCAATGAGCAAGGGTTAATACAGCGGTGAGCAAGGGTTAATATAGCAGACAGCAAGCCTTAATACAGCAGTGAGCAAGGGTTAATACAGCAGTGAGCAAGGATTCATGCAGCAGTGAGCAAGGGTTAGTACAGCAGTGAGCGAAGGTTAATACAGCGGTGAGCAAGGGTTAATATAGCAGTCAGCAAGCCTTAATATAGCAGTGAGCAAGGGTTAATGCAGCAGTGAGCAAGGGTTCATGCAGCAGTGAGCGAGGGTTAATACAGCAGTGAGCGAGGGTTAATATAGCAGTGAACCAGGGTTAACACAGCAGTAAGCAAGGGTTAATATAGCAGAGAACAAGGGTTATAATAGCAGTGAGCAAGAGTTAATATTGCAGTGAACAAGGGTTCATGCAGCAGTGAGCCAGGGTTAATGTAGCAGTGAGCCAGGGTTAATGTAGCAGTGAGCAAGGGTTTATATAGCAGTGAGTAACCGTTAATATAGCAGTGAGCAATGGTTAATATAGCATTGGGCAAACGTTAATATAGCGGTGAGCGACCATTAATATAGCAGTGAGTAGGAGTTAATTTAGCAGTGAACAAGGGTTAATACGGCTGTGAGCAAATATTAACATAGCAGCCATCAAATAATATAGCAGTGAGCAAAGGTTAATCTAGCAGTAAACAAAGGTTAATATAGCAGTGAACAAGGGTTAATACAGCAGTGAGCGAGTGTTAATACAGCAGTTAGCAAGGGTTAATATAGAAATGAGCAACAGTTAATATATCAGTGAACAAGTGTTAGTATAGCATGGAGCAAGGCTTAATACAGCAGTGAGCAGGTGTTAATATATCAGTCAGAAAGTGTTAATACAGCAATGAGCCAGGCTTAATACAACAATGAGCAAGGGTTAATATAGCTGATGGGCAAGGTTTAATATAGCACTGAGCAAGCGTGAATAAAGCAGTGAACAATGGTTAATACAGCATTGAGCAAAGCTTAATACAGCTAAGGAAGGGTTAATATTCGCCATGAGCAAGTGTTAATATAGCAGTGAGCAAGTGTCAATGCAGCAGTGAGCAAGGGTTAAATTAAGCATTAAGCAAGGGTTAATGAGACAGTGAGCATTGGTTAATACGGCCGTGATCAAGAATTAAAATAGCAATGAGCATGGATTAATACAGCAGTAGGCAAGGTTAGTGAAGCCGAGCAAGTGATAACGTAGCAGTGAACAAAGGTTAATATCGCACTGAGCAAGGATTAATATAGCCGTGAGCATTATTTAATACCCGCAGTGAGCAAAGGTTTGATCAAGGTTTACAATAACAATAAGCTAGGATTAATAAAGCAATGAGCAAGGTTAATGTAGCAGAGCAAGTGTTAATGTAGTAGTGAGCAAAGGTTAATATAGCAGTTAGCAAAGGTTAATATAGCCACGAGCATTATTTAATTCCGTAGTGAGCAAAGATTAATACAGTAGTGAGCAAAAGTTAATATAGCAGTGAGCAAGGGTTAATCCAGGGTTAATATAGCAGTAAGCAAGAGTTAATAAAGCAGTGAGGAAGGGTTAATAAAGCAGTGAGCAAGTTTTAATTTAGCAGTGATTAAATATTAATATAGCAGTGAAGAAGGGTTAATATAGCAGTGAATAAGTGTCAATATAGCGCTGAACAAGAGTTATTCTAGCAGTGAGTAATGATTTATATAGCCTTGAGCATTAGTTAACACCGCAATGAGCAAGGGTTAATACAGCAGTCAGCACAAGATAATGTAGCAGTGAGAAGAGTCAATATAGCAGTGAGCATTAGTGTAGCAGTCAGTAAGAGTTAATATAGCAGTGAGGAAGGGTTAATAAAGCAGGGAGCAAGTGTTAGTGTAGCAGTGAGCAAGGGTTAATGTAGCAGTGAGCACGGTTTTATACAGCCATGAGCATTAGCTAATTCTACAGTGAGCAAGGGTTAACACAGCGGTAAGCAAGTGTTAGTGTAGCGGTGCGCAAGCTGTAATATAACAGCGAGCAAGGGCTAATATAGTAGTGGAAAAACTCAGCAGATCTGACAGCATCTGTGGAGAGAAAGAGAGAGTTAACATTTCGAGTCCGTATGACTGTTCTTCTGAATTAAATAGAAGTAAAAATGTGGTGAAATATAAACTGTTTAAGGGAGGATGGGACAGGTGAAGCTGGATAAAAGGTCAGTGTTAGGTGGAGGCAAAGGAGAAATTGCAAAAGATGTCATAAACAAAAGGTCAATGAGGTGTTGGTGGTGATACTGGCTAAAGGAGGTGCTAATGGTAACATTAAGAGTGGAAAGCACAATGATGGCCCTAGTGGGGGTGGGGTGGGGAGAGGGGACGGTGTGGGAAAAGAGATCTAAAGGGACTAAAAGGCGGCGGTAAAAAATGAATAAAAATGGAAATAAGTTTAAAAATAATAAAAATAGGCGAAATATATATATATATATAAATTAAACAATATTTGGCAAAAAGGGGTGAGGGTGGAGGAGAGAGTTCATGGTCTGAAGACGTTGAATTCGGTGTTAAGTCCGGTGTTTACTTCACCCTCATTGCTTTCCATTTCCCTCCTGGTGCTTGACAAGGTGTTTACCCTTTAGTTCTCAAGAAGAATCATACAGACTCGAAACATAACTCTCTCTTTCTCTCCACAGATGCTGTCAGACCTGCTGAGATTTTCCAGCACTTTTTATTTTGTTTCAGATTTCCAGCAGCCGATTTATTTTGCCTTTATCTTAATATAGCGGTGAACAAGAGTTAATATAGCAGTGAGAAAGAGTTAATGTAGTAGTAAGCAAGGGTTAATATAGCAGTGAACAAGGATTAATGAAGCAGTGAGCAAGAGTTAATGTAGCAGTGAGGAAGGGTTAATGTATCAGTGAGCAAGAGTTAATGTAACAGTGAGGAACGGTTAATGTAGCAGTGAGGAAGGGTTAATGTAGCAATTAGGAAGGGTTAATGTAGCAGTGAGGAAGGGTTAATATAACAGTGAGGAAGGGTTAATGTAGCAATGAGGAAGGGTTAATGTAACAGTGAGGAAGGGTTAATGTAGCAGTGAACAAGAGTTAATGTAACAGTGAGGAAGAGTTAATGTAACAGTGAGCAAGAGTTAATATAACAGTGAGCAAGGGTTAATGTAGCAGTGAGGAAGGGTTAATGTAACAGCGAGGAAGGGTTAATGTAGCAGTGAACAAGAGTTAATGTAACAGTGAAGAAGAGTTAATGTAACAGTGAGCAAGAGTTAATATAACAGTGAGCAAGGGTTAATGTAACAGTGAGGAAGGGTTAATGTAGCAGTGAGCAAGAGTTAATGTAGCAGTGAGCAAGGGTTAATGTAGCAGTGAGCAAGAGTTAATGTAACAGTGAGGAACGGTTAATATAGCAATGAGGAGGGTTAATGTAGTAGTGAACAAGAGTTAATGTAACAGTGAGGAAGGGTTAATGTAGCAATGAGGAAGGGTTAATTTAGCAGTGAGCAAGGGTTAATATAACAGTGAGGACGGTTTAATGTAGCAATGATGAAGGGTTAATGTAGCAGTGAGCAAGAGTTAATATAACAGTGAGGAAGAGTTAATGTAGCAGTGAGGAAGGGTTAATGTAACAGTGAGGAAGAGTTAATGTAGCAGTGAGGAAGGGTTAATGTAACAGTGAGGAAGGGTTAATGTAGCAGTGAGCAAGGGTTAATGTAGCAGTGACGAAAGGTTAATGCAGCAGTGAACAAGAGTTAATGTAACAGTGAGGAAGAATTAATGTACCAGTGAGCAAGAGTTAATGTAGCAGTGAGGAAGGGTTAATGTAGCAGTGAGCAAGTGTTAATGTAGCCGTGAGCAAGGGTTAATGTAGCACTGAGAAAGGGTTAATGTAGCAGTGAGGAAGGATTAATGTAACAGTGAGGAAGGGTTTATGTAGCAGTGAGCAAGGTTTAATGTAACAGTGAGGAAGGGTTAATGTAGCTGTGAGCAAGAGTTAATATAACAGTGAGGAAGGGTTAATGTAGCAGTGAGCAAGTGTTAATATAGCAGTGAGCAAGGTTTAATGTAGCAGTGAGGAAAGGTTAATGTAGCAGTGAGCAAGTGTTAATATAGCAGTGAGCAAGGTTTAATGTAGCAGTGAGGAAGGGTTAATGTAGCAGTGAGCAAGGGTTAATGTAACAGTGAAGAAGGGTTAATGTAGCAGTGAGGAAGGGCTAATGTAGCAGTGAGCAAGGGTTAATGGAGCAGTGAGCAAAGGTTAATGTAGCAGTGAGGAAGGGTTAATGTAGCAGTGAGGAAGGGTTAATGTACAGTGGGCAAGGGTTAATGTAGCAGTGAGGAAGAGTTAATGTAGCAGTGAGCAAGAGTTAATATAACACTGAGGAAGAGTTAATGTAGCAGTGAGCAAGAGTTAATATAACAGTGAGGAAGAGTTAATGTAGCAGTGAGCAAGAGTTAATATAACAGTGAGGAAGGGTTAACGTAGCAGTGAGGACGGTTTAATGTAGCAATGAGGAAGGGTTAATGTAGCAGTGAACAAGAGTTAACGTAACAGTGAGGAAGAGTTAATGTAGCAGTGAGCAAGGGTTAATATAGCAGTGAGCAAGGGTTAACCGAGCAATGACCATCACAGCCTAATATCCGTACTCCACTAACATTTATATGGGTAGCATTGGCTAAACCAGACATGACCTGCTGTGATACTCTTTTGAGTAAACCTGTTTCCATCTGTTTCAGATGAAGTTACATTGTTTCATAGTTTGCCATTGTGAGATTTGAACTCTTGATCTTGGGGTTACAAACCCAGTACCATAACCACTTGGCTATTGTGATGGTAGTCCTGATAATGAAAACCTTTAATTGGAAATAACCTAAAGATGCATTTTGAAGATTTCAAGTGATGGGGCCATAACTGTTTCCTTCGGCAGCTTGTTTCACTGGGATAGCCCTTGGGAAGATACGCTGCTTTGGAATCAAATGGTCGTTGTAGTTTTTGTGGATGCTACTGAAAATGGAAGTGGGCACAGGTGCTTCGATCACTTTCAGGCACCTTAATGAAGATAGACAGCCAATAAATCCGGAGGGGACAACCCCTAAATCAAGGACATACACTGGAGAATCCATTCAGGTAAAGGGCATCTCCACAGTCCCAGTCTCTTATAAGCAGCAGACAGCTCAGCTGCCTGTGCTAATAGTGAAAGAAGAAGGACCCAGTTTTTAGGCCCAGTCTGGCTATAGAAGTTCAAACTTAACTGGTCTGAGATATTTCACCTAAAATCAGGTGGAGTTCCAGAACTTCTAAGAAAATGCAATGTGGTTTTTCGGGATGAACTAGGGAAGTTAAAAGGCATGCGGGCCAAGATACATATGGAGCCACAGGCGACACCTCACTTCCTGTGCCTTATACATTGAAAGAAAAGGTTAACGTGGAGCTGTGCCAGCTAGGAAAGCTGGGCATTATCCAACCTGTTTAATTCTCAGAATGGGCTGCACCCATGGTTCCAGTGGTTAAGCCCGACCACACCATACGTATCTGTGGAGACTATAAATTGACTGTAAATAAGGCAGTCAAACTAAACAAGTACCCTATCCAAAGGATAGATGATTCATATGCCAAAACGGCTAGAGGCAAGTCCCATACAAAACTGGATATGAACCAGCAACTAGAGCTGAATAGCACATTGAGGGAGTACATAACCATTAACACACATAAGGGCCTCCATCAGTGCACCCGACGACCCTTTGGGTCTCGTTAGCGTGTGCTATCTTCCAGAGAACAATGGAGAGCCTTTTCCAAGGACTTCCATGAGTAACTGTATATCTAGATGATGTCCTCATCATGGGGTTAACTGAGACGGATCACTTGACCAACTTGGAGGAGATGCTAAGACAGTTGATGGAAGCCACCGTATGGTTAAAGAAGGAAAAGTGCACATTTCAGGCACCAGACATGACTTATCTAGGCCACAGGGCAGATGCCATGGGACTGCACCCGGTAGGAGATAAAGTTAAGGCAATAAAAGATGCACCATCACTGTCCCTTATCGAATGAGCTAGCTGAGAGGGCAGTACAAACTTGTAAGCCTGAAAAAGCTACCGGAAGGCACTCTGGAATCTCGACTTTCCTGGTTTCTTTTCTGTTATCGTTCAACACCACATTCGACTAAGTGTGCAACACTGTTGGAGTTATTAATGAAACGGCATCTGCGTACATGTCTATATCTCGTCTTTCCAAATTTAGAGGGGAAGGTGGCGCGGAACCAGAGTAATTGTGATATACACAGTAAAGTTCACACTTTCAATGTAGGTGACATGGTATATATATGGAATTACAGCAGCGGACCCTGTTGGGCTCCTGGACCCATTGTCTCAGAAACCGGTCCACTATCTTACCAAGTACAAGTGGGAGATAGAATACTCTGAAAGCACAAATATCATATTTGTGCCAGAGAGACTTTCCAACAATCAACTGATCCATCTGTGATTAACATCGAACCGTCAATTCCTGAGGTGTCTGATCGACCTAGAATAGACATGCCAAATGTTTCTGAAGAGTTGTCAAATCCTGAACTGCCACATTCCAATGATGTCTCATGCTGCAGTTCTAGACCCTGTTGATCCTGTTCAGGAACCTCCATTGGTAGAGCTATATAAAGAGAGAACCTCAGCGACTTGATCTATGATCACCTGAAATTGTATATATGTTTGTTGGATTGTTCAAATGTTTTCCTGTAACAGAATTGTAAAAGACTAAAAGGGGAGGAAATGTGGCAACCGGGTGTATAGTCTCTCCCTTCTGTCAATCAAGGGGTCATGAGATGTACTGCCAGGGCTCCAACCAGTGACCTTTTAGTGCCAGCAATCCAGGAGGAGGTGCTTCCTGACAAGAGTCCTGGTTGATGCAAAAGCATCTGTAAATCTCTCTGTAATAAACTATTTCTTGATTAAACCTGCCTGCTCCGTCGAGTAATCACAGGAGTCTTGCTACAACTCGACAGAGAATTGCTGATACAAAACCCAGAGTAATGTGTGCGGTTTTGGTCTCCTTACTTAAGAAAGGATATACTTGTATTGGAAGCAGTTCAGAGAAACTTCACTACAGGCTGATTCCTAATGGGATGAAGGATTGTCTTTTGAGGAAAGGTTGAGCAGGTTGGGCCTGTACTCATTGGAGTTTAGAAGAATGAGAGGTGGTCTTGTTGAAACATATAAGATCCTGAGGGGGTTTGACAGGGTAGATGCTGAGAGGATATTTCCCCTCATGGGAGAAACTAGAACTAAGGGGCACAGTTTCAAAATAAGGGGTCTCCCATTTAAAATGGAAATGAGAAGGAATTTTTTCTCAGATGGTCATTGGGGTCTTTAGAATTCTCTTCCCCAGTGAGCGGTGGAGGCTGGCTCATTGAATACACTCAAGGCTGAGATAGATAGATTCTTGACTGACAAGGGTGTCAAGGGTTATGGGATACAGGCAGGAAAGTGGAGTTGAGACCACAATCAGATCAGCCGTGATCATATTGAAAGCTGGAGCAGGTTCAAGGGGCCAAATGGCCTACTCCTGCTCCTATTTCTTAGGACCTTATAATCTAGAATCTTTTACAGAGGTTGTGTGGCACAAAAGAAGAGAAAGAATTAAGAGAGGAAAGACTTGCCTTTATGTAATGTGCACATGTGATTCTATGTGATCCTCTGGGCATCCCCAAGCACTTTACATCCAATGAAGTACTTTTGAAGTGTAGCCACTGGTGCAATGTAAGAAACACAGCAGCCCACTAACAGCAATGTGATAATGACCAGATTTTTTTAGTGTTATGGTTTGAGGGATAAATATTGGCCAGAGCTCCCCAGCCTTTTCTTGGAATAGTTTATTAGTGTATTTTATATCCAAGTGAGAGGACAGGCAGGCCTTGGCTTAACATCTTATCCGAAAGGCAGCTTCTCTAACAGTGCAGCACTCCCTCAGTACCACACTGAAGTGTCAGCCTAGGTTAAACTCCAGTCTCATGCAGTGGAACTTGAAGTCATGATCTTCTGATACAGGGAAGAGATTGCAGCCCATTGAGCCACAGCTACTTGCAGCTAGCAATGGGACACAGGGACAAATGACATAGGACTTAGGAGCAGGAGTAAGCTATTCAGCCCTATGACAATACTGAGGCTTAATGAGAAGGCAATAATTCTCCTGTCACCCTTCAATAGTGTACAGTTAACCATCAAATAAAGCTGCGATGGCAATTTCTAGCTTCATTTGTTGGGGAAGAGCTGCTCTATATCATATATAATAGCATCTTAAGGAGGTTCATTTTGAATCCATTTTCAATGCTACTGCACATATCAAAGAGATCAATTCTTCCCCTTTCATTTTAAGATTCTCTGCATTTAAACATTAATTTACAGGTTATATTGAGCAAAGGATCCCCCCTGTGTGCTATGTGCAACATAATCATAAGCTTGTGCATGAGGAATGGGTTTAAAATCTCATTATACAAAGCAAACAGAGCGAAGCTGCCACCTCGCTGCTGATTAACAATTAATAAGCTTAACTTCTGAAGGTAGTGGCTGTGGGAATAACCGAATGTCTTTGCATTAGCACATAGTTATAGATTGGATCAGTGGGCATCACTCTGAGTCTGAAGGGGTCAGGGGTCAAGCTTCATTCCAGGAATTGAGACCATAGACGATCCAGGATGACACTCCAGCGCAGTACCGAGGGAGGGTTGCACTGTCAGAGGTGCCATCTCTGGATTGAGATGTTAAACCGAGGTCACATCAGCCCTGTTTGAGGAGGAGCAGGGAGGACTCTGGCCCTACCACTAGTTGGTTATTCATCCGGCTGATGATTCTGAGGCCTTGCTGCCTGATACTCGGCTGCCTTAGCAGCGATTGTACTTCAGATGAGAGGAAATGAATTGGCTGCGGCGCTCTTTTGCAGCGAAAACTAACATGGAAAGTCAATCCTTTCTTTACTGCAGTTCACCGGATCTTCATTCTGCAGAGACAGTGACCCCCATTGGCCACTTTTGTAGCAGCACTCCGAGTTAACAATGTGCCGTTACTGAATCTGCCTGGGCAGTAAACACTCCAGCTATGAAATACATCAGTATTTCAAATGAGAAAAGGATACTATTTTAAAAAATCCATTTTGTTCTTTTGGCTGTTTTGGGTTCATATAATTTTGCCTGAAGGTAGCAAATATTAATTGGAAAGAGAGCAATCACTTGTAATCATCTGGATGATCACATAAGTCTTCAGGCAGAGACACCGCATTAATTCCCTTTGCTAATCTAAAACTCTGCTGCCCATATCTTAGCTCCCTTCAAGTCCCACTTTCCCATCACCCCTGGGCTTGATGACCCACACTAGCTCCTGATCCAACATTTCAATTGTAAAATCCTCATTCTTGTTTTCAAATCTCTCCAATACCTTGCCCCTCCCTGATCTTCCCCAGTCCCACAGCCCTCTGAGATTATTTGAGTTCCTCCAATTCCAGCCTCTTTTTTTTCAGTCTTTCATGGGATGCGGTTGTCACTGGCTAGGCCCATGCTGAATTGCCCTTGAGAAGGTGATGGTGAGCTGTTTTCTTGAACCACTGCATTCTGTGTGGTGTAGGTACACTCACAGTGCTGTTGGGAAAGGAGTCCCAGGACTTTGCGCACCCCCGATTATAATCGATCCACTATCTTCAGCTGCTTTGGCTCGAAGCTGTGCAATTCCCTCTCTAAACTGACCACTATCTCGTCCTTTAAGCAACTCCTTTAATAGTCATCTGTCCTGATATCTCCTGAAGTGACTCAATGTCAAAAAATGTTTTTATCGAATTCTCTCTTGTTTAGGGATTTGGGACATCTTGACTTTGTTAAAGGCACCAGAGAAATGCAAGTTTTGATTGCTGTTCTTTCTGTTTTCTGTGCAGGAGATGAATGGGTTCACCTTGTCTGTGTCCACCCGAGGTAGCCAGACCAGTGAGGGAAGCCCTGCCGCTCGACCACTCAAATCAGAGAAAGAAGCATTATTAGTAGGTAGAGTATCCTGGCTCCATCTTATTTTCAGTGCAGAATACCATCTCAGTTTGTCATTGGATAAACATTGTGTAGATCGCTCGCACAGGCAGTTGCAAATTTTTGACCATATGCCAGAAATTGCAAAAGCAACACAGGAACAGGAGGAGGCCATGCATCCCCTTGAGCGTACTCCATCATTCAGTTCGTTCATTGTTGAACTATAGCTGAACCACCCGCTTTTGATTCCATAATCTTTAACACCCTTACAAAAAAGCTTTCAATCCCAGTTTGCAAATCTTCTATGTAATCCCCCCCAGCCTCAACAGCTTTTTGTGGAGTGACTAAAAGAAGGACTTGGTGACAGAGACTATAGAGGCCCAATTTTACACCAAACGAAGGTGGGATGGCAAAACAAAAATGGCAGCTGAGCAGTGGTGACAGCCCCGCCTCCTTTTCCACAGCAGCCATTTTGAGGGATATGGGAAAGATCGTGAGGCAGGGAGGCTGCCCACCCCTATTGAAAAGCCCAAGATCGGGCCTTTCAGGATGTTCACTGGGCAGGCGACTTCGTAAACCTGCTGTGACCCCGAGGAGTTAGAAGAGGTGAAATTGGCCATGGAGGCAGGCTAGGAAATGTCTTGAAAGATAAGTTAGAAGATTTTCAGGGTCTCAAGTGCGGTATTGGAGGCAAGTTAATGTTGAAGGAGGTCAGTAAGAGTAGAATTAGGAGCCCCTAGAAGGCCAAACTTTGGGTAGGAATCTATTTTTATGGCCCTCTCTCAGAGGGCAAGATTAAGTGCTGGCAACCGAGGCTCAGACCTGTTGTTGGCACTCGTAAGGAGTCATCAGAATTCTTGAAGAAAATAGCAGCCGAGGTGAGCCCTTCAGCGGGCTTACGCTGGGGCCTTCATGCCTCGGGCCTGCCAATTGAGACAGTAGACCCGCCTCCAGCACAGAATGCGGCCTGCTGCTGGGAAAACCCTGTTTCCTGGCAGCTTGACAATGAAAGCAGGATGGCGAGAATAGTCCCGCCTCCCGATTCCCACTTCCGATGAAAGTCCCTGAGAGTACACACAGGAAGCAGGAAGAAATGCAGCTGTGCCTGGGACACTTCTAATTCCCTACTGAGGGAGGATTTATCCCTGTTGGAAGAGACAAGAGGGAAAGCTGTTTACTTTCCATCTTGTCACGATGCCTATGTGTGGCTTTTAAATGCTCAGCTCCCAAGAACGGTAGCAACTAAAAATCGACAAGCATATGTTCTATCTTAGCTGTTATAGCCCTTTTAACATTCTGCTAAATAGCTAATGGACCCGGATAAATGTGCAACATTTCACTCACCCAGCTGTGAACAGCTTTCAGGAAAGTGGCTGAACTCCATGGCTCTTAATTTTACTGGATGGTGTATTGCTTGCATCCCCCCGCACCCCACCACCCACCGTCCCCCCCCAGGCCCCCACACATCATCCCCTGTAGAAAAGCCAGTCACAAGCCATCCAACTTAAAAAGGCTGCCCCACAGCGATAGTACACTGGGGGTGGTCTTAACGAGGTAATTGAAGGACTTCTGCCCCTCAGGGACGGTAAGCCCCGCCCTCAGGAGCTGCTGGCCAATCTGATTGAACTCAGCAGCCAGAACTCAGTAATGGTTTTCCGTTCCCCGCCACCTGCAAATACACCAGCTTGTGGGGGGCTGTAAAACACTGCCCCATGGTAGGGAAGATATTTAACAACCAGTTAGAGAGTAGGCAACTCCAGTGGAAGAGGTGGGTGCTGCTGAGGTAGATCGGAAACTGAGAGGGTGCCTTAACATGAAGACGCCCTCAGAGGCTTGGATGAAAATAAGACATGACCACGGTTGAAGTCATATGCCTCTTGGAGAGGAGGGGAATTCCTTCCAGCCGGTTGGGCCTTGGCTGTGACCTTTCCTGCTGTGGGACAATGGAAAATTAACTAAAACCAATAGTCTCCCATGGGAAACCTGCGAGCAGTTTAAAACTACCTCCCACCCCCACCTTTCCCCAACATAGAATCTTTATTGGGGCAAGTAATTACTGCATTTGTTTAAATATATTGAAAGCACAATAGAGAGATAGGCCAGTCAGCCCAGTAGGTACATGCTGGTGCTTATGCTACACACAAACCTCCTCCCATCTAACTCCATCACACTCTATTACAAATCCCATTCCTTCCTTCCCCACGTGCTCATGTAAAAACTCTTATCAGTGCCATGTTCCTCAAACACTATGGGCGGAAACTTGCATTCTGGAGTCTAAGTCCGGTGGCGGAAGCAGTAGTCGGAGTGACTTCCACCGGAGAGCTGGGTGGCTGAACACACGAGATCTTGCGCTATTCAACTCATTAATTATGTAGACACAAGGAGCATGTCGAATCCCGTGGGCCAGGCAGGCAGGAGGCCCGGCCCACAATACCTCACAGCCTCCAACGTCTGGGCGCCATGTTTAAACGGCACCTGGAGAGCCATTCACTCTTCCACTCTGCTTCTTGACTCCCCCCTCACATCACCCCAACCCCACCAGCTCCAGTCCTCCCTCGGTCTCACCCCTCCCCTTGGTGCAGTGTGTGTGACAGGCAGCTGATACCTCTCTGTGACCATGTGAAAGGGAGGCAAAACCAGCGTCCACTGACCTCCGAAGTCAAGGAATGGTGTTTTCCTTATGAACTCAGAATTAACTGAAAAGCCTGTGCTGCCTTTAAGCTTTTGGCAATTGCAGATGTGCACTCTGGCACAGGTCTCACAGGCTCCTCTCGCAAGTAATAACAAAATTGTGCTCTCCCACTGATGGAGAGATATTGGTTCAACAGCAAACAGAGAATCCTTAACAATCCTCTATGTCTAAAATGCAAACCCACCGTGAACAATTTGAACAGGACAAGATCGATTGTCAGGCTTCTCATGTCCACTTAGCTGGGAGGCACATTTGTGTTTCTGAGGAATCACTTAATACTCGGGTTTCCAGGCACATTCAATTAGGACACAGGAAATGTAGCTGTCTATGACGATGTAACGATTGAAAACATTATCCATCATCTGAGTTTTTTATTCTGAACTGGCCTAATGCATACGATTTACAGCACAGGCCATTCAGCTCAACAGGACTATTCTGGTGTTTGTGCTCCACACGAGTCTCCATCCGTCCTATTTCATCTTATCCCATCAGTATATCCTTCTGTTCCTTTTCTCCATCTTGTATTTATCCAGCTTTCCCTTAAATGCACCCAAGCTCATCATGCCAACCTCTCCTTGGGGTGGCAAGACCCACATCCTCACCACTCTCTGAGTCAAAAAGTTTTGCCTGAATTCTCTATATTGGGGTGATTAGCATCTTATATTTATGGCACCCTGTTTCGGACACTCCCACAAGGAGAAGCACCTTTGCTACGTCTACCAAAACCCTTTCATAACTTTAAAGACCTCAACCAGGTCATCTCTCACGGTGCACATCTTGCTTACACATGGAATGAGTGGAGTGAAGGAGATGGTAATAAAAAATGTTCTTTCTGCTAATCCTGAGAGTTGTTTGGCACACACAGCCTATGAACATTGAGAGCTGAATGCTTACTGAGTGCTATACGTGCTGAATGTCAGTGACCTTTACCCAGTTATTAACCCTCCCCATTTTGTACCTATTGGGTGTACTGCATTTTCTTCACCAGGCTAATCCCTGGGATGACGGGATTCTCCCATAAACAGAGATTGAGGAAAATGGGCCTGTATTATCTGGAGTTTAGAAAAATGAGAGGTTATCTCATTGAACCTTATAAAATTCTTACAGGGCAAGACAGGGTAGATGCAGGAAGGCTGTTTCCCCTGGCTGGGGGGGGTGTCAAGAACCAGGGGATACAGTCTCAGAATAAGGGGCAGGCCTTTTAGGACTGAGATGAGGAGGAGTTTCTTCACTCAGAGGGTGGTGAACCTTTGGATTTCTCTTCCTCAGAGTGATGTGGAGGCTCAGTCATTGAGTATGTTCAAGACAAAGATCGATAGATTTCTAGATGCTAATGACATGGAAAGCTAAATTGTCCATTTACCAACTTAATACTATTTGATACATTTTTTGCACTGTTTGCGATCATCTCTTATCCACCCTGCTATCCTGTCCCCCACACTCTCCAATCCCCAGCCCACCCTCCTGTCCCCCACACACACCAATCCCCTAGCCCTCCCTCCTGCCCCCCACACCTCCAATCCCCCAGCCCACCCTCCTGTCCCCCACACACTCCAATCCCCCAGCCCTCCCTCCTGCCCCCACACACTCCAATCCCCCAGCCCACCCTCCTGTCCCTCACACACTCCAAACCCCCAGCCCACCCTCCTGTCTCACACAGTCTCCATCCCCCCATCCCTCCCTCCTGCCCCACATGCTCTCCAATCCCCCAGCCCATCCTCCTGCCCCCTCAACACTCTCCACTCTCCCATTCCACCCTCCTGTCCCCTGCACACTCCAATCCCCCCACGCTCTCCAATCCCCCAGCCCACCCTCCTGTCCCATGGGCTCTCCAATCCCCTAGCTCACCCCCCTATGCCTTTGTAAATGATGTTTCTTAGATCACCTGTTCCTCAGAGTTGCATATGAGAAAAAGTCAAGGATGAGAAAAGACCACTTGGCTTTCAAATTTGCCCATGCTGGCATGGTAACTATATTTGCATTTAACAGTTCAAGTGTGGTTTGCACCATGCTTAAGGAAACTCAACAGAACATCTGTCGACCTCTTCTAGTTACTTATTACAAATATATTTTTTGCCTTTACAAGTGCTTCCCCATTGACTTGATATTTTAGGGTAAATTTTCAAAGCTCGTATTGGTGTGACGGGATGGTACACTGCCTGGTGCTCATGGGGGATTACAGATGTGGGGCCTGTGCACTGCCATGTCGAGATTTTTCATAGATTAACTTTAATCAATGAATATATACTCAGAATCCACAATTCACTGCAATATGTTCCCAGCATGTATCTGACCCAGCGTCTCCACCACCCCCATTACTGCATTGGCCAACTGCCCTCCGGTGCCCCCAGTAAGAGCCTGGGCATATTTTTGGCCTGTTTAAGCTTCCCCCAAAAACGCCTGCCTCTCAGACCCAACCAGCTGGCCTATCCAGCACATGGCAAGCTGCCGGAGGGTGTGCACTCGTTGCTAGCAGCTTGTTGATGAGATCCAGAATCTCAAAATGGTTCTTGTCCCACATTGGCACCAACAGGAGGGAAGAGCAACCAATTTGACCCCTGTTTTGGCTACTGCTCGGAAATGCCACCTAAAAGGCTTGGCATTCGTACAAGCGCTCCTTGTAAGCATTATGGTCACTGGTCAGATTTTGCACTTCAGGCATTACAATCCAACGGCCACGGGTTGAAATCTGAGGCCCCAATTGGAG
Organism: Carcharodon carcharias; assembly: GCF_017639515.1. Classification (NCBI taxonomy): domain Eukaryota; kingdom Metazoa; phylum Chordata; class Chondrichthyes; order Lamniformes; family Lamnidae; genus Carcharodon; species Carcharodon carcharias. The sequence continues at coordinate 90,375,395 of NC_054484.1, read as the reverse complement.
TGGGCACAAAGGAGGAGGGCGGGTAAACTAGCGCTGCCGGCTGGTGTGCCAGTTCCTCGTCTCCATCCTGCCCCGAGGTCATTTTCTCCAAGGCTGGATGGGAGGGTAGCAGGGATACCTTCCCACAAGCAGCAGAAAGCCAACTGAGCTTGTCAGAGAATGACTGGAATTTTCCAGGTTGCCTCCAGGTCACAGGCATCAGGGAACATTATAGCTGCCTGGAGGCGATGGGGGTGGAGGGCGCAGGGGTCCAGCACTCCAGGCAGGGGTTAGAGGTCCTCCCTACCCTGCCTGGCTTCCGCTGCAGGTTCCCCTGCGCAATGGCAGCCCAGCTGCAGTGGTCATTTTTAAGTTTACATTTGAAAAGTTTGGAGTGGGAGCATCTCTCGATGAAGGCGCCCTCTCTCTGTTGCACCTCTGGAAAGGCATCTTGATGCTTCTTCCGAGTTCGAGGACATCTTGTTGGCCCTTCAGCTTTGAGAGCATGCCTGGGGACAGCAAACCCTCCCTCAGGCCAGTAATAGGTTGACTCAGGGAAAATCGCAGCTGGGTGCTTGTTCCCATGATGGTGGGTTTCCAAAGCCCACCGGGAAAACCCTGCCCCCGTAATTTAGAGGTTGCAATTCTCTGCCTCCTCTGATTCACCATGAGTAATGATCTAGTGACAGCTGAAGCATTTCATGCAAAATGGTTACCTCTGAATCACACGCAGCAAAGTCATTTGGTTGAGCGACAGTTTGCGAGAAAAATTATGTTGCCTCGCTTTCTTTTTAGCAGTTGGATTATGGACCACACACAACTAATTTTCAGTTAGTTCAGCTAAATGTAACACGTCACACTGGGTGTGAAATAGAGCTGGAGTGCTTAGTTAAAATGATTGTTTAAGAAATGTTGATTAAAATTATCCATTACAATATTGGCCATCTCATCCTTTAGAGAATAAATATAAACATCAGCATCAATTACAATCAGAAGGAGTAATTATAAGGAAATGAGGCATAGCCACGTTCCAAGAAATGCTTGTTTTTCACTTAACATTCATGGTTCAATTCATGGAATTCATTACAGCTGATTTAAGAAATTTGACAGGAAATCAGGAACGATAAGCTCAAAAATCAAAATAATTTAAATCTGGTTTATTCATTTTTTAAATCATTTACGGGATGTGGCAGGGCCAGCATTTAGTGCCCATCCCTAATTGCCCTTGAGAAGATGGTGGTGAGCTGCCACCTTGAACTACTGCAGCCCACCGCAGTGCTGTCAGGGAGGGAGTTTCAGGATTTTGACCCCAGCGACAGTGAAGGAATGGTGATATATTTCCAAGTCAGGATGGTGAGTTACCTGGAGGGGAACTTCCAGGTAGTGGTGTTCCCATATATCTGCCCCATGTATCTGCTGCCCTTATCCTTCTAGATGGTAGTGGTCGTGGGTCTGGAAGGTGCTGCCTAAGGAGCCTTGGTGAGTTTCTGAGGTGCATCATGTAGATGGTACACACTGCTGCTACTGTGCGTCGGTGGCGGAGGCAGTGAATGTTTGTGGATGGGGTGCCAATCAAAAGGGTTGCTTTGTCCTGAATGATGTCAAGCTTCTTGAGTGTTGTAGGAGCTGCACTCGTCCAGGCAAGTGGGGAGCATTCCATCACACTCCTGACCTGTAGATGTGAGGTGAGTTACTCGCTGTGAGATTCCTAGCCTCTGACCTGCTCTTGTAGCCACAGTATTTATATGACTAGTCCAGTTCAGTTCCTGGTCAATGGTAACCTCCCCAGGATGTTGAATGTGGGGAATTCAGTGATGGTAATGCCAATGAATACCAAGGGGCAATGGTTAGGTTCTCCCTTGTTGGAGATGGTTATTGCCTGGCACTTGTGTGGTGCGAATGTTACTTGCCACTTCTTTTTGTCACGTCAACTGTGGTTTAGTTTTTTTACTTTCCTTCGAGTTTTTAAATACTTTACAGCCAGCAACAAACTTTTTTTGAAGTGTTACCATGAGGGAGAGGTTCTCCATCATGGTGAAAATCCAGGAAATGGCCAGAAACTCTAAAACCCACCCCCAAACGCGGCATGTTTTTTTTGCAGGGGCAGGGCTGGAGTCGGCCTAGCACTTCCATTCATGGTGGTGAAAACTGATGCAAAAGCCATTCTTGGAATCAAAGCTTGTGAAAATCTGAAGTCAATCAAGAGAATAATGACTGTCACCACTTACAACATCCTGAGCGAATATGAAGATGTGTTCCAGGGGACTGGCTGCCTAAGAGGAGAACACACCATCAAGATTGATGAAACTGTGACAGCCAAAATACACCCGTCCAGGAAAATACCAGTAATGCTGAGAGAGCGACTGAAAGCAGAGTTGGACAGAACGGTGAAATTTCACATCATCAGGAAAATTGAAGAACGGACAAAGTGGGTTAATCCAATTGTAATTGTGGAAAAATCAGATGGGAATCTGCGAGTCTGTCTGGGTCCCAGAGACCTAAACCAGGCAGTACAAAGAGAGCATTACCGGCTGCCTACATTAGAAGAGATCACGTGTAAGCTAGCTGATTTAGTATTCAGTCTTGGATGCAAGTTCAGGCTTCTGGCAGGTCAAGCTGGATGAACGCAACTCCTATCTCTGTACCTTCAACACACCATACGGGCAATACAGGTTTTTACGCTTACCTTTAGTATTAATTCAGCTCCAGAGGTGTTCCACAAAACAGTGAAGCAGCTGTTTGAAGGGCTAGAGGGTGTGGAAACCTATATTAACAATGTGCTGGTCGGGGGAGCCTCACGTGAAGAACACGACCACAGACTGAGGCAGGTGCTGGCCAGAGCTAGAGAAAGGAACCTCAAGTTGAAGAAGAAAAAGTGCAAAGTAGGTCTTCATGAAATCAAGTACTTGGAACATGTGCTGACAAGTGAGGACTGAAGCCGGGCCTGAGTAAAATCGAAGCAGTCGTGAACATGCCACCCCCAGAATGTAAGAAGGACTTGGAGAGGTTTTTTGGAATGGTGACCTTTCTTAGGAAATTCATTCCGAACATGTCAGACCTGACAGCACCTCTCAGTGAACTTCTACAAAATGATGTAGAAAGGCACTGGGAACAAAGCCACCAGGAAGCTTTGACCAGTCCTGATCCAGGCACCGGTGTTAAAGTATTATAATGTCAGTCATCCAGTCAAGATCTCAGTGGACACTTCAAAAACTGGCCAGGGAGCTGTCCTCTTGCAAAATGAGGCACCAGTGGCATACGCTTCAAAGGCACTGACTGAAACACAGCAGTGGTATGCCCAAATAGAGAAAGAAATGCTAGCAATTGTGTTTGGCCTACAATGCTTCCATCAGCTTGTCTATGGCAAAGTTGTGAAGGTAGAGTCTGACCCATAAGCCTTTGGAAGCTATACTTAAAAAGCCCCTGAACAGTGCACCACCAAGAATCCAGAGATTACTAATGCCTCTGCAGACGTACCAGGTCAGAGTTGAATACAAACCAGGCAAGGAAATGTACATCTCAGATACTCTGTCACGTGTATACCTACCCATTGCAGAAGAAGAGGATAAAGAAACATAAGCACAGGTTCACATGCTGACAAAGAACTTACCTGTGGCTGTAACCAAACTGGATGAGATCAGGGAAGTGACCAAGAACGACACCGCCCTGAGAAAACTGCAGCAGATTGTGCAAACTGGCTGGACCACACATCGGAGCGGAGTCCCTTCTTCTGTACAAGAGTACTGGAACTTTCATGAGGAACTTCATGTAGCAGAGGGAATACTTTTCAAGGGAGAAAAGATCATAATTCCTGCAACACTGAAGAAAGAAATGCTGCAGCACATACATGAAAGTCACCTCGGCGTAGAGACATGCAGGAGAAGAGCTCGAGATGTAATGTATTGACCTGGAATGGGAGCACAAATCAGGGAAATGGTGAATGCATATGCAGTGTGCTAGAAGCACAGTGAATCACAACAAAAAGAACCACTTCAACCACACACAGTGTTCCAGAGAGGCCCTGGCAGAAAATTGGAGGGGATTTGTTCACATTTGACAACAGTGAGTTTCTATTAGCAGTGGGTTATTTTTGAGTCTGTGCTGCTGAGAAAGGATAGTAAGAGCATCGCTGTAATAAATCATTCAAAATCTATTTTTGTTCGCCACAGCATACTTAAAGTGCTGATCTCAGATAACTGTCCACAATTCTCAGCCACTGAGCTTCACAAATTTGCAAAGGACTGGGAGTTTTTTCACACTACATCAAATCCCAAATATCCACAATCCAACAGAATGGTAGAATGTACAGTGCAGACCTTAAAACATCAGTTGAAGAAGGCAAAGGTGGACAGAAGAGACCCCTACCTGGCTCTGCTGGATTTCAGGAATACTCCATTAGAGGGCATTGGATCATCTCCAGCACAGCTCCTGATGGGGAAAAGACTAAGAACTAAACTTCCAACTGCACCCCAACTGTTATTTCCACAGCCAGTGAGCTACAGCGTGCAGAACCTGCTCAAACTGAGACAGCAGAAGCAGAAACAATACTTTGATCGAGGTGCCCGACATCTGCCTGACCTGAACATGGGAGGAACAGAGAGGGTTCAGAATGAAGGGATCTGGAATCCTGTTGTTGCCACAGAAATCACAGGAGAACTAAGGTATTACACAACACAGACTCCAAACGGACAATAGTACAAAATAAACTGGAAATTCTTACAGAAAACGCATTAAACACAACCCTGCTCTGAACCAGAAAGTGTACTGAAGATCAAAAACCAGAATGCACCTGTGAAGCAACAGATATCCAGACAAAGCCAAAGAGTCCGGAAAACTACCCAAGGGGTGATAGTAACACAGAGCTGGAGAAGGCCCCTTGTCCTTCAAAATCACCTCTGACACCATTCAGAACATCCAGTGGAAGAATTGTGAAAAACCAGAGAGATACAGAGACGAGTAAAAGACAAAATAGATTGATCAAAACAGAGTGAGACAGAACAGATAAGAGACTTTGTGTACTTGAGTTGTATAAAAGTTTTTTTTAAAAAGGGAAATGTCATGATAATAGTTGATTGTGTAGTGGACTCCAGTATTATATACTATACGGTACTCTGTACTAGATACGGAGGTCACCTGACCTGGGGGTTGAAGGTCAGATAGCACATATTGGAACCTGTCTTTGTTAAATCAGTTACTGCAAATATGTGTTCATGTTAGGAAAATGTACTTTCCACCCTCCTCCGAGGGAGACGTTGCACAGATGTCTCTGACCCTGACACCTCCTTCTGAACTCTGGTGCGATGACTTTCACCCTGTGCCACCAACTCTATACAACGCTGCATCCCTCCGATGTGCTTGTATCTGAGTTGGCTGAGTGTGCTAGTATGATGTGACGCTGAGTCCTTAGGCATCTCTTCCTCCTCCTGATGTCCAAGGGACGATGTGGACCCAGGGAGATACAAAATGAGATATTTAGGTATAGCCCTTCTGACTGTGAAAGCATGCTCTCATGCACGCCACTGCCTTAACCCTGCTCTCACTGTCCCATGACTCAACCCCATCATTGTGCTTCATCTCAAGCCAACATCTCATTATGCTCAGCGAAGTGACAGCATGACCTCCATCATTACCACCATGTGCTAAGGCAATCTGAACACCTCCTTTATCACCTGCTCCTGGAGATTCACCATCGCCAACAGCCAGCAGCTCCAGCACCCTGGCGATCTCCAGGGCCTCTCTCCATAGGGTACTTGGGCCTTGGGAAGGCTCCCCCACCCCCTGTCTGGATCACCTCTTTGGCGTTCTTCACCCTTTTGTTCTGCACTGCAACATGAATTTATGTCACCCTCACATATATTGCACTTCAGTGCATCTGTGCAGCATACTGCCTAGTCATATCGAGTTTGCCTGCAGCTAAATGAGCTCCTTGCACATTCCTGTGCTTCTGCATTGAGGGCTGCATGTGCTTGATCTCTCATTTTATCTGCAGCATGCAGATGTAACCCTTCCCTTAGACCTCTGTGTCTATGAGCCAAGCTGTTCACCTTGCCGGAACACAAAAGGTCACTGAACCTTTTGTGGCACTGGACCCACGATTTCCCATTGTCTAGATTTCTTTTCTTGGTCTGTCCTGCAGTCTCTCACTGCCATACTAACATCGCACCCAACCACACCCCCCCCCCCCCCGCTTCGCCTTGCCCACGAGGCAGCTCCACAAAGCGATTTTGGGCTGAGCCTGGCTGGGTTACGTGGGTGGCCCACCCACCAGGCGCTCTCTAGAGAACACCAGCCCCCAGGCCTGGCTCCAGGGCTGTTATCTGGTTCCCGTTATCCTGGTTCCTCTGTGTTATTTCTAGAACCATCATGTGGGTCTTTGGTGGATCGCTCTTTGCCAGGAACCTCACCTTGGGCCTGTTCACCGAGGGAGACCCTACTGGGAGTTCTAGCCTCCAGACAACATAGCTTCGAGGCTCATTGGAACACAAAAGCCCCCTGCCTCCCGCCTCCACCCCCACTCCCACCACGACAAGGTTCGCCTCAGAGGGGAACACCTGGGAATCCCCCAGGAGGAGCTGGAATCTGTGGCTGAGGAAAGGGAAGTCTGGTCGGCCCTGCTCAGTTTACTGCCACTGCAACACTCACCAGAGAAACGGTGTGAAAATGGATGGATATATTTCTTTTAGGATGCAGAAGTTTGTGATCAGTTGTGAAGTCAAGTAACTGTAAATGGAGTGCTGAAGAGCAATCATGGCAAGGGAGTTTCCATGGTTACAACTCGTGGCCAATAAGGGCAGGGCTTGATTTCTGTGTGCTGGTGGTACAATTAGGTTTTCATCGCAAACACTGAATAACATCTGAATTCCAACAAATGGAATTAGCAAGGGTATATCTCTTTGCTGGTCCAACTGAGTAAAGAGAGCATAGAAGCATTAACATAAACAATAATTTACTAATAGGCTAATTTATTGAATAAGCACTGACTTCATGAACCACGCATTTACTCAGTGCAGCAATTAGTTAGTGACATAATGATTGTGTTTATCAAGGATATCTTAATCTTAAGGCTGTGAATGCTGAGCCAATTGGAGCTGTCAAGACTGAGACCCATTGCTACTGTTAAATGGGATTGATGTTTAAATCAGCCACCATCTGACTGATGGTGGAACAGGCACATGGGGCTGAATAGTCTCCTCCTGTCTGAAGTACTTGTGCATGTCTGGGAATTGCGGTCCATATAATGTGATAATATGGGTGCCAAAGACTGCTGGGTGCACCAGTGGGGACCACATCCCAGAACAAATGGCCCAAATTACTGTCCTGCTAGCATGCAGCACAATTTGCCCTCCATATATTGAAATTTTACATAAACAATAAAAGGAAGCAAAAAAGCATAGCCCCAGAGCCAGCCAAAATGGCATTCTAGCCCTAATAGATTGGGCAGCCTGATCTCTTAGGGCTAATGGGGTGAGTGACTAAGGGGCTAGGTTTTGTCCATGCTACATGTCTACCTTTGATATATGGAAGACCCTAATATATAAACCCACACGCCCCTTGCTCCCATTCCCCATCCACCAGTTCAGCCAGTTTAGGGTGCCAAAAAGCCTCATAAGCAGAAAGGGGGTTTTGTGAGAACATAAGGATAGGAGCAGAAGGAGACCATACTGTCTCTGCTCTGCCTTTCAATAAGATCATTACTGAGCCTCTTGCAGCCCTCTGGGGTAGAGAATTCCAAAGATTCACAATCCTCTGAGTGAAGAAATGTCTCCCCATCTCAGGGGACACCTCTTTATCCTGAGACTATGCCCTCTACTTCTAGTCTCTCCCGACAGGGCAGAATTGTCTCAACATTTATTCTGTCAAAACCTTCTGAGAATTTAATGTTTCAATGAGACCACCTCTCATTCTTCTAAACTGCAGAGAGTATAGGCCCATTCTACATAATCTCCCCTCATAGCACAACCCACTCAAGCCAAGAATCAATCCAGTAAACCTTTCTCACCCTGCCTCTGGGGCCTTTCTAGCCCTGCCCCTGAGGCCTTTCTCACCCTGCCTCTGAGGCTTTTCTAGCCCTGCCCCTGAGGCCTTTCTCACCCTGCCTCTGAGGCCTTTCTAGCCCTGCCCCTGAGGTCTTTCTCACCCTGCCCCTGAGGCCTTTCTCACCCTGCCCCTGAGGCCTTTTTCACCCTACCTCTGGGGCCTTTCTCACGCTGCCTCTGAGGCCTTTCTCACCCTGCCTCTGGGGCCTTTCTAGCCCTGCCTCTGCGGCCTTTCTCACCCTGCCCCTAAAAGCCTTTCTCACCCTGCCCCTGAGGCCTTTCTCACCCTGCCCCTAAAGGCCTTTCTCACCCTGCCCCTGAGGCCTTTCTCACCCTGCCCCTAAAGGCCTTTCTCACCCTGCCCCTGAGGCCTTTCTCACCCTGCCCCTAAAGGCCTTTCCCACCCTGCCCCTAAAGGCCTTTCTCACCCTGCCCCTGAGGTCTTTGTCACCTTGCCTCTACGGCTCTGTCCTTGTGTATGGTTAGAGATAAAGCTGCATACAATCCAGGTATGATCTTACCAAAGTCCTGTACAATTACCACAAGACTTGCTTAAAGGTTAACATATCATATGTCTTCCTAATTGTTCATTGTGCCTACTTTGTGTTTCCTGTACAATAAGGAAACCCAAATCTTTCTGAAAGCCAACAACTAATAGCTTCTCACCATTTAAAAAATAATCTGCTTTTCTAGGTTTCCTCTTAAAGTGAACAACCTCACACTTCCCTATATTATATTCCATCTGCCAGAATCTGGAACGTAGATCATTGGGAATCATGAAATGTTCGCTATTGCAGTTCCACATCATCACTTAAAACCTAATTTCCCAGCCCATCTTACCAACGTGCGAAAGATCAACAGTTATGCACAGGGTTTGAACTGGTGCCTCCTGGTGGGGTGGCAGGAGATAGCAGCTTAGGTTTGTACCTTATTTTTATGAAAGTAAGTGTGCAAAAGCGAGCAGCACACTCCAAGATCAACTTCATTTTGAGCCAGCTAGCAGGCCCACTTATAAAATTATTCATGTTGGGGTACTACATGTTTGCAAGGTCCAGACACAATATACAGGCGCCAATGTGCGGAGTGTGTGCCATGTATGCTCTGCCCATAGGCACGCGATCTAGCACAGCCTATACCCAGCTGTCCTTAAAGGGATCACCAGAGGCTACTAGAGTACCAAACATCTTCCTAGCTCCACAAAGAGCTCACCAAGCATCAGCTGCTGAATGGTTCTCCTCAAGATTGTCTCCCCCACTACCCCCATCCCCCACAATTCTGCCAGCTATACCCCACAATCGGCGAGCTGCCCGTACTGGCAGTTCACTGATCATGTTCAAATGAAACTTGCCCATAAAGTTGGTTTGGGCCTCTCGCTATTGTGCTTCAGATGGTGTGGGGCTACAAATAAAAACCGGCTGAGGGACAAGTGGATGTCACTGCTGACGTGACCTGCTTTTCTCTTCGAGCTTACAAACTAATTTCTTCAGTCTCAGTGGCATCCTTGAGATCTGAATTATGTCAGCTCCATGCTGCTGGCAAACTCCCAAATTAACAATGCCAATACAGCAGGCAACACAGCCTTCTAAGTTATGCTGGGGCTGGGTTTCCAACTCCGAATGGATGTATTCCAGGAGCGTCCGCCTCTGCCCCCAAGGTCCCCTCATTGATCACTCGTCATGACCATCCTGCAGATGCCCCTGCTTTCCTGCTCCAGTTGGAGATGAGAAGACAGCCTCTTCATCCTCCGATGGAATTCCTGACTGTTAATCAAACAGTATTTTTGTCCCACCCCCCCGCCATCCCCAGTCATTTCCAGAAAGCTAATCCTTGCTTCCTGAAGAGTTGAGGACAATCCTGGAGGGTTGACAACTCTATGCAGTTGCTCAGGGTTCAACCCTTAACCCTTTGGTCACTCACAGCCTACAGGCCAACCTAGAATGGCTACATTTTGCTGACAGCATTAAAGCGAATTCTGCAGGCGCAAATAGTTGAAAGTAACTCCACAATTGGGGTAATTACTGGGATAGATTGTTTAATGCTGAACAATATAAAGCTGCATCCAGGTGTGATATTAAAGCAAAGGCTGTAGGTGGGGCAAGATTTTTCACCTTGGATGAAGACTGATCTTTGATGATGTCTGTACAACGACAGGGGGTGATTGCACATGACACACTGAAGGTTAGGGACGGTGAATACAGCTGAACAAAGTTGCACAAAAAGATGAAAGTCTTCTGCAACATATCTCTCTTTTATTCAATATTCAAGTTAGGGACATTGTCAGAAGCATTGAAGCTCTCTGATATTTATTGTATAAATATATCAGCAGGGAGCCATTTAGTACATTGCATCCAATCTTGATTCAAAAAACTATTCATCCATTAGAAAGGGCTCAGGAGAGATCAGCAGCGATAATCAGATCACTGTTGTGAGGACAGAGCAGTAAAATGACAAGGTGAGAGATGTGATTTGGACTTTGAAAATAATGAACCATAGAACCATAGAAAAGTTACAGCACAGAAGGAGGCCATTCGGCCCATCTTGTCCATGCCAGCCCGAGGACACCCAGGTTCCCTTCCTAATCCCAACTTCCTGCACCCGGCCTATAGCCCTGCAGCTTATAGCGCTTAAGGTGCAGGTCCAGGTACTTTTTAAAAGAGTTTAGAGGTTCTGCCTCTACCACCAACTTGCGCAGCGAATTCTAGACACCCACTACCCATTGTGTAAAAAATTCCTCCTCATGTCCCCCTTACATCTTCTGCCACTTATCTTAAATCTATGTCCCCTGGTTCTAGAATTCTGCACCAAGGGAAACAATTTTATCCTGTCCACTCTATCTATTCCCCTCATAATTTTGTACACCTCAATCAAGTCATCTCTCAACCTTCTTTGTTCTAAGGAAAATAGGATTAGGTCAAATCAGGATTGCTCATTTATTTAACGGCAAAAGGACAAAAAGGACAATCCAGCCGATGTGAGCAGCAATCCAGCCGGTGGAAAGGACACACTCTGAGTGTGAGCAGCAATCCAGCCGGTGGAAAGGACACACGCCGAGTGTGAGCAGCAATCCAGCCGGTGGAAAGGACACGCGCCAAGTGTGAGCAGCAATCTAGCTGGTGGAAAGGACACGCGCTGAGTGTGAGCAGCAATCCAGCCGGTGGAAAGGACACACTCCGAGTGTGAGCAGCAATCCAGCCGGTGGAAAGGACATGCGCCGAGTGTGAGCAGCAATCCAGCCGGTGGAAAGGACGCACTCCGAGTGTGAGCAGCATTCCAGCCGGTGGAAAGGACACGCGCTGAGTGTGAGCAGCAATCCAGCCCGTAGAAAGGACACACTCCGAGTGTGAGCAGCAATTCAGCCGGTGGAAACGACACGCGCCGAGTGTGAGCAGCAATTCAGCCGGTGGAAAGGACACACTCCGAGTGTGAGCAGCAATCCAGCTGGTGGAAAGGACACGTGCCAAGTGTGAGCAGCAATCCAGCTGGTGGAAAGGACACAGTCCGAGTGTGAGCAGCAATCCAGCTGGTGGAAAAAGCTTGGGGAACTGAGCAATTACACTCATTACTGAGCTTCTTATTCTCTTATAACAACAAAGAAAAGAAAGGGCTTGTGCCTTTCACCACCCCCTGTAAAAGACCCCAAGCAATTCAAAGGAGAGCAGGTGAGTTTTACCCAGTGGTGAATATTTTACTTCAGCTCTGCCAACACAAAATCAGATTATCTTATCGTTATCCTTAGGGCCTTGGTTGACTACATCTGGAATACTGTGTACAGTTTTTGTCTCCTTACTTAGGCTTGCATTAGAAGCAGTTCAGAGAAGGTTCACTCAACTGATCCCTGGATGGGTGGTTATCTTATAAGGAAAGGTTGGACAGGCTGGGTTTGTATCCACTGGCGTTTAGAAGAATGAGAGGTGATCTTATTGAACTTTTTAAGATCCTGAGGGGACTTGAAAGGGTGGATGCTGAAAGGATGCTGTGGGGGAGTCTAGAAATAGTGGACACAACTTAAAAATAAGGGGCTTCCCGTTTGAGACAGAATGAGGAGGATTTTTTTTTCTTTCAGCGGGTCATTAGACTTTGGACCTCTCTTCCATAGACAGTTGAGACTGGGTCATTGAATTTATTGAAGGCTGGATTAGACAAGTTTTTGATCGATAAGGGATTTGTGGGTCATGAGGGGTAGACAGGAAAGTGGAGTTAAGGGTGCAGTCAGATTGGCCATGATCTTATTGAATGGAGGATCAGGCTCAAGAGGTTGAATGAGTTCCTTCTGCTCTTAATTCGTATGGTCTTCTTGTCACACTGGCTGGTGCATTTCCAAATGTTACAACCATGACTATAATTCAAAAAGTACTCAATTGCCTGGAAAGTGCTTTGGGATATCCTGAAGTCATGAAAATCATTATCTAAATGCAAATCCTTCTTTCTTGAATCAAAGGTTGCTTAGTGGCCTGGTGCATCCCAATCCATCTGTGTTGGCAATATTACAGTTCTGAAAAGTAAGCAGTTGTATACTCTTAGGTATATTTTGACAGCTGTAACTTCAGTCCTTAATGGATCAACTTGAAACCTTGACTGACCTGTTACAAACGGTTAGTAATCAGAGAAAAGTAGGTGATCAGGGGTTAGCTAATGAGGTGATCCTGAGATGGATGCACTCACACTCTCACTGTAGCACCAGTGAGAAATAGTTCAGCATCACACTGACTCTGCAATTCTAATATTGATGCAGTCTAACTAAATCTGGGGTTAGAGCCTGATCTGTCACAGAATAAAGTGTGAGAAATGCTGAAGATTCCACATTCCACTTCAGAGTTCAGCTTACTTTCAGCTCACACAGCTACGAGTTCAGCTAAATGTGTTATTTTATTCATTCTTGGAATGTGGGCATCACTGGTATAGGTGCCAGTTATTGCCCATCCTTAGGTGCCACAACCGAGTAGGTTGTTGGGCTAACTCAGGGGCAATTAAGAGTCACCCACATTGCATGGCACTGTCACGAACATAGGAAATAGGAGCAGGAGTAGGCCATTCAGCCCCTCAAGCCTGCTCTGCCATTCAGCTAGATTATCAATGAACTTCCACTTCAACACCACTTTCCTGCACCATCCCCATTAACATCTTTAATATCTAGAAATCTAATGATCTCCACCTTGAATGTCCTTCCCTATAGGACATTAATGAACAAGATTTTACAACAATCTATGAGCTTCACAGTCACTTTCCCTCAAACTTGTCCAGAATTTTTGTTTTATTTGAGCACAGCTCCTCAAGTTGCCATGGTGAGATTTGAATTCGTACTCCGCAAATTATTAACCCAGGTCATAGGACTGTTAGTCCAGTAACATAACCATTACCCTATCATTCCAGGTGCTAATGCTACCTGTGCAGAGTGCTATTTGTATAATGGCCGTAGGACTAAAGCCAATAGTAGCAGGTCACATGCATGCTTACAGTTTTCTACATGTAATATACATAAGGTGGTGTCTGCTAATTCCATCTATTAAAGAACGTACCTGACATTTCATCAGGAGAGTTAACAGCACAGGTGACTAAGGATGTTGACCTTTGTTGATATGTGGAACCAGGCAAGTCAAACTGGATAATTATTGCAAACCAATTATTGCAGGTTAAAAAGCTAACTCACCCGCAATTTGCAATTGTGAAATAAACTTGGTGACAGTGCAACAGATTTGCTTGAAACACTCTAAGAGCAAATGGTGCTAGCGTTTCTGTCAAGGGATGACAAAGTTCTGTGTGAACCCTAATGATTGCCCAAGCTGAATAGTGCAAATGGCTTTCTGTCACATATTACATGGTTAGTAGTTTCAGCTTGGAAAGCTAATTGGCTAGATTTTACTGTTTTTAAAAAAAAAAGCATCTGAACAATTTACAAATCGGCCAACAGCCTGTGGTGAGGAAGAGAAATCCTGCAAATGGCAAACCACCACAAGTTGCCCTTCTCACCGTCCAAGGGCCCAAACACTCCTTTCAAGTGAAGCAGCATTTCACTTCACTTCCCTCAATTTAGTCTACTGCATTCGCTGCTCCCAATGCAGTTTCCTCTACATTGGAGGGACCAAACGCAGCCTGGGTGACCGCTTTGTGGAACACCTTCAGTCTGTCTACAAGCATGACCCAGACCTCCCTGTCGCTTGCCATTTCAACATACCACCCTGCTCTCATGTCCACATGTCTGTCCTTGACTTGCTGCATTGTTCCAGTGAAGCTCAACGCAAACTGGAGGAACAGCACCTCATCTTCCGACTAGGCACTTTACAGCCTTCCAGACTGAATATTGAGTTCAACAATGTTAGATCATGAACTCTCTCCTCCATCCCCACCCCCTTTCCAATTCCCTCCTTTTTTTCCAATAATTTATATAGATTTTTCTCTTCCCACCTTTTTCCATTATTTTTAAATGTATTTCCATCCATTGTTTTATCTCTACCTTTTAGCCTTTTTTGATTCCTTTACCCCACCCCCACTAGGGCTATCTGTACCTTGTTTGTCCTGCTTTCTACCCTTAATTAGCACATTCCTTAGATAATATCACCACCTTCAACACCTCTTTGTCCTTTTGTCTATGACATCTTTTGGCTATCTCCACCTATCACTGGCCCTCTATCCAGCTCTACTTGTCCCACCCACCCTTAAACCAGCTTATATTTCACCTCTCTTCTATTTTTACTTAGTTCTGTTGAAGAGTCATACGGACTTGAAACGTTAACTGTGTTCCTCTCCGCAGATGCTGCCAGACCTGCTGCGTTTTTCCAGGTATTTTTATTTTTGTTTTGGATTTCCAGCATCCATAGTTTTTTGCTTTTACCACAAGTTGCTGGATGGTTTGTGCTACCCCACCAACAGTAGCTCACCCTCAACCTTCTCATATGAAGTTTATGCATTGCACATTAATTGCTGGTTAAATTTACTGTAGAAAGTTAAGCCCAGTAATTACTAGCGTAAGTACCCACCCAATGACATGAAATCAATCACTCTTACCTAGTAAGAGAGCAATTATAAGTGTGGAGTCTCATTCCACTCCACAGAATATTATGAGATTTTAAAAATGTGCATTTAAAATGTTTTTGTCTTACTTTTGCTTTGTCACTTTCTCTCTTTTAATCCAATCTTTCTTTTTGTTTGTCTTTCTGTATCTAATTTAACTCTAATTCACCATTCTTCTCAACCTTTCCTGTTTTTTTTCTCAATCCTTCAATCTCATTGGTTGAGGAGATACACCATTGGTCCCACCTTTTACTTAGGTTCCAGATGCCCTGTTGCCCTTGCCATGCCAATACTTGTAGCAGCTTTGTGGGCAAAAAATTTAAAAACCTGAATGCAAGTCCAACTAACAGGTCCCAGTATACCAGTGTAACCTGGGTCAGTGCATTTTGAAAAGGGAAGGTGAGTGATTTTAGTGCGTGCGCCCATGGTGGGGGGGAAACTTAGCCTGCACACATTCTTTTGAAATGCATTGGCAGTTTCACTGTAAATAGGAGGCAGAGAGAGTGTCTCCCTCCCACCCAAACTCAGAGAGAAATGAAGGAAAATGACCCGCAAATTCCACAGCCTGGTAGCCTATGAAGAAAGAAAGAGGATATATTCTAATATCCATTCACAATTTCTTGCAGTGCTAATGAAGCTTGCATGCTTTTAACCATCTTGCATTTTCCACACGAGCTGATTATATGGTTTGAAAATGCTCCATCTGTAACATGACCAATATTGAAAGCCCTGTAAACTCTCTCAAAAGTAACCCTCTACCACAACATCAGAACTGAATGAACTTGGTTGCTAGATGTTAGATTGTGAGTCTGTCATATATCTACAACTCAATTGGCCTACTGGCCATTTAGGACATTTTTACAGTCTCTTTTTATGACATGTTGTACTGAGATCACAATTAACGTTCCTATCCCATGTCAACAATGGTTTCCGCACAAAAGCGGGTGATAAACACGGGCCAGTCACCATTCAGTCCAGTGCAAAAACAAGTGCAGTGTTGTCAGTTCTGATAGCGTAACACATGACACAGCTTGAGAGCCGCAATGTCAAGGGTTCAGATGGTGTTAATAAACCACTGGAACCTCACAGCTTGTACTTGAGTCTACTTTTGGAAGCCTTTTGTTCTGTACACAGTCACCCATCCTTTGTCCATTATTTGAGTGTCAGTAGATAAAGCTGAAAAGACTTTTATATATATTTATGGCTCAGACCCTTATTCTAAGCACAGTGGACATGTTTGGAATTCAGGTCTGCCGCAGATATGTCCTCTGGCTCAATGAGTAGTGTAACTCAACTGCACCTCTTTACCTTGTAGAGGCTGACTCACCCTGTCCTGAATCTACTTGTAAGACAGTTCAACTCGAGTGAAATCCCCTGTCACCTCAGTCGGAATATGTATGCCTTTTACGCACCTGTTTCAGTTTCATTCTCCAAAGGGAAACCATTGCACCATTAGATAATGGGACGTCTAGTACAAATCATTAGCTGCCTTCTTCCACGATAAGGTGAACATGTAGAGCAAATTCATTTATTTCAATGAGCAGAACGTATTTCCAAGTAATCACATGAAAATGATAATTGGCTATGCGATCCCACTCTGTGCTACACTTAAACTTTACCACACATCCCTGGCTTTTTCCGCCTGCCTTTTTTTGGGACCCTCTGCTCGGCCCCAGCTTTTATTGTGAAAATCCAGTTGTTTTCTCTGTCTGACAGCCTGCTTTATTTTCCAACTGTTTACAGCGAGGAGAGGTCAGCAGCCTCCAGCCCAATGCCTCCAAAGTAGCTTCATCATGTGGTGCCTTGGGCTATTAACATCCATGTGAACTGACAGAATATCGGTTTAATTTGTAATATGACAGTGACACTTCCAACAGCTTAATTGAGTTCATGAAACAGTAACATTACCTCAGCTTTTCTGATTCCTTGTGTTGCATTCATTTGGGGAGTCACTGGTTTGACTTAAAAGTGTAACGTATGAATGTCTGTCACTCTTAACATGGATGTTAAAGCCTTGGAGCGGTTGCAGAAGGGATTTACCAGAATGGTGCCAGAAATGAGGGATTTTAGTTATGAGGGGAAGTTTCAGATGCTGAAATTGTTCTCCGTAGAGTAGCTTAAGGGAAGATTTCATAGAAGTGTTGAAATTATGAGGGATAGAGTAAATAGGGAGGAATTGTTTTCACTGGTAAGAGGGTCGGTAACCAGATGAGGAAGATCTAAGGTAACTTTTCAGAACAACTGGAGGGGACATGAGGAGACATTTATTTGCACAGTGAGTTATTCTGATCTGGAATCCACTGCCTGAAAGGGTCTTAGAAAGTAGAGTGAATTGTAATTTTCAAAAGAGAATTGAATATATGTGTGAAAAGGAAAGATTTGCACCTTTATATGGAAAAGGTAGGGTAGTGACACTATATGGACAGCTCTTACACAAGGCAGCACATGAACTAAATGGCCTCCTTGTGTGCTGTAATGTTCTAAATAAGCACAGCCCCAAATCTTTAAGAAACTCTCACCCCTAATGATCACAAATCACTTCAAACATATCCCTGATGTCTATACTTCCAGTTTTCTGAAGTGTCTCCATTGGTGGTGTACATCAGTTCTACTTAGATCTATCAGCTTGTGGCTGCTAGCCTGCGAAATTATATGCAGAGTGACTCTTAATTTATTAAGTCCCAAATGGTCAAGTTTATTGTAAAGGAGGACAGATTGTCAATTGAAGCTCTGAATAATTGTATTATTTTCTGAAACAGGTATTATTTCAACCTTCCTTCATGTCCATCCATTTGGAGCTAACATTGAATATCTCTGGTCTTATCTACAGCGACTAGATGCCCAGGTAAAATATAAGATCAAACCTTACAAATTCATGATTGCAGGACATTGGGTGTGGCGATTAGTGGGCCCTGCAGGGTTATTCCTTCAGCAGACATCCAGGGCTGAAATCCTGATGGGGCAGCCAACATTATTTGAAAGGGCAGAACCCGGCTGGGAATCTGAAATAAATAAAGAAAATGCTGGAAATACTCAGCAGGCCTGGCAGCATCTGTAGAGAGAGGGGAGCAGGCAGCAAGGCTTTCCCAGTGGCATTGAGATCCTGACATTGGCCTCAATTCCGGGTCAGGACGTGGGTCGCGAGCTTCCTGGAGGAGGCCAATTTGAGAGAACTCTTGGGAGAGCCCTGTTCATGTTAGGATAGTGGACGTACCAGGAAAGTGGGAGGCCCAATCCGTGAGCCTGCACCGATACCAGTCCCACTGTGATAGGCAAGCACTGCTCAGGCAGGTAAACAAGCCCAATAGCCCATTAACATGGATGCTCTCTCCGTTGCCTAATGGAAATGTTAGACTGAAGAGGCCCACATAGGGCTGTTGGTATGGAGAACCACAGGACTGGTTTTGACTGGGCAATGGCCTTTATTGGGATGTAGAACTGCCAGCTCTGATGGCATCCCAGCCTGTGGACAGGAGGCTACCCTATGGATGCACACAGGTTGAGGGGATGGGAGTTGCACTTTGGCAGTGGGAAGATTCCACCTCCTTCAGAAAGTGGCCCCCAGTTGGACTCTTAAACCATGTGACAGTCTGCCCATCTTATTGGAGCGGGCTGCAGACTGCTTCCCCCATCCATCCCCATGACGGTGCCCCCAGAGGCGGGAATGGGTCAGTCGCCGAGTAGCTGTCCCAACACGGCTCAGCCCTATTTTCCCAGCAAGGCCCGGCTCCACAGGGCTGGGAAATGTCAGGCCACAGACTAATTGTCTTAGGTCGATGACCTGTTTGTCTTCTGACAAAAGGGCATTGTGCTGGAACACTGCCACCAGGATTGTAGAGTGCCGCCAAAAGTCAATGGACTTTTGGACGGGCAGTTGAATCGCCTGTAGCGGCTCTTGCTATGAGGGGGCCAGAAAATCCCGGCCATTAACTCTGTTTTTCTCTCTCCACAGCTACTAACTCAGATTAAAATGGGTTCCCAACTTGCCCAGCTTCAAGTTCTGTTTGAAGAATTAGTCAATTTAATTTTCAATGTTCCATCTATCTTCAAAATTACTTAGTTATCTCATTTTGAAAGATAATTTTTTAAAAATTCTTTCGTGGAAAGTAGGCTTAGCTGGCTGGGCTAGCATTTATTGCCCTTCCCTAGTTGCCCTTGAGAAAAGTGGTGGTTAGCTGCCTTCTTGAACCGCTGCAGTCCATGTGGTGTAGGTACACCCACAGTGCTGTTAGTGGGGGGAGTTCCAGGATTTTGACCCAGCGACGGTGAAGGAACAGCGATATATTTCCAAGCTGTTTGAATTTAGAATAATTTTTGTAATCCTGTTCTACAGTTCAGTTTGTTCCCGTAATAAAAGTATATCTTCCTTTTAAGAGAATTGCTGTGAGAATTTGTTGCCAATGGTAACATTGGTTTCTGTGTCTCGAGCAGCATAGAATCTAATTCCAGTGGTACGAAGATGCTGAGGCAAGAAACAGCAGTCCTGGGGATTTATCAGCCTTCAGACCAATCCTAGGCCAGACCAAGTCAAGCCCTTCAGAGACCAGGTCATCTCCCCAGTTCTCACCTCCAGCTTAGAAACCTTAAACAATTAAGCTTCACCTCAGTAAACAACCAGAGCGATAGCAAGATAAATGAGTTGCACTACAAATTACCTACTTCACCTGCACCTGGTTAATTTTTAATTGACTAAGAAAGAAACATTAGCAGAAGAGAGAGGACCCCCATGAGGAGTTGGGGAATCCCAATGACATCCCATGATTCGTGATGAAGCCACGAGGGAAATGAATCTTATGGGTGGAGTCTAACCCACCAAGAATTCCATTTATGCCACAAATTTAGCCTTTATCCTGCCAAGCAATGCCTGGTGCATCACTGAATAGGCATAGAGGAGGTGGAGGGGGGGGGTCACCTTAAGAGGACCAACCTTATACTTTAATTCAAAAGGTAACGATTTTGAAAAGGCTCATGTCTGTACAGAAGATATAGCAATGCTCATCATGACCAACTTAAATAGCTTTCATCTCTCTCCTGAGGGACTTGGCCCCCAAATTGGAAGTCCCAATTTTGTCCAGCGAAGTCATCTGTTGCAGGGTGAGAGTTAAGGGTTGTCGGCCCTGGAGTTAATGGGCTAATTCATTGAAGTGTGTCTCAGCAGATGTGCTGAACAGAATTGCATTCTATATGTCACACATGGTTATATAGGTAAGGACAGTTCATTAACTTAATCATTTTATTACACTGGAGTTCAAGGCATTTCATGACATCAGCTGAGTATAGTTCAGCCCTGCTTCATTCATAAATCCACCATCTCAGAATGTGTACCCCTGCTGGACCAGTGTAAACACATCTCCCAGTGAGTGTGTGGCAGCAAAGAGTGTGGCGTATGAAGAGGTTTGCCGCTCCTGTCTTCCCACATTGCTCCATGCTATACGGGCAGTGGGGTGCTGGGGGGGCGGGGGGGAGGGGGGTGTGGGGGGAGGGGAGGTGGTGGCAGGGGCAGGAGGAGAGGTCAGTGACACACAAGGAGCTCTGTGCTTTGGCTTGGCATTTAGAGATGTAGGCAGCTGGCAAAATGGGCGGGATGGCACAGGAGGCCAGTGCAACATTTCCTTCAATGTTGGTGCATGTGTCTGGGAGCTCTGCTCATTAACCCTCTGGCACTGGTTTTCCCTTGCAGATATCTTCGGCGGAAATCGAAATGCTGCTCTTACAGCTGCCGCACATGTTTAAACAAGAATTCACAGGTGTTGGAGCCACGCTGGAGAAAAAGTGGAAATTCTGTGCTTTCGAAGGAATTAAAACCATCAGCCAATGAGCCTGAAATGACACTTTGCAAGGGAGAAAAATAGATTATATTGCATTTCAGGTTCAAGCATCAGTGAGCGTGAAATCTGGTAATTATGAAGAGGATTAAGGCTGCAGAGCCAACCAAGCTTGAGGTCTAATTACTACATCTGTTGTATCTCTGATGACTAAAAATCTATCTGTACCCCGGTTACTGACCTGTGTCAGAATGTGATGATTCCACTCAGTTCTTCATAAGAAACTCTCATTATCTGACTACTTACCATAGCTGCAACTCCTCAAGAATGAGGGGAAAGGCAGGGGCATTATTCGGAAATCTTGCCAACCCACCATAAAGAATACAGTTGGAACTTATTGAGATACTTGAGAGTTATTGTGCTGGAGAGACACTGTATTACGATGCTCCAGAAAATGGATGGAAGGCTCAGACTTGCGAGCTGCTATCGTGCTGAAAGGCCAGTGTGTGGCCCAACAGTGCAAAGAGCACACTGGTAAAACATGCAAAGGCTTAAACTTCAAGAGACAAATGAGGCCCAGAGTGTTGTCGGCTTTTCCCATTACACAACACAGACCGAGGTCACTCTTCTCATTATTGGCTTCAACTGAAATGTGTTTATGGTGCAGCTTTGATAATGAGGGAAGGAATTGTGATTCTTCTATGTCTCCTAGTCATGCGTGAACTTCTTGTCTGCTGCACCACATGGATGGGAAAATCTTACTATTGTGTAATTTAGAAATAAATTAATTATTTTTATGAAAATTTAAATTATAACCTTTTACCTCACAATGGGGTGATGCCACCCTCTGTTGCATGTCAGTTTTCTCTTATCAGTCTGAGATCTCAGGATATTCTTTTGAGCCCAG
The DNA here is from genome assembly GCF_017639515.1 of Carcharodon carcharias. Classification (NCBI taxonomy): domain Eukaryota; kingdom Metazoa; phylum Chordata; class Chondrichthyes; order Lamniformes; family Lamnidae; genus Carcharodon; species Carcharodon carcharias. The sequence goes on along the minus strand of NC_054484.1, from coordinate 90,353,700 downwards.
GACACTTCTCAGAAGACACATGGAATGAGGTATATTTGGGTGGGTTCAAGGTAGCTCAAGGCAAAAAATAGGCATTTGCCCTGAAATTTTGCCTGCTTCCCTCAATCTACACTCTCAGATTCGGGGCATTGGGGCTATTTTTGCAGGCACTGTCAATTCAGGATTTTGATGAACTCTTATGAAACACTGTTTCGACCACATCTGGAAGATTATATCCAATTCTGGGCACCAGATTTTAGGAAGGACGTGAGCGCTTCAAGGAAGCATACAGAAAAGATTTAGGAAAATTCCAGGAATGAGGCGATTCAGTTATGTGGATAGATTGGAGAAGTTGGGGCTGTTCTCCCTTGGAGAAGAGAAGGTTGAGAGGAGATTAGATAGAGGTGTTCAAAATCATGAGGGGTCTGGATAGAGTGGGCAGGGAGAAACTTTTCCCATTGGAGGGAGGATCGAGAAGCAGAGGGCACAGATTTAAAGTGATAGGCAAAAGAAACAAAAGGGACACAAGGAAAAACATTGTGATTGGTTAGGATCTGGAATGCTCTGCCTGAGAGTGTGGTGGAGGCAGTTCAATCATGACTTTCAAAGCAGAATTGGATGAGCACCTGAAGAGAAAAAAAATTAAGGGCTACGGGAAAGGGCGAGGGAGTGAGATGAGCTAAATTGCTCCTGCTGAGAGACAGCATGCCCTTGACCACCTGAATGGCCTCCTTCTGTGCTGTAATCATCCTGTGATTCTCAGATCAATATTTTCCATGGGAGTGATTTCAATACAATGTTACAATGTTTAACATTTAGCACCAGGTACCAAAATATAAAAATCAATGTGAAAATTATGTTGATCATCAGTAACCCCAATGCATTCACCTTTCCTCAGTTCTATTCTTTTACACTGTTGTAATATTTATATCTGATAGACCATGTAAAGAATGTTTGTTTGAGGTAAGTTCGTGTTACCCAAAACTGTTATGACGTGCCAGATGATGTTTGCCAGGTGGATCAAATCAACGAGGAAAACTTGTTCACGTGGTCACAACTGTTTTGTAATTTGTATTTTATTTTGAGGTACATGCTCTGAATTCAGAAGTAATAAGACTACCATGACTTCAGAGGTTTTTAGAAATCTAAATTAAACCTTCTATTAACAAAAGATTTCAAGTACATACAAATTACCACTAAAATAACTCCGAAAACCCTCGATTAATCTGGCTCACAGTTATACCTCTGTTAAGGCAACAGTAAAAACAAATTGATTCAATCAGATCCAGGCAAAGAAACACAATACCCTGGACAGTCAAATTCAAAGTGAGTTTTCTCAGCTTTGGTTCGTATAGACAGCAACTTGATGCACAGAGGCTGGAGGCTTTTCATACTTGTGTTAGATCTTAGAATTCCTTCTCCCCTGACACATAGCCTCATTTCCTTTATACATGTTTCCCTTTTTAATGCAAATTCCAGTGTTCCTATATGTCTTTGGAACTTTACCTTTCTCATAATATAAATCTTTTCATAGTGTTCATATTATCAGAAACCTTTGGGAAAAATAAACACACTGTTTGGCTTAGCTTCCTCTAGCTAGGTGTGACATCTTACCATCTTTTTGAAATTAAACTACCCTAATTTATCCAAAAGTGCAACTTCTCCTCACACTTAACATTCTAAAAATTCAGCCATATTTACGTATTTAGCATTTCAAACCTCACTTATTACTGAGAACTCAAAGCCTCCACACCAGCTGCCTTCAAATCAATTAAATCCCACACACACACACACACACACACACACACACACACACACATAAACTATCCAAATTCCGCTTAGAGCCTACCTTTACAATAAATCACAATGATATAAGAATTATTATATTTTCATGACAATCACCAAAATTGGGGCCAGCTAATTAATGCTGCAGCTATTGGCAATGGATTTGTTTTCAGAGGTCTTTGCAAGCAACAGAGAGAGAGAAATAATTGCAAACTGACCAGTGAACATTGTATTCAACACAGAACAGCTGCAAAAATGATAAGAAGGAATGGGACATTAGAAATCAAAGTGACTGGTGGATCATTGCTCAGTCTGTTTTTAATGGCATCCCTCAAAATTCTTAGTTGTTTACAATAGACAATAAGGTGAAAGGCGGGGAGGAGGTGTCTGTTTGGAATTAGTCTGCCTCCTAGAGGCGAGTAGAGGATGTTCACAAACAAATCGTTTTGGTCAGAAGAAAGAGGAATGCCTATATGAATTAAATGGTACAAATTTAAACTGGATTCAGGAACAAAGGATGGAATTTAATGCCCTCCTCCGAGGCGAGTTTGGAGGCAAGGGGCAATCAGGTGGGAGGGTGAGGGGCGAGGACCCATTGCCTTCCCACCTCTGACTCAATTGACTCCTAGAAGGCTCGTGTGTGGCCTTCCTGCCCTACTGCCAATTAAGACTTTTAAGTGGATAATTAATGCCCACTTAAGGGCCTCAACCCGCTGCTGCTCGTATTACATCATGGGTACAGACAGGAGATCCACCATGTGGAGAGCCCAAAAAGCAAACCCTGTTGTTTGAGGGGGTGGGGGGGTGGTGAAGCGGTGGGGGGTGGGGGGGTGGTGAGGGGGGGTGGGATTGGGGATGGGGATGGTGCCTGATCAAGGAACCTGGCATTGGGAAGGAGGGGGCTACTAAGCATCATCCCAACCCTGCTCTTGCTATCAGCCCCCTCCCTGCGGCCCACAATCCCAAACCCACCATCACTTGTGACCTGGGTCCCTCGGCAATTCTGGGCCCTCATGGGTGCGTTGCCAGCAGCAGCTACCACTCCCACTGGCACTGATGAGCAATGCACAACTGCAAACCTCTGATTGGCTGGCAGCTGCCAGGGGATGGGGAGAGCCTGATTTCCGCCCCTAGGGTTCTTGATCCTGGGGAAGAGAGCCCTCCCCCTTGCCCCCAACCACCGTCCATGTAGGCACCTGATTGGCACTTAAATTGGCAGGCTTTACCGAAAGGAGTCAACACCTGCTCTCCAGCCAATGAACAAGACCCCCATTACCTACATTAAATACCACCCAGAGAGACCCAGGGTCCACATGCACAAATCTTTGAATATATTGATAAAACTGATTAGGGTGATTGATAATAATCCTAATCTTAATGCAAAGCCATAGAGCGCAAAAGCAAGGTTTTGCCTTCATAACATTGGTTAAGCCTCAACTAGTCTATTGTGTCCACTTCTAGGCATTGCATTTTAAGAACAATGTCACAATGTGAAAAGTAGATGCCGAGGAGATTTGAATGAAGGACTTCAGTTTTGTGAAGAGACTAGGGTTGCTTTCCTTCAGGCTGAGAAGGTTATGGAGACATTTAATAGAAATGTTTAAAAATATGAAGGGCCTTGATAGAGTAGAGAGGGAGTAGTTGTTTCCAGTGGCAGGAGGGTCAGTAACCAGAGTACAGAGACTTAGGATAATTGCATGATGAGTTTCCTGCCCTCTGATGGGTGAATAACAGCGGCAGTGGGACTAGGCCCTTAAGTGGGCATTAATTTTCCACTTAAGGGCTTCAATTGGCAGTGAGCTGGGAAGGTCATCCATGAGCTTTCCTGCCCTGGATTTGATTAGGTCAGACACTACCTCCTCCTGCTCAATTAAATGTCCTCCCGCCTCCAAACTTGCCTCAGGGGAGGGCATTAAATTCCTCCCTCTGATCCTGCATCCAGTTTATAATTGTACCATTTAATTCAAATCGGCTTTCCTCATTCTTCTGACCTGAATGAATGTGAAGGAGGAACTTTTTGTTTTGCACAGTGAGTTATTCTGACCTGGAAAGCACTGGCTGAAAGGCTGGTAGAGAAGCAGGTCGAAAACTATCTTTGGTAAGGGAAATTGGATGAATACTTGAAAAAGAAAATGTTGCAGGACTGTGAGGAAAGAGGTGAGTGAGTTCAATTGGATAGCTTTTTAAAAGAGCCACACAGGCAGGAACTAGGGATGAATGGCTGCCCTCTGGAGTGTACGATTGTGTGGGTGGAATCGTCCCAGATTTGCATTAAATGCAGTAGTGGGCGGGAAAAAAGTCATTTTACCCACCAGCTGCAATGGCGGGTTTTCACGCTGTATCCTCCCATTCCCAGCACATCACGCCTCATTAATAATGCATTTGCAGGAAACACTCCGGATCACCGGCGGGTGGGCTTGGATTTGCTTCCTCACTCCGGGCGCCATATTTAAAGCACACCAGCGCACAACCTACTTCATGTCTCCAGACCAGGGCCGCTCCAGGGGACAGGTGGCCCCGAAAGCAAAGACGATGACAGTCCCCAAATTTAGGAATCCCTCTCGGGGCTACCAGCTGGATGCAGTGGAGGGCTGCCATGATGTCCTCTAGCCACATTCTGGCCGCAGGAAGTCCACCAGAGTCACCAACCCAGACTGGAAAGCGGTGGCAGTGGTGATCGGCACCACCAGAGCACAGAGGAGGTCAGCCATCCAGTGCAGGAAGAGGATGAATGCTCTCATCCATTGTGCCAGGGTAAGTCAACCATCTCATCACTCTCAACTCACACACTCACACTCTCAACTCACATCACACATCCACAGGGATCTCACACATTAAGGGACAACACCACTAACTCACACACACACCCTCACATCTCCATCAGGCTCATATCCTCTGGAGCTCACATCCTCATCCCGTCCAATCCTCATCCTGTCCATGTCTCTGCTCACCACACAAACATTCTACACAGTGCCATGTGTCTGCTCACACTCTCTCCACCTGTTTTTATGCAGGAGAAGCTTGCTTACAGCAACAGGAGGAGATCCCAGATCAGGGGGTGGTGGCCCACATTAGGCCCCTCACTCATTTTAAGGAGTGTGCCATCATGCTGACTGGTGAGGACATGGACCGTGCCTGTGGTGAGGGTGAGGTCTGCTGTGAACAGCCTCATGAGGATCCTGCACCACATCATCCCTCTCTCAATGCAACTGGCAGCGCTGTCTCTCCTGCTTTTGACTCTGCTTCCATGTAATAATTATCTCTACTTTGGTTCGCAGGGAGCTCTGCCAAGTGACCGACACCCTCAGCCAGCCAGTCCCTCAGCTCCATCCAGGTCCTCAACTCCAACCAAGAGGACACCTCCTCCATTGAAGAGCTGGAAATAAGCAGCCTGGAAGACCCATCACAGTGCTTACCCACACCCTCCACCAATGCAGAGGCACACACCTTGGTGGAACCTAGATCTAGAGCAACCTCAGGTTCACAATTTGGTGGTCACCACACGGATATGTGTCCCCAGCAGGAGGAGGCAGATTCAGCCGAGCTCCCCAAAACTCCGAGGACTGCTGGGGATCAGGCATCTGTGAGGTTCGAGTCATGATGATGAACCTCTGGATTAGGCCTTCCAACTCATCCTGATGAGTCAGCAGAAGGCGTGGGAACATCACACAGAGCTGTTGGAAATCCTCAACTGAGTAGCATGCGAGTCAGAGGAGTGCAGCCGCCTGCTCTGTGATGAAGTGATGCCTGCGTGTGCACACATTGAGGTCTCCATGGGGAGGATGGCAGACGCCATGGAGACCCTGGTCCAGCAAAATGCAGAAACACGCGTAGACCTGCACTCCATCGTGGGAGCCATGGGTGAGTTCCTGCAGTGACAGCATGAGTGAGAAACGGGGCACCTCGACATCCCTCCAGGTGCTCCTTCCCCTCAAGGAGTCAGGCCAGAGCCCTCAGGCACCCTTAGGGAAGAGGAGGGGCAGTTGGATACCCCTGGGTCATCCACTCAGGAATCTCAAAGGCTGCCCACTGCCTCTGAGCCCCCTTTGCCTGTGACCACCCCCAATTTCGTCCTCTGTCACTGCAGAGGGAGCAGCTGGCCCACAGGAGGAAAGACAAAGCAAGCCAGGCCCTCAAGGTCTTGACTCTCCAGAGGACCAACGCCAAAGTCATCAGAGGCAACAGGGCCAACCATTGCTCTGGCTGTCTCCATCCCTACAGAGGATGTCAGGGCAGCACCTAGAAGTGTTAGGCCTAGAAAAATTAAGTAATTCTGATCACAAGTGGTTGCATGGATGAACACATTTTGTCACTTTATAATCTGAAAATATATTCATTTTCACTGAATAGTGTGTAATGTTGTCTTTCAGCTTAATTTAGAAGCTTTGTGAGTCCTCCCACTACTGCATTTCCCTCCCACAGCCCCTGCCCCCACAACCACTAGCAGTTCAGCTGCACGCAGCCGGCCCATGAGTGATTCTGGAGGGAGAAGTGTGTGTGTGCCAGATCCTTTCGGAGCCTCATGCAAGCTCTCTGTCGCACACACGGACCCTTCATCCATAACACTCATCTTACTTTTCTGAGCATTTAAAATGCTGCCTGCCAGGGCTCTCTTTCAGTTGACTATCTGAGCTGACCTGCATCTCCACCCACCCACTGATCACACTCCCATGCAGCAACTGTGTCTGTCCAACATGAGGCTCCGCTCACTTTCCATTTTGAAAATGAAGGTCATAGTCAAGTTTCTGATCAGCTCTCCTCTCCTTTCCCCTTCTTCAGTCACCCATGCCCTTTCCCCCATAATTGTCGGCCATCTTGGCATCACCTTCCACCTCCCCACCGTCTCCTACCAACCTGAACTTTTGTCTTTCCAGGATGTCCAGGTGAACATTCCCTACCTTCCTGAGGATCCCACCCTCATCCACAATGACCTCCCTGACTTCCTCCGTCACACCCCCAGAGTCCATGTCTACCTCTGACTTCCCACCAACCACCCTCGCCATCTCTTCTACCGCTACTGACTCACCCTTACCCTCCCTTCTGGCTCCCTCTGCCCCCTCTCATGCTCACCATTCTCTTCTACCCTGCCCGCCCACCCTCAGAGCGCTCCGCAGGAGACAGTCATTGACTCCACAGACCTCTCCCTTGCACATTCACCTGGACATGCCCCACCCCTTACTCCCTCCTCTCCCCAAACTTCCTGCCCCCGGACACATTCCCCCTCCGAACTCCCATCTCCCCCCAAACTCCTTCCTCCCCCTGGACACCTTCCCGTTTCTGAACTCCTTCCCCCCTCTAAACTCTGTCCTCCCACTGAATTTCCTCTTCCTCCCCACAAACTCCCCCCTCCTCCCCAGACAGCTCCCCCTCTGAACTCCTTTCCCCCACCAAACTTTCTCCCTTATACCTTCCTCCCCACTTGCCGTGTTCTCCCCATTACACCCTCCTCCCCCCTCCCAACCTCACCCCTGACACCTTCATCCCCCCCCACATCACCCAGTCACCTCCTCCCCCCTCCCAACTGCAACCCCACCCTGACACCTTTGTCCCCCCCCTTCCAACCTTCCTCTCCCTGTCAAACCTAGACCTTCCTCGCCCACCCCACCGCCACCCACCTTACCCCACCTGGTACACCCTCCCTCTCCCACTCACAGCTGGACCTTCCTCCACCCCCCCCACCACCCCCCCGCCCCCCGCAGCCTCGCTGATCATCCTGACCAAAAACATGATGTTCCGAGAGCTGCTTCATGGCGGAGCCATATCCGTGAGAACTCACCCAGCATGTACTCCTCCGGGGTCTGGTAGCTGTGGGGCTCCAACATCATCTTCTCCTCGGATGTCCGCGATCTGAGCAAGGCCCCAGCGGTAAGTCCTGACTTCTGCGCGTCGCACTTGGCCAGTTCTGGGCCGGCGTGTTTTCCTGCAGGTGTGATGGTAAATCTGGTACGGCAGAGCGATCCCAGTTGGGCCTTACTTTTCGTCCTGTCACCGTAAATCGGGTTGCCGCCGGCCCTCCAGTGGGATTCGCATTCCTTCCGCCACGGTGGACACAATTGGATGATCCTGCTGTACTTTCACACTGATGTGAGATAGATTTTTTTGCTTTCTTGCCATATTGCTCCCCCCACTGATGCCCGATGTCAACGGGGCCAGAAAGTTCCAGCCTATTCTAAGTCACCCCTCGTTAATCTAATCCCTGAACCAAACATGTCCAGGGTCATCATACAGATCGGTGCAAGATTCCCATGGAGCTGCCATGATGCTTTTACACTCAGACACTCTAACCTCCCCCACTATTCAAACCTGTGAGGCATGTGACAGGATGCTCACTGAGGGACAAGGGACCGATCTACCTGAGCATTCCCCTGCACACCCAAGCACCACGGATACTTAAAACCAGGCTATAAGAGTAAAGAAGCCTTGCTGCAATTGTATGGGACATTAGTGAGATCTCAACCCTGAGCACTGTGTGCAGTTTTGGATCTATCTGCCTTAAGGGGGCACAATGACGTTTCATCAGATTGAACAGTTTAGGCTTATTTTCTTTAGAGTTTAGAAGCATGAGAGGTGATTTTGTTGAAATATATAAGATTCTTTGAGGGTTTGGCCAGGTAGATGCTGAGAGGCTGTTTCCCCTAGTTAGAAAGTGTGGAACGAGGGATCCTAGTCATAAGGGGTTGGCCATTTAAGACTGAGAAGAGGTGAAACTTCTTCACTCAGAGCCTTGTGGGATCTTTGGATTTTCCTAGCCCACGGAGCTGTGCATGCTGAGCTGATGAGTATATTGAAGGCAGAAATCGATAGATTTTTGGACATTCGTGGGGTGAAGGGATATGAAGAAAAGGCAGGAAAGTGTAATTGATGCACAAGTTCAGCTATGTTCATATGAATGGAAATGAAACAGAGCAGGACTAATTGCTGGAAGGAGAAGGAAGAGGAGGGAGAGAAGGGATCTCAGTAGGAAGATGTTCTACTGGAATTTTCAGTAAGGAACAATATGTGAGACATCTACACTTCACTAAGGACATCCTCACTTCAATTTGCCACCTGCTGCAGCCAAAAGAGCAGAGTGAGGATGGCATTACCAGTGGCTATGATGGTGACCATGATGATGACCTTTTGTATGTCTGGCTCCTTCCAGACTGGAGCTGGAGTTAATTGTAATATCTCACAATCTGCTGTCAACTGTGCATAAGGGAAGTCACTGAGATTCTCTATTCGATGAGGCCCATTAATATTTCATTATTTCTCCACCGGCAGGAAGCAGAAAAGTGAGCACACAGTTCAGAACAGATTGCAGGTTTCCTCACGGTGCAGGCTGTCACTGACTGCACACCAAATCACTTTGTAGGTGTGGCCAGCCACCGCTGCCCCCATACTGGAGCCAAAAGGGATTTCACGTCCTCGATATCCAGCTGGGTTGTGACCCAAGACAGAATCATGTAGTCAATGCTCGGTAAACTGAGAATAATCATGATGCCTTCACTCTGTGGCAGTCCACTGTGCCAGCTGTATTTGAGGCCCCACAGCAAACCAAAGGGGAGCCACTGGGTAACAAGGACTATCCGCTGACTACATGGCTGATGACTCTGGTATGCAACCCTTGCACATATGTACAGCACACACAATGTGATAGAACAGAATTTTGGTGTGCTGAAGCTATGTTCCCAACTGTCTGAATCACTCTGGAGGAGCTCTGCTGTACTCGGCTTAAGATTCATGGTGGTTTTTCTGAGTCTGAGGCTGTTGCTGATGCTCGTGACCCTGCTTGTGCCATGATTAAGGTTTTTTGTTCTGTTTGAGGGGGATGGTTTTGAGGATTACTTTACCCATCATGTTCAACCCCTTGGATCTGCAAATGAAGAGACTGAATGTATGTTTAGGTAAGTGGGATGTGTGGGGGTATGTGGTGGGAGGTGATAGTGTTACGCGAGAGGAGTGGAAGAGGTGCGTGTGTGTGTGTGCTTGGAATGGCCAAGAGAAGAGCTTTAGTGTGGCCCTATGATTAGATGACGAAGAATGTGATAGGGGGCATTGTTGAGAGCAATAGGAATGGTTGTGAAGTGCTAGTGACAGTGATAAGAACTATACTCATCCATTACTGCTCTTGTAGAGGTGGGGGGAGGAAGTGGGACAGTCGTTAGACCTTTTTCTACATTTAACCCAGGTCTGGATGTGTCCCAATCTGTAATTCATTCTTTGCCTCTGCCTGTTTGTCTCTGGTGGATTCCATGTCTTGTGTGCTTTCTCTTCCTCTCAGATATGTTCTTTAAGCTAAATTTGCACCTTTTTACATTTAAAAATGTGTTTAGGTGGCCCTGCCCAACAGTGCCCTTGGAGTTACTCTTGAAGGTTTTGGAGCAGGGTGTTCCCTTCAAAACATTGCATATTCCACTCAGAGCTCCAGGGAGGTGTCAGCAAAGTGGGGAGCAGACCTCCGACTCATGCCCCCAGTCTATCCACCAACATTCCGCCAAAGTCTCACATCAGAGTAGGTGCAGCTGGTTGTTGAGGGGCTGCAAAGCTTATGATAGGGTCACAGACATGCCATGAGGTCTTGTTAAACAGTGAGCATGGTGAACCTGTGACCTACCGCTAAATGCAACGAAGGTTCACCAGACTTGTCCCTGGGATGGTAGGACTGTCCTGTGAAGAGGGGTTGAGGAGTCTGGGCCTGCGTTCTGTAGAGTTTCAAAGATTGAGAGGTGATCTCATTGAAACCTACAAAATACTTAAAGAAATAGACAGGATAGATACAGGTAAGATGTTTCCCTTGGCTGGGGAGTCTAGAACCAGGGGACACAATTTCAAGATAATGGGGAAGCCACTTAGGACTGAGATGAGAATTTTTTTATTCAGGGGGTTGTGAATCTTTGGAATTCTCTACCCCAGAGAACTTAGGAAGCTTAGTCATTGTGTATGTTTAAAGTAGAGATTGACAAACTTCTAAATGCCAATAGCAGATAGGGATCTGGGGATAGTGTGGGAAAAAGTGAATGATCACCCGTAATATTGAATGGCGGAGCAGGCTCAACAGGCTGAATGGCCTACTCCTGTTCCTATGTTCTTGTGCTGAATCCGTCGGAACTGATGGCTGTGTAGCTCATCTCTGTTAGCTCCCTGATGCCCAAGGTGCAGGCTGATCCTTCTCATAAATCAGTTGTTATATGGGAGCTTCATGCCTAATAATACTGCTTCATTAATCCACCTTTCTGTCCCTGTCAATACACCTAATTTGATTCTGTTGTAGCCCTCACTCAGCTGACTGACTGTAATGGATTCACGTTTTATCATTAGCACCATAAGCATTACACCAATGAGCAATTCAATATTCTACAATTAAAAAATACTGTAATGGCTTGTGTGGAGATCTGCACTTAATGTTTCATTGTGCACAGCACAAAGTACAGGCTTAGAATTAATCAAAGCTTCCTTTAATAGCCACCAGTGTTCAGTCAACTCTTTGAAGAAATTGGAAGAGCAGTATTAAAAGTACATCAGACAATGCCAGGGTGATTCTTCTTTGAAATTTCCAGAAAATTGAATCGTTGGAACTCATTATTAAAAGCTGATAAGGCCCAACAAACTAATTAGTTTCATGATGGGTTAAGCTCTGCAGACTGGTATTAAAGTGAGATTACAGAGAGGAGACGTCACCCTCATTTGGAATATGGATTCCCTATACTCCTATCATCATCCCCACTGACCCAGCAGTTCACGGAGATAGGACAAAGGACTTTCACAAACGGGCTTGCAGATAGAAAAGCTGAATCTCTCCCGGCCAGCAGTCAAAGAACATCTTGCATATCAGAGGAGTAAAACATTTGCTATTGAGCGTGCACTTATGGGGCAAAAACTAGCTGATGCTCTTTCAAGGAACAGAACAAACAATTGCAAAACCTCCACCAGCAAACCCTGATTAGGGGTAAAGTTTGGATCAGTCATAGTTTGGGATTTCCCCTTAGGGTGTTTGTCATTTTCATTGGAGACGTGAGCCCATGATCTTGCCTGACTTTCCAGTATAGTACTGAGGGAATGCTGCACTGTCAGAGGTGCCATCTTTTGGATCAAATGTTAAGCCTGCCCCCCAGGTGGGTGTGAAAGATCCCAAGGCACCGTGTCAATGTAGAGCAGGGGAGTTCTTTCCTGCATCCTGGCCAATATTTTTTCCTCAACTTGTATCATTAAAGGAGATTATCCGGTCATTGTTGCAAATGGGAGCTTGCTGTGCACAATTTGCCCTTTTCTACAATACAATGATAACATTTCAAAAAAGTATTTAGTTTCCTGTAAAGCACATTGAGACAATCTGAAGTCATGAAAATTACTTTAGAAATACAAATTATTTTGCTTCTTTACATGCTTGTGACATACAACCGTATAGGCATTGCTTTCCCTTAAGTGGGTAGCCATCAGTCAGCCATACCCAGCAGGGTTCAAAATACACTGGGCGGTGAAGGAATTTGCCCTGGACACTTCACAAATAGTCCCCAAAAACTCAATGAAGGAGATGAAAAGTTCAAGAAAGGTTGCTCTCATGTATTGCAATTGGAGGAGCTGCTCCTCCAATCACAGATTCTGTCTCACCCATGTTGACCCTCCATAGGTCACCTCCCTCCTGCTCTTTTTTTCCCAATCTTGTCCTTTTACATAGCCAAGGTGTCTGGTTTTCCTGAGCAGCAGCACAGCCTAGATGTTGGATAGTGCCTTGCTCTGGCCTGTATGTGGTGAGTCCTCCCAGCAGCTTGTTGAACTCTTCTTCATTGTGAACGGTGAGATGCAGGTGGCCAGGGATGATGTGGGTCTTCTTGTTCCAGGCCACAATGCCGGCCAGCTCCAGGATCTCAATGGCGGTCAGGTAGGTGGGTGCTCCGGCCTCGACATGCTCAGCAGTGATCCAAAGTAGCTGGTGGGTGAGGCCAATGGGGAACTGGAGACCAGTTCCGGAAGAATGAGTCTTGGCTTTGGCCTGAGCAGATATCAGCTACCACAGGCACCGCACTGTCTCTACCCTGTACTTGTTCCTCTGCCAGTGGAGGCTCACTGAATCCAGGCTCCACATCCTAGGGATCCACCTATAACTGTGTCTGGGTCCAACCTACATGGGGACAGGTTGGGAGTGGCTGGTACTGGTGGGAAGCAGTTCAGACTGTGGGGGGAATCTCCCGGGCCCGTCAACAGCAGGAAGCTTGGCAGGCAGGGAACCTAATTTGGTGTGAGGCAAAAAATCAGTTTCCTGACAGCGCAACGAACATTAGCAATTATGTTCTCGGAACTTTAAAGGCAGGCTGAGCTTCTCGATGAACAATTTCAGAAAGCCCTTTCCATGCATTAGCATGTCATGCTTGTTCATTAAAAGGTCAATGTTCCTGAAGCCTGTCTCCTGTGCTTTGTTCCACTGGTTTATGTGAAGCTTCACCAGGGTCTAGTGCCTCCCTCATTGACCCTTTACCTCACATAAAGGCTCTTTGTTCCCTCGTCCTGCTTCCCACTTTAAAGTCCAATGGATATTTTTAAAATTATGCTCATTATACATGAATCTGCCATTATTGCATGTGGGACCCTGTACACCTCCTCTCCTTTCTTCCAACAATGTCTTATATAAACCTTCTGATACAGGGGATTAAAGGACTGATTCTCACCAGCTGCTAATGACGGGATGTGAGGTGAAAACGTTTAACACTGGGTCAATGACACAATTACCCGGGGCATCCTCTGGACCTAGACCTCAGACTGCACGCATCCCTATGGATACAGGAGAGCAGGGAAGTATTCCTGGCTTTTCAGCCCCATATCCCTGTCCGTTTTATTTGTTGGGACTATTACTGTTCAATCTGAAAGGCAATCTCACTGTTAAACCATTCCAATCCTTGGCTTAATTCTCAAACAAGAATTCATTCTTTCATTTGCTCACAGATTGAAGTCACACTTGTTATGATCTCCAGCTGAGGTTACCACTGGACAAGCCTGATCCCAGGGTAGAACCTAGCTTGATAGATGCTAACTTCTATTTGTTTTTTAGATACGTAGAGAGTGGCTACTTAACAGAGTCACAGGAGTCAGCTGATGAACATTTAACAAAACATAAAACATTTATTAAATAAGAAATGATGAACTATATTCCAACGCTCCTTCACCCACAACTATATCTTTACACATATATACAGATTTGTAAGGAAAACACAAGTTACAAAAGCTATCTTATACTTTAATATTTACTGTAAGTACACAGTCCATGTACCAATAGGCACCCTGTGGTCAGATGCACCACATTCTGAAACTAAGTGATAGATGCCACCTCGACCAGATGCTATGGATCTCTCCTCAACTGCCCCCAGATCCTTGTCACACTGTGAGTCAACCAGTCTCACTGCACTCCATCTTTCACACGAGGGTTTCCAATCTCAACTCTCCAAGACCTCGCCTTGGAATCTTCTCCCAAACAGCCACTTTCTTTCTGATGCCTTCCGCAAGGGTTCAACTCCAGGGTTTTGAATTCTCTTTCCGATGTTCCTCTCCCCTGGGTCACCACATGTATTCAAGCTGTGTTCCACACACTCCCTCTCAACGACTCAACATTAACAGTACGCCACTGTGTCACATGCCCGTAGCAAAGAGTTACAGACCTTCAGCCATCTCTTTGGATCTTCTTGCCTCTTGCAAGCTGTTCTTACTTTAAGTCTGCTTTCTGCAGCTTTTGGCTCTTTAAAAATGAAGCATTGAGTCTTCCTCTCTGCCCCTCACTCTGAACTTCACTTAACAGGACCTTTTCCAGGTTCCTAACCTTCCTTCGGCTAGAAGGTCTTTTTGGGACTTGCTCTTGTTCCACTCCCATAGATTTTGGGTTTTTTTTCTTTCGCGTGGGATTTGCTGTCTGTCCCTTTTGCTGCAGTCTCTTTCTAGCAGCTACTTTCAACTAAATTCAGCTTGGAGCTGGCTATCTTCCCCTTTTAGGCTGCTTCTCTGTCAGCTATCTTCAAAACCAGCTGAACTCCAACAGCTTCCAACACAAACTGTTGTTTCTAGCTTTTCTGTGTGTGTCTGTGAGAGGGACCTGCTTCTCTGGGCCCCTGTTGCTAGGCAACAGTCCAGTTCTTCTACTCTTGTTTGTTTACCTTAGCTTAAGTCGTAAAACTCTCAATAGAAATGCAGGCACCTTTTTAAAGTGAAACTAAAACTCAATTTGATCTTTTTTAGCACAGAGATACAGAAATACAAATCAAACTTAAACTTTAAAGTTAAAGCTCATTCTTAACACTTACAAATACCAATATAACCTACTTAAACTATCTCTATTTCCTTACACATTTTGTCTGCTCGATGACTTTGCCCTGATATTGGGAAGAAGTCTGGATCTAATCTGGTGAATTTAAAAACCGAATTACATAAAGCAGTTTTTGATCTCCACAGATTTGGAACAAGGTAGGCACCAAATTCTGAAACAAATGATTTAGATATCCACAGATCCTGATATGTTTATAAACTGAGTGGGGTTAATAAATGATTTGGATCTCCACAGATGTTGAAGACTTCGCCAAGCTTTGAAGAAACTTGCCCCTTGTCAAGAGCTTTTCAGTACCTGGACTTCAATTACTGGTGAAAACAGCTTCCCTTGCAGTTGCCACTGTGATGTCATGTGATGTCCATTATAATATGGAAGGATGATGTGGCTCCTGGGCTGAGACCCCATAAAAAGACTGTAAGCTGTTTGAGTTTGGGTGGGGTTATGCTTTGACCTGAGATACATTGGGGGCAATTTCAATCTAAGCATCTCATTGGGAAACTAATGGGATCTGTTGTAACTCTGGCCTCTCACCCAATCCAATATCACTTTCCATTAAACTCATTGTATGGCATAAACCCAATGGGCCAAATGGCCTGTTTCTGTGCTTTAGATTCTGTGTTGATTTAAATGTTGATTCATTTTCACACATCCTGGACCTGGAGTGATCCATTTTGTGAAAGTAATGAAGTGGAGGAGAGAATGGTGAACTTTGAAACAACAATGACATGATCTTTAACAAAATCCCAATAGCAATCTGCTGTGGTTCAGCGGCAACACATGGGTCTCTGAGTCAGAAAGTTGTGGTCTCAAGTCCCACTTTGAAAATCTGAGCATGTAATCATGGCTGAGACTTCAATGCAGTAAGGAGAGAGTGCTACAGTGTCAGTGGTGCTGTCTTTTGAATGAGATATTAAATCAAGGCTTTCTCAAGTGGAGATATGGTACCAGGGAAGAAGGACTTCAATTCATAAAAGTTTGAGACAAACTCGGGTTGCTCTCCTTAGAACAGAGAATGTTGGTGTTAAAAATCATGAAGGATTTTGACAGCTTAAAAAAAGAGAAACTGTTTCCAATGGTAGTAAGGTTGGGAACCAGGAGGCGCAGGTTTAAGATAAGTGGCAGTCACCAGAGCCAAAATGTGGAAACGTTTTCTTTTGTCCATCCTGTTGTTGTGATCTGGACTGCATTGTCTGGAAGATAGGTGGAAGTAAATTCAATTATAAATTTCAACATGTACAAATACTTGAAGGGAAAATTTTGCAGCGCTATGAGGAAAGAGTAGGGAAGTGGGAGTAATGGGATAGCCTTTTCAACAAGCCAGCACAGGCTTAATGGGCTGAATGGCCTCCTGTGCTGTAACCACAGCCTGGTGCCTCCCAAAATTGACCCCCACACTTCCCTTAAATACTCCTTGTTTCCTCAGCCAATTTTCACCCTGAATTCCAATGGGTATTTCTTTGTGTCTCATTATATATGAACCTTCCATTACTGTACCCATATCCCTGTACCCTTGAAGATGGTACTCCCTCCAATCCAACAACTACCACATAGGCCAGTTGAAGAGGAGAAGTTACAATCCCCGATCACACAGTGACCACAGAGACTCAGGCTTCCTTTACTGGTTTTATTCAAGCATATGCAAGGGAGCCACAATCATCCCTAAGAATGAAGACCCAGCTCCCAGATTGATTACATTTCATTACTTTTGTACTTTCTCTTATCATAATACATTTGAGTACATTTGAATACATCCAATCGGTAACCGAAACACCGGTCCCATGCTAACTCTATCCTATTGAGTACATAAACATGTGATTTTACTAACCAATTATTCTGAAGGATGTATACATAATTATATTATCCAATCAAATTAAAACACGTTCGCAAAGACCTTGGTTCTCACAACTCAATACTGTTTGTGTTTCATCAAAGCTCCTTCTTTGTCCATTGTATGTCTTCCCATACCCAAGCTAAAACCATCTACCCCTTTCCTATGTGAGAGGGGAGTACACCTAATCTAATTCATGTCCTTTCTTGTATCTCCAGTCTGATTCTCAAGGCTCTGCAATGTTCATTTGGCAATCTTCAACTTAATATGTTTAGCAGCCATGTCTGCCTGGAGATTTTAAGTGTTCTTCAGTAAATTCTTACAGTGTTCTCTTTTAGCATTTTTAAATTTTCCCCTAACACCCTCATCTCTCATTTCTTCCAACAATAACTTATAGACGCCTTCAGATACAAGGAGATTAAAGGGCTGCTTGTCCCTGGCTGCTAATGACAAGGTGGAGACGTTTAACACTGGGTCTTAGCTGGGGCTTCCCCTGGACCTGAACCTCGGCCTGCACACATTCCTATGGAAACAAGTCAGCGGGGAGGCATTCCTTTTTTCATTCATTCATAGGATGTGGGTTTCACTGGCTATGCCAGCATTCATTGCCCATTCCTAATTGTCCTTGAGAAGATGGTGGTGAGCTGCCTTCTTGAACCGCTGCAGTCCAAGTGTAGGAACTACGATATATTTCGAGGTCAGGAAGGTGAGTGACTTGGAGGGGAACTTCCAGGTGATAGTGTTCCTATGTGTCTGCTGCCCTTGTTCTTCTAGATGGTGGCGGCTGTGGGTTTCAAAAGTGCTGTCTAAGGAGGCTTGGTGAGTTCCTGCAGTGCATCTTGTAGCTGGTACACACTGCTGCTACTGTGGATAGGTGATGGAGGAAGTGAATGTTTGTGGATGGGATGCCAATCAGGCGGGCTGCTTTATCCTGGATGGTGTCAAGTTTCTTGAGTGTTGATGCAGCTGCACTCATCCAGGCAAGTGGAGAGTATTCTATCACACTCCTGACTTGTGCATTGTAGATGGTGGACAACATTTGGGGCGTCAGGAGGTGAGATACTCGCCACAGAATTCCTAGCATCAGGGGGTGAGATACTCACCACAGGATTCCTAGCCTATGACCTGCTCTTGTAGCCACAGTATTTATATGGCTAGTCCAGTTCAGTTTCTGGTCAATGGAAACCCCCAGGATGTTGATAGTGGGGGATTCAGCGATGCCATTGAATGTCATAGGGAAATGGTTAGATTGTCTCTGCTTGGAGGTGGTCATTGCCTGCCATTTGTGTGGCACAAATGTTACTTGCCACTTGTCAGCCTAAGGCTGGATATTGTCCAAGTCTTGCTGCACTTGGACACGGACTGCTTCAGCATGTGAGGAGTTGCGAATGGTGCTGAACATTGTGCAATCATCAGCGAACATCCCCATTTCTGATCTTATGATAGATAAACCAACTGAAGATAGTTGGGTCTAGGACACTAACCTGAGGGACTCCTGCGGTGATGTCCTGGAACTGAGATGATTGACCTCCAAAAACCACAACCATCTTCCTTTGGGCTAGGTACGACTTCAGCCAGTAGAAACATTTCCCCTGATTCCCACTGACTCCAGTTTTGCTAGGGCTCCTTGATGCCACACTCAGTCAAATGCTGCCTTGATGTCAAGGATAGTCACTTTCACCTCACCTCTGGAGTTCAGCTCTTTTGTACATGTTTGAATCAAAGCTGTAATGAGGTCAGTAGCTGAGTGGCTCTAGCAGAAGCCAAACTGAGTGTCAAGTGAGCAGGTTATTACTAAGCTTGATAGCCCTTCCATCACATTACTGATGATCCAGTGTAGGCTGATGGGGCGATAATTTGCCAGGTTGGATTTGTCCTGCTTTTTCTATACAGGACATACCTGGGTAATTTTCCACATTGCCGGGTAGATACCAGTGTACTGGAACAGCGTGGCCAGGGTGCGGCAAGTTCTGGAGCACAAGTCTTCAGTACTATTGCCAGAATATTGTCAGGGCCCATAGCCTTTGCAGTATCCAGTGCCCTCAGCCATTTCATGATATCATGTGGAGTGAATTGAATTGGCTGAAGACTGACATCTGTGATGCTGGGGATCTCCGGAGGAGGCCAAGATGGATCATCCACTTAGTATTTCTGGCTGAAGGTTGTAGCAAGTGCTTCAGCCTTATCTTTTGCACTAATGTGCTGTGCTCCCCCCAGCATTGAGGAGGGGGATATTTGTGCAGCTTCCTTCTCCAGTGAGTTGTTTAATTTTCCACCACTATTCACAACTGGATGTGGCAGGACTGCAGAGCATAGATCTGATCTGTTGGTTGTGGAATCGCTTAGCTCTGTCTATCACTTGCTGCTTATGCTGTTTGACATGCAAATGGCCCTGTGTTATAGCTTCACCAGGTTGATACCTCATTTTTAGGTATGCCTGGTGATGTTCCTGGCATGCTCTCCTGCACTCTTCATAGGTTGATTCCCTGGCTTGGCAGTAATGGCAGAGTGGGAGATATACCAAGCCATGAGGTTACAGATTGTACAATTCTGCTGCTGCTAATGGCCCACAGTGCCTCATGGATGTCCAGTCTTGAGTTGCTAGATCTGTTCGAAAGCTATCCCATTTAGCACGGTGGTAGTGCCACACAACACAATGGAGGGTATCCACAATGTGAAGATGGGACTTCGTCTCCACAAGGATTGTGAGGTGGTCACTCTTACCGATACTGTCATGGACAGATGCATCTGTGGCAGGCAGGTTGGTGAGGATGAGGTCAAGTATGTTTTTCCCTCTTGTTGATGCCTTCAACACCTGCCGCAGGCCCAGTCTAGCAGCTATGTCCTTTAGGACTCGGTCCGCTCGGTCTGTGGCGGTGCTACCGAGCCACTCTTGGTGATGGATATTGAAGTCCCCCACCCAGAGTACATTCTGCGCCCTTACCACCCTCAGTGCTTCCTCCAATTGGTGTCAAAATGAAGAAGTACTGAATCATCAGCTGAGCAATGTGGGGGGTGGGGGGGGTGCAGTGGTGGGGGGGGTGTGCAGGATGTGGTAATCAGCAGGAGGTTTCCTTGCCCATGTTTGACCTGATGCCCTGTGAATTCCCTGGACTCCCAGGGTAACTCCCTCCTAACTGTACACCACTATGCCACCACCTCTACTGGGTCTGTACAGTTGGTGAGACAGGACGTACCCAGGGATGATGAAGGTGGTGTCTGGGACATTATCTGTAAGGTATGATTCCATGAGTGTGACTATGTCAGGCTGTTCCTTGACTTGTGTGTGAGACAGCTCTCCCAATTTTGGCACTCGCCGCCCCCCCCCCCACACCCCCCCCCCTCCCCCACAGATGTTAGTAAGGAGGACTTCGCAGGGTCAACAGGGCTGAGTTTGCCGTTGTCATTTCTAGTGCATGGGTCAACGTTGGGTTCATTCCTTTTAAACTTTGCAGCTGTTTGACAGAACTGAGTGGCTAACTGGGCCATTTCAGAGGGCAGTTAAAAGTAAACCACATTACTGTGGGTCTGGAGTCACATGTAGGCCAGATTTCCTTCCTTTAAGGGCATTAATGAACCAGATGGGTTTTTATGACAATCAACAATGGTTTCCTGGTCATCATTAGACTTTTACTTCCAAATTTTTATTGAATTCAAGTTACACCATCGGCTCTGGTGGGATTTGAACCCGGTCCCTGGAGCATTACGCTGGGTTTCTAGATTACTAGTCCAATGACAATGCCACTATGTCATCACCTCCCCTCTTCAGCCCCACTTCCTTGTCCCTTGTTTTATTTGTTGTGACTACTCCGGATTGATTTGAAGGGCAACCCACTGTTAAACCATTCCAATTTTTGGGCCTGAATGTTATCGTTGACGGGCGCGCCCAATTGGCCGGCCCAGGAGCAGCCGGGAAACAGGCTGCCGCCCACAATTGGCTCCTGACCGCAATTACACGTTGGCTGGCCACTTAAGGGCTGCCCAATGTGAAATGCAGCTCCTCACTGGTCAGGAAGGGCTGAGCGGGGCTGGGGGCCTGTCGGCCACTGGGTTCCATGGCAACCTGGCGGCCAGTTTAAAAACAGCCCAGGCAGCCCCTGGAAGGCTGCCATGGAAGAACGCGTTAGCAAAGTGATGGAGTCGAGTACGGCTGGAGACGCCAGGTGAGAGGGCAGGTCAGGCTGGCATTCGACACCCAGCTTTTCAAATGAGTGCCTCGCGGTCCTCCTGGAGAGGGTGCCTGCCAGGAGGAACATCCTTGTCCCCAGAAATAGGAGGAGGAGGAGGCCACCGCGCCTCACACAGAGGGCATAGAAGGAGGTAGCAGTGCTGGTTAGCATCTGTGGTGCAGCACACAAGGGTGCAGTGCCGAAGAGGTTCAATAACCTGCTACAGTCAGGAAGGGTGAGTACCGTGTTGGCATGGATCAGTGTGCATAAGTGTTAAGGTCTGGCCATCCCCCCCATGGGCCTCAGGGGTGTTAAAGCGAGTGCTAACTGTCAATGATGCCGGATTTGGCCAAGGGGCTGAGCCCTGGCTGCTTGGACTGAGCCTTGTGGCTTGAGGGCCACAACACGGATGTGCCCTGTGAGGTGTTCCTCTGGTGGGGTTGGCGCTGCAGGTAGAGAGTGGACTAATCAATGCTCCTCTGTCCTTTCAGGAGAAGACAAGCCAATTGGAGAGGTCACAGACAGGTGGAGGCCTGCCCACACTGCTGCTGTTCTCCAGAGCAGGATGCCCTAGAGCTGGAAAGCCGGCATGCTCCCCATGCAACTGGGTGTGGAGAGGTGGGGGTGTCAGATGAAGGTAAGAGCGCAGTGCACAGAGGTGAGAGTTTTGCATTGTGTAACCATTCTTGTGTAGTCTCTTCATTGATGGGTGCCTCAAACCTGGAGTCCCCATTGATCATTGAAAGATGGTGGCACTATGATGCAGATCTCCATTGTCTCACCAGGTGTGTCTGGCAATGCACAGTGACAGTATGGTGACTTTAACTAATGACATGTCCTTGTTCTCCCTTAGATTCGCCAGCATACACTTGCTCTCTGGACCCCGAAGGGCCACCCCTGATGCTGGAGGACCTCTGGGCTTCATTTGTACCTGTGTCACACCCGGTCTCTGAAGCAGGCACCAGTGCAGATGCCAGCACCCCGGTGGGCATTAGATCAGCGGCTAGAATGTTAGTGCACATTGATGAGGACACTTCACACTCGCTTGAGATGCAGGCAGAGGCAGAGAGTGTCAGGGTGCCAGCAGTCGGAGGACTGCTAGGGACTAGGACGATGCTCAGTCAAAAGCAGATGATGAGCTTCTGGAGTCGTCCATTAGGTGGCAAATGCTGGATGTCCAGCAGGATGTGTGGGAGGATCTGGTGGAGATCCATGAGGGCCTGCGTGCCATGGTCTCCATTGTGGAGAAGTCCAAGCGGAGCATGAGCACTACATTCATAGCCGAGTGCACTGTCTCCTCCATTGAGACAGTGGTGACTCTCATGGAGAGGCTGCTCCAGGGACAGAATCAGGGGTTCCTGGGGTTGCGCTTGGACCTGCAAGCCCTCACAAAGGCAATGATTTCAGGTGATCAGTGTCCGTGTGTGAGATGGATGGGGCACCCAGTTTCCCAGCTAGGTGCCCGTCCATCAATAGTGAGCAGGGAGGTCCAGAGCAACCTCATTTTGGTGTGTGAGCTGCTTGTTGTCTCTGTGGGCTCCTCTTAGGGAGCTCAGGATAATGGTGGCAGCTCCTCCACCCATCTGCCAGTGACAGTTGCATCTGATGAGGCTGCAGCAAGTGGGGAGATGCCAGCCATGGAATGGCTGCTCCATCCCAGGCAGAGCCAGCACAGAGTGCACTGGCCAGAGGACAACCACCAAGGTCATCAAGGCCAACAAGGCAGTAGCGTCAGCAGGCTGTCTCCAATGCCGGTGCCAGCGAGGGGGGTGTGGGGAGGGGACACCAAGACATAGCACTTGGAAACCTAAGTTCAAGGCACCATGAGCACAAGAGGGACAGTTCACTTTCCTGTACATTTATGTTTGGTTTATATGTCTGCTGGTGTGGACATCAACACCAGTAATTGTAATGTCATTATGCTTTCAGTGTGACAATAACGTTAAATTTGCTTTGGTTCTGATGGCCTGAGTATGCTTCACCTTTTTCTTTCTGGTGCAGGGTACGGCAGTATGTAATGCTGGATGTGAGTGGCTGGATACTTTATTGCACAGGTATTGAGTGGACTTTGGGTGTGAATGTAAGGGTCATTTCAGACATCTGGGATGGAAGTTGCGGCCCTGCCATGAGGTGGAAGCAGATCTTTGGCAGTCTAGCTGAAGGAGCAGTGGATTAAGGTGTCCCTGCCTCCCTGGAGGTTGCCGAGATCTTCTGCCTCCATGCCCTCAGTGTTCTCCTCACCGTGCCCCTCTTCTGACTCGCCACAGGATTCATCATCTGTGGCCAGTGCAGCTGCGTCGAGATCCTGTCCCTCCAGTGGGCCCCCCCTTGCCAATGCCAGATTGTGGAGACTGTAGCAGGCAACCATGATCAGTGACACCCGGGGTATTGCGGTGCTCCCCCTGAACAGTCTAGGCATCGGAATCGCATCTTGAGAAGACCTATGGTCCTCTCTACCGCTGCCCTTGTGGAGGCATGACTCATATTGTAACACTTCTCTGCCTTTGTTCTTGGATGGCGGAGAGGTGTCCTGAGCCACCTCTTCAACGGATAGCCCTTGTTACCCAGCAGCCATCCATCTAGTCCAGCTGGACAACTGGAGAGCTTCAGCACCTGGGAATATCTCAGGACATAAGTGTCATAGGAGCTGCCAGGGTACCTCGTACAGACTTGTAGAATCAGCATCCTGTGATCACATACTATCTGTGCGTTCATGGAGTGGAAGCCCTTCCTGTTGACGAAAGCATCCGGGTCACTTGCTGGAGCCTTGATGACCACATGTGCAGTTGATGGCACCCTGGATGCAGGGGAACCCAGCAATCGCTGCAAAGCCTCTGGCTCACTCAGCCTCTGGCTGGCCTCATCTGTCCGGCAAAGAGTAAAGGTCAGTACCCACCTGAACAGAGCTTCTGTCACCAGTTTGACGTAACTGTGGACAGCTGATTGGGAGACTCCACACAGATCCATACTGACCCCTGGAAAAAGCCTGAGGCATAGAAGTTGAGGGTCACTGTGACCTTCAGAGCCATTGGCATGAGGTGTCCACCAACACAGTCGGGGCTGATCTCAGGACCAATCATCCGACAAATGGAGATCAAAGTCTCCCTTGAGAGGCGGAGCCTCCTTCGGCATTGCACCTCGGACATATTGAGGTAGCTGCATTGCCACATGTATACCCTGGCAGCTGAATAGTGGCATCTTCTGTGGTCCCTTGCACCTTGGACTTCCTGCTGGCCCTGTGCCCCTTGTGTTTGCTTCCCTAATCCCACAGGCCCACCTGCCAGTTTTGCCTGTGCAACAAGCATGAAATCGTACCGGCAATGTAAAATGCAGCTTAATTGCCTTTTTAATGGCCTTAACTAGCCTGTTAATGGCAGCCGCGGCTCTGACTCCCACTCGCACCTGCTGAGCAAAATATCGCACGAGTGTGTGATGACATCGGCACGCTCACCCGACATCATCACGCACTATTTTACGCTCGAGCATGTCGGGCACATGCCCATATGCCAAGTAAAAAATTCTTCCCCAGGGGTAATTCTCATATAAGAATTCATTAATTTACTCACAGATTGAAGTCACTCGTTTCGATGACTTTGCCCTGATATTGGGAAGAACTGTCTGTCTGGTTGTGATCAGATGAATTTAGGAACTGATTCTATAAACAAACATTCTTCAAGCTCAACAGATTTGGATCAATTTAAGAATTACGAAAACAAATGGTTTTGATATCCACAGATCCTGAAATGTTTATAAACTGACTGGTGTTAATAAATGATTTGGATCTTTACAGATGTTGAAGACTTTGGTAAGATTTAAACAAACTTGCCCCTTAGTTGTCGAGAGCTTTTCAGCATCTGAGCTTCAGTTACTGGTGAAAACAATTTCCCTCAGGGTTGCCATGGTTTTCACTATGATGACATGTGACACACCCTCCTCCATTATCATGTGCAGGGATGGTGTAGCTCCTGGGCTGAAACCCATATAAGGACTGCAAGCTGTTTGAAACCTGAGATACATTGGGGGCAATTTTAATCTAAGCTGCCCATCAGAAAACTGACGAGATCTGGTATAACATGTTTCACACCCCAACCCAATCTCACTCTCTGTTGAAGTCATCATCTGGAGCATAAAAACCTGGTGGGCCAAATGGCCTGTTTCTGTGCTTTAGGTTCTGTGTAATTCTATTTAATTGTTGATTCATTTTCACACATACTGGACACTGGAATTATCAATCTTGTGAAAGTAATGAAGTGGAGAAGGGAATGGTGAACTGTGAACACAAAGCTGGGTAAAGGGGTATTTAGCTGATTGTCCACCGTCTTCAAGGCCAACATATTTCACTAAAGACCAAAGAAAGACAATATAAGGCAAAGGTTATAATTCTTAAGGAGTTCATAAACAGAGACCTGTGGGATATCTGTGCACAAATTGTTGCAGGTGGCAGGACAGGTTGAGAAAGTGTTTAAAAAGGCGTACGCGATCCTGGACTTTAGGAATTCAGGCATAGAATACAAAAGTAAGGAAGTTAACATGAACCCTTAAATGAAACTGTTTCACTCTCAACTGGAGTACTGTGTCCAATTTCTGCACACTGCCCTTTAGGAAAGATGTGAAGGAACTTGCACTCGAACAGGGGAGAGACCTCATCCTGAGTGAGACACATCCAGAGTGAGTGTGCTTATTGGCAATTTGGTGCACAGTGGGAATTCAGTGCACAGGGAAAGAGGTGCTCTTTGCAGTTTTTCCTTGCTATCCAATTTCTTAAATCTTCAGAAAGTGGTCTTTCCCTGCTGCAGCAGTAGAGGCTACAAGGGAAAGGAATGACTGATAAGTAGTGGGTAAGGTCAGGGAAGTATTTACTACTTTAATCGCTTATAGTTTAAGGTCTTTTCGCAGTTTATAGTTTGTATATTCTATAGTAACAAGGATCAGGAAAGAAGGGCCTTAGAGTAATTGATTTAAAAGATTTAATTTAAAGGGATAAGTCATGACAGGAAAGGTCAAAGCCATGGTGTGCTCCTCGTGCTCCATGTGGGAAGCCGGGGACATTTCCAGTGCCCAGGACCAGCATGTGTGCAGGAAGTGTGTCCAGCTGCAGCTCCTGGAAGCTCAGGTTTCAGAGCTGGAACAGCGGCTGGGGACACTGTGGAGCATTGTGGATAGCACGTTTAGAGAGGTGGTCACACCGCAGATGAAGGGACTTGAGGAAGGAAGGGAATGGGTGACCACTAGGCAGTCCAAGAGAAACAGGCAGGTAGTTCAGGAGTCCCCTAGGGTCCCACTCACAAATCAGTATTCCATTTTGGCGGCTGATGAGGTTCCTCCAGGGAGTGCAGACAGAGCCAAGCTTCTGGCACCACAAGCAGCCTGTCTGTACAGGAGGGGAGGAAGAGAGGAAGAGCAATAGTAATAGGGGATTCTATAGTCAGGGGAACAGATAGGCGCTCCTGTGGCCGTCAACGTGACTCCAGGATGATGTGTTGCCTTCTTGGTGCCAGGGTCCGGGATGTCACTGAATGGCTGCAGGGCATCCTGAAGAGGGAGGGTAATAAGGCAGAGGTCAGGGTACATGTTGGTACCAATGACATAGGTAGAAAGAGAGATGAGGTCTTGCATCAAGAATTCAGGGAGTTAGGCAGTAGGCTAAAAAGCAAGACCTCTCAGGTTAGTGAGCTCAGAAATAGGAAAATAGCTCAGATGAATATGTGGCTTAAGAGTTGGTGCAGGAGGGAGGGTGTTAGATTCCTGGATCACTGGGACTGTTTCTGGGGAAGGTGGGACATGTACATGCAGGATGGTCTACATCTGAACCAGAGTGGGACTAACATCCTTGTGGGCGGGTTTGCTAGTGCTGTTGGGTGGATTTAAACTAATTCAGCAGGGGGAGGGGACACAGAATGTTAGCAGAATAGGAACACATCATAATACTGTAAAACAATCAAGTCAGAGGCAGTACACCTGCATTAAGGTTCAAGGGAGTAAGGCAAGGCTGGATGGCTTCTACTTTAATGCCAGGAGTATTACAGGTAAAACGGATGAGCTAAGGGTGAGGATTGACATGTGGAATTGTGATATAGTAGCCATCACTGAGACGTGGTTAAGGTAGGGGCAGGATTGGCAGCTCAACATTCTGGGATATAGAATCTTCAGGCGAGACAGGGGAGGGGGTAAAAGAGGAGGAGGCATTGTATTATTAGTTAAGGAGTCAGTTACTGCAGTAAGGAGAGATGATATCTTGGAGGGGGCATCAAATGAAGCTTTGTGGGTAGAGCTTAGGAATAAAAAAGGGGCAGCCACATTGTTAGATGTTTATTATAGACCTTCAGATAGTCAGTGAGAAATTGAGGAGCAAATATGTGCACAATTTGCAGAGGTGTGTAAAAACAATAACAATAAGCTAATTATATTAGGTGATTTCAACTTTCCCAAAATTAATTGGGATAGACATAGTATTAAGAGCTTGGATGGAGTGGATTTCTTGAAATGTGTACAGGAGAACTTTTTAGGTCAATATGTAGAGGGTCCAACAAGGGACGGTGCATTGCTGGACCTAATTCTGGGGAATGAAGCTGGACAGGCGGCTGAGGTGGTGGTGGGGGAGTATTTTAGTGATAACGACCACAACATGGTACAGTTTAAAACAAAAACAGAATTACCTGGAAAAACTCAGCAGGTCTGGCAGCATCGGCGGAGAAGAAAAGAGTTGACGTTTCGAGT
The DNA here is from genome assembly GCF_017639515.1 of Carcharodon carcharias. Lineage (NCBI taxonomy): Eukaryota > Metazoa > Chordata > Chondrichthyes > Lamniformes > Lamnidae > Carcharodon > Carcharodon carcharias. Next base: position 90,325,937 of record NC_054484.1, on the reverse strand, counting down.
CCTCATGACCCTTCGACAGAACTAGGTGAATCCAAGGAAGGGGTGAAATATGAGCTGGTTTAAGGTGGCGGGGGGGCGGGTGGGTTGGGTGGGGGGAGAGAAGTGGAGGGGGGTGGTGTGGTTGTAGGGACCACACCACCCCCCCCTCCACTTCTCTCCCCCCACCCAACCCACCCGCCCCCCACCTTAAACCAGCTCATATTTCACCCCTTCCTTGGATTCACCTAGTTCTGTCGAAGGGTCATGAGGACTCGAAACGTCAACTCTTTTCTTCTCCGCCGATGCTGCCAGACCTGCTGAGTTTTTCCAGGTAATTCTGTTTTTGTTTTGGATTTCCAGCATCCGCAGTTTATTGTTTTTATCTCATGGTACAGTTTAAGTTTGTTATGGACAAAGAAATAGACAAGTTGCAAAAAAAGTGTTTTGGATTGGGGGAGAGTGGATTTTAGTAAAATAAGGCAGGATCTGGCCAAGGTAGACTGGGAACAGCTACTTGTGAGGAAATCTACAGAGGAGCAGTTGGGGGGGGGGGGGCGTTCCAAAAAGAAATCGGGAGGGTGCAGGCTCAACGTGTTCCCTCTAGGGTGATAGGAAGGAGTAACAAGCCCAGAGAACCATGGATGACCAGAGATATTCAGGTTACGATGAGAAAGAAAAGAGAGGCTTTTAGCAGGTACAAGAGAAGCAAATCAGTGGAGGCATTAGTGGAGTACATTAAGTGCAGGGTGGAGCTTAAGAAAGCAATTAGGAGAGCAAAGAGGGGATATGAGAAAGCTCTGGCTGGTAAAAGTAGGGAAAATCCCAAGATATTCTATAACTATATCAATGGGAAGAGGATAACCAGGGAAAGAGTAGGGCCCATAAGGGACCAAAGGAGCAATCCATGGGTGGAGCCAGAGGACATCGCTAGAGTGTTGAATGAATACTTCACATCTGTCTTCATCCAAGAGAATGAGGATGAAGGTATGGAACTCGGGGAGAGAGACTGCGAGGTTCTTAAGCAAATTGATATAGGCAGTGGCAAGGTATTGGAGGTATTGGCAGGCTTAAAAGTGGACAAATCTCCAGGTCTGGATAATTTGTGTCCCAGGCTGTTGAGGGAGGCAAGGGGAGGAGATCACAGGGGCTCTGACCAAAATTTTTAATTCCTCTCTGGCCATGGAGGAGGTGCCAGAGGATTGGAGAACAGCTAATGTGGTTCCGTTATTTAAGAAGGGTTGTAGAGATAAGCCAAGGAACTACAGGCCAGTGAGTCTCACATCAGTAGTAGGGAAACTATTGGAGAAAATTCTGAAGGAGCGAATCTATCTCCACTTGGAGAGGTAAGGTTTGATCAGGGATAGTCAGCATGGCTTTGTCAGAGGGAGGTCATGCCTAACAAATTTGATTGATTTTTTTGAGGAGGTGACCAGGTGTGTAGATGAGGGTAGTGCAGTTGACGTAGTTTATATGGATTTCAGCAAGGACTTGACAAGGTACCACATGGGAGACTTATAAAGAAGGCAAATGCACATGGGATACAGGGTAATTTGATAAGATGGATTCAAAATTGGATTAGTTGTAGGAGACAGAGGGTGTTGACAGAAGGATGCTTCAGTGACAGGAAGCCAGTGTCCATTGGCATACCACAGGGATCTGTGCTGGATCCCCTATTATTCGTCATTTATATAAACGACATAGATGACTATGTGGGGGGTAGAATCAGTAAGTTTGTGGATGACACAAAGATTGGCCGGGTGGTTAACAGTGAGGTTGAGTGTCTTGGGACGGTCAAATGGGCAGATAAGTGGCAGATGGAATTTAACCCTGAAAAGTGTGAGGTGATACACTTTGGAAGGAGTAATTTGACAAGGATCTATTCAATGAACGGCTTGACACTAGGAAGTTCTGTGGAACAAAGGGACCTTGGCGTGTGTGTCCATAGATTTCTGAAGGCGGAGGGGCATGTTAGTGGGGTGGTGAAAAAGGCATATGAGACACTTGCCTTTATCAATCAAGGCATAGATTACAAAAGTAGGGTGGTCACGTTGGAGCTGTATAGAACCTTGGTGAGGGCCCAGCTGAAGTACTGTGTGCAGTTCTAGTCGCTACATTATAGGAAGGATGTGATTGCACTGGAGTGGGTGCAGAAGAGATTCACCAGGATGTTGCCTGGGATGAAACATTTAAGTTATGAAGAGAATTGGGTTGTTTTAGTTGGAGCAGAGAAAACTGTGGGGCAATCTGATCGAGGTGTACAAGATTATGAGGGGCATGGACAGGGTGGATAGGGAGCAGCTGTTCCCCTAAGTTGAAGGGTCAGTCACAAGGGGACATAAGTTCAAGGTGAGGGGCAGGAGGTTTAGGGGGGATGTGAGGAAAACCTTTTTTACCCAGAGGGTGGTGATGGTCTGGAATGCGCTACCTGGGAGGATGGTGGAGGTGGGTTGCCTCACATCCTTTAAAAAGTATCTGGATGAGCACTTGGCACGTCATAACATTCAAGGCTATGGGCCAAGTGCTGGTAAATAGGATTAGGTAAGTAGGTCAGGTGTTTCTCACGTGAAGACTTGAAAGGCCAAAGGGCCTCTTCTGCACTGTGATTCTGCGATTAAACAGTGTGCAGAAAGTGGTTCTGGGAATGATAGACATCAGTTATGAAGATAGATTGGAGAAGTTGGGGTTAGTGTCCTTGAAGAAGAGGTTGAGAGGAGATTTTGTTAGCAGTGTTGAAAATCGTTCAGGGTCAAGACAAAGTTGACAGAGAGAAACGGTTCCCATTGGCAAAGGGCCAAGAAGCTGAGGACATTGATTGAAGGTGATTCGCACAAAAGTAGCAGCAACATAACAGGCTGTGAATAAAACTGAGGCTTGTGGAATAGGAGTGTCAGCATCGGCTTGGGGAAAGAAATTGGCTCAAGGACAGAAAACAGTGAGTGGTGGTAAATAGTAGTTTCTCAGACTGCAAGGCGTTAGACAGTGATGTTCCGCAAAGATCACTGCTGTGACCACTGCTTTTCCTGATACCTCAATACTGGAATTCAGAGTAAAAGTTCAAAATTTGCCGATCTAACCAAACTTGGAGGAGTGGCAAACAGCGAGGATAATTAGAATCAACTGAAACAGGACAGAGGTGGACTAGCAGAATAGGCAGACAAGTGGCAGATGGAATTTAATACAGAGAATTGTGAGGTGATGCATTTTGGTAGAAGGAACATGGACAGGCAATAGAGATTTAATGACACAGTTCTAAGGATTGTGTAAGAACCAAAGGACCTGAGGGTTCATGTGTATAGATCTCCAACAGTGGCAGGACATATTGCGAGAGTAACTGGAATAAATAGAAGCATTGCATACAAAAGCAGAGACAATATGCTTAACCTTTAGAAAATTCTGGTTATGTCACAACTAGAGCTTTTTGGCCAGTTCTGGTCACCATGCCAGTATATGACATTTGGCATGGGCGGATGCTTATGCCATACAGGAGCCCTGTGTGGGCTGGTGTTGGGCAAGGAAGTGTGGATTTCCTTTGTGAGCCCCCAAGCCCATTTGAGGCTTCCCCCCCATAAAGATCATTCCCCCCCAACTTTAGTCCTCCACTTAAGGTCTCTTGAACATTACCCTCCCCCACTCAGCCCCTCAACCACACCCCACCAAGCACCCGCCCCCCCCCCCACCCCACCACCACCACCACTCCCCTAGCTATATTAGGACTTACCTGGGCTCCTCGGCATAGTGGGACTGCTTGTTGTCCCAGCATTCTCACTAGCGTTAGTGGACTACAGAGCTGCCGACGATTGGCCAGCAGCTCTCTAATGCAGTACTTCTTCCTGAGATAAGGGAAGAAGTCTGGCCTTAAAACAATTAACCGTACTCCCAGTATTAAATTCCTGTGGGGCGGCAGTGGCATTAAGGAGTGCTAGTGAAGCCAGTGGGAATCAGGGAAAACCCTCCACTGGTTGGAGCCATGCCTCACATGAGGGAAGATGGTTGTGGCTGTTGCAGGCCAATCATCTCAGTTCCAGGACATCACTGCAGGAGTTCCTCAGTTGGTGTCCTAGGCTCAACCATCTTCAGTTGCTTCATCAATGACCTTCCCTCCATAATAAGGTCAGAAGTAGGGATGTTTGCATGATCTTCAGTAGCATTCATGACTCTTCAGATACAGAAGCAGTCTGTGTTCATGTGCAGCAAGACCTGGACAACATTCAGGCTTGGTCTGATAAGAGGCAAGTAACATTGTGCCACAAGTGCCAGGCAATGACCATTTCCAACAAGAGAGAATCTAACCATGTCCTTGACGTTCAATGCCATTACCAATGCTGAATCCCCCACTATCAACATCCTGGGGGTTACCATTGACCAGAACCTGAACTGGACTAGCTATATAAATACTGTGGCTACAAGAGCAGATCAGAGTCTAGAAACTATGAGGTGAGTAACTCATCCCCTGGCTCCCCAAAGCCTGTCCACCATTGACAAGGCACAAGTCAGCAGTGTGATGGAATACTCTCCACTTGCCTGGATGAGTGCAGCTCCAACAACACTCAAGAAGCTCAACACCATCCAGGACAAAGCAGCTGCTTGATTGGCACCCCATCCGCCACCTTAAACATTCACTTTGTCCACCACCAATGCACAGTGGCAGCAGTGTGTACCATATACAAGACACACACTCCAGAAAATCGCTAAACCTCCTTTGACAGCATCTTCCAAAGCTGCGGCCTCTACCACCCAGAAGGACAAGGGCAAGAGACAAATGGGAACACCATTGAAGAAGCAACATAAGCTGTTGATAAAGGGGAACCCCAGGATGTACTGTACTTAGACTTCGAGAAGCCATTTGATAAGGTGCCACATCAAAGGTTATTGCAAAAACAAAAGCTCATGGTGTAGGAGGTAACACGTTGGCACATATAGAAGATTAACTAGATCAAAACAAAAAACTGCGGATGCTGGAAATCCAAAACAAAAACAGAATTACCTGGAAAAACTCAGCAGGTCTGGCAGCATCAGCGGAGAAGAAAAGAGTTGACGTTTCGATTCCTCATGACCCTTCAACAGAATTGAGTGAATCTTAGGAAAGGGGTGAAATATAAGCTGGTTCAAGGTGGGGGGGGGGGGGGGTAGTTGGAGAGAAGCGGGGGGGTGTGGTTGTAGGGACAAGCAAGCAGCGATAGGAGCAGATAATCAAAAGATGTCACAGACAAAAGAACAAAGAGGTGTTGAAGGTGGTGATATTATCTAAACGAATGTGCTAATTAAGAATGGATGGTAAGGTACTCAAGATACAGCTCTAGTGGGGGTGGGGTGGAAAGGCTAGCAGGGCATAAAAGTTTTAAAAATAATGGAAATAGGTAGGAAAAGAAAAATCTATATAAATTAGTGGAAAAAACGAAAGGAAGGGGGAAGAAACAGAAAGGGGATGGGAATGGAGGAGGGAGTTCAAGATCTAAAGTTGTTGAATTCAATATTCAGTCCGGAAGGCTGTAAAGTGCCTAGTCGGAAGATGAGGTGCTGTTCCTCCAGTTTGCGTTGGGCTTCACTGGAACAATGCAGCAAGCCAAGGACAGACATGTGGGCAAGAGAGCAGGGCGGAGTGTTAAAATAGCAAGCGACAGGGAGGTTTGGGTCATTCTTGTGGACGGACCGCAGGTGTTCTGCAAAGCGGTCGCCCAGTTTACGTTTGGTCTCTCCAATGTAGAGGGGTCTCCTTGGTTGCATTGGGAGCAACGAATGCAGTAGACTAAGCTGGGGGAAATGCAAGTGAAATGCTGCTTCACTTGAAAGGAGTGTTTGGGCCCTTGGACGGTGAGGAGAGAGGAAGTGAAGGGGCAGGTGTTGCATCTTTTGCGTGGGCATGGGGAGGTGCCATAGGTGGGGGTTGAGGAGTAGGGGGTGATGGAGGAGTGGACCAGGGTGTCCTGGAGGGAACGATCCCTACGGAATGCCGCCGGGGGGGTGGATGAAGGGAAGACGTGTTTGGTGGTGCCATCATGCTGGAGTTGGCAGAAATGGCGGAGGATGATCCTTTGAATGCGGAGGCTGGTGGGGTGATAAGTGAGGACAAGGGGGACCCTATCATGTTTCTGGGAGGGAGGAGAAGGCGTGAGGGCGGATGCGCGAGAGATGGGCCGGACACGGTTGAGGGCCCTGTCAACGACCGTGGATGGAAAACCTCGGTTAAGGAAGGAGGACATGTCAGAGGAACTGTTTTTGAAGGTAACATCTTCAGAACAGATGTGACGGCGGCAAATGGAATGGTGTCCTTACAGGAAGCGGGCTGTGAGGAGCTGTAATCGAGGTAGCTTTGGGAGTCGGTAGGCTTGTAATGGATATTGGTGGACAGTCTATCACCAGAGATTGAGACAGAGAGGTCAAGGAAGGGAAGGGAAGTGTCAGAGATGGACCATGTGCAAATGATGGAGGGGTGGAGATTGGAAGCAAAATTAATAAATTTTTCCAAGTCCCGATGAGAGCATGAAGCAGCACCGAAGTAATCATCGATGTACCGGATAAAGAGTTGTGGAAGGGGGCCGGAGTAGGACTGGAACAAGGAATGTTCCACATACCCCATAAAGAGACAGGCATAGCTGGGGCCCATGCGGGTACCCATAGCCACACCTTTTATTTGGAGGAAGTGAGAGGAGTTGAAGGAAAAAATATTCAGTGTGCGAACAAGTTCAGCCAGACGGAGGAGAGTAGTGGTGGATGGGGATTGTTCAGGCCTCTGTTCGAGGAAGAAGCTATGGGCCCTCAGACCATCCTAGTGGGGAATGGAGGTGTAGAGGGATTGGACGTCCATGGTGAAGAGGAAGCGGTTGGGGCCAGGGAACTGGAAATTGTTGATGTGACGTAAGGTGTCAGAGGAATTACGGATGTAGGTGGGAAGGGACTGGACAAGGGGAGAGAGAATGGAGTCAAGATAACGAGAAATGAGTTCTGTGGGGCAGGAGCAAGCTGACATGATCGGTCTACCGGGACAGTTCTGTTTGTGGATTTTGGGTAGGAGGTAGAAGCGGGCCGTCTGAGGTTGGGCGACTATCAGGTTGGAAGCTTTGGGAGGAAGATCTCCAGAGGAGATGAGGTCAGTGACAGTCCTGGAAACAATGGCTTGATGTTCAGTGGTGGGGTCATGGTCCAGGGAGAGGTAGGAGGAAGTGTATGCGAGTTGACGCTCAGCCTCCACGAGGTAGAGGTCAGTGCGCCAGACAACAACAGCACCACCCTTGTCAGCGGGTTTGATGACAATGTTGGGGTTGGACCTAAGAGAACGGAGTGCAGTAAGTTCAGAGAGAGACAGGTTAGAATGGGTGAGAGGAGCAGAGAAATTGAGACGACTAATGTCGCGCCGACAGTTCTCAATGGAAAGATCAAGAGAAGGTAAGAATCCAGAGGGAGGGGTACAGGTGGAGGGAGAATATTGGAGGTGGGTAAAAGGATCCGTTGAACAGGGAGAGGACTCCTGCCCAAAGAAGTGAGCACGGAGACGAAGACGGTGGAAGAAGAGTTCAGCATCATGCCGAGCCCGAAATTCATTGAGATGAGGGCATAAGGGTATGAAACTAAGTCCTTTGCTGAGCACTGAACGTTCAGCGCGGAGAGTGGAAGGTCAAGGGGTATAGTGAATACACGGCCGGGGCTGGGATTGGAATATGGGGTGGGGACGGAGGGACAGGCAGGGGTGGAGGATCCTAGATGGGTGTTGGTGTCGATGAGTTGTTGGAGCTTGCGTTCCTTAGCACTTGAGAGAAAGAGAAAAAATTTCTTGTTGAGGCGTCGGATGAGACGAAGAATAAAATGAAACTGGGGGCACGCGCAGCTTTGATAAAGGGTGCGGCGGTGCTGCTGAAGGGAGAGGTCGAGTGTGTTCATATGGCGGCGCATGGCACTGAGTGTGGATCTCAGAATGTGACAGTAACAGCAGTCCAAGAAACGTTTTATGTCTCAGAGATACCTGTAATCCTGGGTGGGTTCGAAACAAGAGGGATGTAATTTCATTGAAATCCATGTGGGGTAAGTCAGAGACGGAGACAGTCACTGAGAAAGGAGATATGGCTGTGAAAGCGGGTTTTAGTAAACACCTTGTCAAACACTAGGAGAGAAATGGAAAGCAATGAAGGTGAACAAGGCAAAAGAGAGATATGGAAATCTTGTCGCAGAGAGGAACAGAACTTCTTCAAGGTAGACATTCCTTGAAGAGGAGTGACAGTCAATTAAACAAAGAGATAAAAACAAAAAACTGCAGATGCTGGAAATCCAAAACAAAAACAGAATTACCTGGAAAAACTCAGCAGGTCTGGCAGCACCATCAACGCCTCTGTGTTCTTTTGTCTGTGACATCTTTTGATTATCTACTCCTATCACTGCTTGCTTGTCCCTACAACTATACCACCCCCTCCCCCACTTCTCCCCCCACCACCCCCCCCCACCACCCCCACCCCACCCCCACCCCCCCCCCCCCACCCCACCCCCCCTGCCCCCCCACCTTAAACCAGCTTCCATTTCACCCCTTTCCTAAGATTCACTCAGTTCTGTTGAAGGGTCATGAGGACTCGAAACGTCAACTCTTTTCTTCTCCGCCGATGCTGCCAGACCTGCTGAGTTTTTCCAGGTAATTCTGTTTTTGTTTTAGAAGACTAACTAGTTCACAGGAAACAGAAAATAGGCATAAATGGGACATTGTCTGGTTGGCAAGATGTAATGAGTGGTGTACCATAGGAGTCAGTGCTGGGGCCTCAACTTTTCACAATTTACATAAATGACTTGGATGAAGGGACTGAACGTATCGGTGCTAATTTTGCTGATGACACAAAGACAGGTAGGAAAGTAAGTTGTGAAGAGGACATAAGGAGGCTACAAAGTGTCATAGATAGGTTAAGTGAATGGGCAAAGATCTAGCAGATGGAGTATAATGTGGGAAAATGTGAAATTGTCCATTTTGGTAGGAAGAATAAAAAATAAGCATATTATCTAAATGGTGAGAAATTGCAGAGCTTTTAAATGCGGAGGGATCTGGGTGTCCTTGGGCATGAATCGCAGAAAGTTAGTACGCAGGTACAACAAGTGATTAGGAAAGCTAATAGAATTTTATTATTTATTGCGAGGGGGATTGAATACAAAAGTAGAGAAGTTATGCTTCAGTTATACAGGGCATTGGTGAGACCACATCTGGGGTACTTCTCAACTTCTGGAACTCCTGAGGAAGGTTTGACTGGAGCCTGCCTTTTCCACCACCTACTGCAATGAACCCTCCCACAGTCTCTTACTTTATACCATTTTTCAGGGATGAATGCCTGGATGGATTATTGACAAGGCCTTTTAGTCACATAAAGATTTACTTTATTTCAAAGTACCCCATCTGGTGTTGAGTTCTTTGTCTACACTTTGGGTTGAATGTTACTCCTTTAATGTCAATCTACCCTTGATTAGCCCTTTTAGGCCTTTCACATGTATTCTAGCTATATTTGGTCATTTTTACCTTATCTCCTCCTTATCATGTCTCAAGCTGTCTTTCTCAGGCTAGTTCCACCCTCCTATAATTTCATCTTTGGTGCCATACTAACCCTCCGAAAAGGTATATACATCCTGTTATCAGTTAGACTGAGAGACCTGCCAACATGCATATATAATGGCTGTTCAGTCCAGTTGTATTTACCCTTGATCACGCTGGTGAACTGAGCTGGTGTTCACTGCAGTCACGTTTAATGCTCCCACATACTATTGGATATATGTATTTCAGCAAGCAAGATTAAATGAAATGTCTCACAGTCTCGTACCACTTGTTATCTCTTCCAACCATTGCTTTTTGTTCAAACTAGCCAACCTTATCTAAGAATAATGATTTCACTAGCCTGGTTTCTATGGAAATTAAACTTTAAACAAATCCCAGTCAAATTAACTTACAGCACTAAACTATTCTAGGTGATTTTAGACATCTACAGCTTCCAAGCTAAAGACCTGCTGCCTCCTGGACCTGGTGCCCATGTATTTATTACCAGTTACTGTGAAGGTCATCCCACCCTCAATTTCTTTGTCCCTGGTTGCTTCCAGGGTGTTACCAGAGAAATAGAGGGTCTTGCAGTCAGCTGTACATACATACAGAAGGTGGGAGGATTGTAGATTGTTTGCCAGCACTGGGAGTTATGTAAACTTGCCTGTTGAGCAGGCTCTTGGATTTTCCTCTCTGGCTGGATTGTGCCAGACACTGGTTCTAATATGATCTCTTTGCTTCCACAATCTACTCCTCTATTTTTTATTCTTTCAAGGGATGTGGGCGTCGCTGTCTAGGCCAGCTTTTATTGCCCATCCTTAACTGCCCTTGAGAAGATGGAGGTGAGCTGCCTTTTTGATCCGCTGCAGTCAATATTGTGTAGGTACACCCACAGTGCTGTTAGGGAGAGTTCCAGGATTTTGAACCAGTGACAGTGAAGGAATGGTGATACATTTCCAAGTCAAGATGTTGTGTGGCTTGGAGGGGAACTTCCAGGTGGTGGTGTTCCCATGCATCTGCTGCCCTTGTCCTTCAAGGTGGTAGAGGCTGCGGGTTTGGAAGATACAGTCGAAGGAGACTTGATGAGTTGCTGCAGTGAATCTTGTAGATCGTATACACTGCTGCTACTGTGCGTCGGTGGTGGAGGGAGTGAATGTTTGTGGATGGGGTGCCAATCAAGTGGGCTGCTTTGTCCTGGATGGTGTCGAGCTTCTTGTATGTTGTTGGAGCTGCACTCAACCAGGCAAGTGGAGAGTATTCCAGCACACTCCTGACTTGAACCTTGTCGGTGGTGGACAGGCTTTGGGGAGTCAGGTGAGTTACTTGCCATATAATTGCCAGGGTCTGACCTGATCTTCTAGCCACAGTACGTATATGACTGGTCCAGTTCAGTTTCTGATCAACAGTAACCTCCAGGGTATTGATAGTGGGGAGATGGTTAGATTCTTTCTTGTTGGAGATGGTCATTGCCTGCCAATTGTGTGGCGTAAATGTTACTTGCCACTTATTACTATAAACCAAGCACCCAATATGTTTTTTTTTAAACCAGCTTATCAACTTCTCTACCACCTTTAAGGATTTTTATATATGCTACCAAGAGCTCTTTGCTCATTTAAACTTTTCAAAATCTTTCAGTACTCATCTTTCCAAAGTGCATCATTTCATAAACTCTACAGCGAATTGCATCTGCCAAGATTCTGCTCATTTCAATATTATCCTGAACTTTATAACTATTCCCATCACTATACTTTACCAAGCTTTGTATCAGCTGCAAATTTTTTAGTGCTGCTCCCAACGCCCAAGTCTATATTATTTATAAATATTGAAGAGAATACAGGACCCAAAATTGATTCCTAGGGAACAAAGTTGCAAATCATCTCCCAGTCTGAAAGACATTCATCCGCCACCACCCTCTACTTCCTGTCAATTTCATATCCATACCACTTTCTCAATTTTTTTGGGCTTCAATTTTCTTAACAAGCTTCCTGTCTGGTGAACTGTAAAATGCCTTCTTAAAGCCCATATATAAAAAATCTGTGATGGGTGACCTGCTCTCTCATCTCCTCCACTACAACAGCCTCATGGTGTAGTATGGCAAGGTGAAGGCTGACCCTTTCCACCACTTCATCAGGAGCTGATTTGCCTCATTAAACTCACTTCTTTCTTGTGCTCATGCTCCCACTCATATCTTTCGTTGGCTCCCCAAACATCCGTGGATCTGTTGGTAGGATGAAGATGCTTCCCCTCAGGTGCAGTCTAGGGGAAGATTATGGTCATAGAAAGAGATCAGTTTTTTTAATTCATCTGGCAGCCTCTTGAAACTGGTCCTCAGCATGTGCTCCAGGCAAGGCAATATGGCAGCCCAGTACCCTGGAAGGCCATCTCCTCATGTACTGTCTTAAGGCAGGCCCTGCCACAAGTGACTGTATGAAGTATGTGCAAAGCAAGAAGAGAATAGGTGTGATGCACATAGAACATTGATTTGGCTTGTCAGAGGTGCAGCATGTTAGAAAACATTTTATAACAGGGTAAGGCTGTGTTTTGTGCAGGCTTGCATGGAAGAAAAGCATAGATTCTGAAATAAAGGATCATGCAAACAACTGAACCCTTGAATTGAAGCTCACTCTTATAGCATCAGCAGTTTGTAGGAGCACAAGAATTAAGAGCAGGAGTAGGCAATTCGGCACCTTGAGCCTGTTTTGTCATTGAATAAGATCACGGCTGATCTGATCATGGCCTCAACTCCACTTTTCTTCCTGCCCCCAAACCCCCTAAGCCTTGGCTCCCATATAGATGTAAAATCTGTCTGATTCAGCCTTGAGTACATTCAATGACCCAGAATCCACTACTCTCTGGGGAAGAGAATTCCAAAGTCTAACAATCCTCTGAGAAAAGAAACTCCTACTCATCCCAGTCTTAAGTGGAAAACTCCTTCTACTGAAATGGTGTCCCCCTAGTTCTAGATTCCCCCTGAGGGGAAACATTCCCCCAATGTCTACTCTGTCAAACCTCCAATGTCGATTCTGTCAAACCCCCTCAGAATCTTATGTTTCAATATTATATCTCATTCTTCTTGAATTTGGCCCAACCTATTCAACCTTTCCTCATAAGACCACCCCTTCATCCCAGGAATCAACCTAGTGAACCTTCTCTGAACTGTCTCCAATACAAGCATATCCCTCCTTAAGTATGGAGACCAGAATTGCACACAGTATTCTAGGTGTGGCCTCACCAATGGCCTGTCCAGTTCTAGCATGGCTTCCTTACTTTTATACTCCATTCCCCTTGTAATAAAGGCAAACATTCCATTTGCCTTCCTAATTATTTTCTATACCTGCATGTTAACTTTTTGTGATTCATGTACAAGGACACCCAGATCCCTCGGTACTGCAGCATTTTGTAGTCTCTCTTCCTTTTAGCGCTAACAATCCTTTGATAAACATGTAAAGGCTTAGGAAACATTTGGATTCTAAGGTTGCAGTTTGTATCTAGTGGCTTCACTGCAATGACCCTCAGTTCTGGTGTGCATGCAGAATCAGAACCTGACAAGACTTACTCAGCCTCTCTTCCCTTCCAGATTCCAGTGCCAACATAGAATTTACATCCAGAACACTTTAAAAAAAATCTTGTCAAGTGCTTCTGGACCTGTGAATTTACAGCAATTTATATTTTTGTCAGTTTTCCAGTTTATCTCTTGAGCACGATATTTTCAGCAACATCCAAACATCTAAGGTGTCAGTTCATACCAATCACATAAGCAGAGTCTGTCTTTGATAAGGGGTGTAAGGCATGTCCAAGTACACTGAATGTGCATATCCATCTTTCCCCTTTCTGCCAAGTTTCTTCCCTCACCTTCAGAAAGCTCTTGAACAAAACTATAGGCCCTATTGATTTAGTAGAGAGCTTTGACCATCACTATAAAAGCTGTTATAGTCCTACCTCCATGGCATTCTCCTGCTTTGTGTCACTGAACAGTGAGTGACATGAAGGGATGGTCCTTACGTGCAAGGTATTGAATGTCTGAAGACAGAAATCCTGATCTTCCAAGAGACTCCTACCAAATGTCAGAGACTTCGGAGCTCTTATTACCAATTATAATCTGTATTGCATGATCCTAATGAATATAATTCATGGTTAGGCGTCAAATGTGACCTGCTCAAAACCTCAATCACTAAACTCAAAATATAGGGCCAGATCGACCACACAGAGTGGAAGGTGCCACCTCTGTGCAAAGCTAGCTTTCAGTTAAGTTGTCAGTCGGGGCCTGATAATGGGATTCAGTGCCCCTGCATTGGGGAGGGAAAGGAAGTCATCCAGAATTTTGTCTCCTCTACTGAATCCTGCTTATAAGTTCCCATGAGGAAGTTGAGTGAGGGCAAGTTGAGCTGAACTCTGATATTTCCCAGTCAACTGATCATATCCACAGGTCAGGCCCATATAAAGGATGGCAAGGTGACTTAGGCAATAGTGTATCCATGGAGCTGTATATGTACAAAAACAGTTTTTTCTCAGCAGTGGAAAAAATTGGATGGACAAAAGTAAAAGATTGACTCTAAGTGCAGATTTCTAAACTATGAAGAAATGTGTAAAAAGTGTGGTGCATTACTTGGTGTAAATATTAAAAAGAGGGAATTACCACTCTCCATCAAGATTTCTTACAACGTTCCAGCCTGGTTTATAATTGAAATAATATGAGAACATTGGAACTATTTCAATATCACAACAATAGCACATTTCATCCAAATGTTTATTATGAAAATACAGAAACAAATAAAAGGTTTTGAATTGACATTTGTCTTCATATACAGTATATAACATTAGAAACTGAATCAATATACTGCATACCTGAATGGCTTTAAAAATCACAATGAAACTTCCATAAAATACAGTTTGCATAGATATAAAATTTAAAAAGTTGGGATCTTTTAAAATTCAAATTTATTTGAGTTAAAAGGATAAAACAGATACTCTTTAGGCCTTTCAATGCTTAAGGAATCATGGAAAGAGATCAGCAGGTTAGTAGGACCTCAGATAAAGAAGTGTGAAGTAATTCATTTTGGTACGGAAAACAGAGAGGCAATATAAAATAAAGGGTACAATTCTAAAGGTGGTCCAGGAGCAGACTCACCTGGGGTTTATGCGCACAAACCATTGAGGTGGCAGGGCAGGTTGAGAAAGTGGTTAATAAATCATATGGGATCTTGGGCTTAATAAATAGGGGCATAAAGTGCAAAAGCAAGGAAGTTATGATGAACCCTTATAAAACACTAATTTGGCCTCAATTGGAGTATTATGCCAGTTCTTGGCACCACACTTTAGGTAGGATGGAAGCCACTGGAGACAGTGCAGAAAAGATTTACGGGAATGGCTCCAGGAATGAGGGACTTCAGTTACAAGGATAGATTGGAGAAGCTGAGGCTGTTCTCCTTAGAGAAGGGAAGGTAGAGAGGAGATTTGCTAGCGGTATTCAAAATCATGAGGGATCAGGACAGTGCAGATAGGAGAAACTGTTCCCATTAGCAGAAGGGTCAGAAACCAGACACTGATTTAAGGTGACTGGGCAAAGAACCAAATGTAACTTGTAGTTAGGATCTAGAATGCACTGTCCAAGTGTATGGTGAAGGCAAATGCAACTATGTTTTCAAAAGATAATTGGATAATTATCTGAAGAGAAAAACTTGCAGGACTATGGGGTAAAGGCGGAGGACTGGGGTCAGTTGGTTTATTATTATAGAGAGCCAGTACGCACATGAGTGACCTCCTTCTGTAACCATTCTATGATTCAAACACAGCCCACACAATTCTGGGCAAGAAAATTGAAGGTTTTAAAATGAAAGGGTGCTTCTGTGAGTAGAGAGTTGAAGAATGAGAAGCTATAGACAGAACTTGTACCCATCACTTGTTGACTCACAGGTGAGAGTGCTACTCACTGAACAAAGGCTGACTCCTTAAAATATTAGAAACCATTTTACTGACAGTAGCAGCAATGGTAAAGCAGCCAGTGAAGAATGGTAAACAAAAACAGAATTACCTGGAAAAACTCAGCAGGTCTTTTCCAGGTAATTCTGTTTTTGTTTTGAATTTCCAGCATCCGCAGTTTTTTTGTTTTTATCTCAGTGAAGAATGGTGTACAAGTAAAATTGTGTTATTTCTACCATTTACATGTTCAAAAAGCTCCTTTATCTGTGAACTGCTACCTCTGTAGGCATGATGAAGTGTACGGTCTCCAGACCACCATTCTAATCTTTCACTCAACAGTGCCGAAGGCACTGGCCCCAATTGTTTTTGCATGCAGTAGAGAAAATGTGTCTTTCTGGGCAACTATTTACTGCTAATAATAAGAAATGGGTAACCAATATATAATTTCCCCATTTCTAACCAGGCACCTCAGGCAGTTATGTGAACAGGACCTACTTATTCAAAATGGAATGTGAGCAATGGAAAGGCAGCATGGGTTTGTATTTGTATATCACCTTTCACATCTGCAGAGTATCCCAAAATTACTGCGCAGCTAATGAGGTACCTTTGAATCACAATCAGTGTTATATAGTCAAACATGACGGCCAAGTTGTGCACAGTGAGATCCATGGTATTTGCTTGTAATAAGCTTTTGATGTGTTGTAAAAAGCTTTTACTGGGGTTTTTAATGAAAGTAGAAGTCGAATTACATTACAGCTTCCACTTCTTCCAGGCCCAGATAAGATGCATTCTAGGTTGCTGATAAAAGATGGGGTGGAAATAGGAGAAGCTCTGACCACAACCTTTCAATCCTCTTGAATATGAGAGTGGTACCAGAGGACCTCTGTTTAAATAAAGGGAGAGGGATAAACCTGGTCGCTACACACCAGTCAGTCTAATGTCAGTGGTGGGAAAACTACTAGAGAACTTTGTCAAGGACAAATTTTACTTACAGAAACATGAGTTAATGAGGGACAGCCAGGACAGATCTGTTAAAGAAAAACTGTGTTTGACTGAGCTGATTTAAGTTCTTTGATGAAGTAACTAAGAGGGTTGATGAAGCAGATGTCATATATATGGACTTTAAAATATTTTTGATAAGGTTTCATGTTACATACCTATTAAGAAAATAGATACAATGAGGCATTAAAAAGATGGTGTAACTTGGGTGTGTAATTGACTGAGGAATAGGAGGCAGAGTAATGAGGAACAAATGCTTTCGTGAATGGAAAGCAGTTGGTAGTGGGGTCCCTCCATGGATTAGTATTCAAACAATTGTTTTTGTTATACATAACTTAATTGGACTTGGGCATAGGATCACAATTTTGGAGTTTGCGGATTATACAAGACTTGGCAATGTAGCAATTAGCGAGCAGGGTAGTAACAGACTTCAGGAGGACATAGGCTGATGATTTGAGAAGACACATGGCAGCTGTAGTTTAAAGTAAGTGTAAAATGATGCAGTTTGAGAGGAATAACATGGAGAGCCAGTAAATTCTAAATGGTACTATTTTAAGGGATTGCAAGAGCAGAGGAAGGGAGGGGAACAGTATTCACAAATCTTTGAAGGTGGCAGGGTCAGTTGATAAGACAGTTAAGAAAGCAGCATACAAGACATTTGGCTTCCTTTAAGAAGGATATAAAGGGCTTGAAGAGGGTAGAGAGGGGTTCACCAGGATGATATCAGGGCTGAGGGACTTCAGTTATGTGAAGAGATTGAAGAAGCTGGGATTGTTTTTCCTAGAGCAGGAAGATTATGGGGAGCCCACGAGAGGTATTCTAAACGATGAGGGATTTGAATAGTCCAAGTGGACAAAAAAGACATTTCCGCGGGCAAGTAAATTGGTGGCCAGAGGAGAAATGTTTTGACACAGCTGTTTGTGGTAATCTGGAAGGCATGATCTGAAAGAGTGGTGGAAGCAGATTCCATGGGAACTTTCAAAAGATAACTGAACATGTATTTGAAGAGAACTAATCTGCAAGGTTAAGGGAAAGTAGCTGAGGTATGGGGCTAAATTGGACAGTGCTCTTTCAAATAGCTGGCAAAGGCTGAATGCCCTCTTCTGTGCTGTACAGTATATGATACTTCTCTATAGAAAGCACCACAACCTACAAATGCCACTGTTCCCAAGTCAAATTTTAACTCAAATTCTCACAAACTCAGTAATAACCTATTACATATTCCAAAGTACTTTTCTCAATTTGGATTCAGAGCTGCTTCCTGACCTGTAAATTAATAAGATCTCTGAAGACTATCTCAATTCACTTGCACAGCCCTCATACCAAGGCTACTACTGATAAAGAAAAGCATCAGTTGGGGACCTAATGAAATCAACAGACCAAGGGGACAGGAACTAAACAAAAGTATCACCATTTGCAGGATTACCAATGCAGTGAATGAAGATGAAAATCTCTCTATTTTTAACTTTTTTTCTGGAAATAACTGTTTGAAATGTGCCACTGTCGTTGAGTTCCAGCAGGAGAGATCAACCTCAGAAAAATGAAATCAAAAGCAAAATACTGAGGATGAAAGGTCACTGACCCGAAACCTTAACTGTTTCTCTCTCCACACATGCTGACAGATCTGCTGAGTGTATTCTGTTTTTGTTTCAGAAAAATGAATATACATAAAGGTCCAATTAAGAACTTTAATAAGCTGCACAATTGAATACCTCAAAAACTATGCTTGGTTGTGGCTGTAAAAAAAAAGTACCACATCTGTAAGGTAGGGTTCAGACAGAAGTCAAAACTTGAATCTAGGTTACAGGTAAAGGGCTGGAAATTCGAGCAGGCAAGCTGCAGATTCTTAACGTGCAATCCAGGCTGCTGGCTGTTGAAGAAGTCCTTAACACTGAGTTAATGCCACACAAGTATTGGTCCTTAGATCAGTCCTTAAAGTGTCAGAGAAGGGGAGGTGGACCAGAAAAGGGGGTGAATGAAAGAGTGGGAAAGGACAAGGGGCTGAGCATAGAAGTTGGGATTGGGAAACAAGGAGGGGTTAGGATCGGGGAGGATGATATTGGTGAGGGTGATGCAGAAGAGCACTGTCCAGCAGTGATCCAGTTTCATTGAATGTGAGATCACGATCACTCCTGCTCCTCCCAGTGCAGTGGTCCCTTTAAGGACTGCCTGTTAGGCTGCATGGAGACACAATTTTCCTGAGTGCAGCCTGTTCAGTCCAACTTTACTTGAATGTTCAAAGGGCCAAACACATTTTTTTGCCTACCTCCAGATGGGGGTGACATACTTGCTTTTGTAAAAAGTGTGAGTTTCCTGCCTGGCATAATTTTGGCTTAGGAAACCCATCAGTGCTGGAAAACGTGTTGCAAGGTCGAATTTCTAGTCCAAGATATCCATTAATAGGATCTTTTGATGTAAAATAAGAACATTGTGTAACCCATTTTATTTTTGCATCATATCGCTTCCCTCCTCCTTCCCTATAAAATTCTGGGATACTCAGTTGCATCATAAGTGAACAATTCTACAAATTAAGGCACATTGATAATGATGCAGCAATGTAGGCACCACATAAAATTAGAGAAAATAAGAAGATTGAAAGCTGGTATAAATACATACCTCTGAACCTAGCAGCTTCAGGCTGCAGTTGTGGAAATAGAGGTTGAGAAGCATTATTTCGAGTTGAAAAGGTACATGTTCCAACTTTGGAAACAGAACAAGTTTTCGATATGGGTGGTGAAGTCTCTGAGGCAATTATCTGTAGCACAGGAAGTCCTTTAGTTGCTGTGGGATGGGTAGCTTGGATATGGTAATAGGCTGAGAATGCCCCAAATATTTTCCAATGTACAGTCGACATAACTGTTTCAAGGAAGGTGGTCCTAAAAAAAGTAGTCAGAGGGCAATTAAATTTAAGACAGGGCAAGTGTTTGGCTTTAATATTCAGTCAACATGCTGAAATATATGTATTCTCAGAATAACAATAATGGTAACAAAACATCAGCTTAATTTTCTTTAAGAAAATATTACAAGTATTGGTAACATGGGGCTGAATCTTACCAATGTCGGGTGGGCTCAGCGGGAGCGGGCGGGGGTAGGCGTGGAACTGATCGTCGCCCGCGATTGGCTGCACACTGCCATTTTACATGGGCAGGCCAATTAAAGCCCGCCCAGCGTAATACACATTCCATAGCACTCAGTGCTACCTGTGCAGACAAGGGAAGGGGGAAGAATCGGGGCCTGCGCTCTTTTACGCATGCACGGGAAAGAGTGCAGCAAACTCCCTGAGGCACGGAGCTGCCTCAGGGAGATTGAATAGACAATGAAAGTTTTTAAAAATTCAAGTAAAAAATTATTTAGACATGTCCCCTCATGTGACAGTGTCACATGAGCTGGGACATGTTTGTCAAGTTTACCAAGACTATTTATTAATTTTATAAAACCTTCAGGAAACCTCATCCCGCCCGTGGATGAGATTTCCTGGAAAACACGAAGGCCGCTTGGGCTCTTCGCCTGCCCACCAACCTGAAGGTTGGATGAACAGCTTTGTTAATCAGGTTAATTACCTTTTTAATGGCCTTAATAGGCCTTTGACAGTTCGGCGGGTGTGCAGCTGCCTCCGGTGCGTGCCCACTGAACGCAATATTGAAATGATGCGCGATGACATCGGGATGCATGCCTGACGTCATCTCGCGTTATTTTACGCGTCAGCGTGTCGGACCTGCCCCTGCACGCCGACGGTAATATTCTGGCCATGGTTATAACATCTAAAAACCAATTCAATGACCCCATACCCTAGTACAGGACCATCAGGAGTTCATTCCAGTTGCTAATATTCTGTTTGCTGAAGTAATTGGCTGTCTGCACCCTGTCCCAATACTCCCTGTCAAGCTGTCAATTCTCGATCCAACGGAGAACACGGATCACAAAATTTACCATTTATTCATTAACCCCTTGACAAATACAGCAACTTGTTTTCTTGCACAAAGAGAAATATATTGGCCCCAAATAACTTCAGGGTCTTTTTTGCACTGGGGTCTGTTTCTAACCAGGGTGGGCTGGATCAGAAATTGAGGTGGCGCAATTAATGCTCCTTAAGCTTTGAAGGTAGCACCAGGGAAAATGGTGAAATTGATGGGATAATAGAACGGATCAAACACCTACCATTTTCACATCTAGTGTATTAAAGAAAGAGGTGGATCAGGGGATCGTCACTGCCGGGAACTGGATCAGATTTCGTCACTGCCGGGTGCTGAATCAGGTGTAGCTCACTGGTGGGCAGTGGATCAGGTGTATGTCACTGCTGGGCAGTGGATCAGGTAGCTCACTGCTGGGCAGTGGATCAGGTGTATGTCACTGCTGGGCAGTGGATCAGGTGTAGCTCACTGCTGGGCAGTGGATCAGGTGTATGTCACTGCAGGGCAGTGGATCAGGTGTATGTCACTGCTGGGCGGTGGATCAGGTGTAGCTCACTGCTGGGCGGTGGATCAGGTGTATGTCACTGCTGGGCAGTGGATCAGGTGTACATCACTGCCAGGCGAGGATCAGGTGTATGTCACAGCTGGATGGTGGATCAGGTGTACGTCATTGCCGGGTGCTGGATCAGGTGTATGTCACTGCCGGGTGCTGCATCAGGTGTATGTCACTGCCGGGTGAGGATCAGGAGTACATCACTGCCAGGCGAGGATCAGGTGTATGTCACTACGAGGTGAGGATCAGGTGTAGCTCACTGCTGGGCGGTGGATAAGGTGTATGTCACTGCTGGGCAGTGGATCAGGTGTAGCTCACTGCTGGGCAGTGGATCAGGTGTATGTCACTGCTGGGCAGTGGATCAGGTGCAGCTCACTGCTGGGCAGTGGATCAGGTGTATGTCACTGCTGGGCGGTGGATCAGGTGTAACTCATTGCTGAGCGGTGGATCAGGTGTAGCTCACTGCTGGGCGGTGGATCAGGTGTGGTTACTGCTGGGCAGTGCATCAGGTGTAGCTCACTGCCGGGTGCTGGATCAGGTGTAGCTCACTGCTGGGCAGTGGATCAGGTGTAGCTCACTGCTGGGCAGTGGATCAGGTGTATGTCACTGCTGGGCAGTGGATCAGGTGTAGCTCACTGCCGGGCAGTGGATCAGGTGTATGTCACTGCTGGGCATTGGATCAGGTGTAGCTCACTGCTGGGCGGTGGATCAGGTGCATGTCATTGCTGGGCAGTGGATCAGGTGTATGTCACTGCTGGGCAGTGGATCAGGTGTAGCTCACTGCTGGGCGGTGGTTCAGGTGTAGCTCACTGCTGGGCGGTGGATCAGGTGTATGTCACTGCTGGGCGGTGGATCAGGTGTAACTCATTGCTGGGCGGTGGATCAGGTGTAGCTCACTGCTGGGCGGTGGATCAGGTGTGGTTACTGCTGGGCAGTGCATCAGGTGTAGCTCACTGCCGGGTGCTGGATCAGGTGTAGCTCACTGCTGGGCAGTGGATCAGGTGTAGCTCACTGCCGGGCAGTGGATCAGTTGTATGTCACTGCTGGGCATTGGATCAGGTGTAGCTCACTGCTGGGCGGTGGATCAGGTGCATGTCATTGCTGGGCAGTGGATCAGGTGTATGTCACTACTGGGCAGTGGATCAGGTGTAGCTCACTGCTGGGCGGTGGTTCAGGTGTAGCTCACTGCTGGGCGGTGGATCAGGTGTATGTCACTGCTGGGCGGTGGATCAGGTGTAACTCATTGCTGGGCGGTGGATCAGGTGTAGCTCACTGCTGGGCGGTGGATCAGGTGTGGTTACTGCTGGGCAGTGCATCAGGTGTAGCTCACTGCCGGGTGCTGGATCAGGTGTAGCTCACTGCTGGGTGCTGGATCAGGTGTAGCTCACTGCTGGGCAGTGGATCAGGTGTAGCTCACTGCTGGGCAGTGGATCAGGTGTATGTCACTGCTGGGCAGTGGATCAGGTGTAGCTCACTGCCGGGCAGTGGATCAGGTGTATGTCACTGCTGGGCATTGGATCAGGTGTAGCTCACTGCTGGGCGGTGGATCAGGTGCATGTCATTGCTGGGCAGTGGATCAGGTGTATGTCACTGCTGGGCAGTGGATCAGTTGTAGCTCACAGCTGGGCAGTGGATCAGGTGTACGTCACTGCTGGGCAATGGATCAGGTGTACGTCACTGCTGGGCGGTGGATCAGGTGTACATCAATGCTGGGCAGTGGATCAGGTGTATGTCACTGCTGGGCGGTGGATAAGGTCTAGCTCACTGCTGGGCAGTGTATCAGGTGTAGCTCACTGCTGGGCGGCGGATCAGGTGTACATGACTGCTGGGCAGTGGATCAGGTGTAGCTCACTGCTGGGCGGTGGATCAGGTGTAACTCAATGCTGGGCAGTGGATCAGGTGTAGCTCACTGCTGGGCAGTGGATCAGGTGTACATCACTGCCAGGCGAGGATCAGGTGTATGTCACAGCTGGATGGTGGAACAGGTGTACGTCATTGCAGGGTGCTGGATCAGGTGAATGTCACTGCCGGGCGCTGGATCAGGTGTATGTCACTGCCGGATGCTGGATCAGGTGTACGTCATTGCTGGGTGCTGGATCAGGTGCATGAAACTGCCGGGTCCTGGATCAGGTGTATGTCACTGCCGGGTGAGGATCAGGTGTAGCTCACTGCTGGGCGGTGGATCAGGTGTACATCACTGCCAGGCGAGGATCAGGTGTATGTCACGGCCAGGTGAGGATCAGGTGTAGCTCACTGCTGGGCGGTGGATCAGGTGTAGGTCACTGCTGGGCAGTGGATCAGGTGTAGCTCACTGCTGGGCAGTGGATCAGGTATATGTCACTGCTGGGCAGTGGATGAGGTGTAGGTCACTGCTGGGCAGCGGATCAGGGGTATGTCACTGCTGGGCGGTGGATCAGGTGTAGCTCACTGCTGGGCGGTGGATCAGGTGTAGCTCACTGCTGGGAGTAGATCAGGTGTGGTTACTGCTGGGCAGTGGATCAGGTGTAGCTCACTGCTGGGCAATGGATCAGGTGTAGCTCAATGCTGGGCAGTGGATCAGGTGTATGTCACTGCTGGGCAGTGGATCAGGTGTGCGTCACTGCTGGGCAGTGGATCAGGTGTAGCTCAGTGCTGGGCAGTGGATCAGGTGTAGCTCACTGCTGGGCAGTGGATCAGGTGTATGTCACTGCAGGGCAGTGGATCAGGTGTAGCTCACTGCTGGGCAGTGGATCAGGAGTATTTCACTGCTGGGCAGTGGATCAGGTGTAGCTCACTGCTGGGCAGTGGATCAGGTGTATGTCACTGCTGGGCAGTGAATCAGGTGTAGCTCACTGCTGGGCAGTGGATCAGGTATATGTCACTGCTGGGCAGTGGATGAGATGTAGCTCACTGCTGGGCAGTGGATCAGGGGTATGTCACTGCTGGGCGGTGGATCAGGTGTAGCTCACTGCTGGGCAGTGGATCAGGTGTAGCTCACTGCTGGGCGGTGGATCAGGTGTAGCTCACTGCTGGAGAGTAGATCAGGTGTGGTTACTGCTGGGCAGTGGATCAGGTGTAGCTCACTGCAGGGCGGTGGATCAGGTGTGGTTACTGCTGGGCGGTGGATCAGGTGTAGCTCAATGCTGGGCAATGGATCAGGTGTAGCTCAATGCTGGGCAGTGGATCAGGTGTATGTCACTGCTGGGCAGTGGATCAGGTGTACGTCACTGCTGGGCAGTGGATCAGGTGTAGCTCAGTGCTGGGCAGTGGATCAGGTGTAGCTCACTGCTGGGCTGTGGATCAGGTGTATGTCACTGCTGGGCAGTGGATCAGGTGTAGCTCACTGCTGGGCAGTGGATCAGGTGTATTTCACTGCTGGGCAGTGGATCAGGTGTAGCTCACTGCTGGGCAGTGGATCAGGTGTAGCTCACTGCCAGGCGGTGAATCAGGTGTATGTCACTACTGGGCAGTCGATCAGGTGTATCTCACTGCTGGGCGGTGGATCAGGTGTAGCTCACTGTTGGGCGGTGGATCAGGTGTGGTTACTGCTGGGCAGTGGATCAGGTGTAGCTCACTGCTGGGCTGTGGATCAGGTGTACGTCACTGCTGGGCAATGGATCAGGGGTAGCTCACTGCTGGGCAGTGGATCAGGTGTAGCTCACTGCTGGGCGGTGGATCAGGCGTACATCACTGCTGGGCAGTGGATCAGGTGTAGCTCCTTGCTGGGCAGTGCATCAGGTGTAGCACACTGCTGGGCGGTAGATCAGGTGTAGCTCACTGCTGGGCGGGGGATCAGGTGTAGCTCACTGCTGGGCAGTGGATCAGGTGTATATCGCTGCTGGGCAGTGGATCAGGTGTAGCTCACTGCTGGGCAGTGGATCAGGTGTAGCTCACTGCTAGGCAGTGGATCAGGTGTATATCACTGCTGGGCAGTGGATCAGATGTACGTCACTGCTGGGCAGTGGATCAGGTGTAGCTCAATGCTGGGCAATGGATCAGGTGTAGCTCAATGCTGGGCAGTGGATCAGGTGTATGTCACTGCTGGGCAGTGGATCAGGTGTACGTCACTGCTGGGCAGTGGATCAGGTGTAGCTCAGTGCTGGGCAGTGGATCAGGTGTAGCTCACTGCTGGGCAGTGGATCAGGTGTATGTCACTGCAGGGCAGTGGATCAGGTGTGGTAACTGCTGGGCAGTGGATCAGGAGTATTTCACTGCTGGGCAGTGGATCAGGTGTAGCTCACTGCTGGGCAGTGGATCAGGTGTATGTCACTGCTGGGCAGTGCATCAGGTGTAGCTCACTGCTGGGCAGTGGATCAGGTATATGTCACTGCTGGGCAGTGGATGAGATGTAGCTCACTGCTGGGCAGTGGATCAGGGGTATGTCACTGCTGGGCGGTGGATCAGGTGTAGCTCACTGCTGGAGAGTAGATCAGGTGTGG
Source organism: Carcharodon carcharias (assembly GCF_017639515.1). Lineage (NCBI taxonomy): Eukaryota > Metazoa > Chordata > Chondrichthyes > Lamniformes > Lamnidae > Carcharodon > Carcharodon carcharias. Next base: position 90,300,665 of record NC_054484.1, on the reverse strand, counting down.
TTACTGCTGGGCAGTGGATCAGGTGTAGCTCACTGCAGGGCGGTGGATCAGGTGTGGTTACTGCTGGGCGGTGGATCAGGTGTAGCTCAATGCTGGGCAATGGATCAGGTGTAGCTCAATGCTGGGCAGTGGATCAGGTGTAGCTCACGGCTGGGCAGTGGATCAGGTGTACGTCACTGCTGGGCAGTGGATCAGGTGTAGCTCAGTGCTGGGCAGTGGATCAGGTGTAGCTTACTGCTGGGCTGTGGATCAGGTGTATGTCACTGCTGGGCAGTGGATCAGGTGTAGCTCACTGCTGGGCAGTGGATCAGGTGTATTTCACTGCTGGGCAGTGGATCAGGTGTAGCTCACTGCTGGGCAGTGGATCAGGTGTATATCACTGCCAGGCGGTTGATCAGGTGTATGTCACTACTGGGCAGTCGATCAGGTGTATCTCACTGCTGGGCGGTGGATCAGGTGTAGCTCACTGCTGGGCGGTGGATCAGGTGTGGTTACTGCTGGGCAGTGGATCAGGTGTAGCTCACTGCTGGGCTGTGGATCAGGTGTACGTCACTGCTGGGCAATGGATCAGGGGTAGCTCACTGCTGGGCAGTGGATCAGGTGTAGCTCACTGCTGGGCAGTGGATCAGGCGTACATCACTGCTGGGCAGTGGATCAGGTGTAGCTCCTTGCTGGGCAGTGCATCAGGTGTAGCACACTGCTGGGCGGTAGATCAGGTGTAGCTCACTGCTGGGCGGGGGATCAGGTGTAGCTCACTGCTGGGCAGTGGATCAGTTGTAGCTCACTGCTGGGCGGTGAATCAGGTGTAGCTCACTGTTGGGCGATGGATCACGTGTGGTTACTGTTGGACAGTGGATCAGGTGTAGCTCACTGCTGGGCGGTGGATCAGGTGTGGTTACTGCTGGGCGGCGGATCAGGTGTAGCTCACTGCTGGGCAGCGGATCAGGTGTATATCGCTGCTGGGCAGTGGATCAGGTGTAGCTCACTACTGGGCAGTGGATCAGGTGTAGCTCACTGCTAGGCAGTGGATCAGGTGTATATCACTGCTGGGCAGTGGATCAGATGTACGTCACTGCTGGGCAGTGGATCAGGTGTAGCTCACTGCTGGGCAGTGGATCAGGTGTATGTCACTGCTGGGCAGAGGATCAGGTGTAGCTCACTGCTGGGCAGTGGATCAGGTGTATGTCACTGCTGGGCAGTGGATCAGGTGTAGCTCACTGCCGGGCGGTGGATCAGGTGTCGCTCACTGCAGGGCAGTGGATCAGGTGTACATCACTGCCGGATGGAGGATCAGGTTTATGGCACTGCTGGGCAGTGGATCAGGTGTAGCTCACTGCTGGGCGATGGATCAGGTGTGGTTACTGCTGGGCAGTAGATCACTTGTAGCTCACTGCTGGGCAGTGGTTCAGGTGTACGTCACAACTGGGCAGTGGATCAGGTGTACGTCACTGCTGGGCAGTGGATCAGGTGTAGCTCACTGCTGGGCAGTGGATCAGGTGTAGCTCAATGCTGGGCAGTGGTTCAGGTGTAGCTCACTGCAGGGCAGTGGTTCAGGTGTACGTCACTGCTGGGCAGTATATCAGGTGTACGTCACTGCTGGGCAGTGGATCAGGTGTGGTTACTGCTGGGCAGTGGATCACATGTAGCTCACTGCTGGGCAGTGGTTCAGGTGTACGTCACAGCTGGGCAGTGGATCAGGTGTAGCTCACTGCTGGGCAGTGGATCAGGTGTAGCTCACTGCTGGGCAGTGGATCAGGTGTAGCTCACTGCTGGGCAGTGGTTCAGGTGTAGCTCACTGCTGGGCAGTAAATCAGGTGCACGTCACAGCTGGGCAGTGGATCAGGTGTAGCTCACTGCTGGGCAGTGGATCAGGTGTAGCTCACTGCTGGGCAGTGGATCAGGTGTAGCTCACTGCTGGGCAGTGGTTCAGGTGTAGCTCACTGCTGGGCAGTAAATCAGGTGCACGTCACTGCTGGGCAGTGGATCAGGTGTACCTCAATGCTGGGCAGTGGATCAGGTGTAGCTCACTGCAGGGCGGTGGATCAGATGTGGTTACTGCTGGGCAGTGGAGCAGGTGTAGCTCACTGCTGGGCGGTGGATCAGGTGTGGTTACTGCTGGGCGGTGGATCAGGTGTAGCTCACTGCTGGGCAATGGCTGGGCGGTGGATCAGGTGTGGTTACTGCTGGGCGGTGGATCAGGTGTAGCTCACTGCTGGGCAATGGATCAGGTGTAGCTCACTGCTGGGCAGTGGATCAGGTGTATGTCACTGCTGGGCAGAGGATCAGGTGTATTTCACTGCTGGGCAGTGGATCAGGTGTAGCTCACTGATGGACAGTGGATCAGGTGTATGTCACTGCTGGGCAGTGGATCAGGTGTAGCTCACTGCTGGGCGGTGGATCAGGTGTAGCTCACTGCTGGGCGGTGGACCAGGTGTGGTTACTGCTGGGCAGTGTATCAGGAGTAGCTCACTGCTGGGCAGTGGATCAGGTGTATGTCACTGCTGGGCAGTGGATTAGGTGTAGCTCACTGGTGGGCAGTGGATCAGGTGTATGTCACTGCTGGGCAGTGGATCAGGTAGCTCACTGCTGGGCAGTGGATCAGGTGTATGTCACTGCTGGGCAGTGGATCAGGTGTAGCTCACTGCTGGGCAGTGGATCAGGTGTATGTCACTGCAGGGCAGTGGATCAGGTGTATGTCACTGCTGGGCGGTGGATCAGGTGTAGCTCACTGCTGGGCGGTGGATCAGGTGTATGTCACTGCTGGGCAGTGGATCAGGTGTACATCACTGCCAGGCGAGGATCAGGTGTATGTCACAGCTGGATGGTGGATCAGGTGTACGTCATTGCCGGGTGCTGGATCAGGTGTATGTCACTGCCGGGTGCTGCATCAGGTGTATGTCACTGCCGGGTGAGGATCAGGAGTACATCACTGCCAGGCGAGGATCAGGTGTATGTCACTACGAGGTGAGGATCAGGTGTAGCTCACTGCTGGGCGGTGGATAAGGTGTATGTCACTGCTGGGCAGTGGATCAGGTGTAGCTCACTGCTGGGCAGTGGATCAGGTGTATGTCACTGCTGGGCAGTGGATCAGGTGCAGCTCACTGCTGGGCAGTGGATCAGGTGTATGTCACTGCTGGGCGGTGGATCAGGTGTAACTCATTGCTGAGCGGTGGATCAGGTGTAGCTCACTGCTGGGCGGTGGATCAGGTGTGGTTACTGCTGGGCAGTGCATCAGGTGTAGCTCACTGCCGGGTGCTGGATCAGGTGTAGCTCACTGCTGGGCAGTGGATCAGGTGTAGCTCACTGCTGGGCAGTGGATCAGGTGTATGTCACTGCTGGGCAGTGGATCAGGTGTAGCTCACTGCCGGGCAGTGGATCAGGTGTATGTCACTGCTGGGCATTGGATCAGGTGTAGCTCACTGCTGGGCGGTGGATCAGGTGCATGTCATTGCTGGGCAGTGGATCAGGTGTATGTCACTGCTGGGCAGTGGATCAGGTGTAGCTCACTGCTGGGCGGTGGTTCAGGTGTAGCTCACTGCTGGGCGGTGGATCAGGTGTATGTCACTGCTGGGCGGTGGATCAGGTGTAACTCATTGCTGGGCGGTGGATCAGGTGTAGCTCACTGCTGGGCGGTGGATCAGGTGTGGTTACTGCTGGGCAGTGCATCAGGTGTAGCTCACTGCCGGGTGCTGGATCAGGTGTAGCTCACTGCTGGGCAGTGGATCAGGTGTAGCTCACTGCTGGGCAGTGGATCAGGTGTAGCTCACTGCTGGGCAGTGGATCAGGTGTATGTCACTGCTGGGCAGTGGATCAGGTGTAGCTCACTGCCGGGCAGTGGATCAGGTGTATGTCACTGCTGGGCATTGGATCAGGTGTAGCTCACTGCTGGGCGGTGGATCAGGTGCATGTCATTGCTGGGCAGTGGATCAGGTGTATGTCACTGCTGGGCAGTGGATCAGTTGTAGCTCACAGCTGGGCAGTGGATCAGGTGTACGTCACTGCTGGGCAATGGATCAGGTGTACGTCACTGCTGGGCGGTGGATCAGGTGTACATCAATGCTGGGCAGTGGATCAGGTGTATGTCACTGCTGGGCGGTGGATAAGGTCTAGCTCACTTCTGGGCAGTGTATCAGGTGTAGCTCACTGCTGGGCGGCGGATCAGGTGTACATGACTGCTGGGCAGTGGATCAGGTGTAGCTCACTGCTGGGCGGTGGATCAGGTGTAACTCAATGCTGGGCAGTGGCTCAGGTGTAGCTCACTGCTGGGCAGTGGATCAGGTGTACATCACTGCCAGGCGAGGATCAGGTGTATGTCACAGCTGGATGGTGGAACAGGCGTACGTCATTGCAGGGTGCTGGATCAGGTGTATGTCACTGCCGGGCGCTGGATCAGGTGTATGTCACTGCCGGATGCTGGATCAGGTGTACGTCATTGCCGGGTGCTGGATCAGGTGTATGAAACTGCCGGGTCCTGGATCAGGTGTATGTCACTGCCGGGTGAGGATCAGGTGTAGCTCACTGCTGGGCGGTGGATCAGGTGTACATCACTGCCAGGCGAGGATCAGGTGTATGTCACGGCCAGGTGAGGATCAGGTGTAGCTCACTGCTGGGCGGTGGATCAGGTGTATGTCACTGCTGGGCAGTGGATCAGGTGTAGCTCACTGCTGGGCAGTGGATCAGGTATATGTCACTGCTGGGCAGTGGATGAGGTGTAGGTCACTGCTGGGCAGCGGATCAGGGGTATGTCACTGCTGGGCGGTGGATCAGTTGTAGCTCACTGCTGGGCGGTGGATCAGGTGTAGCTCACTGCTGGGAGTAGATCAGGTGTGGTTACTGCTGGGCAGTGGATCAGGTGTAGTTCACTGCTGGGCAATGGATCAGGTGTAGCTCAATGCTGGGCAGTGGATCAGGTGTATGTCACTGCTGGGCAGTGGATCAGGTGTGCGTCACTGCTGGGCAGTGGATCAGGTGTAGCTCAGTGCTGGGCAGTGGATCAGGTGTAGCTCACTGCTGGGCAGTGGATCAGGTGTATGTCACTGCAGGGCAGTGGATCAGGTGTAGCTCACTGCTGGGCAGTGGATCAGGAGTATTTCACTGCTGGGCAGTGGATCAGGTGTAGCTCACTGCTGGGCAGTGGATCAGGTGTATGTCACTGCTGGGCAGTGGATCAGGTGTAGCTCACTGCTGGGCAGTGGATCAGGTATATGTCACTGCTGGGCAGTGGATGAGATGTAGCTCACTGCTGGGCAGTGGATCAGGGGTATGTCACTGCTGGGCGGTGGATCAGGTGTAGCTCACTGCTGGGCGGTGGATCAGGTGTAGCTCACTGCTGGGCGGTGGATCAGGTGTAGCTCACTGCTGGAGAGTAGATCAGTTGTGGTTACTGCTGGGCAGTGGATCAGGTGTAGCTCACTGCAGGGCGGTGGATCAGGTGTGGTTACTGCTGGGCGGTGGATCAGGTGTAGCTCAATGCTGGGCAATGGATCAGGTGTAGCTCAATGCTGGGCAGTGGATCAGGTGTATGTCACTGCTGGGCAGTGGATCAGGTGTACGTCACTGCTGGGCAGTGGATCAGGTGTAGCTCAGTGCTGGGCAGTGGATCAGGTGTAGCTCACTGCTGGGCTGTGGATCAGGTGTATGTCACTGCTGGGCAGTGGATCAGGTGTAGCTCACTGCTGGGCAGTGGATCAGGTGTATTTCACTGCTGGGCAGGGATCAGGTGTAGCTCACTGCTGGGCAGTGGATCAGGTGTAGCTCACTGCCAGGCGGTGAATCAGGTGTATGTCACTACTGGGCAGTCGATCAGGTGTATCTCACTGCTGGGCGGTGGATCAGGTGTAGCTCACTGTTGGGCGGTGGATCAGGTGTGGTTACTGCTGGGCAGTGGATCAGGTGTAGCTCACTGCTGGGCTGTGGATCAGGTGTACGTCACTGCTGGGCAATGGATCAGGGGTAGCTCACTGCTGGGCAGTGGATCAGGTGTAGCTCACTGCTGGGCGGTGGATCAGGCGTACATCACTGCTGGGCAGTGGATCAGGTGTAGCTCCTTGCTGGGCAGTGCATCAGGTGTAGCACACTGCTGGGCGGTAGATCAGGTGTAGCTCACTGCTGGGCGGGGGATCAGGTGTAGCTCACTGCTGGGCAGTGGATCAGGTGTATATCGCTGCTGGGCAGTGGATCAGGTGTAGCTCACTGCTGGGCAGTGGATCAGGTGTAGCTCACTGCTAGGCAGTGGATCAGGTGTATATCACTGCTGGGCAGTGGATCAGATGTACGTCACTGCTGGGCAGTGGATCAGGTGTAGCTCAATGCTGGGCAATGGATCAGGTGTAGCTCAATGCTGGGCAGTGGATCAGGTGTATGTCACTGCTGGGCAGTGGATCAGGTGTACGTCACTGCTGGGCAGTGCATCAGGTGTAGCTCAGTGCTGGGCAGTGGATCAGGTGTAGCTCACTGCTGGGCAGTGGATCAGGTGTATGTCACTGCAGGGCAGTGGATCAGGTGTGGTAACTGCTGGGCAGTGGATCAGGAGTATTTCACTGCTGGGCAGTGGATCAGGTGTAGCTCACTGCTGGGCAGTGGATCAGGTGTATGTCACTGCTGGGCAGTGCATCAGGTGTAGCTCACTGCTGGGCAGTGGATCAGGTATATGTCACTGCTGGGCAGTGGATGAGATGTAGCCCACTGCTGGGCAGTGGATCAGGGGTATGTCACTGCTGGGCGGTGGATCAGGTGTAGCTCACTGCTGGAGAGTAGATCAGGTGTGGTTACTGCTGGGCAGGGAATCAGGTGTAGCTCACTGCAGGGCGGTGGATCAGGTGTGGTTACTGCTGGGCGGTGGATCAGGTGTAGCTCAATGCTGGGCAATGGATCAGGTGTAGCTCAATGCTGGGCAGTGGATCAGGTGTAGCTCACGGCTGGGCAGTGGATCAGGTGTACGTCACTGCTGGGCAGTGGATCAGGTGTAGCTCAGTGCTGGGCAGTGGATCAGGTGTAGCTCACTGCTGGGCTGTGGATCAGGTGTATGTCACTGCTGGGCAGTGGATCAGGTGTAGCTCACTGCTGGGCAGTGGATCAGGTGTATTTCGCTGCTGGGCAGTGGATCAGGTGTAGCTCACTGCTGGGCAGTGGATCAGGTGTATATCACTGCCAGGCGGTTGATCAGGTGTATGTCACTACTGGGCAGTCGATCAGGTGTATCTCACTGCTGGGCGGTGGATCAGGTGTAGCTCACTGCTGGGCGGTGGATCAGGTGTGGTTACTGCTGGGCAGTGGATCAGGTGTAGCTCACTGCTGGGCTGTGGATCAGGTGTACGTCACTGCTGGGCAATGGATCAGGGGTAGCTCACTGCTGGGCAGTGGATCAGGTGTAGCTCACTGCTGGGCAGTGGATCAGGCGTACATCACTGCTGGGCAGTGGATCAGGTGTAGCTCCTTGCTGGGCAGTGCATCAGGTGTAGCACACTGCTGGGCGGTAGATCAGGTGTAGCTCACTGCTGGGCGGGGGATCAGGTGTAGCTCACTGCTGGGCAGTGGATCAGTTGTAGCTCACTGCTGGGCGGTGAATCAGGTGTAGCTCACTGTTGGGCGGTGGATCACGTGTGGTTACTGTTGGACAGTGGATCAGGTGTAGCTCACTGCTGGGCGGTGGATCAGGTGTGGTTACTGCTGGGCGGCGGATCAGGTGTAGCTCACTGCTGGGCAGCGGATCAGGTGTATATCGCTGCTGGGCAGTGGATCAGGTGTAGCTCACTACTGGGCAGTGGATCAGGTGTAGCTCACTGCTAGGCAGTGGATCAGGTGTATATCACTGCTGGGCAGTGGATCAGATGTACGTCACTGCTGGGCAGTGGATCAGGTGTAGCTCACTGCTGGGCAGTGGATCAGGTGTATGTCACTGCTGGGCAGAGGATCAGGTGTAGCTCACTGCTGGGCAGTGGATCAGGTGTATGTCACTGCTGGGCAGTGGATCAGGTGTAGCTCACTGCCGGGCGGTGGATCAGGTGTCGCTCACTGCAGGGCAGTGGATCAGGTGTACATCACTGCCGGATGGAGGATCAGGTTTATGGCACTGCTGGGCAGTGGATCAGGTGTAGCTCACTGCTGGGCGATGGATCAGGTGTGGTTACTGCTGGGCAGTAGATCACTTGTAGCTCACTGCTGGGCAGTGGTTCAGGTGTACGTCACAACTGGGCAGTGGATCAGGTGTACGTCACTGCTGGGCAGTGGATCAGGTGTAGCTCACTGCTGGGCAGTGGATCAGGTGTAGCTCAATGCTGGGCAGTGGTTCAGGTGTAGCTCACTGCAGGGCAGTGGTTCAGGTGTACGTCACTGCTGGGCAGTATATCAGGTGTACGTCACTGCTGGGCAGTGGATCAGGTGTGGTTACTGCTGGGCAGTGGATCACATGTAGCTCACTGCTGGGCAGTGGTTCAGGTGTACGTCACAGCTGGGCAGTGGATCAGGTGTAGCTCACTGCTGGGCAGTGGATCAGGTGTAGCTCACTGCTGGGCAGTGGATCAGGTGTAGCTCACTGCTGGGCAGTGGTTCAGGTGTAGCTCACTGCTGGGCAGTAAATCAGGTGCACGTCACAGCTGGGCAGTGGATCAGGTGTAGCTCACTGCTGGGCAGTGGATCAGGTGTAGCTCACTGCTGGGCAGTGGATCAGGTGTAGCTCACTGCTGGGCAGTGGTTCAGGTGTAGCTCACTGCTGGGCAGTAAATCAGGTGCACGTCACTGCTGGGCAGTGGATCAGGTGTACCTCAATGCTGGGCAGTGGATCAGGTGTAGCTCACTGCAGGGCGGTGGATCAGATGTGGTTACTGCTGGGCAGTGGAGCAGGTGTAGCTCACTGCTGGGCGGTGGATCAGGTGTGGTTACTGCTGGGCGGTGGATCAGGTGTAGCTCACTGCTGGGCAATGGCTGGGCGGTGGATCAGGTGTGGTTACTGCTGGGCGGTGGATCAGGTGTAGCTCACTGCTGGGCAATGGATCAGGTGTAGCTCACTGCTGGGCGGTGGACCAGGTGTGGTTACTGCTGGGCAGTGTATCAGGAGTAGCTCACTGCTGGGCAGTGGATCAGGTGTATGTCACTGCTGGGCAGTGGATTAGGTGTAGCTCACTGGTGGGCAGTGGATCAGGTGTATGTCACTGCTGGGCAGTGGATCAGGTGTAGCTCACTGCTGGGCAGTGGATCAGGTGTATGTCACTGCAGGGCAGTGGATCAGGTGTATGTCACTGCTGGGCGGTGGATCAGGTGTAGCTCACTGCTGGGCGGTGGATCAGGTGTATGTCACTGCTGGGCAGTGGATCAGGTGTACATCACTGCCAGGCGAGGATCAGGTGTATGTCACAGCTGGATGGTGGATCAGGTGTACGTCATTGCCGGGTGCTGGATCAGGTGTATGTCACTGCCGGGTGCTGCATCAGGTGTATGTCACTGCCGGGTGAGGATCGGGAGTACATCACTGCCAGGCGAGGATCAGGTGTATGTCACTACGAGGTGAGGATCAGGTGTAGCTCACTGCTGGGCGGTGGATAAGGTGTATGTCACTGCTGGGCAGTGGATCAGGTGTAGCTCACTGCTGGGCAGTGGATCAGGTGTATGTCACTGCTGGGCAGTGGATCAGGTGCAGCTCACTGCTGGGCAGTGGATCAGGTGTATGTCACTGCTGGGCGGTGGATCAGGTGTAACTCATTGCTGAGCGGTGGATCAGGTGTAGCTCACTGCTGGGCGGTGGATCAGGTGTGGTTACTGCTGGGCAGTGCATCAGGTGTAGCTCACTGCCGGGTGCTGGATCAGGTGTAGCTCACTGCTGGGCAGTGGATCAGGTGTAGCTCACTGCTGGGCAGTGGATCAGGTGTATGTCACTGCTGGGCAGTGGATCAGGTGTAGCTCACTGCCGGGCAGTGGATCAGTTGTATGTCACTGCTGGGCATTGGATCAGGTGTAGCTCACTGCTGGGCGGTGGATCAGGTGCATGTCATTGCTGGGCAGTGGATCAGGTGTATGTCACTACTGGGCAGTGGATCAGGTGTAGCTCACTGCTGGGCGGTGGTTCAGGTGTAGCTCACTGCTGGGCGGTGGATCAGGTGTATGTCACTGCTGGGCGGTGGATCAGGTGTAACTCATTGCTGGGCGGTGGATCAGGTGTAGCTCACTGCTGGGCGGTGGATCAGGTGTGGTTACTGCTGGGCAGTGCATCAGGTGTAGCTCACTGCCGGGTGCTGGATCAGGTGTAGCTCACTGCTGGGTGCTGGATCAGGTGTAGCTCACTGCTGGGCAGTGGATCAGGTGTAGCTCACTGCTGGGCAGTGGATCAGGTGTATGTCACTGCTGGGCAGTGGATCAGGTGTAGCTCACTGCCGGGCAGTGGATCAGGTGTATGTCACTGCTGGGCATTGGATCAGGTGTAGCTCACTGCTGGGCGGTGGATCAGGTGCATGTCATTGCTGGGCAGTGGATCAGGTGTATGTCACTGCTGGGCAGTGGATCAGCTTTAGCTCACTGCTGGGCAGTGGATCAGGTGTACGTCACTGCTGGGCAATGGATCAGGTGTACGTCACTGCTGGGCGGTGGATCAGGTGTAGCTCACTGCTGGGCAGTGGATCAGGTGTATGTCACTGCTGGGCGGTGGATCAGGTGTCGCTCACTGCTGGGCAGTGTATCAGGTGTAGCTCACTGCTGGCGGCGGATCAGGTGTAATGACTGCTGGGCAGTGGATCAGGTGTAGCTCACTGCTGGGCGGTGGATCAGGTGTAGCTCAATGCCTGGGCCGTGGATCAGGTGTAGCTCACTGCTGGGCAGTGGATCAGGTGTACATCACTGCCAGGCGAGGATCAGGTGTATGTCACTGCTGGGTGGTGGATCAGGTGTACATCACTGCTAGGCAATGGAAAAGGTGTATGTCACTGCAGGGCGGTGGATCAGGTGTATGTCACTGCCGGGAGCTGGATCAGGTGTATGTCACTGCCTGGTGCTGGATCAGGTGTATGAACTGCGGGTCGTGGATCAGGTGTATGTCACTGCTGGGCGGTGGATCAGGTGTAGCTCACTGCTGGGCGGTGGATCAGGTGTACATCACTGCCAGGCGAGGATCAGGTGTATGTCACTGCCGGGTGAGGATCAGGTGTAGCTCACTGCTGGGCGGTGGATCAGGTGTATGTCACTGCTGGGCAGTGGATCAGGTGTAGCTCACTGCTGGGCAGTGGATCAGGTATATGTCACTGCTGGGCAGTGGATGAGGTGTAGGTCACTGCTGGGCAGCGGATCAGGGGTATGTCACTGCTGGGCGGTGGATCAGGTGTAGCTCACTGCTGGGCGGTGGATCAGGTGTAGCTCACTGCTGGGAGTAGATCAGGTGTGGTTACTGCTGGGCAGTGGATCAGGTGTAGCTCACTGCTGGGCAATGGATCAGGTGTAGCTCAATGCTGGGCAGTGGATCAGGTGTATGTCACTGCTGGGCAGTGGATCAGGTGTGCGTCACTGCTGGGCAGTGGATCAGGTGTAGCTCAGTGCTGGGCAGTGGATCAGGTGTAGCTCACTGCTGGGCAGTGGATCAGGTGTATGTCACTGCAGGGCAGTGGATCAGGTGTAGCTCACTGCTGGGCAGTGGATCAGGAGTATTTCACTGCTGGGCAGTGGATCAGGTGTAGCTCACTGCTGGGCAGTGGATCAGGTGTATGTCACTGCTGGGCAGTGGATCAGGTGTAGCTCACTGCTGGGCAGTGGATCAGGTATATGTCACTGCTGGGCAGTGGATGAGATGTAGCTCACTGCTGGGCAGTGGATCAGGGGTATGTCACTGCTGGGCGGTGGATCAGGTGTAGCTCACTGCTGGGCGGTGGATCAGGTGTAGCTCACTGCTGGGCGGTGGATCAGGTGTAGCTCACTGCTGGAGAGTAGATCAGGTGTGGTTACTGCTGGGCAGTGGATCAGGTGTAGCTCACTGCAGGGCGGTGGATCAGGTGTGGTTACTGCTGGGCGGTGGATCAGGTGTAGCTCAATGCTGGGCAATGGATCAGGTGTAGCTCAATGCTGGGCAGTGGATCAGGTGTATGTCACTGCTGGGCAGTGGATCAGGTGTACGTCACTGCTGGGCAGTGGATCAGGTGTAGCTCAGTGCTGGGCAGTGGATCAGGTGTAGCTCACTGCTGGGCTGTGGATCAGGTGTATGTCACTGCTGGGCAGTGGATCAGGTGTAGCTCACTGCTGGGCAGTGGATCAGGTGTATTTCACTGCTGGGCAGTGGATCAGGTGTAGCTCACTGCTGGGCAGTGGATCAGGTGTAGCTCACTGCCAGGCAGTGAATCAGGTGTATGTCACTACTGGGCAGTCGATCAGGTGTATCTCACTGCTGGGCGGTGGATCAGGTGTAGCTCACTGCTGGGCGGTGGATCAGGTGTGGTTACTGCTGGGCAGTGGATCAGGTGTAGCTCACTGCTGGGCTGTGGATCAGGTGTACGTCACTGCTGGGCAATGGATCAGGGGTAGCTCACTGCTGGGCAGTGGATCAGGTGTAGCTCACTGCTGGGCGGTGGATCAGGCGTACATCATTGCTGGGCAGTGGATCAGGTGTAGCTCACTGCTGGGCAGTGGGTCAGGTGTATGTCATTGCTGGGCAGTGGATCAGGCATACGTCTCTGCTGGGCAGTGAATCAGGTGCAGCTCACTGCTGGGAAGTGGATCAGGTGTAGCTCACTGCTGGGCGGTGGATCAGGTGTAGCTCACTGCTGGGCAGTGGATCAGGTGTAGCTCACTGCTGGGCAGTGGATCAGGTGTAGATCACTGCCGGGTGAGGATCAGGTGTAGCTCACAGCTGAGCAGTGGATCAGGTGTAGCTCACTGCTGGGCGGTGTATCAGGTGTATGTCGCTGCTGGGCCTTGGATCAGGTGTAGATCACTGCTGGGCGGTGGATCAGGTGCTTGTCAGTGCTGGGCAGTGGATCAGGTGTATGTCACTGCTGGGCAGTGGATAAGGTGTATGTCACCGCTGGGCAGTGGATCAGGTGCAGCTCACTGCTGGGCAGTGGATTAGGTGTAGCTCACTGCTGGGCAGTGGATCAGGTGTATGTCACTGCTGGGCAGTGAATCAGGTGCAGCTCACTGCTGGGCAGTGGATCAGGTGTATGTCACTGCTGGGTAGTGGATCAGGTGTATATATCTACTGGGAAGTGGATCAGGTCTATGTCACTGCTGGGCAGTGGATCAGGTGTAGCTCACTGCTGGGCCGTGGATCAGGTGTATTTCACTGCTGGGCAGTGAATCAGGTTTAGCTCACTGCTGGGCAGTGGATCAGGTGTATGTCACTGCTGGGCAGTGGATTAGGTGTATGTCACTGCTGGGCAGTGGATCAGTTGTATCTCACTGCTGGGCGGTGGATCAGGTGTATGTCACTGCCGGGTGCTGGATCAGGTGTATGTGACCGCCGGGTGAGGATCAGGTGTAGCTCACTGCTGGGCAGTGGATCAGGTGTAGCTCACTGCTGGGCAGCGGATCAGGTGTAGCTCACTGCTGGAAAGTGTATCAGGTGTACGTCACTGCTGGGAAGTGTATCAGGTGTACGTCACTGCTGGGCAGTGGGTCAGGTGTAGCTCACTGCTGGGCAGTAGATCAGTTGTAGCTCACTGCTGGGCAGTGGATCAGGTGCATGTCACTGCTGGGCAGTGGATCAGGTGCAGCTCACTGCTGGGCAGTGGATTAGGTGTAGCTCACTGGTGGGCAGTGGATCAGGTGTATGTCACTGCTGGGCAGTGGATCAGGTGCAGCTCACTGCTGGGCAGTGGATCAGGTGTATGTCACTGCTGGGCAGTGGATCAGGTGTATATATCTGCTGGGAAGTGGATCAGGTCTATGTCACTGCTGGGCAGTGGATCAGGTGGAGCTCACTGCTGGGCCATGGATCAGTTGTATGTCACTGCTGGGCAGTGAATCAGGTGTAGCTCACTGCTGGGCAGTGGATCAGGTGTATGTCACTGCTGTGCAGTGGATCAGGTGTATGTCACTGCTGCGCAGTGGATCAGGTATATCTGACTGCTGGGCAGTGGGTCAGGTGTATGTCATTGCTGGGCAGTGGATCAGGCATACGTCTCTGCTGGGCAGTGAATCAGGTGCAGCTCACTGCTGGGAAGTGGATCAGGTGTAGCTCACTGCTGGGCGGTGGATCAGGTGTAGCTCACTGCTGGGCAGTGGATCAGGTGTAGCTCACTGCTGGGCAGTGGATCAGGTGTAGATCACTGCCGGGTGAGGATCAGGTGTAGCTCACAGCTGAGCAGTGGATCAGGTGTAGCTCACTGCTGGGCGGTGTATCAGGTGTATGTCGCTGCTGGGCCTTGGATCAGGTGTAGATCACTGCTGGGCGGTGGATCAGGTGCTTGTCAGTGATGGGCAGTGGATCAGGTGTATGTCACTGCTGGGCAGTGGATAAGGTGTATGTCACCGCTGGGCAGTGGATCAGGTGCAGCTCACTGCTGGGCAGTGGATTAGGTGTAGCTCACTGCTGGGCAGTGGATCAGGTGTATGTCACTGCTGGGCAGTGAATCAGGTGCAGCTCACTGCTGGGCAGTGGATCAGGTGTATGTCACTGCTGGGTAGTGGATCAGGTGTATATATCTACTGGGAAGTGGATCAGGTCTATGTCACTGCTGGGCAGTGGATCAGGTGTAGCTCACTGCTGGGCCGTGGATCAGGTGTATTTCACTGCTGGGCAGTGAATCAGGTTTAGCTCACTGCTGGGCAGTGGATCAGGTGTATGTCACTGCTGGGCAGTGGATTAGGTGTATGTCACTGCTGGGCAGTGGATCAGTTGTATCTCACTGCTGGGCGGTGGATCAGGTGTATGTCACTGCCGGGTGCTGGATCAGGTGTATGTGACCGCCGGGTGAGGATCAGGTGTAGCTCACTGCTGGGCAGTGGATCAGGTGTAGCTCACTGCTGGGCAGCGGATCAGGTGTAGCTCACTGCTGGAAAGTGTATCAGGTGTACGTCACTGCTGGGCAGTGGGTCAGGTGTAGCTCACTGCTGGGCAGTAGATCAGTTGTAGCTCACTGCTGGGCAGTGGATCAGGTGCATGTCACTGCTGGGCAGTGGATCAGGTGCAGCTCACTGCTGGGCAGTGGATTAGGTGTAGCTCACTGGTGGGCAGTGGATCAGGTGTATGTCACTGCTGGGCAGTGGATCAGGTGCAGCTCACTGCTGGGCAGTGGATCAGGTGTATGTCACTGCTGGGCAGTGGATCAGGTGTATATATCTGCTGGGAAGTGGATCAGGTCTATGTCACTGCTGGGCAGTGGATCAGGTGGAGCTCACTGCTGGGCCATGGATCAGTTGTATGTCACTGCTGGGCAGTGAATCAGGTGTAGCTCACTGCTGGGCAGTGGATCAGGTGTATGTCACTGCTGTGCAGTGGATCAGGTGTATGTCACTGCTGCGCAGTGGATCAGGTATATCTGACTGCTGGGCGGTGGATCAGGTGTATGTCACTGCCGGGTGCTGGATCAGGTGTATGTGACCGCCGGGTGAGGATCAGGTGTAGCTCACTGCTGGGCAGTGGATCACGTGTAGCTCACTGCTGGGCAGTGGATCAGGTGTAGCTCACTGCAGGGCAGTGGATCAGGTGTAGCTCACTGCTGGGCAGTGGGTCAGGTGTATGTCATTGCTGGGCAGTGGATCAGGCATACGTCTCTGCTGGGCAGTGGATCAGGTGTAGCTCACTGCTGGGCAGTGGATCAGGTGTAGCTCACGGCTGGGCGGTGGATCAGGTGTAGCTCACTGCTGGGCAGTGGATCAGGTGTAGCTCACTGCTGGGCGGTGGATCAGGTGTAGCTCACTGCTGGGCAGTGGATCAGGTGCAGCTCACTGCTGGGCAGTGAATTAGGTGTAGCTCACTGCTGGGCAGTGGATCAGGTGTATGTCACTGCTGGGCAGTGGATCAGGTGCAGCTCACTGCTGGACAGTGGATCAGGTGTATGTCACTGCTGGGCAGTGGATCAGGTATATATATCTGCTGGGAAGTGGATCAGTTCTATGTCACTGCTGGGCAGTGGATCAGGTGGAGCTCACTGCTGGGCCGTGGATCAGGTGTAGCTCACTGCTGGGCAGTGGATCAGGTGTAGCTCACTGCTGGGCAGCGGATCAGGTGTAGCTCACTGCTGGAAAGTGTATCAGGTGTACGTCACTGCTGGGCAGTGGGTCAGGTGTAGCTCACTGCTGGGCAGTAGATCAGTTGTAGCTCACTGCTGGGCAGTGGATCAGGTGCATGTCACTGCTGGGCAGTGGATCAGGTGCAGCTCACTGCTGGGCAGTGGATTAGGTGTAGCTCACTGGTGGGCAGTGGATCAGGTGTATGTCACTGCTGGGCAGTGGATCAGGTGCAGCTCACTGCTGGGCAGTGGATCAGGTGTATGTCACTGCTGGGCAGTGGATCAGGTGTATATATCTGCTGGGAAGTGGATCAGGTCTATGTCACTGCTGGGCAGTGGATCAGGTGGAGCTCACTGCTGGGCCGTGGATCAGGTGTATGTCACTGCTGGGCAGTGAATCAGGTGTAGCTCACTGCTGGGCAGTGGATCAGGTGTATGTCACTGCTGTGCAGTGGATCAGGTGTATGTCACTGCTGCGCAGTGGATCAGGTGTATCTGACTGCTGGGCAGTGGGTCAGGTGTATGTCACTGCTGGGCAGTGGATCAGGCATACGTCTCTGCTGGGCAGTGGATCAGGTGCAGCTCACTGCTGGGCAGTGGATCAGGTGTAGCTCACTGCTGGGCGGTGGATCAGGTGTAGCTCACTGCTGGGCAGTGGATCAGGTGTAGCTCACTGCTGGGCAGTGGATCAGGTGTAGATCACTGCTGGGCAGTGGATCAGGTGTAGCTCACAGCTGAGCAGTGGATCAGGTGTAGCTCACTGCTGGGCGGTGTATCAGGTGTATGTCGCTGCTGGGCCTTGGATCAGGTGTAGATCACTGCTGGGCGGTGGATCAGGTGCTTGTCACTGCTGGGCAGTGGATCAGGTGTATGTCACTGCTGGGCAGTGGATCAGGTGTATGTCACTGCTGGGCAGTGGATCAGGTGTAGCTCACTGCTGGGCAGTGGATCAGGTGTAGCTCACTGCTGGGCAGTGGATCAGGTGTATGTCACTGCTGGGCAGTGGATCAGGTGTAGCTCACTGCTGGGCAGTGGATCAGGTGTATGTCACTGCTGGGCAGTGGATCAGGTGTAGCTCACTGCTGGGCAGTGGATCAGGTGTAGCTCACTGCTGGGCAGTGGATCAGGTGTATGTCACTGCTGGGCAGTGGATCAGGTGTATGTCACTGCTGGGCGGTGGATCAGGTGTAGCTCACTGCTGGGCAGTGGATCAGGTGTATGTCACTGCTGGGCAGTGGATCAGGTGTAGCTCACTGCTGGGCAGTGGATCAGGTGTAGCTCACTGCTGGGCAGTGGATCAGGTGTAGCTCACTGCTGGGCAGTGGATCAGGTGTAGCTCACTGCTGGGCGGTGGATCAGGTGTAGCTCACTGCTGGGCAGTGGATCAGGTGTAGCTCACTGCTGGGCAGTGCATCAGGTGTACGTCACTGCTGGGCAGTGGATCAGGTGTATGACACTGCTGGGCAGTGGATCAGGTGCAGCACACTGCTGGGCAGTGGATTAGGTGTAGCTCACTGCTGGGCAGTGAATCAGGTGTAGCTCACTGCTGGGCAGTGGATCAGGTGTATGTCACAGCTGGGCAGTGGATCAGGTGTATGTCACTGCTGTGCAGTGGATCAGGTGTATCTCACTGCTGGGCGGTGGATCAGGTGTATGTCACTGCTGGGTGCTGGATCAGGTTTATGTGACCGCCGGGAGAGGATCAGGTGTAGCTCACTGCTGGGCAGTGGATCAGGTGTAGCTCACTGCTGGGCAGTGGATCAGGTGTAGCTCACTGCTGGGCAGTGGATCAGGTGTAGCTCACTGCTGGGCAGTGGGTCAGGTGTATGTCATTGCTGGGCAGTGGATCAGGCATACGTCTCTGCTGGGCAGTGGATCAGGTGTAGCTCACTGCTGGGCAGTGGATCAGGTGTATGTCACTGCTGGGCAGTGGATCAGGTGTATGTCACTGCTGGGTGGTGGATCAGGTGTAGCTCACTGCTGGGCGGTGGATCAGGTGTAGCTCACTGCTGGGCAGTGGATCAGGTGTAGCTCACTGCTGGGCAGTGGATCAGGTGTAGCTCACTGCTGGGCAGTGGATCAGGTGTATGTCACTGCTGGGCTGTGGATCAGGTGTAGCTCACTGCTGGGCAGTGGATCAGGTGTAGCTCACTGCTGGGCGGTGGATCAGGTGTATGTCACTGCTGGGCAGTGGATCAGGTGTAGCTCACTGCTGGGCGGTGGATCAGGTGTGGTTACTGCTGGGCAGTGGATCAGGTGTAGCTCACTGCTGGGCAGTGGATCAGGTGTATGTCACTGCTGGGCAGTGGATCAGGTGCAGCTCACTGCTGGGCAGTGGATCAGGTGTAGCTCACTGCTGGGCAGTGGATCAGGTGTATGTCACTGCTGGGCAGTGGATCAGGTGTAGCTCACTGCTGGGCAGTGGATCAGGTGTATGTCACTGCTGGGCAGTGGATCAGGTGTATCTCACTGCTGGGCAGTGGATCAGGTGTATGTCACTGCTGGGCAGTGGATCAGGTGTAGCTCACTGCTGGGCAGTGGATCAGGTGTATGTCACTGCTGGGCAGTGAATCAGGTGTAGCTCACTGCTGGGCAGTGGATCAGGTGTATGTCACTGCTGGGCAGTGGATCAGGTGTAGCTCACTGCTGGGCAGTGGATCAGGTGTATGCTCACTGCTGGGCAGTGGATCAGGTGTATGTCACTGCTGGGCAGTGGATCAGGTGTAGCTGACCTGCTGGGCAGTGGATCAGGTGTAGCTCACTGCTGGGCAGTGGATCAGGTGTAGCTCACTGCTGGGCAGTGGATCAGGTGTAGCTCACTGCTGGGCGGTGGATCAGGTGTGGTTAATGCTGGGCAGTGGATCAGGTGTAGCTCACTGCTGGGCAGTGGATCAGGTGTAGCTCACTGCTGGGCAGTGGATCAGGTGTATGTCACTGCTGGGCAGTGGATCAGGTGCAGCTCACTGCTGGGCAGTGGATCAGGTGTAGCTCACTGCTGGGCAGTGGATCAGGTGTATGTCACTGCTGGGCAGTGGATCAGGTGTAGCTCACTGCTGGGCAGTGGATCAGGTGTATGTCACTGCTGGGCAGTGGATCAGGTGTATATCACTGCTGGGCAGTGGATCAGGTGTATGTCACTGCTGGGCAGTGGATCAGGTGTAGCTCACTGCTGGGCAGTGGATCAGGTGTATGTCACTGCTGGGCAGTGGATCAGGTGTAGCTCACTGCTGGGCAGTGGATCAGGTGTATGTCACTGCTGGGCAGTGGATCAGGTGTATGTCACTGCTGGGCAGTGGATCAGGTGTATCTCACTGCTGGGCGGAGGATCAGGTGTATGTCACTGCTGGGCAGTGGATCAGGTGTACGTCACTGCTGGGCAGTGGATCAGGTGTAGCTCACTGCTGGGCAGTGGATCAGGTGTAGCTCACTGCTGGGCAGTGGATCAGGTGTAGCTCACTGCTGGGCAGTGGATCAGGTGTAGCTCACTGCTGGGCAGTGGATCAGGTGTAGCTCACTGCTGGGCAGTGGATCAGGTGTAGCTCACTGCTGGGCAGTGGATCAGGTGTAGCTCACTGCTGGGCGGTGGATCAGGTGTAGCTCACTGCTGGGCAGTGGATCAGGTGTAGCTCACTGCTGGGCAGTGGATCAGGTGTAGCTCACTGCTGGGCAGTGGATCAGGTGTAGCTCACTGCTGGGCAGTGGATCAGGTGTATGCTCACTGCTGGGCAGTGGATCAGGTGTAGCTCACTGCTGGGCAGTGGATCAGGTGTAGCTCACTGCTGGGCAGTGGATCAGGTGTAGCTCACTGCTGGGCTGTGGATCAGGTGTATGTCACTGCTGGGCAGTGGATCAGGTGTAGCTCACTGCTGGGCAGTGGATCAGGTGTAGATCACTGCCGGGTAGCGGTCAGGTGTAGCTCACTGCTGGGCAGTGGATCAGGTGTAGATCACGCCAGGTGAGGATCAGGTGTAGCTCACAGCTGAGCAGTGGATCAGGTGTAGCTCACTGCTGGGCGTGGATCAGGTGTAACTCACTGCTGGGCGGTGGATCAGGTGTATGTCACTGCTGGGCAGTGGATCAAGTGTAGCTCACTGCCGGGCAGTGGATCAGGTGTAGCTCACTGCTGGGCTGTGGATCAGGTGTAGCTCACTGCTGGGCAGCGGATCAGGTGTACGTCACTGCCAGGCGAGGAACAGGTGTAGTTCACTGCTGGGCAGTGGATCAGGTGTAGCTCACTGATGGGAAGAGGATCAGGTGTATGTCACTGCTGGGCAGTGGATCAGGTGTAGCTCACTGCTGGGCAGTGGATCAGGTGTAGCTCACTGCTGGGCAGTGGATCAGGTGTATGTCACTGCTGGGCAGTGGATCAGGTGCAGCTCACTGCTGGGCAGTGGATCAGGTGTAGCTCACTGCTGGGCAGTGGATCAGGTGTAGCTCACTGCTGGGCAGTGGATCAGGTGTAGCTCACTGCTGGGCAGTGGATCAGGTGTAGCTCACTGCTGGGCAGTGGATCAGGTGTAGCTCACTGCTGGGCAGTGGATCAGGTGTAGCTCACTGCTGGGCAGTGGATCAGGTGTAGCTCACTGCTGGGCAGTGGATCAGGTGTATGCTCACTGCTGGGCAGTGGATCAGGTGTATGTCACTGCTGGGCAGTGGATCAGGTGTAGCTCACTGCTGGGCAGTGGATCAGGTGTAGCTCACTGCTGGGCAGTGGATCAGGTGTAGCTCACTGCTGGGCAGTGGATCAGGTGTAGCTCACTGCTGGGCAGTGGATCAGGTGTATGTCACTGCTGGGCAGTGGATCAGGTGTAGCTCACTGCTGGGCAGTGGATCAGGTGTAGCTCACTGCTGGGCAGTGGATCAGGTGTAGCTCACTGCTGGGCAGTGGATCAGGTGTAGCTCACTGCTGGGCAGTGGATCAGGTGTAGCTCACTGCTGGGCAGTGGATCAGGTGTAGCTCACTGCTGGGCAGTGGATCAGGTGTAGCTCACTGCTGGGCAGTGGATCAGGTGTAGCTCACTGCTGGGCAGTGGATCAGGTGTAGCTCACTGCTGGGCAGTGGATCAGGTGTAGCTCACTGCTGGGCAGTGGATCAGGTGTAGCTCACTGCTGGGCGGTGGATCAGGTGTAGCTCACTGCTGGGCAGTGGATCAGGTGTAGCTCACTGCTGGGCAGTGGATCAGGTGTAGCTCACTGCTGGGCAGTGGATCAGGTGTAGCTCACTGCTGGGCAGTGGATCAGGTGTAGCTCACTGCTGGGCAGTGGATCAGGTGTAGCTCACTGCTGGGCAGTGGATCAGGTGTAGCTCACTGCTGGGCAGTGGATCAGGTGTATGTCACTGCTGGGCAGTGGATCAGGTGTAGCTCACTGCTGGGCAGTGGATCAGGTGTAGCTCACTGCTGGGCAGTGGATCAGGTGTATGTCACTGCTGGGCAGTGGATCAGGTGTATGTTACTGCTGGGCGGTGGATCAGGTGTAGCTCACTGCTGGGCAGTGGATCAGGTGTATGTCACTGCTGGGCTGTGGATCAGGTGTAGCTCACTGCTGGGCAGTGGATCAGGTGTAGCTCACTGCTGGGCAGTGGATCAGGTGTAGCTCACTGCTGGGCAGTGGATCAGGTGTAGCTCACTGCTGGGCAGTGGATCAGGTGTAGCTCACTGCTGGGCAGTGGATCAGGTGTAAGCTCATGCTGGGCAGTGGATCAGGTGTACGTCACTGCTGGGCAGTGGATCAGGTGTAGCTCACTGCTGGGCAGTGGATCAGGTGTAGCTCACTGCTGGGCGGTGGATCAGGTGTAGCTCACTGCTGGGCAGTGGATCAGGTGTAGCTCACTGCTGGGCAGTGGATCAGGTGTAGCTCACTGCTGGGCAGTGGATCAGGTGTAGCTCACTGCTGGGCAGTGGATCAGGTGTATGTCACTGCCGGGTGAGGATCAGGTGTAGCTCACTGCTGGGCGGTGGATCAGGTGTAGCTCACTGCTGGGCAGTGGATCAGGTGTAGCTCACTGCTGGGCAGTGGATCAGGTGTAGCTCACTGCTGGGCAGTGGATCAGGTGTAGCTCACTGCTGGGCAGTGGATCAGGTGTAGTTCACTGCTGGGCAGTGGATCAGGTGTAGCTCACTGCTGGGCAGTGCATCAGGTGTAGCTCACTGCTGGGCGGTGGATCAGGTGTGGTTACTGCTGGGCAATGGATCAGGTGTAGCTCACTGCTGGGCA
The DNA here is from genome assembly GCF_017639515.1 of Carcharodon carcharias. NCBI lineage: Eukaryota > Metazoa > Chordata > Chondrichthyes > Lamniformes > Lamnidae > Carcharodon > Carcharodon carcharias. The sequence goes on along the minus strand of NC_054484.1, from coordinate 90,278,310 downwards.
GTGGATCAGGTGTATGTCACTGCTGGGCAGTGGATCAGGTGTATGTCACTGCTGGGCAGTGGATCAGGTGTAGCTCACTGCTGGGCAGTGGATCAGGTGTATGTCACTGCTGGGCAGTGGATCAGGTGTAGCTCACTGCTGGGCAGTGGATCAGGTGTAGCTCACTGCTGGGCAGTGGATCAGGTGTAGCTCACTGCTGGGCAGTGGATCAGGTGTAGCTCACTGCTGGGCAGTGGATCAGGTGTAGCTCACTGCTGGGCAGTGGATCAGGTGTAGCTCACTGCTGGGCAGTGGATCAGGTGTAGCTCACTGCTGGGCAGTGGATCAGGTGTATGTCACTGCTGGGCAGTGGATCAGGTGTAGCTCACTGCTGGGCAGTGGATCAGGTGTAGCTCACTGCTGGGCAGTGGATCAGGTGTATGTCACTGCTGGCAGTGGATCAGGTGTATGTCACTGCTGGGCAGTGGATCAGGTGTATGTCACTGCTGGGCAGTGGATCAGGTGTAATTCACAGCTGGGCGGTGGATCAGGTGTAGCTCACTGCTGGGCGGTGGATCAGGTGTGGTTACTGCTGGGCAGTGGATCAGGTGTAGCTTACTGCTGGGCAGTGGATCAGGTGTAGCTTACTGCAGGGCAGTGGATCAGGTGTAGCTCACTGCTGGGCAGTGGATCAGGTGTAGATCACTGCCGGGTGACGATCAGGTGTATGTCACTACTGGGCAGTGGATCAGGTGTATGTCACTGCTGGGCGGTGGATAAGGTGTAGTCACTGCTGGGCAGTGGATCAGGTGAAGTCACTGCTGGGCAGTGGATCAGGTGTAGCTCACTGCTGGGCGGTGGATCAGGTGTATGTCACTGATGGGCAGTGGATCAGGTGTACGTCACTGCTGGGCAGTGGATCAGGTGTAGTTCACTGCTGGGCGGTGGATCAGGTGTGGTCACTGCTGGGCAGTGGATCAGGTGTGTGTAACTGCTGGGCGGTGGATCAGGTGTAGCTCACTGCTGGGCAGTGGATCAGGTGTATGTCACTGCTGGGCAGTGGATCAGGTATTGCTCACTGCTGGGCAGTGGATCAGGTGTAGATCACTGCTGGGCAGTGGATCAGGTGTAGCTCACTGCTGGGCAGTGGATCAGGTGTAGATCACTGCTGGGCAGTGGATCAGGTGTATGTCACTGCCGGGTGCTGGATCAGGTGTATGTGACCGCCGGGTGAGGATCAGGTGTAGCTCACTGCTGGGCAGTGGATCAGGTGTAGCTCACTGCTGGGCAGTGGATCAGGTGTAGCTCACTGCTGGGCAGTGTATCAGGTGTAGCTCACTGCTGGGCAGTGGGTCAGGTGTAGCTCACTGCTGGGCAGTAGATCAGTTGTAGCTCACTGCTGGGCAGTGGATCAGGTGCTAGTCACTGCTGGGCAGTGGATCAGGTGCAGCTCACTGCTGGGCAGTGGATTAGGTGTAGCTCACTGCTGGGCAGTGGATCAGGTGTATGTCACTGCTGGGCAGTGGATCAGGTGCAGCTCACTGCTGGGCAGTGGATCAGGTGTATGTCACTGCTGGGCAGTGGATCAGGTGTAGCTCACTGCTGGGAGGTCGATCAGGTGTAGCTCACTGCTGGGCAGTGGAGCAGGTGGTAGCTCACTGCTGGGCAGTGGATCAGTTGTATGTAATGCTTGGCAGTGGATCAGGTGTAGCTCACTGCTGGGCAGTGGATCAGGTGTAGCTCACTGCTGGGCAGTGGATCAGGTGTAGGTCACTGCTGGGCAGGTGGATCAGGCGTAGCTCACTGCCGGGCAGTGGATGAGGTGTATGTCACTGCTGGGCAGTGGATCAGGTGTATGTCACTGCTGGGCAGTTGATCAGGTGTAGCTCACTGGTGGCAGTGGATCAGGTGTAGCTCACTGCTGGGCGGTGGATCAGGTGTATGTCACTGCTGGGCAGGTGGATCAGGTGTAGCTCACTGCTGGGCAGTGGATCAGGTGTAGCTCACTGCTGGCAGTGGATCAGGTGTAAGTCACTGCTGGGCAGTGGATCAGGTGTAGCTCACTGCTGGGCAGTGGATCAGGTGTAGCTCACTGCTGGGCAGTGGATCAGGTGTATGTCACTGCTGGGCAGTGGATCAGGTGTAGCTCACTGCTGGGCAGTGGATCAGGTGTAGCTCACTGCTGGGCAGTGGATCAGGTGTATGTCACTGCTGGGCAGTGAATCAGGTGTAGCTCACTGCTGGGCAGTGGATCAGGTGTACATCACTGCAGAGCAGTGGTTCAGGTGTAGGTTCACTGCTGGGCAGTGGATCAGGTGTAGCTCACTGCTGGGCAGTGGATCAGGTGTATGTCACTGCTGGGCAGTGGATCAGGTGTAAGCTCAACTGCGGGCAATGGATCAGGTGTAGTCACAGCTTGGGCAGTGGATCAGGTGTAGCTCACTGCTGGGCAGTGGATCAGGTGTAGCTCACTGCTGGGCAGTGGATCGGTGTAGCTCACTGCTGGGCAGTGGTTCAGGTGTAGCTCACTGCTGGGCGGAGGATCAGGTGAATCACTAACTGCTGGGCAGTGGATCAGGTGTAAGCTCACTGCTGGGCAGTGGATCAGGTGTAGCTCACTGCAGGGCGGTGGATCAGGTGAGCTCACTGCTGGGCAGTGGATCAGGTGTCGCTCACTGCTGGGAGGTGGATCAGGTGTATCTCACTGCTGGGCAGTGGATCAGGTGTAGCTCACTGCTGGGCAGTGGATCAGGTGTAGCTCACTGCTGGGCAGTGGATCAGGTGTAGCTCACTGCTGGGCAGTGGATCAGGTGTATGTCACTGCTGGGCAGTGGATCAGGTGTAGCTCACTGCTGGGCAGTGGATCAGGTGTAGCTCACTGCTGGCAGTGGATCAGGTGTAGCTCACTGCTCGGCAGTGGATCAGGTGTAGCTCACTGCTGGGCAGTGGATCAGGTGTAGCTCACTGCTGGGCAGTGGATCAGGTGTAGCTCACTGCTGGGCAGTGGATCAGGTGTATGCTCACTGCTGGGCAGTGGATCAGGTGTATGTCACTGCTGGGCAGTGGATCAGGTGTAGCTCACTGCTGGGCAGTGGATCAGGTGTAGCTCACTGCTGGGCAGTGGATCAGGTGTAGCTCACTGCTGGGCAGTGGATCAGGTGTACGTCACTGCTGGGCAGTGGATCAGGTGTATGTCACTGCTGGGCAGTGGATCAGGTGTATGTCACTGCTGGGCAGTGGATCAGGTGTAGCTCACTGCTGGGCAGTGGATCAGGTGTAGCTCACTGCTGGGCAGTGGATCAGGTGTAGCTCACTGCTGGGCAGTGGATCAGGTGTAGCTCACTGCTGGGCAGTGGATCAGGTGTATGTCACTGCCGGGCGGTGGATCAGGTGTAGCTCACTGCTGGGCAGTGGATCAGGTGTAGCTCACTGCTGGGCAGTGGATCAGGTGTATGTCACTGCTGGGCAGTGGATCAGGTGTAGCTCAGCGCCGGCGGTGGATCAGGTGTATGTCACTGCTGGGCAGTGGATCAGGTGTACATCACTGCCGGGCACTGGATCAGGTGTAGCTCACTGCTGGGCAGTGGATCAGGTGTATGTCACTGCTGGGCAGTGGATCAGGTGTAGCTCACTGCTGGGCAGTGGATCAGGTGCACGTCACTGCTGTGCAGAGGATCAGGTGTATGTCACAGCTGGGCAGTGGATCAGGTGTAGTTCACTGCTGGGCGGTGGATGGGGTGTAGCTCACTGCTGGTCAGTGGATCAGGTGTAGCTCACGGCTGGGCAGTGGGTCAGGTGTAGCTCACTGCTGGGCAGTGGGATCAGGTGTAGCTCACTGCTGGGCAGTGGATCAGGTGTACGTCACTGCTGGGCAGTGGATCAGGTGTAGCTCACTGCTGGCAGTGGATCAGGTGTATGTCACTGCTGGGCAGTGGATCAGGTGTATGTCACTGCTGGGCAGTGGATCAGGTGTAGCTCACTGGTGGCAGTGGATCAGGTGTAGCTCACTGCTGGGCGGTGGATCAGGTGTATGCACTGCTGGGCAGTGGATCAGGTGTATCTCACTGCTGGGCATTGGATCATGTTTACATCACTGCCGGATGGAGGATCAGGTTAATGTCACTGCTGGGCAGTGGATCAGGTGTAGCTCACTGCTGGGCAGGGGATCAGGTGTAGCTCACTGCTGGGCGGTGGATCAGGTGTACCTCACTGCTGGGCGGTGGATCAGGTGTAGGTCACTGCTGGGCAGTGGATCAGGTGTATGTCACTGCTGGGTGGTGGATCAGGTGTATGTCACTGCTGGGCAGTGAGTCAGGTGTATGTCACTGCTGGGCAGTGATCAGGTGTAGCTCACTGCTGGGCAGTGGATCAGGTGTAGCTCACTGCTGGGCAGTGGATCAGGTGTACGTCACTGCTGGGCAGTGGATCAGGTGTAGCTCACTGCTGGGCGGTGGATCAGGTGTATGTCACTGCTGGGCAGTGGATCAGGTGTAGCTCACTGCTGGGCAATGGATCAGGTGTAGCTCACTGCTGGGCCGCGGATCAGGTGTACGTCACTGCTGGGCAGTGGATCAGGTGTAGCTCACTGCTGGGCAGTGGATCAGGTGTAGATCACTGCCGGGTGAGGATCAGGTGTAGCTCACTGCTGGGCAGTGTATCAGGTGTATGTCACTGCTGGGCAGTGGATCAGGTGTAGCTCACTGCTGGGCAGTGGATCAGGTGTATGTCACTGCTGGGCAGTGGATCAGGTGTAGCTCACTGCTGGGCAGTGGATCAGGTGTATGTCACTGCTGGGCAGTGGATCAGGTGTAGCTCACTGCTGGGCAGTGGATCAGGTGTAGCTCACTGCTGGGCAGTGGATCAGGTGTAAGCTCACTGCTGGGCAGTGGATCAGGTGTATGCTCACTGCTGGGCAGTGGATCAGGTGTATGTCACTGCTGGGCAGTGGATCAGGTGTATGCTCACTGCTGGGCAGTGGATCAGGTGTAGCTCACTGCTGGGCAGTGGATCAGGTGTAGCTCACTGCTGGGCAGTGGATCAGGTGTAGCTCACTGCTGGGCAGTGGATCAGGTGTAGCTCACTGCTGGGCAGTGGATCAGGTGTAGCTCACTGCTGGGCAGTGGATCAGGTGTATGTCACTGCTGGGCAGTGGATCAGGTGTATGTCACTGCTGGGCAGTGGATCAGGTGTAGCTCACTGCTGGGCAGTGGATCAGGTGTAGCTCACTGCTGGGCAGTGGATCAGGGTGTAGCTCACTGCTGGTCAGTGGATCAGCTGTAGCTCACGGCTGGGCCAGTGGATCAGGTGTACAGTCACTGCTGGGCAGTGGATCAGGTGTATGTCACTGCTGGGCAGTGGATCAGGTGTATGCTCACTGCTGGGCAGTGGATCAGGTGTAGCTCACTGCTGGGCAGTGGATCAGGTGTATGCTCACTGCTGGGCAAGTGATCAGGTGTAGCTCACTGCTGGGCAGTGGATCAGGTGTAGCTCACTGCTGGGCAGTGGATCAGGTGTAGCTCACTGCTGGCAGTGGATCAGGTGTAGCTCACTGCTGGGCAGTGGATCAGGTGTAGCTCACTGCTGGGCAGTGGATCAGGTGTAGCTCACTGCTGGGCAGTGGATCAGGTGTAGCTCACTGCTGGGCAGTGGATCAGGTGTATGCTCACTGCTGGGCAGTGGATCAGGTGTATGTCACTGCTGGGCAGTGGATCAGGTGTATGTCACTGCTGGGCAGTGGATCAGGTGTAGCTCACTGCTGGGCGGTGGATCAGGTGTAGCTCACTGCTGGGCAGTGGATCAGGTGTAGCTCACTGCCGGGTGGTGGATCAGGTGTAGCTCACTGCTGGGCAGTGGATCAGGTGTAGCTCACTGCTGGGCAGTGGATCAGGTGTAGCTCACTGCTGGGCGGTGGATCAGGTGTAGCTCACTGCTGGGCAGTGGATCAGGTGTAGCTCATCTGCTGGGCAGTGGATCAGGTGTAGCTCACTGCTGGGCAGTGGATCAGGTGTAGCTCACTGCTGGGCAGTGGATCAGGTGTAGCTCACTGCTGGGCAGTGGATCAGGTGTAGCTCACTGCTGGGCAGTGGATCAGGTGTAGCTCACTGCTGGGCAGTGGATCAGGTGTAGCTCACTGCTGGGCAGTGGATCAGGTGTAGCTCACTGCTGGGCAGTGGATCAGGTGTAGCTCACTGCTGGGCAGTGGATCAGGTGTAGCTCACTGCTGGGCAGTGGATCAGGTGTATGTCACTGCTGGGCAGTGGATCAGGTGTAGCTCACTGCTGGGCAGTGGATCAGGTGTATGTCACTGCTGGGCAGTGGATCAGGTGTAGTCACTGCTGGGCAGTGGATCAGGTGTATGCTCACTGCTGGGCAGTGGATCAGGTGTAGCTCACTGCTGGGCAGTGGATCAGGTGTATGCTCACTGCTGGGCAGTGGATCAGGTGTAGCTCACTGCTGGGCAGTGGATCAGGTGTAGCTCACTGCTGGGCAGTGGATCAGGTGTAGTCACTGCTGGGCAGTGGATCAGGTGTAGCTCACTGCTGGGCAGTGGATCAGGTGTAGCTCACTGCTGGGCAGTGGATCAGGTGTAGCTCACTGCTGGGCAGTGGATCAGGTGTAGTCACTGCTGGGCAGTGGATCAGGTGTAGCTCACTGCTGGGCAGTGGATCAGGTGTAGTCACTGCTGGGCAGTGGATCAGGTGTAGCTCACTGCTGGGCAGTGGATCAGGTGTATGTCACTGCTGGGCAGTGGATCAGGTGTATAGTCACTGCTGGGCAGTGGATCAGGTGTAGCTCACTGCTGGGCAGTGGATCAGGTGTATGTCACTGCTGGCAGTGGATCAGGTGTAGTCACTGCTGGGCAGGTGGATCAGGTGTAGCTCACTGCTGGGCAGTGGATCAGGTGTATGTCACTGCTGGGCAGTGGATCAGGTGTAGCTCACTGCTGGGCAGTGGATCAGGTGTAGCTCACTGCTGGGCAGTGGATCAGGTGTAGCTCACTGCTGGGCAGTGGATCAGGTGTAGCTCACTGCTGGGCAGTGGATCAGGTGTAGCTCACTGCTGGGCAGTGGATCAGGTGTAGCTCACTGCTGGGCAGTGGATCAGGTGTAGCTCACTGCTGGGCAGTGGATCAGGTGTAGCTCACTGCTGGGCAGTGGATCAGGTGTAGCTCACTGCTGGGCAGTGGATCAGGTGTAGCTCACTGCTGGGCAGAGGATCAGGTGTAGCTCACTGCTGGGAGTGGATCAGGTGTAGCTCACTGCTGGGCAGTGGATCAGGTGTAGCTCACTGCTGGGGCAGTGGATCAGGTGTAGCTCACTGCTGGGCAGTGGATCAGGTGTATGTCACTGCTGGGCAGTGGATCAGGTGTATGTCACTGCTGGGCAGGGATCAGGTGTATCTCACTGCTGGGCAGTGGATCAGGTGTAGCTCACTGCTGGGCAGTGGATCAGGTGTAGCTCACTGCTGGGCAGTGGATCAGGTGTAGCTCACTGCTGGGCAGTGGATCAGGTGTAGCTCACTGCTGGGCAGTGGATCAGGTGTAGCTCACTGCTGGGCAGTGGATCAGGTGTAGCTCACTGCTGGGCAGTGGATCAGGTGTATGTCACTGCTGGGCAGTGGATCAGGTGTAGCTCACTGCTGGGCGGTGGATCAGGTGTAGCTCACTGCTGGCAGTGGATCAGGTGTAGCTCACTGCTGGGCAGTGGATCAGGTGTAGCTCACTGCTGGGCGGTGGATCAGGTGTATGTCACTGCTGGGCAGTGGATCAGGTGTAGCTCACTGCTGGGCAGTGGATCAGGTGTATGTCACTGCTGGGCAGTGGATCAGGTGTAGCTCACTGCTGGGCAGTGGATCAGGTGTAGCTCACTGCTGGGCAGTGGATCAGGTGTAGCTCACTGCTGGGCAGTGGATCAGGTGTAGCTCACTGCTGGGCAGTGGATCAGGTGTAGCTCACTGCTGGGCAGTGGATCAGGTGTAGCTCACTGCTGGGCAGTGGATCAGGTGTATGTCACTGCTGGGCAGTGGATCAGGTGTACGTCACTGCTGGGCAGTGGATCAGGTGTAGCTCACTGCTGGGCAGTGGATCAGGTGTATGTCACTGCTGGGCAGTGGATCAGGTGTAGCTCACTGCTGGGCAGTGGATCAGGTGTAGCTCACTGCTGGGCTGTGGATCAGGTGTAGCTCACTGCTGGGCAGTGGATCAGGTGTAGCTCACTGCTGGGCAGTGGATCAGGTGTAGCTCACTGCTGGGCAGTGGATCAGGTGTAGCTCACTGCTGGGCAGTGGATCAGGTGTAGCTCACTGCTGAGCAATGGATCAGGTGTGGTTAATGCTTGGCAGTGGATCAGGTGTAGCTCACTGCTGGGCAGTGGATCAGGTGTAGCTCACTGCTGGGCAGTGGATCAGGTGTAGCTCACTGCTGGGCAGTGGATCAGGTGTAGCTCACTGCTGGGCAGTGGATCAGGTGTAGCTCACTGCTGGGCGTTGGATCAGGAGTAGCTCACTGCTGGGTAGTGTATCAGGTGTAGCTCACTGCTGGGCAGTGGATCAGGTGTACCTCACTGCTGGGCAGTGGATCAGGTGTAGGTCACAGCTGGGCAGTGGATCAGGTGTACGTCACTGCTGGGTGGTGGATCAGGTGTAACTCACTGCTGGGCGGTGGATCAGGTGTATGTCACTGCTGGGCAGTGGATCAGGTGTAGCTCACTGCTGGGCAGTGGATCAGGTGTAGCTCACTGCTGGCCTGTGGATCAGGTGTAGCTCACTGCTGGGCAGTGGATCAGGTGTAGCTCACTGCTGGGCTGTGGATCAGGTGTAGCTCACTGCTGGGCAGTGGATCAGGTGTATGTCACTGCTGGGCAGTGGATCAGGTGTAGCTCACTGCTGGGCAGTGGATCAGGTGTAGCTCACTGCTGGGCAGTGGATCAGGTGTATGTCACTGCTGGGCAGTGGATCAGGTGTAGCTCACTGCTGGGCAGTGGATCAGGTGTAGCTCACTGCTGGGCAGTGGATCAGGTGTAGCTCACTGCTGGGCAGTGGATCAGGTGTAGCTCACTGCTGGGCAGTGGATCAGGTGTATGCTCACTGCTGGGCAGTGGATCAGGTGTAGCTCACTGCTGGGAAATGGATCAGGTGTAGCTCACTGCTGGGCAGTGGATCAGGTGTAGCTCACTGCTGGGCAGAGGATCAGGTGTAGCTCACTGCTGGGCAGTGGATCAGGTGTACGTCACTGCTGGGCAGTGGATCAGGTGTAGCTCACTGCTGGGCAGTGGATCAGGTGTAGCTCACTGCTGGGCAGTGGATCAGGTGTATGTCACTGCTGGGCAGTGGATCAGGTGTAGCTCACTGCTGGGCAGTGGATCAGGTGTATGTCACTGCTGGGCAGTGGATCAGGTGTATGTCACTGCTGGGCAGTGGATCAGGTGTATGTCACTGCTGGGCAGTGGATCAGGTGTATCTCACTGCTGGGCGGTGGATCAGGTGTATGTCACTGCTGGGCAGTGGATCAAGTGTAGCTCACTGCTGGGCAGTGGATCAGTTGTAGCTCACTGCTGGCCTGTGGATCAGGTGTATGTCACTGCGGGCAGTGGAATCAGGTGTAGCTCACTGCTGGGCAGTGGATCAGGTGTATGTCACTGCTGGGCAGTGGATCAGGTGTAGCTCACTGCTGGGCAGTGGATCAGGTGTAGCTCACTGCTGGGCAGTGGATCAGGTGTAGCTCACTGCTGGGCAGTGGATCAGGTGTAGCTCACTGCTGGGCAGTGGATCAGGTGTAGCTCACTGCTGGGCAGTGGATCAGGTGTAGCTCACTGCTGGGCAGTGGATCAGGTGTAGCTCACTGCTGGGCAGTGGATCAGGTGTATGTCACTGCTGGGCAGTGGATCAGGTGTATGTCACTGCTGGGCAGTGGATCAGGTGTAGCTCACTGCTGGGCAGTGGATCAGGTGTATGTCACTGCTGGGCAGTGGATCAGGTGTAGCTCACTGCTGGGCAGTGGATCAGGTGTAGCTCACTGCTGGGCAGTGGATCAGGTGTATGTCACTGCTGGGCAGTGGATCAGGTGTAGCTCACTGCTGGGCAGTGGATCAGGTGTAGCTCACTGCTGGGCAGTGGATCAGGTGTAGCTCACTGCTGGGCAGTGGATCAGGTGTAGCTCACTGCTGGGCAGTGGATCAGGTGTAGCTCACTGCTGGGCAGTGGATCAGGTGTAGCTCACTGCTGGGCAGTGGATCAGGTGTAGCTCACTGCTGGGCAGTGGATCAGGTGTAGCTCACTGCTGGGCAGTGGATCAGGTGTATGTCACTGCTGGGCAGTGGATCAGGTGTAGCTCACTGCTGGGCAGTGGATCAGGTGTAGCTCACTGCTGGGCAGTGGATCAGGTGTATGCTCACTGCTGGGCAGTGGATCAGGTGTAGCTCACTGCTGGGCAGTGGATCAGGTGTATGTCACTGCTGGGCAGTGGATCAGGTGTAGCTCACTGCTGGGCAGTGGATCAGGTGTGGTTACTGCTGGGCAGTGGATCAGGTGTAGCTCACTGCTGGGCAGTGGATCAGGTGTATGTCACTGCTGGGCAGTGGATCAGGTGTAGCTCACTGCTGGGCAGTGGATCAGGTGTAGCTCACTGCTGGGCAGTGGATCAGGTGTAGCTCACTGCTGGGCAGTGGATCAGGTGTAGCTCACTGCTGGGCAGTGGATCAGGTGTAGCTCACTGCTGGGCAGTGGATCAGGTGTATGCTCACTGCTGGGCAGTGGATCAGGTGTAGCTCACTGCTGGGCAGTGGATCAGGTGTATGTCACTGCTGGGCAGTGGATCAGGTGTAGCTCACTGCTGGGCAGTGGATCAGGTGTAGCTCACTGCTGGGCAGTGGATCAGGTGTATGTCACTGCTGGGCAGTGGATCAGGTGTAGCTCACTGCTGGGCAGTGGATCAGGTGTATGTCACTGCTGGGCAGTGGATCAGGTGTAGCTCACTGCCGGGCAGTGGATCAGGTGTAGTTCACTGCTGGGCGGTGGATCAGGTGTATGTCACTGCTGGGCCGTGGATCAGGTGTAGCTCACTGCTGGGCTGTGGATCAGGTGTATGCTCACTGCTGGGCAGTGGATCAGGTGTATGCTCACTGCTGGGCAGTGGATCAGGTGTATGCTCACTGCTGGGCAGTGGATCAGGTGTATGCTCACTGCTGGGCAGTGGATCAGGTGTAGCTCACTGCTGGGCAGTGGATCAGGTGTAGCTCACTGCTGGGCAGTGGATCAGGTGTAGCTCACTGCTGGGCAGTGGATCAGGTGTAGTCACTGCTGGGCAGTGGATCAGGTGTAGTCACTGCTGGGCAGTGGATCAGGTGTAGCTCACTGCTGGGCAGTGGATCAGGTGTATGTCACTGCTGGGCAGTGGATCAGGTGTAGCTCACTGCTGGGCAGTGGATCAGGTGTAGCTCACTGCTGGGCAGTGGATCAGGTGTATGCTCACTGCTGGGCGGTGGATCAGGTGTAGCTCACTGCTGGGCGGTGGACCAGGTGTGGTTACTGCTGGGCAGTGGATCAGGTGTATGTCACTGCTGGGCAGTGGATCAGGTGTAGCTCACTGCTGGGCAATGGATCAGGTGTAGCTCACTGCTGGGCAGTGGATCAGGTGTAGCTCACTGCTGGGCAGTGGATCAGGTGTAGTCACTGCTGGGCAGTGGATCAGGTGTAGCTCACTGCTGGGCAGTGGATCAGGTGTAGCTCACTGCTGGGCAGTGGATCAGGTGTAGCTCACTGCTGGGCAGTGGATCAGGTGTAGCTCACTGCTGGGCAGTGGATCAGGTGTAGCACAATGCTGGGCAGTGGATCAGGTGTAGCTCACTGCTGGGCGGTGGATCAGGTGTGGTTACTGCTGGGCAGTGGATCACTTGTAGCTCACTGCTGGGCAGTGGATCAGGTGTAGCTCACTGCTGGGCGGTGGATCAGGTGTAGCTCACTGCTGGGCAGTGGATCAGGTGTAGCTCACTGCTGGGCAGTGGATCAGGTGTATGCGCACTGCTGGGCAGTGGATCAGGTGTAGCTCACTGCTGGGCAGTGGATCAGGTGTAGCTCACTGCTGGGCAGTGGATCAGGTGTATGTCACTGCTGGGCAGAGGATCAGGTGTAGCTCACTGCTGGGCAGTGGATCAGGTGTATGTCACTGCTGGGCAGTGGATCAGGTGTAGCTCACTGCTGGGCAGTGGATCAGGTGTAGCTCACTGCCTGGGCAGTGGATCAGGTGTAGCTCACTGCTGGGCACTGGATCAGGTGTAGCTCACTGCTGGGCGGTGGATCAGGTGTATGTCACTGCTGGGCAGAGGATCAGGTGTAACTCACTGCTGGGCGGTGGATCAGGTGTATGTCACTGATGGGCAGTGGATCAGGTGTAGCTCACTGCTGAGCAGTGGATCAGTTGTAGCTCACTGCTGGGCGGTGGATCAGGTGTGGTTACTGCTGGGCAGTGGATAAGGTGTAGCTCACTGCTGGGCAGGTGATCAGGTGTAGCTGCACTGCTGGGCAGTGGATCAGGTGTAGCACACGGCTGGGCAGTGGATCAGGTGAAGCTCACTGCTGGGCGGTGGATCAGGTGTAGCTCACTGCGGGGCAGTGGATCAGGTATAGCTCAATGCCGGGCGGTGGATCAGGCGTATGTCACTGCTGGGCAGTGGATCAGGTGTATGTCACTGCTGGGTAGTGGATCTGGTGTAGCTCACTGCTGGGCGGTGGATCAGGTGTAGCTCACTGCTGGGAATGGATCAGGTGTAGGCTCACTGCTGGCAGTGGATCAGGTGTAGCTCACTGCTGGGCAGTGGATCAGGTGTGGTTACTGCTGGGCAGTGGATCAGGTGTAGCTCACTGCAGGGCAGTGGATCAAGTGTACGTCACTGCTAGGCAGTGGATCAGGTGTAGCTCACTGCTGGGCAGTGGATCAGATGTACGTCACTGCTGGGCAGTGGATCAGGTGTAGATCACTGCTGGGCAGTGATCAGGTGTTGCTCCATGATGGGCAGTGGATCAGGTGTAGATCACTGCCGGGCTGAGGATCAGGTGTAGCTCACAGCTGAGCAGTGGATCAGGTGTAGCTCACTGCTGGGCGGTGGATCAGGTGAAGCTCACTGCTGGGCAGTGGATCAGGTGTATGCTCACTGCTGGGCAGTGTATCAGGTGTACGTCACTGCTGGGCAGTGGATCAGGTGTAGCTCACTGCTGGGCAGTGGATCAGGTGTAGCTCACTGCTGGGCAGTGGATCAGGTGTATGTCACTGCTGGGCAGTGGATCAGGTGCAGCTCACTGCTGGGCAGTGGATTAGGTGTAGCTCACTGCTGGGCAGTGGATCAGGTGTATGTCACTGCTGGGCAGTGGATCAGGTGCAGCTCACTGCTGGGCAGTGGATCAGGTGTATGTCACTGCTGGGCAGTGGATCAGGTGTATATATCTGCTGGGAAGTGGATCAGTTCTATGTCACTGCTGGGCAGTGGATCATGTGGAGCTCACTGCTGGGCCGTGGATCAGGAGTATGTCACTGCTGGGCAGTGAATTAGGTGTAGCTCACTGCTGGGCAGTGGATCAGGTGTATGTCACTGCTGGGCAGTGGATCAGGTGTATGTCACTGCTGGGCAGTGGATCAGGTGTATGTCACTGCTGGGCAGTGGATCAGGTGTATGTCACTGCTGGGCAGTGGATCAGGTGTAGCTCACTGCCTGGGCAGTGGATCAGGTGTAGCTCACTGCTGGGCAGTGGATCAGGTGTAGCTCACTGCTGGGCAGTGGATCAGGTGTAGCTCACTGCTGGCAGTGGATCAGGTGTACGTCACTGCTGGGCAGTGGATCAGGTGTAGCTCACTGCTGGACAGTGGATCAGGTGTAAGTCACTGCTGGGCAGTGGATCAGGTGTATGTCACTGCTGGGCTGTGGATCAGGTGTAGCTCACTGCTGGGCAGTGGATCAGGTGTATGTCACTGCTGGGCAGTGGATCAGGTGTAGCTCACTGCTGGGCAGTGGATCAGGTGTAGCTCACTGCTGGGCAGTGGATCAGGTGTAGCTCACTGCTGGGCAGTGGATCAGGTGTAGCTCACTGCTGGGCAGTGGATCAGGTGTATGTCACTGCTGGGCAGTGGATCAGGTGTAGCTCACTGCTGGGCAGGTGGATCAGGTGTAGCTCACTGCTGGGCAGTGGATCAGGTGTAGCTCACTGCTGGGCAGTGGATCAGGTGTAGCTCACTGCTGGGCAGTGGATCAGGTGTAGCTCACTGCTGGGCAGTGGATCAGGTGTAGCTCACGGCTGGGCGGTGGATCAGGTGTGGTTACTGCTGGGCAGTGGATCAGGTGTAGCTCACTGCTGGGCAGTGGATCAGGTGTAGCTCACTGCTGGGCGGTGGATCAGGTGTATGTCACTGCTGGGCAGTGGATCAGGTGTAGCTCACTGCTGGGCAGTGGATCAGGTGTAGCTCACTGCTGGGCGGTGGATCAGGTGTATGTCACTGCTGGGCAGTGGATCAGGTGTAGCTCACTGCTGGGCAGTGGATCAGGTGTATGTCACTGCTGGGCAGTGGATCAGGTGTATGTCACTGCTGGGCAGTGGATCAGGTGTAAGTCACTGCAGGGCGGTGGATCAGGTGTAGCTCACTGCTGGGCAGTGGATCAGGTGTATGTCACTGCTGGGCAGTGGATCAGGTGTAGCTCACTGCTGGGCAGTGGATCAGGTGTAGCTCACTGCTGGGCAGTGGATCAGGTGTAGCTCACTGCTGGGCAGTGGATCAGGTGTAGCTCACTGCTGAGCAGTGGATCAGGTGTAGCTCACTGCTGGGCAGTGGATCAGGTGTAACTCACTGCTGGGCAGTGGATCAGGTGTACGTCACTGCTGGCATTGGATCAGGTGTAGCTCACTGCTGGGCAGTGGATCAGGAGCATGTCACTGCTGGGCAGTGGATCAGGTGCATGTCACTGCTGGGCAGTGGATCAGGTGTATGTCACTGCTGGGCAGTGGATCAGGTGTAGCTCACTGCTGGGCAGTGGATCAGGTGTATGTCACTGCTGGGCAGTGGATCAGGTGTATGTCACTGCTGGGCAGTGGATCAGGTGTAGCTCACTGCTGGGCAGTGGATCAGGTGTAGCTCACTGCTGGGCGTTGGATCAGGTGTATGTCACTGCTGGGCAGTGGATCAGGTGTAGCTCACTGCTGGGCAGTGGATCAGGTGTAGCTCACTGCTGGGCAGTGGATCAGGTGTAGCTCACTGCTGGGCAGTGGATCAGGTGTAGCTCACTGCTGGGCAGTGGATCAGGTGTAGCTCACTGCTGGGCAGTGGATCAGGTGTAGCTCACTGCTGGGCAGTGGATCAGGTGTAGCTCACTGCTGGGCAGTGGATCAGGTGTAGCTCACTGCTGGGCAGTGGATCAGGTGTATGTCACTGCTGGGCAGTGGATCAGGTGTATGTCACTGCTGGGCAGTGGATCAGGTGTAGCTCACTGCTGGGCAGTGGATCAGGTGTATGTCACTGCTGGGCAGTGGATCAGGTGTATGTCACTGCTGGGCAGTGGATCAGGTGTGGTTACTGCTGGGCAGTGGATCAGGTGTAGCTCACTGCTGGGCAGTGGATCAGGTGTAGCTCACTGCTGGGCAGTGGATCAGGTGTACGTCACTGCTGGGCAGTGGATCAGGTGTATGTCACTGCTGGGCAGTGGATCAGGTGTAGCTCACTGCTGGGAGGTGGATCAGGTGTAGCTCACTGCCGGGCAGTGGATCAGGTGTAGATCCCTGCTGGGCAGTGGATCAGGTGTAGCTCACTGCTGGGCAGTGGATCAGGTGTAGCTCACTGCTGGGCAGTGGATCAGGTGTAGATCACTGCCAGGTGAGGATCAGGTGTAGCTCACTGCTGAGCAGTGGATCGGGTGAAGCTCGCTGCTGGGCAGTGGATCAGGTGTATGTCACTGCTGGGCAGTGGATCAGGTGTAAGCTCACTGCTGGGCAGTGGATCAGGTGTAGCTCACTTCTGCGCAGTGGATCAGGTGTATGTCACTGCTGAGCAGTGGATCAGGTGTAGCTCACTGCTGGGCAGTGGATCAGGTGTATGTCACTGCTGGGCAGTGGATCAGGTGTATGTCACTGCTGGGCGGTGGATCAGGTGTAGCTCACTGCTGGGCAGTGGATCAGGTGTAGCTCACGGCTGGGCGGTGGATCAGGTGTAGCTCACTGCTGGGCGGTGGATCAGGTGTAGCTCACTGCTGGGCAGTGGATCAGGTGTAGCTCACCGTTGGGCAGTGGATCAGGTGTAGCTCACTGCTGGGCAGTGGATCAGGTGTATGTCACTGCTGGGCATTGGATCAGGTGTAGCTCACTGCTGGGCAGTGGATCAGGTGTAGCTCACTGCTGGGCAGTGGATCAGGTGTATGTCACTGCTGGGCAGTGGATCAGGTGTAGCTCACTGCTGGGCAGTGGATCAGGTGTAGCTCACTGCTGGGCAGTGGATCAGGTGTAGCTCACTGCTGGGCAGTGGATCAGGTGTAGCTCACTGCTGGGCAGTGGATCAGGTGTATGCTCACTGCAGGGCAGTGGATCAGGTGTATGTCACTGCTGGGTAGTGGATCAGGTGTAGCTCACTGCTGGGCGGTGGATCAGGTGTGGTTAATGCTGGGCAGAGGATCAGGTGTAGCTCACTGCTGGGCAGTGGATCAGGTGTACGTCACTGCTGGGCAGTGGATCAGGTGTAGTTCACTGCTGGGCGGTGGATGGGGTGTAGCTCACTGCTGGTCGTGGATCATGGTGGTAGCTCACTGCTGGGCAGTGGATCAGGTGTACGTCACTGCTGGGCAGTGGATCAGGTGTACATCACTGCTGAGCGATGGATCAGGTGTGGTTACTGCTGGGCAGTGGATCAGGTGTAGCTCACTGCTGGGCAGTGGATCAGGTGTAGCTCACTGCTGGGCGGTGGATCAGGTGTACGTCACTGCTGGGCAGTGGATCAGGTGTATGTCACTGCGGGGCAGTGGATCAGGTTTAGCTCACTGCTGGGCAGGTGGATCAGGTGTAGCTCACTGCTGGGCAGTGGATCAGGTGTAGCTCACTGCTGGGCAGTGGATCAGGTGTATGTCACTGCTGGGCCGTGGATCAGGTGTAGCTCACTGCTGGGCGGTGGATCAGGTGTATGTCACTGCTGGGCAGTGGATCAGGTGTATGTCACTGCTGGGCAGTGGATCAGGTGTAGCTCACTGCTGGGCGGTGGATCAGGTGTGGTTACTGCTGGGCGTGGATCAGGTGTAGCTCACTGCTGGGCAGTGGATCAGGTGTAGCTCACTGCTGGGCAGTGGATCAGGTGTAGCTCACTGCTGGGCAGTGGATCAGGTGTAGTCACTGCTGGGCAGTGGATCAGGTGTAAGTCACTGCTGGGCAGTGGATCAGGTGTAGCTCACTGCTGGGCAGTGGATCAGGTGTAGTCACTGCTGGCAGTGGATCAGGTGTATGCTCACTGCTGGGCAGTGGATCAGGTGTAGCTCACTGCTGGGCAGTGGATCAGGTGTATGCTCACTGCTGGGCAGTGGATCAGGTGTAGCTCACTGCTGGGCAGTGGATCAGGTGTATGCTCACTGCTGGGCAGTGGATCAGGTGTAGCTCACTGCTGGGCAGTGGATCAGGTGTAGCTCACTGCTGGGCAGTGGATCAGGTGTATGTCACTGCTGGGCAGTGGATCAGGTGTAGCTCACTGCTGGGCAGTGGATCAGGTGTATGTCACTGCTGGGCAGTGGATCAGGTGTAGCTCACTGCTGGGCAGTGGATCAGGTGTATGTCACTGCTGGGCAGTGGATCAGGTGTATGTCACTGCTGGGCAGTGGATCAGGCGTAAGTCACTGCTGGGCGGTGGATCAGGTGTATGTCACTGCTGGGCAGTGGATCAGGTGTAGCTCACTGCTGGGCGGTGGATCAGGTGTAGCTCACTGCTGGGCAGTGGATCAGGTGTAGCTCACTGCTGGGCAGTGGATCAGGTGTAGCTCACTGCTGGGCAGTGGATCAGGTGTGGTTACTGCTGGGCGGTGCATCAGGTGTACAACACTGCTGGGCAGTGGATCAGGTGTACGTCACTGCTGGGCAGTGGATCAGGTGTACGTCACTGCTGGGCAGTGGATCAGGTGTATGTCACTGCTGGGCCGTGGATCAGGTGTATGTCACTGCTGGGCAGTGGATCAGGTGTAGCTCACTGCTGGGCAGTGGATCAGGTGTATGTCACTGCTGGGCAGTGGATCAGGTGTAGCTCACTGCTGGGCAGTGGATCAGGTGTAGCTCACTGCCGGGAGAGGATCAGGTGTAGCTCACTGCTGGGCAGTGGATCAGGTGTAGCTCACTGCTGGGCGGTGGATCAGGTGTAGATCACTGCTGGCAGTGGATCAGGTGTAGCTCACTGCTGGGCAGTGTATCAGGTGTACGTCACTGCTGGGCAGTGGATCAGGTGTAGCTCACTGCTGGGCAGTGGATCAGGTGTAGCTCACTGCTGGGCAGTGGATCAGGTGTATGTCACTGCTGGGCAGTGGATCAGGTGTAGCTCACTGCTGGGCAGTGGATCAGGTGTATGTCACTGCTGGGCAGTGGATCAGGTGTATGTCACTGCTGGGCAGTGGATCAGGTGTAGCTCACTGCTGGGCAGTGGATCAGGTGTAGCTCACTGCTGGGCAGTGGATCAGGTGTATGTCACTGCTGGGCAGTGGATCAGGTGTAGCTCACTGCTGGGCAGTGGATCAGGTGTATGTCACTGCCGGGTGAGGATCAGGTGTAGCTCACTGCTGGGCAGTGGATCAGGTGTATGTCACTGCTGGGCAGTGGATCAGGTGTACATCACTGCTGAGCGATGGATCAGGTGTGGTTACTGCTTGGCAGTGGATCAGGTGTAGCTCACTGCTGGGCAGTGGATCAGGTGTATGTCACTGCAAGGCAGTGGATCAGGTGTATGTCACTGCTGGGCGGTGGATCAGGTGTAGCTCACTGCTGGGCGGTGGATCAGGTGTATGTCACTGCTGGGCGTGGATCAGGTGTATGTCACTGCTGGCAGTGGATCAGGTGTAGCTCACTGGTGGGCAGTGGATCAGGTGTAGATCACTGCTGAGCAATGGATCAGGTGTGGTTAATGCTTGGCAGTGGATCAGGTGTAGCTCACTGCAGGGCAGTGGATCAGGTGTAGCTCACTGCTGGGCAGTGGATCAGGTGTAGCTCACTGCTGGGCAGTGGATCAGGTGTAGCTCACTGCTGGGCAGTGGATCAGGTGTACGTCACTGCTGGGAAATGGATCAGGTGTAGCTCACTGCTGGACAGTGGATCAGGTGTATGTCACTGCTGGGCAGTGGATCAGGTGTAGCTCACTGCTGGGCGGTGGATCAGGTGTAGCTCACTACCGGGCGGTGGATCAGGTGTATGTCACTGCTGGGCAGTGGATCAGGTGTAGCTCACTGCTGGGCAGTGGATCAGGTGTACGTCACTGCTGGGCAGTGGATCAGGTGTACGTCACTGCTGGGCAGTGGATCAGGTGTAGTTCACGGCCAGGCAGTGGATCAGGAGGATGTCATGCTGGGCAGTGGATCAGGTGTAGCTAACTGCTGGGCAGTGGATCAGGTGTAGCTCACTGCTGGGCAGTGGATCAGGTGTATGTCACTGCTGGGCAGTGGATCATGTGCATCTCACTGCTGGGCAGTGGATCAGGTGTAGCTCACTGCTGGGCAGTGGATCAGGTGTATGTCACTGCTGGCAGTGGATCAGGTGTATGTCTCTGCTGGGCAGTGGATCAGGTGTAGCTCACTGCTGGGCAGTGGATCAGGTGTAGTCACTGCTGGGCGTGGAATCAGGTGTAGGTCACTGCCTGGCAGTGGATCAGGGTGTAGCTCACTGCTGGGCAGTGGATCAGGTGTATGCTCACTGCCGGGCAGTGATCAGGTGTATCTCACTGCTGGGCAGGTGGATCAGGTGTAGCTCACTGCTGGGCGGTGGTCAGGTGTATGTCATTGCTGGGCAGTGGATCAGGAGTAAGATCACTGCAGGGCAGTGGATCAGGTGTAGTCACTGCTGGGCAGTGGATCAGGTGTAGCTCACTGCCTGGGGCGTGGATCAGGTGTATGCTCACTGCTGGGCAGTGGATCAGGTGTATGTCACTGCTGGGCAGTGAATCAGGTGTAGCTCACTGCTGGGCAGTGGATCAGGTGTATGTCACTGCTGTGCAATGGATCAGGTGTAGCTCACTGCTGGGCAGTGGGTCAGTGTACGTCACTACTGGGCAGTGGATCAGGCATACGTCTCTGCTGGGCAGTGGATCAGGTGTAGCTCACTGCTGGGAAGTGGATCAGGTGTAGCTCACTGCTGGGCGTGGATCAGGTGTATGTCACTGCTGGGCAGTGGATCAGGTATTGCTCACTGCTGGGCAGTGGATCAGGTGTAGATCACTGCCGGGTGAGGATCAGGTGTAGCTCACTGCAGAGCAGTGGATCAGGTGTAGCTCACAGCTGGGCGGTGGATCAGGTGTAGGTCGCCTGCTGGGCCTTGGATCAGGTGTAGATCACTGTTGGGCGGTGGATCAGGTGCTTGTCACTGATGGGCAGTGGATCAGGTGTATGTCACTGCTGGGCAGTAGATAAGGTGTAGTCACCGCTGGGCAGTGGATCAGGTGCAGCTCACTGCTGGGCAGTGGATAAGGTGTAGCTCACTGCTGGGCAGTGGATCAGGTGTATGTCACTGCTGGGCAGTGGATCAGGTGTAGCTCACTGCTGGGCAGTGGATCAGGTGTATGCTCACTGCTGGGCAGTGGATCAGGTGTAGCTCACTGCTGGGCAGTGGATCAGGTGTATGTCACTGCTGGGCAGTGGATCAGGTGTATGTCACTGCTGGGCAGTGGATCAGGTGTAGCTCACTGCTGGGCAGTGGATCAGGTGTAGCTCACTGCTGGGCAGTGGATCAGGTGTAGCTCACTGCTGGGCAGTGGATCAGGTGTAGCTCACTGCTGAGCGATGGATCACGTGTGGTTACTGCTCGGCAGTGGATCAGGTGTAGCTCACTGCTGGGCAGTGGATCAGGTGTGGTTACTGCTGGGCAGTGGATCAGGTGTAGCTCACTGCTGGGCAGTGGATCAGGTGTATGTCACTGCTGGGCGGTGGATCAGGAGTAGCTCACTGCTGGGTAGTGTATCAGGTGTAGCTCACTGCTGGGCAGTGGATCAGGTGTAGCTCACTGCTGGGCAGTGGATCAGGTGTAGCTCACTGCTGGGCAGTGGATCAGGTGTAGTTCACTGCTGGGCAGTGGATCAGGTGTAGCTCACTGCTGGGCAGTGGATCAGGTGTAGCTCACTGCTGGGCAGTGGATCAGGTGTATGTCACTGCTGGGCAGTGGATCAGGTGTAGCTCACTGCTGGGCAGTGGATCAGGTGTATGTCACTGCTGGGCAGTGGATCAGGTGTATGTCACTGCTGGGCAGTGGATCAGGTGTAGCTCACTGCTGGGCAGTGGATCAGGTGTAGCTCACTGCTGAGCGATGGATCAGGTGTGGTTACTGCTTGGCAGTGGATCAGGTGTAGCTCACTGCTGGGCAGTGGATCAGGTGTAGCTCACTGCTGGGCAGTGGATCAGGTGTAGCTCACTGCTGGGCAGTGGATCAGGTGTATGTCACTGCTGGGCAGTGGATCAGGTGTAGCTCACTGCTGGGCAGTGGATCAGGTGTATGTCACTGCTGGGCAGTGGATCAGGTGTAGCTCACTGCTGGGCAGTGGATCAGGTGTAGCTCACTGCTGGGCAGTGGATCAGGTGAATGTCACTGCTGGGCAGTGTATCAGGTGTAGCTCACTGCTGGGCAGTGGATCAGGTGTAGCTCACTGCTGGGCAGTGGATCAGGTGTAGCTCACTGCTGGGCAGTGGATCAGGTGTAGCTCACTGCTGGGCAGAGGATCAGGTGTAGCTCACTGCTGGGTGGTGGATCAGGTGTAGCGCACTGCTGGGCGGTGGATCAGGTGTAGCTCACCGTTGGGCAGTGGATCAGGTGTAGCTCACTGCTGGGCAGTGGATCAGGTGTATGTCACTGCTGGGCAGTGGATCAGGTGTAGCTCACTGCTGGGCAGTGGATCAGGTGTATGTCACTGCTGGGCAGTGGATCAGGTGTAGATCACTGCTGGGCAGTGGATCAGGTGTATGTCACTGCTGGGCAGTGGATCAGGTGTAGCTCACTGCTGGGCAGTGGATCAGGTGTATGTCACTGCTGGGCAGTGGATCAGGTGTAGCTCACTGCTGGGCAGTGGATCAGGTGTATGTCACTGCTGGGCAGTGGATCAGGTGTATGTCACTGCTGGGCAGTGGATCAGGTGTAGCTCACTGCTGGGCAGTGGATCAGGTGTATGTCACTGCTGGGCAGTGGATCAGGTGTAGCTCACTGCTGGGCAGTGGATCAGGTGTATGTCACTGCTGGGCAGTGGATCAGGTGTATGTCACTGCTGGGCAGTGGATCAGGTGTAGCTCACTGGTGGCAGTGGATCAGGTGTAGCTCACTGCTGGCAGTGGATCAGGTGTAGCTCACTGCTGGGCCGTGGATCAGGTGTATTTCACTGCTGGGCAGTGAATCAGGTTTAGCTCACTGCTGGGCAGTGGATCAGGTGTAGCTCACTGCTGGGCAGTGGATCAGGTGTATGTCACTGCTGGGCAGTGGATCAGGTGTATCTCACTGCTGGGCAGTGGATCAGGTGTAGCTCACTGCTGGGCAGTGGATCAGGTGTATGTCACTGCTGGGCAGTGGATCAGGTGTAGCTCACTGCTGGGCAGTGGATCAGGTGTAGCTCACTGCTGGGCAGTGGATCAGGTGTATGTCACTGCTGGGCCGTGGATCAGGTGTATGTAACTGCTGGGCGGTGGATCAGGTGTAGCTCACTGCTGGGCAGTGGATCAGGTGTAGCTCACTGCTGGGCAGTGGATCAGGTGTAGCTCACTGCTGGGCAGTGGATCAGGTGTATGTCACTGCTGGGCAGTGGATCAGGTGTAGCTCACTGCTGGGCAGTGATCAGGTGTAGCTCACTGCTGGGCAGTGGATCAGGTGTAGCTCACTGCTGGGCAGTGGATCAGGTGTAGCTCACTGCTGGGCAGTGGATCAGGTGTATGTCACTGCTGGGCAGTGGATCAGGTGTATGTCACTGCTGGGCAGTGGATCAGGTGTATGTCACTGCTGGGCAGTGGATCAGGTGTAGCTCACTGCTGGGCAGTGGATCAGGTGTATGCTCACTGCTGGGCAGTGGATCAGGTGTAGCTCACTGCTGGGCAGTGGATCAGGTGTAGTCACTGCTGGGCAGTGGATCAGGTGTAGCTCACTGCTGGGCTGTGGATCAGGTGTAGCTCACTGCTGGGCAGTGGATCAGGTGTAGCTCACTGCTGGGCAGTGGATCAGGTGTAGCTCACTGCTGGGCAGTGGATCAGGTGTACGTCACTGCTGGGCAGTGGATCAGGTGTAGCTCACTGCTGGGCAGTGGATCAGGTGTAGCTCACTGCTGGGCAGTGGATCAGGTGTATGTCACTGCTGGGCAGTGGATCAGGTGTAGCTCACTGCTGGGCAGTGGATCAGGTGTAGCTCACTGCTGGGCAGTGGATCAGGTGTATGTCACTGCTGGGCAGTGGATCAGGTGTAGCTCACTGCTGGGCAGTGGATCAGGTGTATGTCACTGCTGGGCAGTGGATCAGGTGTAGCTCACTGCTGGGCAGTGGATCAGGTGTGGTCACTGCTGGGCAGTGGATCAGGTGTAGCTCACTGCTGGGCAGTGGATCAGGTGTATGTCACTGCTGGGCAGTGGATCAGGTGTAGCTCACTGCTGGGCAGTGGATCAGGTGTAGCTCACTGCTGGGCGGTGGATCAGGTGTATGTCACTGCTGGGCAGTGGATCAGGTGTAGCTCACTGCTGGGCGGTGGATCAGGTGTATGTCACTGAAGGGCAGTGGATCAGGTGTATGTCACTGCTGGGCAGTGGATCAGGTGTAGCTCACTGCTGGGCAGTGGATCAGGTGTAGCTCACTGCTGGGCAGTGGATCAGGTGTACGTCACTGCTGGGCAGTGGATCAGGTGTAGCTCACTGCTGGGCAGTGGATCAGGTGTAGCTCACTGCTGGGCAGTGGATCAGGTGTAGCTCACTGCTGGGCAGTGGATCAGGTGTAGCTCACTGCTGGGCAGTGGATCAGGTGCAGCTCACTGCTGGGCAGTGGATTAGGTGTAGCTCACTGCTGGGCAGTGGATCAGGTGTATGTCACTGCTGGGCAGTGGATCAGGTGCAGCTCACTGCTGGGCAGTGGATCAGGTGTATGTCACTGCTGGGCAGTGGATCAGGTGTACATCACTACCGGATGGAGGATCAGGTCTATGTCACTGCTGGGCAGTGGATCAGGTGTAGCTCACTGCTGGGCAGTGGATCAGGAGTATGTCACTGCTGGGCAGTGAATCAGGTGTAGCTCACTGCTGGGCAGTGGATCAGGTGTATGTCACTGCTGGGCAGTGGATCAGGTGTAGCTCACTGCTGGGCAGTGGATCAGGTGTATCTGACTGCTGGGCGGTGGATCAGGTGTATGTCACTGCCGGGTGCTGGATCAGGTGTATGTGACCGCCGGGTGAGGATCAGGTGTAGCTCACTGCTGGGCAGTGGATCAGGTGTAGCTCACTGCTGGGCAGTGGATCAGGTGTAGCTCACTGCTGGGCAGTGGATCAGGTGTAGCTCACTGCTGGCTGTGGATCAGGTGTATGTCACTGCTGGGCAGGTGGATCAGGTGTAGTCACTGCTGGGTTGTGGATCAGGTTTATGTCACTGCTGGGCAGTGGATCAGGTGTACATCACTGCTGGATGGAGGATCAGGTTTATGTTACTGCTAGGCAGTGGATCAGGTGTAGCTCACTGCTGGGCAGAGAATCAGGTGTACATCACTGCTGAGCGATGGATCAGGTGTGGTTACTGCTTGGCAGTGGATCAGGTGTAGCTCACTGCTGGGCAGTGGATCAGGTGCACGTCACTGCTGGGCAGTGGATCAGGTGTACGTCACTGCTGGGCAGTGGATCAGGTGTATGTCACTGCTAGGCCGTGGATCAGGTGTAGCTCACTGCTGGGCAGTGGATCAGGTGTAGCTCACTGCTGGGCTGTGGATCAGGTGTATGTAACTGCTGGGCAGTGGATCAGGTGTAGCTCACTGCTGGGCAGTGGATCAGGTGTAGATCACTGCTGGGCAGTGGATCAGGTGTAGCTCACTGCTGGGCAGTGGATCAGGTGTAGCTCACTGCTGGGCGGTGGATCAGGTGTAGCTCACTGCTGGGCAGTGGATCAGGTGTAGCTCACTGCTGGGCAGTGGATCAGGTGTAGCTCACTGCTGGGCAGTGGATCAGGTGTAGCTCACTGCTGGGCAGTGGATCAGGTGTAGCTCACTGCTGGGCAGTGGATCAGGTGTATGTCACTGCTGGGCAGTGGATCAGGTGTAGCTCACTGCTGGGCAGTGGATCAGGTGTATGTCACTGCTGGGCAGTGGATCAGGTGTATGTCACTGCTGGGCAGTGGATCAGGTGTAGCTCACTGCTGGGCAGTGGATCAGGTGTAGCTCACTGCTGGGCAGTGGATCAGGTGTATGTCACTGCTGGGCAGTGGATCAGGTGTAGCTCACTGCTGGGCAGTGGATCAGGTGTATGTCACTGCTGGGCAGTGGATCAGGTGTATATATCTGCTGGGAAGTGGATCAGGTCTATGTCACTGCTGGGCAGTGGATCAGGTGTAGCTCACTGCTGGGCAGTGGATCAGGTGTATGTCACTGCTGGGCAGTGAATCAGGTGTAGCTCACTGCTGGGCAGTGGATCAGGTGTATGTCACTGCTGGGCAGTGGATCAGGTGTATGTCACTGCTGGGCAGTGGATCAGGTGTAGCTCACTGCTGGGCGGTGGATCAGGTGTATGTCACTGCTGGGCGGTGGATCAGGTGTATGTCACTGCCGGGTAAGGATCAGGTGTAGCTCACTGCTGGGCAGTGGATCAGGTGTAGCTCACTGCTGGGCAGTGGATCAGGTGTAGATCACGGCCGGGTGAGGATCAGGTATAGCTCACAGCTGAGCAGTGGATCAGGTGTAGCTCACTGCTGGGCGGTGGATCAGGTGAATCTCACTGCTGGGCAGTGGATCAGGTGTAGCTCACTGCTGGGCAGTGTATCAGGTGTACGTCACTGCTGGGCAGTGGGTCAGGTGTAGCTCACTGCTGGGCAGTGGATCAGGTGTATGTCACTGCTGGGCAGTGGATCAGGTGCAGCTCACTGCTGGGCAGTGGATTAGGTGTAGCTCACTGCTGGGCAGTGGATCAGGTGTATGTCACTGCTGGGCAGTGGATCAGGTGCAGCTCACTGCTGGGCAGTGGATCAGGTGTATGTCACTGCTGGGCAGTGGATCAGGTGTATATATCTGCTGGGAAGTGGATCAGGTGTAGCTCACTGCTGGGCAGTGGATCAGGTGTATGTCACTGCTATGCCGTGGATCAGGTGTTTGTAACTGCTGGGCGGTGGATCAGGTGTAGCTCACTGCTGGGCAGTGGATCAGGTGTATGTCACTGCTGGGCAGTGGATCAGGTGTAGCTCACTGCTGGGCAGTGGATCAGGTGTAGATCACTGCCGGGTGAGGATCAGGTGTAGCTCACAGCTGAGCAGTGGATCAGGTGTAGCTCACTGCTGGGCGGTGGATCAGGTGTAGCTCACTGCTGGGCAGTGGATCAGGTGTAGCTCACTGCTGGGCAATGTATCAGGTGTACGTCACTGCTGGGCAGTGGATCAGGTGTATGACACTGCTGGGCAGTGGATCAGGTGCAGCACACTGCTGGGCAGTGGATTAGGTGTAGCTCACTGCTGGGCAGTGAATCAGGTGTAGCTCACTGCTGGGCAGTGGATCAGGTGTATGTCACTGCTGGGCAGTGGATCAGGTGTATGTCACTGCTGTGCAGTGGATCAGGTGTATCTCAATGCTGGGCGGTGGATCAGGTGTACGTCACTGCCGGGTGCTGGATCAGGTGTATGTGACCGCCGGGTGAGGATCAGGTGTAGCTCACTGCTGGGCAGTGGATCAGGTGTAGCTCACTGCTGGGCAGTGGATCAGGTGTAGCTCACTGCTGGGCAGTGGATCAGGTGTAGCTCACTGCTGGGCAGTGGGTCAGGTGTATGTCATTGCTGGGCAGTGGATCAGGCATACGTCTCTGCTGGGCAGTGAATCAGGTGCAGCTCACTGCTGGGAAGTGGATCAGGTGTAGCTCACTGCTGGGCGGTGGATCAGGTGTAGCTCACTGCTGGGCAGTGGATCAGGTGTAGCTCACTGCTGGGCAGTGGATCAGGTGTAGATCACTTCCGGGTGAGGATCAGGTGTAGCTCACAGCTGAGCAGTGGATCAGGTGTAGCTCACTGCTGGGCGGTGTATCAGGTGTATGTCGCTGCTGGGCCTTGGATCAGGTGTAGATCACTGCTGGGCGGTGGATCAGGTGCTTGTCAGTGATGGGCAGTGGATCAGGTGTATGTCACTGCTGGGCAGTGGATAAGGTGTATGTCACCGCTGGGCAGTGGATCAGGTGCAGCTCACTGCTGGGCAGTGGATTAGGTGTAGCTCACTGCTGGGCAGTGGATCAGGTGTATGTCACTGCTGGGCAGTGAATCAGGTGTATGTCACTGCTGGGCAGTGGATCAGGTGTAGCTCACTGCTGGGCAGTGGATCAGGTGTACGTCACTGCCAGGCGAGGATCAGGTGTATGTCACAGTTGCGCAGTGGATCAGGTGTAGCTCACTGCTGGGCAGTGGATCAGCTCTATATCACTGCTGGGCAGTGGATCAGGTGTAGCTCACTGCTGGGCAGTGGATCAGGTGTATGTCACTGCTGGGCAGTGGATCAGGTGTATGTCACTGCTGGGCAGTGGATCAGGTGTAGCTCACTGCTGGGCAGTGGATCAGGTGTATGTCACTGCTGGGCAGTGGATCAGGTGTAGCTCACTGCTGGGCAGTGGATCAGGTGTAGCTCACTGCTGGGCAGTGGATCAGGTGTAGCTCACTGCTGGGCAGTGGATCAGGTGTAGCTCACTGCTGGGCAGTGGATCAGGTGTACGTCACTGCTGGGCAGTGGATCAGGTGTAGCTCACTGCTGGGCAGTGGATCAGGTGTAGCTCACTGCTGGGCAGTGGATCAGGTGTATGTCACTGCTGGGCAGTGGATCAGGTGCAGCTCACTGCTGGGCAGTGGATTAGGTGTAGCTCACTGCTGGGCAGTGGATCAGGTGTATGTCACTGCTGGGCAGTGGATCAGGTGTAGCTCACTGCTGGGCAGTGGATCAGGTGTATGTCACTGCTGGGCAGTGGATCAGGTGTATATCACTGCTGGGAAGTGGATCAGGTCTAGTCACTGCTGGGCAGTGGATCAGGTGTAGCTCACTGCTGGGCCAGTGGATCAGGTGTATGCTCACTGCTGGGCAGTGGATCAGGTGTAGCTCACTGCTGGGCAGTGGATCAGGTGTATGTCACTGCTGGGCAGTGGATCAGGTGTATGTCACTGCTGGGCAGTGGATCAGGTGTATCTCACTGCTGGGCGGTGGATCAGGTGTATGTCACTGCTGGGCAGTGGATCAGGTGTATGTCACTGCTGGGCAGTGGATCAGGTGTAGCTCACTGCTGGGCAGTGGATCAGGTGTAGCTCACTGCTGGGCAGTGGATCAGGTGTAGCTCAATGCAGGGCAGTGGATCAGGTGTAGCTCACTGCTGGGCAGTGGATCAGGTGTACGTCACTGCTGGGCAGTGGATCAGGTGTACGTCACTGCTGGGCAGTGGATCAGGTGTAGCTCACTGCTGGGCAGTGGATCAGGTGTAGCTCACTGCTGGGCGGTGGATCAGGTGTAGCTCACTGCTGGGCAGTGGATCAGGTGTAGCTCACTGCTGGGCAGTGGATCAGGTGTAGCTCACTGCTGGGCAGTGGATCAGGTGTAGCTCACTGCTGGGCAGTGGATCAGGTGTAGCTCACTGCTGGGCAGTGGATCAGGTGTATGTCACTGCTGGGCAGTGGATCAGGTGTAGCTCACTGCTGGGCAGTGGATCAGGTGTATGTCACTGCTGGGCAGTGGATCAGGTGTAGCTCACTGCTGGGCAGTGGATCAGGTGTAGCTCACTGCTGGGCAGTGGATCAGGTGTAGCTCACTGCTAGGCGGTGGATCAGGTGTATGTCACTGCTGGGCAGAGGATCAGGTGTAGCTCACTGCTGGGCAGCGGATCAGGTGTAGCCCACTGCAGGGCCGTGGATCAGGTGTACGTCACAGCTGGGCAGTGGATCAGGTGTAGCTCACTGCTGGGCAGTGGATCAGGTGTAGCTCACTGCTGGGCAGTGGATCAGGTGTATGTCACTGCTGGGCAGTGGATCAGGTGTAGCTCACTGCTGGGCAGTGGATCAGGTGTAGCTCACTGCTGGGCAGTGGATCAGGTGTATGTCACTGCTGGGCAGTGGATCAGGTGTAGCTCACTGCTGGGCAGTGGATCAGGTGTAGCTCACTGCTGGGCAGTGGATCAGGTGTAGCTCACTGCTGGGCAGTGGATCAGGTGTATGTCACTGCTGGGCAGTGGATCAGGTGTAGCTCACTGCTGGGCGGTGGATCAGGTGTATGTCACTGCTGGGCAGTGGATCAGGTGTAGCTCACTGCTGGGCAGTGGATCAGGTGTAGCTCACTGCTGGGCAGTGGATCAGGTGTAGCTCACTGCTGGGCAGTGGATCAGGTGTAGCTCACTGCTGGGCGGTGGATCAGGTGTATGTCACTGCTGGGCAGTGGATCAGGTGTAGCTCACTGCTGGGCGGTGGATCAGGTGCTTGTCACTGATGGCCAGTGGATCAGGTGTATGTCACTGCTGGGCAGTGGATCAGGTGTAGCTCACTGCTGGGCGGTGGATCAGGTGTAGGTTCACTGCTGGGCAGTGGATCAGGTGTAGCTCACTGCAGGGCAGTGGATCAGGTGTACGTCACTGCTGGGCAGTGGATCAGGTGTAGCATCACTGCTGGGCAATGGATCAGGTGTATGTCACTGCTAGGCCGTGGATCAGGTGTATGTAACTGCTGGGCGGTGGATCAGGTGTAGCTCACTGCTGGGCAGTGGATCAGGTGTATGTCACTGCTGGAGCAGTGGATCAGGTGTAGCTCACTGCTGGGCAGTGGATCAGGTGTATGTCACTGCCGGGTGAGGATCAGGTGTAGCTCACTGCTGGGCAGTGGATCAGGTGTAGCTCACTGCTGGGCAGTGGATCAGGTGTAGCTCACTGCTGGGCAGTGGATCAGGTGTAGCTCACTGCTGGGCAGTGGATCAGGTGTATGTCACTGCTGGGCAGTGGATCAGGTGTAGCTCACTGCTGGGCAGTGGATCAGGTGTAGCTCACTGCTGGGCAGTGGATCAGGTGTATGTCACTGCTGGGCAGTGGATCAGGTGTAGCTCACTGCTGGGCAGTGGATCAGGTGTAGCTCACTGCTGGGCAGTGGATCAGGTGTATGCTCACTGCTGGGCAGTGGATCAGGTGTAGCTCACTGCTGGGCAGTGGATCAGGTGTAGTCACTGCTGGGCAGTGGATCAGGTGTAGCTCACTGCTGGGCAGTGGATCAGGTGTATGTCACTGCTGGGCAGTGGATCAGGTGTAGCTCACTGCTGGGCAGTGGATCAGGTGTATGTCACTGCTGGGCAGTGGATCAGGTGTAGCTCACTGCTGGGCAGTGGATCAGGTGTATGTCACTGCTGGGCAGTGGATCAGGTGTATGTCACTGCTGGGCAGTGGATCAGGTGTATCTCACTGCTGGGCGGAGGATCAGGTGTATGTCACTGCCGGGTGCTGGATCAGGTGTATGTGACCGCCGGGAGAGGATCAGGTGTAGCTCACTGCTGGGCAGTGGATCAGGTGTAGCTCACTGCTGGGCAGTGGATCAGGTGTAGCTCACTGCTGGAATGTGTATCAGGTGTACGTCACTGCTGGGCAGTGGGTCAGGTGTAGCTCACTGCTGGGCAGTGGATCAGGTGTAGCTCACTGCTGGGCAGTGGATCAGGTGTATGTCACTGCTGGGCAGTGGATCAGGTGCAGCTCACTGCTGGGCAGTGGATTAGGTGTAGCTCACTGGTGGGCAGTGGATCAGGTGTATGTCACTGCTGGGCAGTGGATCAGGTGCAGCTCACTGCTGGGCAGTGGATCAGGTGTATGTCACTGCTGGGCAGTGGATCAGGTGTAGCTCACTGCTGGGCAGTGGATCAGGTGTATGTCACTGCTGGGCAGTGGATCAGGTGTAGCTCACTGCTGGGCAGTGGATCAGGTGTAGCTCACTGCTGGGCAGTGGATCAGGTGTAGCTCACTGCTGGGCAGTGGATCAGGTGTATGTCACTGCTGGGCAGTGGATCAGGTGTATGTCACTGCTGGGCAGTGGATCAGGTGTAGCTCACTGCTGGGCGGTGGATCAGGTGTGGTTACTGCTGGGCAGTGGATCAGGTGTAGCTCACTGCTGGGCAGTGGATCAGGTGTAGCTCACTGCTGGGCAGTGGATCAGGTGTGGTTACTGCTGGGCAGTGGATCAGGTGTAGCTCACTGCTGGGCAGTGGATCAGGTGTAGCTCACTGCTGGGCAGTGGATCAGGTGTATGTCACTGCTGGGCAGTGGATCAGGTGTAGCTCACTGCTGGGCAGTGGATCAGGTGTATGTCACTGCTGGGCAGTGGATCAGGTGTAGCTCACTGCTGGGCCGTGGATCAGGTGTATGTCACTGCTGGGCAGTGAATCAGGTGTAGCTCACTGCTGGGCAGTGGATCAGGTGTATGTCACTGCTGTGCAGTGGATCAGGTGTATGTCACTGCTGGGCAGTGGATCAGGTGTAGCTCACTGCTGGGCAGTGGATCAGGTGTATGTCACTGCTGGGTGCTGGATCAGGTGTATGTGACCGCCGGGAGAGGATCAGGTGTAGCTCACTGCTGGGCAGTGGATCAGGTGTAGCTCACTGCTGGGCAGTGGATCAGGTGTAGCTCACTGCTGGGCAGTGGATCAGGTGTAGCTCACTGCTGGGCAGTGGATCAGGTGTATGTCACTGCTGGGCAGTGGATCAAGTGTACGTCACTGCTGGGCAGTGGATCAGGTGTAGCTCACTGCTGGGCAGTGGATCAGGTGTAGCTCACTGCTGGGCGGTGGATCAGGTGTAGCTCACTGCTGGGCAGTGGATCAGGTGTAGCTCACTGCTGGGCAGTGGATCAGGTGTAGATCACTGCTGGGCAGTGGATCAGGTGTAGCTCACTGCTGGGCAGTGGATCAGGTGTAGCTCACTGCTGGGCAGTGGATCAGGTGTAGCTCACTGCTGGGCAGTGGATCAGGTGTAGCTCACTGCAGGGCAGTGGATCAGGTGTAGCTCACTGCTGGGCAGTGGATCAGGTGTACGTCACTGCTGGGCAGTGGATCAGGTGTAGCTCACTGCTGGGCAGTGGATCAGGTGTAGCTCACTGCTGGGCAGTGGATCAGGTGTAGCTCACTGCTGGGCAGTGGATCAGGTGTAGCTCACTGCTGGGCAGTGGATCAGGTGTATGTCACTGCTGGGCAGTGGATCAGGTGTAGCTCACTGCTGGGCAGTGGATCAGGTGTATGTCACTGCTGGGCGGTGGATCAGGTGTGGTTACTGCTGGGCAGTGGATCAGGTGTAGCTCACTGCTGGGCAGTGGATCAGGTGTACGTCACTGCTGGGCAGTGGATCAGGTGTACGTCACTGCTGGGCAGTGGATCAGGTGTAGCTCACTGCTGGGCAGTGGATCAGGTGTATGTCACTGCTGGGCAGTGGATCAGGTGTAGCTCACTGCTGGGCGGTGGATCAGGTGTAGCTCACTGCTGGGCGGTGGATCAGGTGTAGCTCACTGCTGGGCAGTGGATCAGGTGTAGCTCACTGCTGGGCAGTGGATCAGGTGTAGCTCACTGCTGGGCAGTGGATCAGGTGTAGCTCACTGCTGGGCGGTGGATCAGGTGTAGCTCACTGCTGGGCAGTGGATCAGGTGTAGCTCACTGCTGGGCAGTGGATCAGGTGTAGCTCACTGCTGGGCAGTGGATCAGGTGTATGTCACTGCTGGGCAGTGGATCAGGTGTAGCTCACTGCAGGACAGTGGATCAGGTGTAGCTCACTGCTGGGCAGGGGATCAGGTGTACGTCACTGGCAGGCGAGGATCAGGTGTATGTCACTGCTGGGCAGTGGATCAGGTGTATGTCACTGCTGGGCAGTGGATCAGGTGTAGCTCACTGCTGGGCGGTGGATCAGGTGTATGCTCACTGCTGGGCCGTGGATCAGGTGTAGCTCACTGCTGGGCAGGGGATCAGGTGTAGCTCACTGCTGGGCAGTGGATCAGGTGTATGTCACAGCTGGGCAGTGGATCAGGTGTAGCTCACTGCTGGGTGGAGGATCAGGTGTAGCTCCCTGCTGGGTGGTGGATCAGGTGTATGTCACTGCTGGGCAGTGGATCAGGTTTAGCTCACTGCTGGGCTGTGGATCAGGTGTAGCTCACTGCTGGGCAGTGGATCAGGTGTAGCTCACTGCCGGGCGGTGGATCAGGTGTAGCTCACTGCTGGGCAGTGGATCAGGTGCACGTCACTGCTGGGCAGTGGATCAGGTGTAGCTCACTGCTGGGCAGTGGATCAGGAGCATGTCACTGCTGGGCAGTGGATCAGGTGCATGTCACTGCTGGGCAGTGGATCAGGTTTATGTCACTGCTGGGCGGTGGATCAGGTGTAGCTCACTGCTGGGCGGTGGATCAGGTGTGGTTACTGCTGGGCAGTGGATCAGGTGTATGTCACTGCTGGGCAGTGGATCAGGTGTAGCTCACTGCTGGGCAGTGGATCAGGTGTGGTCACTGCTGGGCAGTGGATCAGGTGTATGTCACTGCTGGGCAGTGGATCAGGTGTAGCTCACTGCTGGGCAGTGGATCAGGTGTATGTCACTGCTGGGCAGTGGATCAGGTGTATGTCACTGCTGGGCAGTGGATCAGGTGTAGCTCACTGCTGGGCGGTGGATCAGGTGTAGCTCACTGCAGGGCAGTGGATCAGGTGTAGCTCACTGCTGGGCAGTGGATCAGGTGTAGCTCACTGCTGGGCAGTGGATCAGGTGTAGCTCACTGCTGGGCAGTGGATCAGGTGTATGTCACTGCTGGGCAGTGGATCAGGTGTAGCTCACTGCTGGGCAGTGGATCAGGTGTAGCTCACTGCTGGGCAGTGGATCAGGTGTACGTCACTGCTGGGCAGTGGATCAGGTGTAGCTCACTGCTGGGCAGTGGATCAGGTGTATGTCACTGCTGGGAGTGGATCAGGTGTAGCTCACTGCTGGGCAGTGGATCAGGTGTAGCTCACTGCTGGGCAGTGGATCAGGTGTAGCTCACTGCTGGGCAGTGGATCAGGTGTAGCTCACTGCTGGGCAGTGGATCAGGTGTAGCTCACTGCTGGGCAGTGGATCAGGTGTATGTCACTGCTGGGCAGTGGATCAGGTGTAGCTCACTGCTGGGCAGTGGATCAGGTGTATGTCACTGCTGGGCAGTGGATCAGGTGTAGCTCACTGCTGGGCAGTGGATCAGGTGTAGCTCACTGCCGGGCAGTGGATCAGTTGTAGCTCACTGCTGGGCAGTGGATCAGGTGTAGCTCACTGCTGGGCAGTGGATCAGGTGTAGCTCACTGCTGGGCAGTGGATCAGGTGTAGCTCACTGCTGGGCAGTGGATCAGGTGTATGTCACTGCTGGGCAGTGGATCAGGTGTACGTCACTGCTGGGCAGTGGATCAGGTGTATGTCACTGCTGGGCAGTGGATCAGGTGTAGCTCACTGCTGGGCAGTGGATCAGGTGTAGCTCACTGCTGGGCAGTGGATCAGGTGTAGCTCACTGCTGGGCAGTGGATCAGGTGTAGCTCACTGCTGGGCAGTGGATCAGGTGTATGTCACTGCTGGGCGGTGGATCAGGTGTAGCTCACTGCTGGGCAGTGGATCAGGTGTAGCTCACTGCTGGGCAGTGGATCAGCTGTAGCTCACTGCTGGGCAGTGGATCAGGTGTATGTCACTGCAGGGCAGTGGATCAGGTGTAGCTCACTGCTGGGCAGTGGATCAGGTGTAGCTCACTGCTGGGCAGTGGAAAAGGTGTATGTCACTGCAGGGCGGTGGATCAGGTTTAGCTCACTGCTGTGCAGTGGATCAGGTGTAGCTCACTGCTGGGTGGTGGATCAGGTGTATGTCACTGCTGGGCAGTGGATCAGGTGTAGCTCACTGCTGGGCAGTGGATGAGGTGTATGTCACTGCTGGGCAGTGGATCAGGTGTATGTCACTGCTGGGCAGTGGATCAGGTGTAGCTCACTGCTGGGCAGTGGATCAGGTGTATGTCACTGCTGGGCAGTGGATCAGGTGTAGCTCACTGCTGGGCGTGGATCAGGTGTATGCTCACTGCTGGCAGTGGATCAGGTGTATGTCACTGCTGGGCAGTGGATCAGGTGTAGCTCACTGCTGGGCAGTGGATCAGGTGTAGTCACTGCTGGGCAGTGGATCAGGTGTACGTCACTGCGGGCAGTGGATCAGGTGTATGTCACTGCTGGGCAGTGGATCAGGTGTAGCTCACTGCTGGGCGGTGGATCAGGTGTAGCTCACTGCTGGGCAGTGGATCAGGTGTAGCTCACTGCTGGGCAGTGGATCAGGTGTAGCTCACTGCTGGGCAGTGGATCAGGAGTATCTCACTGCTGGGCAGGTGGATCAGGTGTAGCTCACTGCTAGGGTCAGTGATTCAGGTGTAGCTCACTGCTGGGCAGTGGATCAGGTGTAGCTCACTGCTTGGGCGGTGGATCAGGTGTAGCTCACTGCTGGGCAGTGGATCAGGTGTAGCTCACTGCTGGGCAGTGGATCAGGTGTAGCTCACTGCCTGGGAGTGGATCAGGTGTAGCTCACTGCTGGGCAGTGGATCAGGTGTAGCTCACTGCTGGGCAGTGGATCAGGTGTAGCTCACTGCTGGGCAGTGGATCAGGTGTAGCTCACTGCTGGGCAGTGGATCAGGTGTGGTTACTGCTGGGCAGTGGATCAGGTGTAGCTCACTGCTGGGCAGAGGATCAGGTGTAGCTCACTGCTGGGCAGTGGATCAGGTGTATGTCACTGCTGGGCAGTGGATCAGGTGTAGCTCACTGCTGGGCAGTGGATCAGGTGTAGCTCACTGCTGGGCAGTGGATCAGGTGTAGCTCACTGCTGGGCAGTGGATCAGGTGTATGTCACTGCTGGGCAGTGGATCAGGTGTATGTCACTGCTGGGCAGTGGATCAGGTGTAGCTCACTGCTGGGCGTGGATCAGGTGTATGTCACTGCCTGGGCGTGGATCAGGTGTATGTCACTGCTGGGCAGTGGATCAGGTGTAGCTCACTGCTGGGCAGTGGATCAGGTGTAGCTCACTGCTGGGCAGTGGATCAGGTGTAGCTCACTGCTGGGCAGTGGATCAGGTGTAGCTCACTGCTGGCAGTGGATCAGGTGTATGTCACTGCTGGGCAGTGGATCAGGTGTAGCTCACTGCTGGGCAGTGGATCAGGTGTAGCTCACTGCTGGGCAGGTGGATCAGGTGTAGCTCACTGCTGGGCAGTGGATCAGGTGTAGCTCACTGCTGGGCAGTGGATCAGGTGTACGTCACTGCTGGGCAGTGGATCAGGTGTAGCTCACTGCTGGGCAGTGGATCAGGTGTAGCTCACTGCTGGGCAGTGGATCAGGTGTAGCTCACTGCTGGGCAGTGGATCAGGTGTAGCTCACTGCTGGGCAGTGGATCAGGTGTAGCTCACTGCTGGGCAGTGGATCAGGTGTAGCTCACTGCTGGGCAGTGGATCAGGTGTATGTCACTGCTGGGCAGTGGATCAGGTGTAGCTCACTGCTGGGCAGTGGATCAGGTGTAGCTCACTGCTGGGCAGTGGATCAGGTGTAGCTCACTGCTGGGCAGTGGATCAGGTGTACGTCACTGCTGGGCAGTGGATCAGGTGTAGCTCACTGCTGGGCAGTGGATCAGGTGTAGCTCACTGCTGGGCAGTGGATCAGGTGTAGCTCACTGCTGGGCAGTGGATCAGGTGTATGTCACTGCTGGGCAGTGGATCAGGTGTAGCTCACTGCTGGGCAGTGGATCAGGTGTATGTCACTGCTGGGCAGTGGATCAGGTGTAGCTCACTGCTGGGCAGTGGATCAGGTGTATGTCACTGCTGGGCAGTGGATCAGGTGTAGCTCACTGCTGGGCAGTGGATCAGGTGTAGATCACTGCCAGGTGAGGATCAGGTGTAGCTCACTGCTGAGCAGTGGATCGGGTGAAGCTCACTGCTGGGCAGTGGATCAGGTGTATGTCACTGCTGGGCAGTGTATCAGGTGTAGCTCACTGCTGGGCAGTGGATCAGGTGTAGCTCACTGCTGGGCAGTGGATCAGGTGTAGCTCACTGCTGGGCAGTGGATCAGGTGTAGCTCACTGCTGGGCAGTGGATCAGGTGTAGCTCACTGCTGGGCAGTGGATCAGGTGTACGTCACTGCTGGGCAGTGGATCAGGTGTATGTCACTGCTGGGCAGTGGATCAGGTGTAGCTCACTGCTGGGCAGTGGATCAGGTGTATGTCACTGCTGGGCAGTGGATCAGGTGTAGCTCACTGCTGGGCAGTGGATCAGGTGTATGTCACTGCTGGGCAGTGGATCAGGTGTATGTCACTGCTGGGCAGTGGATCAGGTGTAGCTCACTGCTGAGCAGTGGATCAGGTGTAGCTCACTGCTGGGCAGTGGATCA
Source organism: Carcharodon carcharias (assembly GCF_017639515.1). Lineage (NCBI taxonomy): Eukaryota > Metazoa > Chordata > Chondrichthyes > Lamniformes > Lamnidae > Carcharodon > Carcharodon carcharias. Next base: position 90,240,583 of record NC_054484.1, on the reverse strand, counting down.
GGTGTAGCTCACTGCTGGGCAGTGGATCAGGTGTAGCTCACTGCTGGGCAGTGGATCAGGTGTACGTCACTGCTGGGCAGTGGATCAGGTGTAGCTCACTGCTGGGCAGTGGATCAGGTGTAGCTCACTGCTGGGCAGTGGATCAGGTGTAGCTCACTGCTGGGCAGTGGATCAGGTGTAGCTCACTGCAGGGCAGTGGATCAGGTGTAGCTCACTGCTGGGCAGTGGATCAGGTGTATGTCACTGCTGGGCAGTGGATCAGGTGTAGCTCACTGCTGGGCAGTGGATCAGGTGTATGTCACTGCTGGGCAGTGGATCAGGTGTATCTCACTGCTGGGCAGTGGATCAGGTGTAGCTCACTGCTGGGCAGTGGATCAGGTGTAGCTCACTGCTAGGGCGTGGATCAGGTGTATGTCACTGCTGGGCAGTGGATCAGGTGTAGTCACTGCTGAGGCAGTGGATCAGGTGTAGCTCACTGCTGGGCAGTGGATCAGGTGTAGCTCACTGCTGGGCAGTGGATCAGGTGTAGTCACTGCTGGGCAGTGGATCAGGTGTAGCTCACTGCTGGGCAGTGGATCAGGTGTACGTCACTGCAGGGCAGTGGATCAGATGTAGCTCACTGCTGGGCAGTGGATCAGGTGTAGCTCACTGCTGAGCGAAGGATCACGTGTGGTTACTGCTCGGCAGTGGATCAGGTGTAGCTCACTGCTGGGCAGTGGATCAGGTGTAGCTCACTGCTGGGCAGTGGATCAGGTGTAGGTCACTGCTGGGCAGTGGATCAGGTGTAGCTCACTGCTGGGCAGTGGATCAGGTGTATGTCACTGCTGGGCAGTGGATCAGGTGTAGCTCACTGCCGGCGGTGGATCAGGTGTACGTCACTGCTGGGCAGTGGATCAGGTGTATGTCACTGCTGGGCAGTGGATCAGGTGTACATCACTGCTGGGCAGTGGATCAGGTGTATGCCACTGCTGGGCGGTGGATCAGGTGTATGTCACTGCTAGGCGGAGGATCAGGTGTAGCTCACTGCTGGGCAGTGGATCAGGTGTAGCTCACTGCTGGGCGGTGGATCAGGTGTGGTTACTGCTGGGCAGTGGATCAGGTGTAGCTCACTGCTGGGCAGTGGATCAGGTGTATGTCACTGCTGGGCAGTGGATCAGGTGTATGTCACTGCTGGGCAGTGGATCAGGTGTAGCTCACTGGTGGCAGTGGATCAGGTGTATGTCACTGCTGGGCAGTGGATCAGGTGTAGCTCACTGCTGGGCGGTGGATCAGGTGTAGCTCACTGCTGGGCAGTGGATCAGGTGTAGCTCACTGCTGGGCAGTGTATCAGGTGTACGTCACTGCTGGGCAGTGGATCAGGTGTACGTCACTGCTGGGCAGTGGATCAGGTGTACATCATTGCTGGGCAGTGGATCAGGTGTATGTCACTGCTGGGCAGTGGATCAGGTCCATGTCACTACTAGGTGGTGGATCAGGTGTAGCTCACTGCTGGGCAGTGGATCAGGTGTAGCTCACTGCTGGGCAGTGGATCAGGTGTAGCTCACTGCAGGACAGTGGATCAGGTGTAGCTCACTGCTGGGCAGGGGATCAGGTGTACGTCACTGCTAGGGCAGTGGATCAGGTGTAGCTCACTGCTGGGCAGTGGATCAGGTGAAGCTCACTGCTGGCAGTGGATCAGGAGTATGCTCACTGCTGGGCAGTGGATCAGGTGTAGCTCACTGCTGGGCAGTGGATCAGGTGTAGCTCACTGCTGGGCAGTGGATCAGGTGTAGCTCACTGCTGGGCGGTGGATCAGGTGTAGGTCACTGCTGGGCAGTGGATCAGGTGTAGCTCACTGCTGGGCAGTGGATCAGGTGTAGCTCACTGCTGGGCAGTGGATCAGGTGTACGTCACTGCTGGGCAGTGGATCAGGTGTAGCTCACTGCTGGGCAGTGGATCAGGTGTAGCTCACTGCTGAGCGATGGATCAGGTGTGGTTACTGCAGGGCAGTGGATCAGGTGTAGCTCACTGCTGGGCAGTGGATCAGGTGTATGTCACTGCTGGGCAGTGGATCAGGTGTAGCTCACTGCTGGGCAGTGGATCAGGTGTAGCTCACTGCTGAGCAATGGATCAGGTGTGGTTAATGCTTGGCAGTGGATCAGGTGTAGCTCACTGCAGGGCAGTGGATCAGGTGTAGCTCACTGCTGGGCAGTGGATCAGGTGTACGTCACTGCTGGGCAGTAGATCAGGTGTACGTCACTGCTGGGCAGTGGATCAGGTGTAGCTCACTGCCGGGCAGTGGATCAGGTGTAGCTCACTGCCGGCGGTGGATCAGGTGTATGTCACTGCTGGGCAGTGGATCAGGTGTATGTCACTGCTGGGCAGTGGATCAGGTGTAGCTCACTGCCGGCGGTGGATCAGGTGAATGTCACTGCTGGGCAGGGGATCAGGTGTACATCACTGCCGGATGTAGGATCAGGTTCATGTCACTGCTGGGCAGTGGATCAGGTGTAGCTCACTGCCGGGCAGTGGATCAGGTGTATGTCACTGCTGGGCAGTGGATCAGGTGTAGCTCACTGCCGAATGGAGGATCAGGTGTATGTCACTGCCGGGTGAGGATCAGGTGTAGCTCACTGCTGGGCAGTGGATCAGGTGTAGCTCACTGCTGGGCAGTGGATCAGGTGTATGTCACTGCTGGGCAGTGGATCAGGTGTAGCTCACTGCTGGGCAGTGGATCAGGTGTATGTCACTGCTGGGCAGTGGATCAGGTGTAGCTCACTGCCGGGCAGTGGATCAGGTGTATGTCACTGCTGGGCAGTGGATCAGGTGTAGCTCACTGCTGGGCAGTGGATCAGGTGTAGCTCACTGCCGGCGGTGGATCAGGTGAATGTCACTGCAGGGCAGTGGATCAGGTGTAGCTCACTGCTGGGCAGTGGATCAGGTGTATGTCACTGCTGGGCGAGTGGATCAGGTGTAGTCACTGCTGGGCAGTGGATCAGGTGTAGCTCACTGCTGGGCAGTGGATCAGGTGTAGCTCACTGCTGGGCAGTGGATCAGGGTAGCGTCACTGCTGGGCAGAGGATCAGGTGTAGCTCACTGCTGGGCAGTGGATCAGGTGTATGTCACTGCTGGGCAGTGGATCAGGTGTAGCTCACTGCTAGGCAGTGGATCAGGTGTATGTCACTGCTGGGCAGTGGATCAGGTGTATGTCACTGCTGGGCAGTGGATCAGGTGTAGCTCACTGCTGGGCGGTGGATCAGGTGTATGTCACTGCTGGGCAGTGGATCAGGTGTAGCTCACTGCTGGGCAGTGGATCAGGTGTATGTCACTGCTGGGCAGTGGATCAGGTGTAGCTCACTGCTGGGCAGTGGATCAGGTGTATGTCACTGCTGGGCAGTGGATCAGGTGTATGTCACTGCTGGGCAGTGGATCAGGTGTAGCTCACTGCTGGGCAGTGGATCAGGTGTATGTCACTGCTGGGCAGTGGATCAGGTGTAGCTCACTGCTGGGCAGTGGATCAGGTGTAGATCACTGCTGGGCAGTGGATCAGGTGTAGCTCACTGCTGGGCCGTGGATCAGGTGTAAGTCACTGCTGGGCAGTGGATCAGGTGTATGTCACTGCTGGGTAGTGGATCAGGTGTAGCTCACTGCTAGGCAGTGGATCAGGTGTAGCTCACTGCCTGGGCAGTGGATCAGGTGTATGCTCACTGCTGGGCGAGTGGATCAGGTGTAGCTCACTGCCAGGGCAGTGGATCAGGTGTATGTCACTGCTGGGCTTAGGATCAGGTGTAGCTCACTGCTGGGCAGTGGATCAGGTGTAGCGCACTGCTGGGCAGTGGATCAGGTGTAGCTCACTGCTGGGCAGTGGATCAGGTGTAGCTCACTGCTGGGCAGTGGATCAGGTGTATGTCACTGCTGGGCAGAGGATCAGGTGTAGCTCACTGCTGGGCAGTGGATCAGGTGTAGGTCACTGCTGGCAGTGGATCAGGTGTAGCTCACTGCAGGGCGTGGATCAGGTGTAGCTCACTGCTGGGCAGTGGATCAGGTGTAGCTCACTGCTGGGCAGTGGATCAGGTGTATGTCACTGCTGGGCAGTGGATCAGGTGTAGCTCACTGCTGGGCAGTGGATCAGGTGTAGCTCACTGCTGGGCGGTGGATCAGGTGTGGTTACTGCTGGGCAGTGGATCAGGTGTAGCTCACTGCTGGGCAGTGGATCAGGTGTAGGTCACTGCTGGGCAGTGGATCAGGTGTAGCTCACTGCTGGGCAGTGGATCAGGTGTAGCTCACTGCTGGGCAGTGGATCAGGTGTATGTCACTGCTGGGCAGTGGATCAGGTGTAGCTCACTGCTGGGCAGTGGATCAGGTGTAGCTCACTGCTGGGCAGTGGATCAGGTGTAGCTCACTGCTGGGCAGTGGATCAGGTGTAGCTCACTGCTGGGCAGTGGATCAGGTGTACGTCACTGCTGGGCAGTGGATCAGGAGTAGCTCACTGCTGGGCAGTGGATCAGGAGCATGTCACTGCTGGGCAGTGGATCAGGTGCATTTCACTGCTAGGAAGTGGATCAGGTTTATGTCACTGCTGGGCGGTGGATCAGGTGTAGCTCACTGCTAGGCGGTGGATCAGGTGTATGTCACTGCTGGGCAGTGGATCAGGTGTAGCTCACTGCTGGGCAGTGGATCAGGTGTATGTCACTGCCGGGTGAGGATCAGGTGTAGCTCACTGCTGGGCAGTGGATCAGGTGTAGCTCACTGCTGGGCAGTGGATCAGGTGTATGTCACTGCTGGGCAGTGGATCAGGTGTAGCTCACTGCTAGGCAGTGGATCAATTGTACGTCACTGGCAGGCGAGGATCAGGTGTATGTCACAGCAGGGCAGTGGATCAGGTGTAGCTCACTGCTGGGCAGTGGATCAGGTGTAGCTCACTGCTGGGCGGTGGATCAGGTGTAGCTCACTGCTGGGCAGTGGATCAGGTGTAGCTCACTGCTGGGCAGTGGATCAGGTGTATGTCACTGCTGGGCAGTGGATCAGGTGTAGCTCACTGCTGGGCAGTGGATCAGGTGTATGTCACTGCTGGGCAGTGGATCAGGTGTATGTCACTGCTGGGCAGTGGATCAGGTGTAGCTCACTGCTGGGCAGTGGATCAGGTGTATGTCACTGCTGGGCAGTGGATCAGGTGTAGCTCACTGCTGGGCAGTGGATCAGGTGTATGTCACTGCTGGGCAGTGGATCAGGTGTAGCTCACTGCTGGGCAGTGGATCAGGTGTATGTCACTGCTGGGCAGTGGATCAGGTGTATGTCACTGCTGGGCAGTGGATCAGGTGTAGCTCACTGCTGGGCAGTGGATCAGGTGTAGCTCACTGCTGGGCAGTGGATCAGGTGTATGTCACAGTTGCGCAGTGGATCAGGTGTAGCTCACTGCTGGGCAGTGGATCAGCTCTATATCACTGCTGGGCAGTGAATCAGGTGTAGCTCACTGCTGGGCAGTGGATCAGGTGTATGTCACTGCTGGGCAGTGGATCAGGTGTATGTCACTGCTGCGCAGTGGATCAGGTGTATCTGACTGCTGGGTGTGGATCAGGTGTAGTCACTGCCGGGTGCTGGATCAGGTGTATGTGACCGCCGGGTGAGATCAGGTGTAGCTCACTGCTTGGCAGTGGATCACGTGTAGCTCACTGCTGGGCAGGGGATCAGGTTTAGCTCACTGCAGGGCAGTGGGATCAGGCGTAGCTCACCTGCTGGGCAGTGGGTCAGGTGTATGTCATGCTGGGCAGTGGATCAGGCATACGCTCATGCTGGGCAGTGGATCAGGTGTAGCTCACTGCTGGGCAGTGGATCAGGTGTAGCTCACGGCTGGGCGGTGGATTCAGGTGTAGCTCACTGCTGGGCAGTGGATCAGGTGTAGCTCACTGCTTGGCGGTGGATCAGGTTGTAGCTCACTGCTGGGCAGTGGATCAGGTGTAGCTCACTGCTGGGCAGTGGATCAGGTGTAGCTCACTGCTGGCAGTGGATCAGGTGTAGCTCACTGCTGGGCAGTGGATCAGGTGTATGTCACTGCTGGGCAGTGGATCAGGTGTAGCTCACTGCTGGGCAGGTGGATCAGGTGTAGCTCACTGCTGGGCAGGTGGATCAGGTGTAGCTCACTGCTGGGCAGTGGATCAGGTGTAGCTCACTGCTGGGCAGTGGATCAGGTGTATGCTCACTGCTGGGCAGTGGATCAGGTGTATGTCACTGCTGGGCAGTGGATCAGGTGTAGTCACTGCTGGGCAGTGGATCAGGTGTATGCTCACTGCTGGGCGTGGATCAGGTGTATGTCACTGCTGGGCAGTGGATCAGGTGTAGCTCACTGCTGGGCAGTGGATCAGGTGTAGCTCACTGCTGGGCAGTGGATCAGGTGTAGCTCACTGCTGGGCAGTGGATCAGGTGTAGCTCACTGCTGGGCAGTGGATCAGGTGTATGTCACTGCTGGGCAGTGGATCAGGTGTAGCTCACTGCTGAGCAGTGGATCAGGTGTATGTCACTGCTGGGCAGTGGATCAGGTGTAGCTCACTGCTGGGCAGTGGATCAGGTGTACGTCACTGCTGGGCAGTGGATCAGGTGTAGCTCACTGCTGGGCAGTGGATCAGGTGTAGCTCACTGCTGGGCGGTGGATCAGGTGTATGTCACTGCTGGGCAGTGGATCAGGTGTAGCTCACTGCTGGGCAGTGGATCAGGTGTAGCTCACTGCTGAGCAATGGATCAGGTGTGGTTACTGCTTGGCAGTGGATCAGGTGTAGCTCACTGCTGGGCAGTGGATCAGGTGTAGTCACTGCTGGGACAGTGGATCAGGTGTAGCTCACTGCTGGCGGTGGATCAGGTGCAGCTCACTGCTGGGCGGTGGATCAGGTGTATGTCACTGCTGGGCAGTGGATCAGGTGTACATCACTGCCAGGCGAGGATCAGGTGTATGTCACTGCTGGGTGAGGATCAGGTGTAGCTCACTGCTGGGTGGTGGATCAGGTGTAGCGCACTGCTGGGCGGTGGATCAGGTGTAGCTCACTGCTGGGCAGTGGATCAGGTGTATGTCACTGCTGGGCAGTGGATCAGGTGTAGCTCACTGCTGGGCAGTGGATCAGGTGTATGTCACTGCTGGGCAGTGGATCAGGTGTAGCTCACTGCTGGGCAGTGGATCAGGTGTACATCACTGCCGAGCGATGGATCAGGTGTGGTAACTGCTGGGCAGTGGATCAGGTGTAGCTCACTGCTGGGCAGTGGATCAGGTGTACGTCACTGCTGGGCAGTGGATCAGGTGTACGTCACTGCTGGGCAATGGATCAGGTGTATGTCACTGCTAGGCCTTGGATCAGGTGTATGTAACTGCTGGACGGTGGATCAGGTGTAGCTCACTGCTGGGCAGTGGATCAGGTGTAGCTCACTGCTGGGCAGTGGATCAGGTGTAGATCACTGCTGGCAGTGGATCAGGTGTAGCTCACAGCTGGGCAGTGGATCAGGTGTAGCTCACTGCTGGGCAGTGGATCAGGTGTAGCTCACTGCTGGGCAGTGGATCAGGTGTACATCACTGCTGGGCAGTGGATCAGGTGTATGTCACTGCTGGGCGGTGGATCAGGTGTATGTCACTGCTGGGCGGTGGATCAGGTGTAGCTCACTGCTGGGCAGTGGATCAGTTGTAGCTCACTGCTGGGCGGTGGATCAGGTGTATGTCACTGCTGGGCAGTGGATCAGGTGTAGCTCACTGCTGGGCAGGTGGATCAGGTGTATGTCACTGCTGGGCAGTGGATCAGGTGTAGCTCACTGCTGGCAGTGGATCAGGTGTATGTCACTGCTGGCAGTGGATCAGGTGTATGTTACTGCGGGCGTGGATCAGGTGTAGCTCACTGCTGGGCTGGCGGATCAGGTGTAGCTCACTGCTGGGCAGTGGATCAGGTGTAGCTCACTGCTGGGCAGTGGATCAGGTGTATGTCACTGCTGGGCAGTGGATCAGGTGTAGCTCACTGCTGGGCAGTGGATCAGGTGTATGTCACTGCTGGGCAGTGGATCAGGTGTAGCTCACTGCCGAAGGTGGATCAGGTGTATGTCACTGCTGGGCAGTGGATCAGGTGTAGCTCACCGCCGGGCACTGGATCAGGTGTAGCTCACTGCTGGGCGGTGGATCAGGTGTATGTCACTGCTGGGCAGAGGATCAGGTGTAACTCACTGCTGGGCGGTGGATCAGGTGTATGTCACTGCTGGGCAGTGGATCAGGTGTAGCTCACTGCTGGGCAGTGGATCAGGTGTAGCTCACTGCTGGGCAGTGGATCAGGTGTATGTCACTGCTGGGCAGTGGATCAGGTGTATGTCACTGCTGGGCAGTGGATCAGGTGTAGCTCACTGCTGGGCAGTGGATCAGGTGTATGTCACTGCTGGGCAGTGGATCAGGTGTAGCTCACTGCTGGGCAGTGGATCAGGTGTAGCTCACTGCTGGGCAGTGGATCAGGTGTAGCTCACTGTTGGGCAGTGGATCAGGTGTACGTCACTGCTGGGCAGTGGATCAGGTGTACGTCACTGCTGGGCAGTGGATCAGGTGTATGTCACAGCCGGGCGGTGGATCAGGTATATTTCACTGCTAGGCGGTGGATCAGGTGTAGCTCACTGCTGGACAGTGGATCAGGTGCAGCTCACTGCTGGGCGGTGGATCAGGTGTGGTTACTGCAGGGCAGTGGATCAGGTGTAGCTTACTGCTGGGCAGTGGATCAGGTGTATATCACTGCTGGGCAGTGGATCAGGTGTAGATCACTGCTGAGCAGTGGATCAGGTGTATGTCACTGCTGGGCAGTGGATCAGGTGTATGTCACTGCCAGGTACTGGATCAGGTGTATGTCACTGCCGGGTGAGGATCAGGTGTAGCTCACTGCTGGGCGGTGGATCAGGTGTACATCACTGCCAGGCGAGGATCAGGTGTATGTCACTGCCGGGTGAGGATCAGGTGTAGCTCACTGCTGGGCAGTGGATCAGGTGTAGCTCACTGCTGGGCAGTGGATCAGGTGTAGCTCACGGCAGGGCAGTGGATCAGGAGGATGTCACTGCTGGGCAGTGGATCAGGTGTACGTCACTGCTGGGTGGTGGATCAGGTGTAACTCACTGCTGGGCGGTGGATCAGGTGTGGTTACTGCTTGGCAGTGGATCAGGTGTAGCTCACTACAGGGCAGTGGATCAGGTGTAGCTCACTGCTGGGCAGTGGATCAGGTGTACGTCACTGCTGGGCAGTGGATCAGGTGTACGTCACTGCTGGGCAGTGGATCAGGTGTATGTCACTGCCGGGCGGTGGATCAGGTATATTTCACTGCTAGGCGGTGGATCAGGTGTAGCTCACTGCTGGGCAGTGGATCAGCTGTAGCTCACTGCTGGGCGGTGGATCAGGAGCGGTTACTGCAGGGCAGTGGATCAGGTGTAGCTCACTGCTGGGCAGTGGATCAGGTGCACGTCACTGCTGGGTGGTGGATCAGGTGTAACTCACTGCTGGGCGGTGGATCAGGTGTGGTTACTGCTTGGCGGTGGATCAGGTGTAGCTCACTGCAGGGCAGTGGATCAGGTGTAGCTCACTGCTGGGCAGTGGATCAGGTGTACGTCACTGCTGGGCAGTGGATCAGGTGTACGTCACTGCTGGGCAGTGGATCAGGTGTATGTCACAGCCGGGCGGTGGATCAGGTATATTTCACTGCTAGGCGGTGGATCAGGTGTAGCTCACTGCTGGACAGTGGATCAGGTGCAGCTCACTGCTGGGCGGTGGATCAGGGGTGGTTACTGCAGGGCAGTGGATCAGGTGTAGCTTACTGCTGGGCAGTGGATCAGGTGTATATCACTGCTGGGCAGTGGATCAGGTGTAGCTCACTGCTGAGCAGTGGATCAGGTGTATGTCACTGCTGGGCAGTGGATCAGGTGTATGTCACTGCCAGGTACTGGATCAGGTGTATGTCACTGCCGGGTGAGGATCAGGTGTAGCTCACTGCTGGGCGGTGGATCAGGTGTACATCACTGCCAGGCGAGGATCAGGTGTATGTCACTGCCGGGTGAGGATCAGGTGTAGCTCACTGCTGGGCAGTGGATCAGGTGTAGCTCACTGCTGGGCAGTGGATCAGGTGTAGCTCACGGCCGGGCAGTGGATCAGGAGGATGTCACTGCTGGGCAGTGGATCAGGTGTAGCTCACTACAGGGCAGTGGATCAGGTGTAGCTCACTGCTGGGCAGTGGATCAGGTGTACGTCACTGCTGGGCAGTGGTTCAGGTGTACGTCACTGCTGGGCAGTGGATCAGGTGTATGTCACTGCCGGGCGGTGGATCAGGTATATTTCACTGCTAGGCGGTGGATCAGGTGTAGCTCACTGCTGGGCAGTGGATCAGCTGTAGCTCACTGCTGGGCGGTGGATCAGGAGCGGTTACTGCAGGGCAGTGGATCAGGTGTAGCTCACTGCTGGGCAGTGGATCAGGTGTATGTCACTGCTGGGCAGTGGATCAGGTGTAGCTCACTGCTGAGCAGTGGATCAGGTGTATGTCACTGCTGGGCAGTGGATCAGGTGTATGTTACTGCTGGGCGGTGGATCAGGTGTAGCTCACTGCTGGGCGGTCGATCGGGTGTGGTTACTGCAGGGCAGTGGATCAGGTGTAGCTCACTGCTGGGCAGTGGATCAGGTGTATGTCACTGCTGGGCAGTGGATCAGGTGTAGCTCACTGCTGAGCAGTGGATCAGGTGTATGTCACTGCTGGGCAGTGGATCAGGTGTATGTTACTGCTGGGCGGTGGATCAGGTGTAGCTCACTGCTGGGCGGTGGATCAGCTGCATGTCACTGCTGGGCAGTGGAACAGGTGTAGCTCAATGCTGGGCAGTGGATCAGGTGTATGTCACTGCTGGGCAGTGAGTCAGGTGTATGTCACTGCTGGGCAGTGGATCAGGTGTAGCTCACTGCCGGGCGATGGATCAGGCGTATGTCACTGCTGGGCAGTGGATCAGGTGTATGTCACTGCTGGGTAGTGGATCAGGTGTAGCTCACTGCTGGGCAGTGGATCAGGTGTAGCTCACTGCCGGGCGGTGGATCAGGTGTATGTCACTGCTGGGCATTGGATCATGTTTACATCACTTCCGGTTGGAGGATCAGGTTTATGTCACTGCTGGGCAGTGGATCAGGTGTAGCTCACTGCTGGGCAGGGGATCAGGTGTACGTCACTGGCAGGGGAGGATCAGGTGTATGTCACAGCTGGGCAGTGGATCAGGTGTAGCTCACTGCTGGGCGGTGGATCAGGAGTAGCTCACTGCTGGGTAGTGTATCAGGTGTAGCTCACTGCTGGGCAGTGGATCAGGTGTACCTCACTGCCGGGCGGTGGATCAAGCGTATGTCACTGCTGGACAGTGGATCAGGTGTATGTCACTGCTGGGTAGTGGATCAGGCGTAGCTCACTGCTGGGCGGTGGATCAGGTGTAGCTCACTGCTGGGCGGTGGATCAGGTGTGGTTACTGCTGGGCCGTGGATCAGGTGTAGCTCACTGCTGGGCAGTGGATCAGGTGTATGTACTGCTGGGCAGTGGATCAGGTGTATGTCACTGCTGTGCAGTGGATCAGGTGTAGCTCACTGCTGGGAGGTGGATCAGTTGTATGTCTCTGCTGGGCAGTGGATCAGGTGTACATCACTCCCAGGCGAGGATCAGGTGTATGTCACTGCCGGGTGCTGGATCAGGTGTATGTGACTGCCGGGTGAGGATCAGGTGCAGCTCACTGCTGGGTGATGGATCAGGTGTAGCTCACTGCTGGGCAGTGGATCAGGTGTAGCTCACTGCTGGGCAGTGGATCAGGTGTATGTCACTGCTGGGCAGTCGAT